>NC_138168.1:77401643-78131234 GCF_964165515.1 Mesoplodon bidens | reverse complement strand
CCAGTCCTTTGTCAGATATGTATTTTGCAGATAGTTTCTTTAAGTGTGTAGCTTGTCTTTTCTTTGTTTTAGCAGGATCTTTCACAAGGCAAAAGATTTTAATTTTGATAAAGTCCAGCATTTCCTTTCATAAATTATGCTTTTGGTGTCAAGTTTGTAATTCTTTGCCTAGCCCTAGATCCCAAAATTTTTTTATTTTTTTCTTAAAAGTTTTATAATTTTATGTTTTACATCTAAGTCCGTGATCTATTTTGAGTTGATTTTTGTGTAACGTGTGAGACTTAGGTCAAGGTTCATTTTTTGCCTATACATATTCAATTGCTCCAGCACCATTTGTTGAAAAGGGTTTGTTACAGCACAGGGAACTACATTCAATATCCTGTGATAAACTATATGGAAAAAATATGAAAAAGAATGTGTGTGTGTGTGTGTGTGTGTGTGTGTGTGTGTGTGTGTATATATATATATAACTGAGTCACTGTACCGTACAGCAGAAATTAATACAACATTGAAAATATATTTCAATAAAATAAATTTTTTACACCTTGCTCAAAAATTATTTGGGCATATTTGTGTGGGTCTGTTTATGGGCTCTCTATTACGTTGCATTGATACATGTATCTGTCTCTCAACCAATACTCCACACAGTCTTGGTTACTATAGTTATATACTGTGTTATGTATATAGGAAGCTTGAAATTGGGTAGACTAATTCATCCCATTTTATTCTTCCTTTTCAAAGTTATTTTAGCTATTCTAGTTCCTTTTTTTAATGTAAATTTTGGAATCAGCTTTTCTACATCTACAAAGAATCTTGCTGATATTTTGATAGGAATTATGTTAAACCTATGTATCAGTTTGGGGGAAATTGAGATCTTTGTTACACTGAGTCTTCCAATCCATGAACATGTTATCTCCTTTAGATCTTTGATTTCTTTCATCAGCATTGTGTAGTTTTCAGCATACAGGTCTTGCATATATTTTGTTAGATTTTAAACCTAAGTATTTCACTTTTCTAAGTGATTGTATCAGTGGTATTGTATTTTTTATTTCAGTATCCACATATTTATTGCTAGTATATAGAAATACAAGTGACTTAAAAATTCTTTTAAATTGTGGTTTAAATATGTATAACGTAAAATTTGCCATTTTAGCCATTTTTAAGTATGCAGTTCTTAAAGTGCAATTGAGTACATTCACATTGTTGTGGAACTATCACCACCATACATCCACAGAACGTTTTTAATTTTGCAAAACTGAAACTCTGTGCCCGTTAAACAATAACTCCCTGATAAGGAAAACTCTATTTTTCTTTCTGCTTGCTACTTACAAAACACTTCTGTACTCCAAATGTGTAGGATTTTTTTTCCACATCAAGCAATTCTTTGACACCAGTTGTGTGTCCTACAGTCTAACTCAACTGGCCTCAGATCCACAGGTTAAGAGTTCAGTTGCACAGGGTGCCTCCACATTACATGCCAATTGCAAGTCCAGCTTGTCACCTGTGCTTCTGACCAATGGTATAAATCAGAGGTTACCAAAACTCCCCCCTTGGGTTTGATAGTTTTCTAGAGCAGCTCACAGAACTCAGGAAAACAGTTTTCTTACTAGATTACCAGTTTATTACAAAGGATGCAATTCAGCAACAGCTAGATGGAAGAGAAGCCCAGGGCAAGGTACGTGGGAAGGGACGCAGAGCTTCCATGCCTTTTCCAGACACACCACCCTCCTAGCACCTCCGCATGTTCACCATACCCTATCCTTTTGGGGTTTTATGGAGGCTTCATTACGTGGGTATGATGGATTAAATCACTGGCCATTGGTGATTCATTGAACCTCCAACCTCTCTTTCTCCCCAGAGGTTGTGTGGTAGCACTGTAAGTTCCAACTGTCTAATCACAAGTTTGGTTCCCCTGACAACAGTCCCCATCCTGTGATTAAATAGGGGCTTTCCAAAAATCACCTCATTAACGTAAACTCAGGTTGAGTTGAAGGGGCTTGTTATGAATAACAAAAAACACCTCTTTCACCTTTACTGCTCTGGATCTATTTCAGGAGCTGGGAACAAAAACTGAATATTATAACAAAAGATGCTTCCATTGCTCTTATCAGTTAGGAAATCATAAGGGTTTTAGGAGTTATATGCCAGGAATAGGACTAAAACTAAGTATGTATTTCTCATTATAAATCATAGTATCACATTCCCTGTTCCTTCCCCCTGCCCACAGCCCGTGGCAACCACTATTCTACTTTCTGTCTCTGTGAGTTTGATTCCTCTAAGTACCTCATATGAGTGGAATCATACAGTATTTGTTCTTTTGTGACTGGCTTTTTCTACTTAGCATAATGTCTTCAGGGTTCATCCATTTGATAGCATGTGTCAGAATTTCATTCCTTTTTAAGGCTAATATTCCATTGCATGTATATACCATATTTTGTTTATCCAGTCATCCATCAAAGGACACTTTGGTTGCCTCCACCTTTTGGCTATTGTAAATAATGCTTCTATGTCATGGGTATATAAATGTCTCTTCAAGACCCTGCTTTCAAATCTTTTGGAGATATATATATATATATATATATATATATATATATATATATATATATTCATATACAGAAGTATTCGTGTATAATTCTGTTTTTAATTTTTTGAGGAATCACCAAACGTTTCCACAGTGGCTGCATCATTTCACATTTCTACTAACAGGGCACAATGTTCCAATTTCTCCACATCTTTGCCAACACTTGTTATTTTCTTTTTTTAAAAAATAAGTTTATTTATTTGTTTGTTTGTTTATGGCTGCGTTGGGTCTTTGTTGCTGTGCGCAGACTTTCTCTAGTTGCAGTGAGCAGGGGTTACTCTTTGTTGTGGTGTGCGGCCTTCTCATTGCAGTGGCTTCTCTCGTTGCGGAGCATGGGCTCTAGGCGCGCGGGCTTCAGTAGTTGCGGCACACGGGCTTCAGTAGTTGTGGCTCGTGGGCTCTAGAGTGCAGGCTCAGTTGCCCCATGGCATGTGGGATCTTTCCAGACCAGGGATCGAATCCGTGTCTCCTGCATTGGCAGGCAGACTCTTAACCCACCAGGGAAGTCCCTGCCAACACTTGTTATTTTCTGTGTGTGGTTTTTTTAGCTAGTTAGTTTGTTTTAGTTTTGTAATAGTTTTGTAATAGCCATCCAAATGGTGTGAACTAGTATCTCACTGAGGTTTTGATTTGCATTTCCCTAATGATAAAATTGACTTGTTATGTATATTTAGTATCCTGCCATCTTGCTGAAGTCATTTATTAATTCTGGGAGAATTTTTGTAGATTCCTTGGAATTCTCTGGGTAAACATCATGCCATCTGAAATAGAACAGTTTTATTTCTTCCTTTTGGATTTGTATGTGTATATGTCCTTTTCTTGCTCTGTGACACTGGCTACAACTTCTAGCACTATGTTGAATAAGTGTGATGAAAGTGGACATCCTGATCTTAGTGGGGAAAGCATTCAGTGTTTCATCATTAAATATAATGTTAGCTGTAGAATTTTTGTGTGTGCTTCTTACCAAGTTGAAGAAATTCCTGTTTATCCCTAATGGATGTTGAGTTCTGTCACATGCTTTTTGGCATCTGTTGTATGATCATGTAGTTTTCCTTCTTTGCCTGTTAATATATGGATTATATTGATTTATTTATTGTTTGAATTTTGAACTAGCCTTGCATCCTTGGAATAAACCTCACTTGGTCATGGTATATAATTCTCTTTGTATCTTACTGAATTCTATTTGGTAATATTTTGTTAAGGATTTTTGCATTTATCTTCAGGAGGGATATTGGTCTATAATTTTTTGTTTTGTTTTTTTTAATTCTCTTTGATTTTGGTATCACAGTAATAGTAGCTTCATAAAATGAATTGAAAAATGTTCATTCTGTCTTCTGGAAGAGATTGTGTAGAATTGGTAGTTCTTGTTTAAATGTTTGATAAAATTTTCCAATGAAACCATCTGGGCTTGGATATCTTTTTTGGAAGTTTTTAAATTATGAATTCAGTTTCCCTAGAAGTTGAAGGGCTGTTTAAATGATCTTTTTCATAATAGTTGAGTTGTGGTAGTTTGTGTTTTTCAAATAGTGATCCATTTTGTCAAAGTTGTCAAATTTATGTCAAATTTATTTTGAGCACCAAAAAGGAGTCTACATTCTTTTTAACCTCTCTACTGCTTTTCTTTTACCTCCTGGTAGTTGCTAGTATTTTCCCTTAGAAATGTCAAAATTTGAAATTCCATAGCTCCCCTTGGCCGACCTGTTATAGAATTGTTTCTCCTTTCTGCCTATCTGAAATTTGTTTTGCTTTGTCTGCAAACATTCCCTCAGCACTGTGTTCTATGGGAGAAAATAAGGTGAAAACTGTTGATATAAAGTGCCTTCTTATATTTGTGTTTCCCTGGGCTTGCAGTTTAAGTTTCTAATAGTCAGGAACAGTGTCTTCTTTCTACCCCCCACAGCTGCTCGTACAGAATAGATTAGTATCTGTGAATGAATAACAACTTCATAAATACTTAGAAGAAAAGATAACCTCCTCTTTTAAATGTTATACAACACCTCCCCTGAATCTTTAATGTTCCTATTGGATACTAAATATGTAAATTGTGAGACAGGCACTTATTTGGTCATCTAGTGTAAGACTTTGAACATCATAAATATTGGTTAAGTCTAGACATTAGTACTGACTTTAGACAGCACCAGTGACAAAGAAATCATCATGTTATGGGCAAAAAAATTTAATGGATTTTGGAGATGGGGTAACAATCCTAGTACAAGACCAAGTGAATGATTATTTACACCAATATAAAGCTTCATAAATTTTCTTGGCTTATAAAATTCACGACTGTCTCAGCAGTTTTTTCACAGCACCTCTAGGACAAAAAGAATACCCATCCATTTGAAATTTGGTTAAAACAAGTCTTTATGTCCCAACAACACCTTTTGGGCACTGTACAGTTTCTCAGACCTTGGAGTCATAGTGGACATTCCACTGTCATTCCTCTTCCACATTGATTTTTCCCAGTATATGTTTTATCACAGCAACTGCCAAAAATCCAGCTTCCCAAAAAATATGGGATTATTGAAAGGAATGCAGCAGTCTTAACATAGAAACTGTGAACTACCTCGAGCTGGTAGTTCACCCAATGTTCAAACAGGTGTTTTTGTATTTCCCTCAAAAATCTGAAAAATCCTGCAGTGCCCTGTGAGTTCACTGTTGTGCCTTGGAGTGCTTTAGTGTGCAGCTTGCGGCCCTAATGACTGTCATCACAGAGGGTGGGAGGGGAAATCTCTCCGAAGGACTGAGGTGTCTTTTGGAGGGATGTGGGAATAGTGAAAAGGGATGTTTTGGGAGTATCAATGGAGACTGAGTACGTGTTAAAGACTGACCCATAATCTTAGCTAAATAAGCCATCTGTCTATAACCTTATCTCTTCTAAAGCTTTGAGATAAATGCCATACATATCTAATATTCACTAGGGACTACAATTTATCTCAGTATTAATTTTTACTATTGTCAGTTCATATGCATAATATTTTTATTTTTCTTTAATGCCATTGTCATACTTTTTATGTAAAAATAAAAATTCAGTATGAAACTCTGATGTTGATGTAGAAGGATGACTTGTAGCCTTTGATTCTGTCCTTATTACTTGGTACTATTACATTAGCTTTTTAAAAAATGTCACTTGAGTCCAATCTTTGTTTCTGACTCATAGAAACAAAATATAATTTTTGAGTCAATCAAAAGCTCTTGTTTTTTCTCTCTATTTGTGTAGAACAAATCACCTGCTGCAGTTACAGAACCAGAGACAAATAAATTTGATAGTACTGGATACGATAAGGACTTAGTAGAAGCTTTGGAAAGAGATATAATTTCTCAGAATCCCAATGTTCGATGGTAAGTTATATCACAACAAAATAATTGGATGTTGCTTTTTGGAACAGAAAATGGAACAAATGTGGGCATGTACTGAAGATCAGTCCTTGAGGACAGAACCTGAGGACATACAATGTGAGCATGACACATAATGAAAAACTTGACTTTGGTTCAGGCTGTACCAGTTTTTGTCTGAGATTTTTTAATTTAATGAAATAAATAAATAATAAAATTTTTATTAAATTAAAAATTCTACATACAGAATGGGAACAAGATCGCAGAAATTACATCTTTTTGGGACATTCTCCAGTGGTAAAATGGCAGTCATTCTTATGCATGTATATTGCTTGTTATCTTTAGGTTTATACAATATATGTTGCTTTTATATCAGAGCAGTGGTTCTCAACTTTATTACTGTTATATCTAAGGGATAAATTAGGAGTTTGAGATTAACATATACACACTGCTATATATAAAATAGATAACCAACAAGGACCTACTATATAGCATAGAGAACTATACTTAATATTTTGTAATAACCTAGAAGGAAAAGAATCCCTTTGGAATAACCTAAGGGAAAAGCCTCTGAAAAAAAAATAGATATAGTTGTATGTCTACCTGAATCACCCTGCTGTACACCTGAAACTAATACAACATTGTAAATCAACTATACGTCAATTAAAAAAATAAATATTATATCAAATCAAAGAACTGTAATTTATCACAGTGAGTTATAAATCTCCCTTTCCCACAAAGTTAGGTACCTTCTGTTATACGTTTTTTGTTAAAACTTTAATTATTTTTAGGTATAGTTTTGAGGGATATTTTAAAATATATTATCATGTCATATATCATAATATATTATCGTGCCATGTGTACCGGTTGTTGTAGTAGTAGTAGGAGTGTTCTAGTGGTTGGAGATGACTTCACGGCAATCTCTATGATACTCTTTAATCTTGGTGTCTGGGCTTTCCTGGTGGCGCAGTGGTTGAGGGTCCGCCTGCCAATGCGGGGGACATGGGTTCATGCTGCGGAGCGGCTGGGCCCGTGAGCCATGGCCACTGAGCCTGCGCATCCGGAGCCTGTGCTACGCAGCGGGAGAGGCCACAGCAGTGAGGGGCCCGCGTACCGCAAAAAAAAAAAAAAAAAAAAAAATCTTGGTGTCTATCTCTTGATAGGGTTGGGGGCAAAACAGCAGTTTTGCAACCTGGGTCTACTTTATGCCCTTTTTATTCTTTATGGGTTTTTTTAATGGGCTTATTATTTCTAAATCATGGAATTTATGGAATGAGCATTTTAAGAGCAGAAGTTTAAAATGAGATGGCATAATAATACTTAAATTGTAGGCCTATAGACCTGTGTTCTCATTCACCAAGCTGAAAATCATCACTCCCAAGAACTGAAGATTCAGGGGCTTCCCTGGTGGTCCAGTGGGTAAGACTCTGCGCTCCCAGTGCAGGGGACTCGAGTTCGATCCCTGGTCAGGGAACCGGATCCCGCACGCTGCAACTGAAGATTCCCCACATGGCAACGAAGATCCCATGTGCTGCAACTAAGACCTGATGTGGCCAAATAAATAAATAAATATTTTTAAATATTAAAAAAGAATCGAAGATTCAGATTGTGCTCTTTCTATATACTGGTTGGTGTGGCAGGCCTCGTCACAGTGTGTTAGTTCACTAGTGCATAGGAAGAAGCTTAGCATTCTGTCAGCAACGTAAAATCATGTGCTTTCAGCGATTCTCAAGAATGACTACATAGAGTTAAATATGTGATCTAAGGTTGTTGATAAAATATCTTCTCTTTCAGGGATGATATTGCTGATTTAGTAGAAGCGAAAAAGTTGCTTAAGGAAGCTGTGGTGTTACCAATGTGGATGCCAGAATTCTTTAAAGGCATTAGGAGACCATGGAAAGTAAGTGTATTACTGTAACGGCATTGTCAAAGCAACTGGCAAGTGCATTGCTATAGAAAGCCAATATTTATCTGTGTTGGGGGGAGTGGGAGGAGAAAGTAGAGGAGGTAAAGAAAATTTTAAGCTATGTTGTGTTATTCAGAACTTTGTTTAGACCAAGAGCTACTGCAATGTTTCCAGAATAAGAAATAGGTACAGGACTTCCCTGGTGGCACAGCGGTTAAGACTCCGCCTGCCAATGCAGGGGACACGGGTTCGAGCCCTAGTCCAGGAAGATCCCACATGCTGCGGAGCAACTAAGCCCATGTGCCACAACTGCTGACCCCACATGCCACAACTACGGAAGCCTGCGCACCTAGAGCCCGTGCTCTGCAACAAGAGAAGCCACCACAATGAGAAGCATGCGCACCACAACGAAGAGTAGCCCTGCTCACTGCAACTAGAGAAAGCCCATGCGCAGCAATGAAGACCCAACACAGCATAAATAAATGAATGAATGAATGAATAAATAAATAAATAAATTTACTAAAAAAAAAAAAGAATAGGTACAATGTGATATTTGGAAAGTTGGACACATAGCAGATTTATAATAAGCTTACATTTGCATATATGAACAGGTCACCTAATGCAAAAATACTCCATTTTACGTGTTGTGTTGCAGAACTTACATCTGTATTTCTTAGAATTGTTCTTAAGAAATTAATAAGATATATCTGTATCTAATGAGTCATGTGCTGATATGGAAAGAGACTGTCCAAAACACTCTTGGATTTGGGAAATGTGCTAATGGCTAACTCTGTACTTAGTTTTTAAAATTCTTGAAAGGTTAAGTGATAAGCAAGATACAAAATTATAGACATACAGCTGTGTAAAAAAAAAAAACTAATTTGAGCAAAAAGAGTAGCAGGAAATATATCCAGATACTAATGGTACCTGTGTTAGGGTATGATATATCAGTACTATAATATTGATTATATTTTTTCTCATCTCTTAGTTCCAATTTTTTAATAATGTGTAGTTACCCTACTTTTCTAATGGAAAAAGTAAATTTGTGATAAAGTATCCTTCTGTTTGTCTTTTACTTGTCTTAATATTATGTGTAAGTTGGTTGAAAATTGATCCTTAGTAATGGAATTCTTGTGAATTAGAACAATGGCACATAAATCCTTTGCTGATGCTATTATATCCCCAACAGGGAGTGCTGATGGTTGGCCCACCTGGCACAGGAAAGACCCTCCTTGCTAAAGCAGTAGCTACTGAATGCAAGACAACGTTCTTCAATGTCTCTTCATCAACTCTGACTTCCAAATACAGAGGAGAGTCTGAGAAGCTTGTTCGTCTTCTGTTCGAAATGGTGAGTGCTTGAGCTAACTCTAATGATTCTTTACCTCTAGAAGGGGAGAAAGTGAGTTGTAACTACAGCATGTAGAATCACTAGGCAGGATGCTTTTGTGCCCAGAGTGTGATTCCTGTGCTCTTGAAGGTAGAAAATTTTTATTCAATACTAATATGAATAACTTGCATTTCTCTTTGACTCCTTTTCTCTGGAGGAAAGGCTGTCTCTGTTAGCTTTTGGACATGCTCATGTTACGGGATCTGCATTACTGATCTGCTATAGGAATGTGAAATTATTACGGTTTTTAAATCAGGCTTAGTTATAGTAAATGCAGTATTAGAACAAAAATGAGAAAAGGTGAAAATCATAAGTAGATATGGAACGGAGATTACCTCCAATCTATTAACTATATCAAATTCCCTGAGTTTAATGATCCAGTCTTCGGATTAAGTTCTTCACTTTGAGTTTCTTTTTCCTTCTTCCACTGCCACTCATCTGAGTGTCAGTAGAAGAAATGTAATTCAACAAGTTCTGGTTGAGTGTTTAGGTTGAATTCAACAGCTTTTTAGACTTCAGACTTTAAATTTCACTTACTATTTCCGTCTTACCTCATTTAAGAAATTGTGTAGTTATATGCATGAGGACAGAGTTATGTTTATTATATAGATAGTGAAAAAGATTTACATTCCTGGTCATGGTGGACAAAACCTTAGATGACCATGCTAATATTATACCAGATCTTCCTTCCTAGGCTGAGAATAAACAAACAAAACCCCTCACAATTTCGTGTTACCTGTTTTCTGTAAAGGCTTCTTCCTGTTTCAATTCCCATTTTCTTTCTCCTTCAACTTTGATAATTCATAAGGCAGGATGTAAATTCTGACGGGTTCTTATGGATTATTAATAGTCCATCCTACAATAGGAATCTAATGGAGAACCTCTTAGATCATTTTGAAAAATTAGCTTGCTATTAGCTTCAGGGGAAAAATTATATTGTCAGTATTCCAGAATAACTAGGCCTTTTTAAAATGTAAGCTAGGGGACTTCCCTGGTGGTCCAGTGGGTAAGACTCTACGCTACCAGTGCCGGGGGCCTGGGTTCGATCCCTGGTCCGGGAACTAGATCCCGCATGCGTGCCACAACTAAGAAGTCTGCATGCAACTGAGACCTGGAGCGGCCAAAATAAATAATAAATAAATAAATATTTTAAAATTTTATTTAAAAAAAAAGTAAGCTAAATAGGGTGAATGGGGACTTCCCTGATGGTCCAGTGGTTAAGACTCCATGCTCCCACTGCAGGGGGCACAGGTTCAAACCCTGGTTGGGGAACTAAGATATCCCGCATGCCAAAAAAGAAAACAAAAAAGTAAATAGGGTGAATGGCTAAGTGTGGCGTCTTTAGAGTCCGGTGGCCTGGGTTTAGATCCCACTTCTGTCACTTTCCTAGATGGCTAACTGTGGGAAAATTCCTCTCCTGTCCCTCAGTTGCTTTATCTATAAGAGGAGGACAATAATTTAGGACCTACCTCTGTAATGTTTGGAGGGTGAAATCAGCCAATACATGTAAACTGCTTAATACAGAGCCTGACTCATAGGACTCATAAATATTAACTGTTACTGTTTAAGAGTTATTTTATTTTTTTTTAAGGTAGGGTTTTATATTAAGGAAAAAGGACTATTTTCTTCTATGAGGCTAAAAAGCCTCTTACAAAGTGGTAATTTGCAATATTTTTGTATACTGCGGTTTATAAAGACATATCCAACAACTTATTTTTTACTGGCTTCCCTGGTATTGCCTAGGAAAATCTTAACCATCTTTAAATAAATCCTTGCTTAGCTGGAGCGTGCTACTTTGAGCAGTGGCTCAGTCACAAACCAGTGCCTGCAGATTGGAGCTTCTGCCTTTCTGAATTTTGGTTATGGCTCATTTGAAACCACCTTGATTTTCTACTGTTCATCATGTGGACTCTCTCGAGTAAAATTTTACCGCCTCTCATATTTTGGTTTTGACTGATCTACAGATGACTCCCTCTCTCTTGAGTGCCCCTCCCCCCACTCTCTCAAAGTGAGCATTCCTCAGGGCCTGTATTTTGAATAAGGCCACTTAAATATTATAAAAGTCTGTCCAGGGTTTTTCACATGACATGGTAACAAACACATATAAAAACTTAATTGTATAGTTTTTGTTGTATTGTCAGGAACTTTCATTTTCAAGTGTCAGAAATCTAATCAAATGAACAACCATCTCAGTTGTTCCAGCAAAATTCCAGAGATTAATGTTTGGTCTCTTTTGAGTCATATGCTTATGCCTGGACCCTCCTGGGACTCCAGCAGAGTTGGCCTCTCTTGAAGTAATGGAATAAGAACGAGAAAGATGATTTACAAATGAAAAAGAGAGCTTCTCTTATCAGAAGGAGCCATGCTCTGCAGGCAGAAACAATTGGTTTCCTCTCCAAGTCTCTCTACATTACTTTCTCAGGTCATCCAAAGCCAATTTTAAATGTGCCACATAGCCTCTGCTTTAAGTCAGACCTTTCTACACACCCTCAGTATTTGGGATGACTCAATCTAGTAATTTTTGCTTGAAATTTAATTTTTGTTGTTGGTTCTGCTGGTAGATGGTTGCTAGCTAGAATTTCAATTATAAATTTTCTTGCATGTTTGCTTTTTTCTTTCTTTCCCTCCATCCAGTTTATTTTTCTCCCTCTGTTTCTTGAAAAGAAAGTACGAAAATGTTTATACATAGTACCTAAGATCCAAGTAAGGATACCTTATTAAAAATGTATTATTAGGGCTCTTGGTTAAGAATCCGCCTGCCAATGCAGGGGACATGGGTTCGATCCCTGGTCCGGGAAGATCCCACATGCCATGGAGCAACTAAGCCCGTGCGCCACAACTACTGAGCCTGCGTGCCACAACTACTGAGCCTGCGTGCCTAGAGCCCATGCTCTGCAACAAGAGAAGCCACTGCAATGAGAAGCCTGCACGCCGCAACGAAGAATAGACCCCGCCGTCCGCAACTAGAGAAAGCCTGCACGCAGCAACAAAGACCCAATGCAGACAAAAAAAAGAGTGAAGTACTGTACATGCTACAATATAGATAAACATTGAAAACATGCTAAATGAAAGAAGGCAGACACAAAAGGCCACATATTGTATGATCCCATTTATTTGAAATGTCCAGAATAGGTAAATGCATAAAGACAGAAAATAGATTTGTGATTACCAGGGGCTAGGGGGAGGGAAGTATGGGTTATTTTTGGAGGCAGTGAAAATGTTCTGGAATTTGATAGTGATGATGGTTGCACAACATTGTTAATATACTAAATACTGAACTGTCACTTTAAAATGGTTTAAATGGTGAATTTTATGGTATATGAATTTTATCTCAAAAAAAAAAAACTGAGGCCATTTAAATTGACCTCTAATTGACAACTTAAGAGGATAAAAATCAGTTGACCCTTGAACAACGTGAAGGTTAATCTGCATATAACTTATAGTGAGCCCTCTGTATCCACGGTTCCTCTACATCCTTCGGTTCAACCAACCACAGACTGTGTAGTACCGTAGTATTTACTGTGGAAATCTGTCCACATATGAGTGGACCCATGCAGTTCAAACCCGAGTTGTTCAAGGGTCAGCTGTACTTGTATTAGTCAAATGAAAAATGGCCATTTAATTAGAATCCCTTAGAGGGAATCTGTGTGATTTTATTTAAGGTAATGGTTCTCTTTAACAAAAATTTTTTCTAGAACTTTAGAACACTTGTCAGTATCTGTAAATGTCTTCCCACCATTGTTGTCCATATTATTGTAGTGTACAGGATAATCCTGTATTTATATGACTCATAAACAAACACATGTTGAATATAATCAGTTATAGTATTGAATAGTATAAAAAATTGCCAGGCTTCCCTGGTGGCACAGTGGTTGAGAGTCTGCCTGCTAATGCAGGGGACATGGGTTTGAGCCCTGGTCTGGGAGGATCCCACATGCCGCGGAGCAACTGGGCCCATGAGCCACAACTGCTGAGCCTGTGCGTCTGGAGCCTGTGCTCCACAACAAGAGAGGCCGTGATAGCGAGAGGCCCGCGCACCGCGATGAAGAGTGGCCCCCGCTTACCACAACTAGAGAAAGCCCTCACATAGAAACGAAGACCCAACACAGCAAAAATAAATAAATTAATAAAAACTACCCCCAACATTTAAAAAAAAAATTGCCATATAAGATTTAAGTATATGATAGGTCTATATTAGAAGCTGTGTTTTAGCTGTTCTAATTCTATCCTCTCTTCCCAGTATTAGGCAAAGAGGGAGAGATGCACAGGGTGGCAGGCTCCACAGCTCTTTTCTAATTGCTAAACTATAGATGACTTTTAAATGAAATAAAAGCCTGGTGTTGCATGCTTTCTCCCTTTAGGCTCGATTTTACTCTCCAGCCACCATATTTATTGATGAGATAGATTCCATTTGTAGCCGCAGAGGGACTTCCGAAGAGCACGAGGCAAGCAGAAGGGTGAAAGCCGAGCTGCTGATTCAGATGGACGGTATGCCTGTGTCTCTGCGTGAGCTGAGCAAGCGCCACTCATAGTGCTGACCCACACAGCCCCAGTGACGCGGGGCTGGCCAGTAGGTCCTGGAGATTGCCAGCGTTAAACTGGGTGCACTGACAGTGGTGACACACCAGCAATTATGGCTGTTTATTCACAGGACACCCTCTGTCATACACACTGATCTCATTTTTAGCCATGAAATTGAAACAAATGCCGATTAATTGGCCTTAGAGAGGGATATGTATGGTTTTGAAGAATTTTTTAAATTACTATGTAGTTGTGCTGAACTAGTCTTTTGATCAAATCTATTTTGAGTCCTCTTTTTTGCACACTGCAGAAACTCATTTTTCTTGGACCACAAATTCACATACGTACCCGTTAGCTTTATAAGTCTTAGGGAGGCTTGATGATTACCCTGCTTTTAATGTTGTGCTAAATATTTGATGACCTTTAAGTAGTTGAGCTTTGTTTTTTATTTTTTTTACTGTGTTCTTATCCTTCCTCAAGGTGTTGGAGGTGCTTCTGAAAATGAGGACCCTTCCAAAATGGTTATGGTTCTGGCAGCTACTAATTTTCCCTGGGATATTGATGAGGCTTTAAGACGACGTCTTGAAAAAAGAATCTATATTCCATTGCCATCAGGTATCTTTATTTGAATCAGAAAGGTCATGTTAACTCTTAGGTAGTTTGGCTTAGAAATTTTAAAATTTGGTATTAATTAACTTTCCAAGACAAATGTAGGATGTCTTTCCTTATTTTAACTGGTTTGGCTATATTTGGAGCCTAAAGCCTTGATACTAGGAAATTTAAAATTCAATGAAATACTTCAATTTTAAAAAATAAAAATTAATTAAAATTTAAAAATAAATGCAATAAATTCAGTAAGGAATAGGTCTTAAATTTTTTAAGAAAATGAGCTCTAAGAATTGGAAAACAACTTCTCAAAGTAGACTGGAGAAAATAAAACATTGTTTATGTTGAAGGCTTATATTTATAAACTTGTTTCTACCAATAGCAAAAGGCAGGGAGGAGCTATTACGAATAAGTCTACGTGAGCTGGAATTGGCTGATGATGTTGACCTTGCAAGTATAGCAGAAAACATGGAAGGTTATTCAGGTGCGGACATTACCAACGTGTGCAGGTATGAATTATTTTGGAAGCATAGGTGTTTTTTTTCTTTCTTTTTTTAAGCATAGGTTTTTGTGGGTATAAACTTCTATTATGAAGTTTTTTTGCTGAATTAAGATAGATGAAGAATAAAGACCCACATTATAATCTAGTCAGATACACAAGTTTTGGTATTAAGTTAGTCTTAGCTAACAGCCTCTCTCCTGTCTCTGTGATGCTTATTCTTTATATTATGGTACACTTTTAATAAAATTTAATTGCTATCTTATTATATCCTTTTAATGCTTCTTGGGCTTTTTGCTCAGATTCAACTGCTAAAAAAAACTCAAAAACAGGCCTTATAGTCCAGTACTGGATTCTGTGCAGTACTACATATGTATATGTAATAAGATAATTACAGAATAACATACGCACTGAAAATTTTTTTTGTTTACACGTTTTTACTCAACCAAAACATCATTTTGTGGTTTTTTGTTTTTGCTTTTTAAATTTAAAACCTAGGGATGCATCCTTGATGGCAATGAGAAGGCGTATTGAAGGTTTGACCCCAGAAGAAATCAGAAATCTTTCAAGAGAAGAAATGCACATGCCTACAACTATGGAGGATTTTGAAATGGCTTTAAAAAAGGTTTCTAAGTCAGTATCTGCTGCAGACATTGAAAGATATGAGAAGTGGATATTTGAGTTTGGATCATGCTAAATTCTCACATGTAAACTGTGAGAAACCTGTTTGAATAATAATTAAAAGTAGTATGTCATTGCACCAAGCGCTATATTTTTTTAAATTTTCATAATGGTAAGAGTGAAAAAAAAGTATGATTCTGAATAAAAGAAATTTTTTAAAGTTACAAGCAAATTTGTTTTACTTCAGCATTACTGTATTTCTCTTTCACTGACAACAAATGTTGCAGCACAGATGCTATTACTTAGCTTGGAAAACTGTCTTATATGTATATCTAAGTATACCATCTTCTCTTCCACTGCCTGCGGCTGCTGTTCCTTCTAAAGAATAAGACTGGCTCTAGCTCCACAGGTGCCAGTGGATAGCTGAAAATTCCTGAACATTTTTATACAAGTAGCCATTTGATGCATGAACCACACCCAGTGTGCTTTCCTTCCTGCGTGGTGTTATGGTAACTTCCCTCCTCGTCCTGAGAGAGCTTTAAAGGCCCTTCATTTTACTGTGCATTTAAAAGGAAAAAATATATACATCTATATAAAACCTTGCCTGCCTGACTTTATTCTGCCTATGTAAGAGGCTGCACTGTAGGCAAGTACATACTTTTAAGCCTGTGCTGCTCACTGTACTCCAGTGAGACTCATTAACCCATCACTCATGGATACCAAGCATAAATAAAATATGTGATGGTTAATGGTGGCAGTAAAAGTTAATAAATGAAATAAAGGTTAATGGTATAAAATTTTAGGTAAGATTTTTATTTATAATTACTTGTAAAAAACACTGTGGCATCCCAACCATAGAAAACAGAGCCTCAAGAAGACTGAGTGTCTTGCCGTGGTCCCAAGCCTCACAGGTAAGCAGTCAGGCTGGGAATTGCTGACTGCAAAGTCTACACCCTCCAACAAAAGCCTCCTACATTGTTCTCCTCACTAGAATCTTCAAGCTTATGCTTAATGGATGAAATAAGACGCTGTCATCATTTAAAGTTAGAACTGGTGATTTCTAGCAACTGAGAGAGTAAGGAGGACATAAAAAAGTAGTGTTACCAGCTGGGTGACTTGAGGATCAAACTGTAAACCGCCTACTATGATTTATTCGACTATAATATGGAGATAGCACATTACAGGGCTGTTATTCCTCATTAAAAACACCTAGGCAGGACTTGCCTGGTGGCACAGTGGTTAAGAATCCGCCTGCCAATGCAGGGGACACGGGTTCGAGCCCTGGTCCGGGAAGATCCCACATGCCGCGGAGCAGCAGCCCTTGTGCCACAACTACTGCCCACACGCCTAGAGCCTATGCTCTGCAACAAGAGAAGCCACCACAATAAGAAGCCCGCAACGAAGAGTAGCTCCCGCTGACCGCAACTAGAGAAAGCCTGCACGCAGCAACGAAGACCCAACACAGCCAAAAATAAATATATATTAAAAAAAAAAAAAAAACAGGCAGAATGAAACATCACTCCTTTACTACCTTCATCTTTCCTCCACACATACTTCTATTTAGCCAAAATCTAAGGTGGTTGGTCTTAAAAACAGTCATTTCTTTTTTGAATAATGTGTTTTAAATGATGGGTTGCAATCAAAAGAATTTTAATAAGTATTATATGTCCTAGATCACATTGTAAAATATATGTCAATTTGGGTGATGGGTAAACACTATTGTAGGGTAAATAAGATTATATTTAGAACCACAAAAGCAAAGGCACGTTGTAATTCCATGACACTGATGGACTCATTAACTGATGTGAGCCTTGGTTTCAGCCAGTGTTATGTGAAAGCAGCTATTATATATAAGTAACTCTCACATGGGCAAAGTTTTTATTCCAAAAAGATTGTACTTTTTTCTTCAAAAAACTTTATTTTTAGAGTGAGAACATGTCACTATTTTAAAATCCTGGTTCATTCAAGGTAAGTAGTCTTGGTACAGGATACAATTAAATCATGATATACTTCAGTGATTTCATACTGAGTCACATACTTAATATTAAGGCACATTGTACTCAATAAAAAAATAAGTGTTAAGTTCTTGAGCTTTTAAATTAGAATTTCATAAAGTGCTTTTCATAAAGTCTTATATATTATAGCAATTAAGTGTATATAATTTCATTAACAAAGGCACCTTGAAAAGTATTGGCACATGGCATTTTGTCTTGCCTTTTTTTTTTCTTTTTGGTAGTTTCAAAGTTTCTTCACGTCTTCTCTTCCATTTCGTTTAAATTTTCTTTAATAACTCACCATCTGAACAGCCAGCCCCATTAATAAGGTGAACTTTAACTATCACTTTAAAGGTCAAGTTTTAGGCAGTTTTAGGAGTTTAGCAATTTCTTTACTGTACAAACTGATTCCTAATGATTTAAAGAAAATTATATTCGAGTGGCAAATTTGAACCAATAGACTAATTCTGAGTCCATGATTTGAGATGGTGTATTAAACACATGTTTTATCTTCAGGGTTTTCTGCTGTTTTCTCAGTACCATCTGGATATAAGCTGACAGCTGTCACAGGCATAACATTCACTTTATCCAACTGAAGAATTCCTCTGAAATAAATTAAAATTAAAGTAAGATAGGATTACTTCGAGGTTATAATTAAATATATACCTGAGGTTAGGTAATTTTGCTTCATTTAGTTTATGATGGTTATATAAATCCTAAGTCCAAAGTTCACTTTAACCAAACTGATTGAGGGAACAGAAAGGAATAAGAGGAAGTTCTTTACCTGGTACTGTAGGAGATGACAGGGTAAGTTACAGATCTCCAAGGCAAACAGAGTCCTAGATAAGCACAAGTTGGGCAAAAAGACTAGG
The DNA here is from genome assembly GCF_964165515.1 of Mesoplodon bidens. NCBI lineage: Eukaryota > Metazoa > Chordata > Mammalia > Artiodactyla > Ziphiidae > Mesoplodon > Mesoplodon bidens. The sequence goes on along the minus strand of NC_138168.1, from coordinate 78,112,914 downwards.
CCCAAGCATCTTCCTAACCAGTACTCCAGTGGAATGCAACCTTAGATCTTTAGACAGCATTTCACCTTCTGTTACTGAAGTACCTAACCAGGGAAATCTTAGGATTGGATCCAAAACCCTGTATTGCAAGCTCAGTATTACCCTAATCAGAATGTAAACAGAAGTTAGTTGTTTATAGACCTGAACAAGCTGATTCTGAAGTTCACAAGGGAGAAACTGCAAGAATAGCTGTAACATTTTTTTTAAAAAGAACAATGCAGAGAAGAGATGGTTGCCCTAACCAGCTAGCAGAGAATTTATTAAAACACTATTTATTAAATTAAAACCATGCTACTGGCACAGGAATAGACTAGATCACTGGAAGAAGAGAGTCCAGAAATATGGGAATTTAGTTCATAATAAGGTAATATTCCAAGTCAATGGGCAATAGAACAATGGCCTCTCTGGGAAGCAAAACCAACTAGCTCAAACAATACACAAAAGTGATGGTAAAAACTAAGTTTTAAGGGGCTTCCCTGGTGGCGCAATGGTTGAGAGTCCGCCTGCCGATGCAGGGGACACGGGTTCGTGCCCTGGTCCGGGAAGATCCCACGTGCCGCGGAGCGGCTGGGCCCGTGAGCCATGGCCGCTGAGCCTGCGCGTCCGGAGCCTGTGCTCCGCAACGGGAGAGGCCACAACAGTGAGAGGCCCGCGTGCCGCAAAAAAAAACAACAACAACACTAAGTTTTAAGAAAACAATGTACTTTTAAGATGGAAAAGGTCTATTTGAGAAAAAATTAAATCCCAGAAGCCATAAAGGGAAAACATGAATTGCCCTGACCCCAAATTTAAAATTTCTGTATGACACGGAATACCATAAATAAAAGCAAAAGACAAATCATAGTCTGGGATTTAAAAATACACATATATCTGCAATACATATTATATATGTATAACAGACAAAGGAGTCCTACATGTTAATGATTACAAAAGACAATACAACTGAAAAATGGGCAAAGGTTCTAAATAGGCATGTCACAGGAGAAATATATACAGCTAAGCATCACAAAGATGCTAGACTTAGCTAGACCTAGACTAATAAAGATGGTAGTAAGAAGAAAATGGAAATTAAAATGAGATTTTTGTCTACAGTATAGAAAGCAAAAAAGATTGCTATCAGGTGTTGAGAAGATGTTAAATACATATACTCTGACCCAGTAATTTCACCTTTTAGGACTCTATCCTACATAAATATACATGTGCAAAGAGATATATGAACATTTAATATACACTAGAGCATTATTGGAAGTAACATGAAATTGGAAATTACCTAAATGTCTAATGGAGGAATGGTTATATTATGGCATACCCATACTGTGAAACACTATGCAGCCATAAAAAGAGTAAGTCCATATATGTATTGATAGGAAAAGATCTTAAGCCCATGGTTACCAAACTGCACTGAGACCCCTGGCATGGCTCACAGAGGTGCTACAGAATATTTAAAATTTTCAAGACTTCTTCAGACAGAGAAAGAGAAATATCATATGATATCGCTTATATGCAGAATCTAAAAAGAAATGATACAAATGAACGTATTTACAAAACAGAAATGGACTCACAGACTTAGAGAATGAACTTATGGTTACCGGGGCGGGGGGGAAGGGTGGAGGGAAGACACAGTTAGGGAGTTTGGGATTGACATGTACACACTGCTATATTTAAAAAGAATAACCAACAAGGACCTACTGTATAGCACAGGGAACTCTGCTCAATGCTATGTGGCAGCCTGGATGGGAGGGGAGTCTGGGGGAGAATGGATACCTGTATATGTATGGCTGAGTCACTTTGCTGTGCACCTGAAACTACCACAACATTGTTAATCGGCTATACTCCAATATAAAATAAAAAGTTAAAAAATAAAATTCAAGACTTCATGTGTAATGCTAGCTTGAGGGTAGTTCACAATTTTAACACTAGATTGTACTACACATTCTTTTTTCAATGAAGTCTCATCTTTGCAAAGCTGGATTTGGGGCAGTTATTGTGATAAAAAGCAAATACAGTAAAAAAAACTAATGTTGAATGGGAAATGAGGGTGGCAGTGTCCAATCTGATTCTAAGATATGAGTATTGTGTAGTGCCCTGTAGGTACACAATCCCATTAGTAAGTTAAGAAATAAAAAATATTTTTTCTTTCGATTTTTTTTCTGGCCTAGGTAAGGGCACCAAGAAAAAATTCCTGGCACACTGAGTGCTATGAACCAAGAAAGTTTGGGAACCTCTGTTATAAGTGAGTAATACAATTTGTGGGACAGTTAAGAGTCTAGATTGATAAACAGTTATAAGTATCTAGTATACAATTACATCAATACACAGAATTTGGATAAAAGATGCATACCCAAACAGTTAACAATTACTACCTCTAGATACAAGAATTTAAAGAACAGGGAAGTGAAAAGGTACTTATAACTTTCTGTATTGATAAAATTTCTACTACCAGAAAGAATCCTCAGTACAATTGCCAATGATAAAGTATATTGAAATTTTGGTTTTTAATTTTACATTGCATTTTTTCACACAGAGGAGCCCATGATAAATAAAACATTTGGTAAAAGAACAATTAAAAAATTTACAACACTGTTTTCTATGTAGCTTTGCATAATAAAGATTAAAAAAAAAGTTCTGAGCTTCCTGGCAGTCAAAGGAAAAAGGAAGAAACTATTAAGTTATAGAATTTGCATTATCAGAAAGAAATGGGAAATGGGAATTCTCCAGGGGAAACACAAACTAAAAGGTGGGAGGGGCACTAATATTTCTTTACTCTCAGTTGCTCTGCTTGTATTACAACTTTGACCTCCAACAATCCTCTAAGGGAGGCATTAGTTCGTGTTACACATGAAGAAATGGAAAATTTGAAGACCTCTTGACAAGCAAGTGGAAAAAAAGCAAATGTTTAAATTGGGTCTTTTAAAAAAATAAATAAATCCTATGGTCTTCTCCACATAGTCCAATGTAATTTAGCTAAGCCAAAAATTGTGGTCATCAGGCTTCCCTGGTGGCACAGTGGTTAAGAATCTGCCTGTCAATGCAGGGGACATGGGTTCGATCCCTGGTCCGGGAAGATCCCACATGCCGCAGAGCAACTAAGCCCGTGCCCCACAACTACTGAGCCTGTGCTCTAGAGCCCGTGAGCCACAACTACTGAGCCCGTGCGCCACAACTACTGAGCCTGTGCTCTAGAGCCCGTGAGCCACAACTACTGAGCCCGTGTGCCACAACTACTGAAGACTGTGTGCCTAGAGCCCATGCTCTCCAACAAGAGAAGCCACTGCAATGAGAAACCTGCGCACCGCAATGAGGAGTGGTCCCCACTCGCCGCAACCAGAGAAAAGCTCGCACGCAGCAAGGAAGACACAGCGCAGCCAAAAGTAAAACAAATAAAAATTTTTTCAAATTGTTGTCATCTCTATTGAGATTTACTTCTAGTAAGACGACTAAAATGACTAGTTATTTAACTTGTAAAAATGCCAACAATAAATTCATTTTTAAATTTATAAAATAATTTCTTACAGTTAAAAAAAAAATCAAGCTGCACAGAAGGGGAAAAAGTGAAGGTGTCTCCACTCCTGCTCTCATTCTCAGTTATTAGACATAACATCTCCCTTGTCATTCTGGAAATCTTCTGTGCATTTATATACATATACACGTACTTTTACCCAAATTGGATGATACCATTAGGCAACTTTTTTCCCCGTCTAATACATCTTGGACTTCTTCCTTTTATAAGCCACACAGAATCCCACTGCATGTGTGAACCATTAGCTACCAACCTCCACCTATAAACAGTTCAGAGGTTTCCTCTTTTGCTTTTGTTTTTTGTTACAAGCAGTGCTGCCATGAATATCCTGTTAGTCTTCAAAAATTTACTTCATTTTAAATTGATACTTTGGGGTTGAAAATAGTGAAGCCCTCTTGTTTCATTTCTTGCTTATTATACACATTGCCATTTCCCATTATAGAGATTTGTTTCCTTTCTCTCTCTAATAAACGAAGTTCTTACACAGCAGAGTTTGTCCTATCCACATATGAATTCCCAAGACAAGTGTCTTGACCATAATAGGTATCTAATAAATGTCTTTTAATTTTGCTAAAGTTGAAAGATGGGCTAGAAAAAAAAGATGTTATTTTCCCTCCCACTTCTCTTATCCTTCCTAATGTTTATATTTTCCACTCTGAAATAGAGTAAATACAACTACTTTTTAATCATTAAAAATACTAAAATTGATCCAAAATAAGAAATACTTACTTGTATTCACAAACTGGGAAAAGCACCTTTAAGATGGTTATTACTATAACTGCTCCTATAATTCCAACCACCATGACATTCAAAAACATAAAGAATACTGGGAAAACACTACACCAGAACCTGCACAGATCTTTTCTGAACTTTTCCATCCACTGACACATCACCTTTAAAAAAAAAAAGGGTTTTGATTAGATATGCAAGTTTCATTTGAGCTCTAAGAAACTTTAAAAATTATGTTCTAGTTTTGGGTGATGATAACATTATATACCTTGACTGTGGTGGTGGTTACATGGGTGTCTACACTTGTCAAAACTTACCCAACTGTACATTTTAAGTGGGTGCATTTTATTTTTAAATGTACCTCAAAGTTATTTACAATTTTAAAAATTATGCAAAACAGGCACAGAAATGTTGCTATACTTTACAATTATTTACCCTGCCGTCTAACTGTAAACCAAGTGAAAATAACTGCTAATTGACAAGAAGGCTAGTCCACTTACATAAAATGGACCCGTCAACTATGTGTTTCCAATATTTGGAGGACAAGAGAAGGAGAGAGAGACAAACATACCAGTTGCTTCTGAAACAGACGGGGCATTCGCTGTGCATAAAACCTATTTCTGTACTTAAACAGTGACAGAAGAAACTCAGGTGTGCTTTGATGGCATGGGCTTTGAAGAGTCTGCTCTTGGGCTTCCTTGCTCTGAAGGAGACGGGGCAGATGGTGAGGGCGCTAGAGTTCAGGCAGCACAAAGTGACCTGGATTTCTCCAGCGACCCCACGTAAGCAGTCCTAATCTTCAGTGAGAACCTCTTCAAAGAATCATCTCTGGAATCCATTTTGACTAACCACAGATCCTGCCCATTTAAATGTAAATTATTCCGAGGGAGGGGCCTAGCTAACAGAGAGATTCCAGGATACTCTGTCTGAACCCAGAATATCTTCCCAGTCAGCAGTATAGTGTCACTAAGAATATACAAGTCCTTAACAGGTGCCAGTGCGTATTTACATTTGCACCCATCTTATTTCAGTCCTCACAACAACCTGATGAGAAAGGCATCACTTTACGGACCTTTGCTGTACAGATAAAGGAAAAGGTTAGAGAGGCTAGGAACTTGTCCAAGGTGATACAACTAGTGAGTAGCAGAAGCAGGATTCAAACCTAGGCAGTCTGATTCCAGAAAGTACACTCTTAACCAAGTGTGCTTAGTCACTGCACACGGTCCTGAGGGGACCATGCATGTGTGTTTGTGTTAGAAGTCACAGAATAAACAGACAAATGGGGACATGAGAAAGACTCTGAACAGAAGATCCCAAACAAAATGAAATCGAATGCCTTAATCATCATTATCTGACTACACTACTAAGTGAAACTTGAAAAGGAAGACAGGAATACCTAAAAATATCACATTAAAACAGTGATGAGTTCATTATTAACAATATCCCATGGATCCAATCCTCATGGTTTCCACCTCATTTTAAATGATGATATTTATTTTCTTTACCATAACCATAAATGCTTGTAGTACGTATAAAGAGAACCCCAAATGTGTGATTTACCTTATACGAAGATGGAGGCTCTGCTCTGAGGGGAGTTTCAGGTAATTTGCCAGGTAAAGCGTCTTCATTTACAGTGGTTTCCACATTCCGGATAAGATACTGGCTGGTGGTCTGCAATGAACTAACACTTTCTCCTGAGGAGGAAGAGCCAGGTTACCAAAATGCTGGGCATATGCTGGTGTATCTCCCACTAGTCCTAAGACTACTACACCAATAACATTTCAGATAGCAAGAACATACATTTTTCCATGGGAGAAAAACAAACGTTTGATTGTTTAGCTTTAAATGCCAGAAAGGAACCCCAAATTTAGACAGTTAAAAGGGAGCTACAGCAGTTATGATTCTGTCACATAGAAAGTCAAATTTTTTAAAGTTCTGTGTTTCAGTGGGAGAAATGGATACTTCCTCCTCTAAATGAACTTAAATGAACGACATTCTTATTATGTATTTTGTGATGATTACCCAGAGTAAGAGTAGATAGATGATTACAGCAAAATGTCACTCTGTAATCAGCATTGGTCACATTCTGCAAAGCCCTCAAATGGATATATAAAGCAATACATGTTATAAAGCATTTTTAAGAGAAGCTTACTTCGAAACATATTAATTATGATTAAAAAGTTACCAACTCAAGAAATAATTTCCTTAACACTTTAAATAATGGCATTTTAAAGTACCTTTTTTGGAGAGGTTGGGAAGGGTAAATAAAACGTCACTGTCTCGGGAAATCGAGTACAGCATGCTTTCTTCCAAAGGCAGGGTGTAGTTTGAATGTCTGAGTATTCCCTGATTCTTAACTAAAATATCTATTTCAGTAACGTCCTTCTGTTGAGCCTATGAGAAAATATAAGCAATTACTCTTTATTTTAAATAATGGCACAACCTGGTAAGAAACTAAAACTGAATTTTCCTCCCTGATTTCTGAAACTAAAAACCTTGTCCTAGTCACACACAATTCCTCTTTCTTTCCCCCCCACTTTAAGGCATTTAATTTGCAACTTTAAGCACACTCCCGTGTGCTCACTATTAGAGGCTCGCTCTCAGTTCCATTTCATTGACTTAGAGAGACTTAGCCAGAGGAAACGGCAGCAGAACTACGAACCAAATTCAATCTCTTCACTTACTTGCTCTGTTTAATGATATTTACAGTATTTTAAAGTGATATAAACATGTATGAATAGGATCTTTTTTAAAATTAAGACTTCAAATGCTAAACAAGTAAAAAATTCTGAGTGATTGGATACACGCAACACTAACGTAACTTTTTTCCTTATTAAGTCAGAAATAAATAATAAAATAACTGAACACATGCATAGCACTGAGCGCGAATCTTTATAATTTAATTCTCAGTTAGTAACATACTGTCTTACTTGTTTTCCATCAATCTCTACTACCTCTTCTTGAACGACAATTAGTTGCAAACTGGAACCAGATGTCATAGGCCACTCATGAACTAAAATCCTTACACTGACAATTCCAGAATATCCTTTTTCTTCCAAATTTTCCAGATTTTCATTCTTCACTATAAAAAAAAAAAAGTAGTGACAGTTTTGAGCAAAAATTGCCACCAAATCAGTTACTGCATTTGATTATTTTGATGACATTTACATGGAACGAGAGAGTTGTATACCAATATCTTTGCCTTTCTTCATCTCTGACCTCATATTGATGCTTCAGATCTAGGAAAACAAAGACAACTTGACAAATCCTCACAATCCTTATACTCAGTTGAAAAGGGGAAAATGCGTGATGGCCTTTAGGTTTTGTACCGAACTCCACACTAGCCACATCCTTCCTATTCTTTTATATACACTGTCAATGAGGAACCGACAAGGCGTTAACTATTTACAAAGCAGGCCGGAAGACACAGACGATCCCATGTTTCAGCAAAGTGAGCATGTTCATCCATCCATTCATTCGTTCACAAAATCCAGTGATAGAAGGGGCCCAAGCAGTAAGGACACGTGAGGCTTTTTCTCAATCGTGTCTCCAGTCAGCAACTCGTTACTGCTGGAGAGGTCAGGAATGGGGAAGAGGGTGGGAGAGCCCTTAATGACTCTCCACTAATGGACAACGGGGTAGGACCAGCTACCCGCCCTGCTCCTCTCTAGCTGAGAAAACCTGCCCCACCCTGGCAGTGACGGGGTGTGGCAGTTGCAGCTGGCTTATAAAGCCAAGAAAGTGAAAGAGATAGAAAAAGATAAATCAATAGAAACCAACGAAACTGCCGCAAAAGAAGCATTTTGCTTCTGTTCCTCAAATGTTATTGTCTGAGAATTACTTGCCAAAAAGGAACCCAGATGGATATTCTGCATGCATATCCAGCTGTTTAAAGTGATGCTGTGCCTTTGTACAGCTGTTCCCTTGATCTAGAACGCTCTCCATGGGCTTCCCTTGTGGCGCAGTGGTTAAGAATCCGCTTGCCAATGCAGGGGACACGGGTTCGATCCCTGGTCCGGGAAGATCCTACATGCTGCGGAGCAACTAAGCCTGTGTGCCACAACTACTGAGCCTGCGCTCCAGAGCCCACGAGCCACAACTCCTGAAGCCCGCGCGCCTAGAGCCCGTGCTCCGCAACAAGAGAAGCCACCGCAGTACGAAGCCCGCACACCGCAACGAAGAGGAGCCCCCCAACTCGCCGCAACTAGAGAAAAGCCTGCGCGCAGCAACAAAGACCCAACACAGCCAAAAATAAATAAATAAAATAAAATTTTAAAAAATGTTATAGAATGCTCTCCATTATTCACTCTCCTCCCATACATTTTTAATAAACTCCTACTTGGGTAGTTCTAGATACCATATCCTTACAATGCTGAGTTCATGCCTTTTTTTTTTAAGCACTAACTTTCTCATAGTGTAGCTCTTAGTTTAGAAACCTGTCTCCTCAACTAGGCTGAGTTCTTTGAGAGAATGCATCAAGTTTATTGTTCTATAGCCTTTATGAATCAGTGATTCCACCCAGAATTATAAATACATAATTTAAAGTAAATATCCTATCATAAATTGTCAATAATGTTCAGACACCTGGTCTAGTGGTTCTAAATCCTAACTATGCATCAGAATCACCTGGGAACAGTATAGATGCCAGAGCCTCACTCTAATCTTAATAAATCAAAATCTCTGGGGGGTATAGACTAACATTTGTAATTTTTTAAACAGGTACAGATATTTTTATTGAGAAACAAGTGGCCTAACCCTTGGTCTCAATCTAAGTTCACAAACCTGCTCTTCCTTGACTTCTCTGTTTCTGTTAATAAACCCACCCTTCTCCAACCTACCAAGGACAGGAATTACTAGGTTACCTTTGACTTCTTCACCCTCATCCTCTGTATCCAGTCAGTCGCTTCCTTTGTATCTTCCAAAGTATCTCTTATATTTGTCCTTTCCGTCTCCACCTACCTCCCCACCCAAGGTCTAGTTCATTAGCTACTTACTGTTACGATACTTACCTATTCTCCCCTTCCGTAATCCCTCCCCGCTTCAAACCATTCACACAACAGCACCAGATTAATCTTACCATGACATGGTTTTGATCATACAGTCTCCTTGTGCAAAGGCCTTCAGCAGCACCCCCGGGACCGCTTTGGTGGTGCTCTGCCTGGTCCTCCTTCTTCAGGCTCGTTACAGTGTGCCCTCTCTCTAGTCTGCCTAACTGCCCTTACATCCTCTGAGGCTCCTAACTGGAAGACTTCCCTTCTCTCGTGGTCCATGTCAGTGTTGTCACTATTTACCCATCAGCCTCCCTCATGGAACAGTGGGCTCCGCGTCAGCCTAGTTGTATGCCCAAAGGCCAGGGCACTAGGACACAGATTCAATGCATGAGAAAATGCAGTCATATAAATACATCAAAGCAGGGACTCTTCAGACGCCAAAGCTGGTACTGCTGCTGTAGAATAAAACTAATAACAACAAAAGCCCTCCATATTCTGACTTTCCCTACTGAGGTAGACAGCTTTCCAAAATGGCTCTCAATGACCCTTGCCTTCCGACGTTCACGCCCCTGTGTAACTGCCTCCTGCTGAGTGTGGGCTGGACCTAGTAACTTGTTTCTAACAAACGGAATACAGCAAAAGTGCTGGAACGTCACTTGTGTGATTAGATTATAAAAGACTGTGACTTGTGTCTTGCCGGTACTCTCCCCCTGACACTCTCTCTCGTCCTCTCACTGATAAAGCCAGCTGCCATGTTGTGAGATACTCTACAGAGAGGCCATGTGGCGTGGAAATGAGGGAGGCCTCCAGCTAACATCTTGTGAGGAACGGAGGCCTTGATCCAACAGTTCACAAGCAACTACATCCTGTCCACAACCATGTGAGTGAGCTAGGAAGCGGGCCTTGCCAGTCGTGCCAGAGCCGGAGAACCCAGCTAAGCCAAGCTCAGATTCTTGACCTGCGAGAACTAGGAGATAATACTGACAAAGACTACTAACTTGGGGGTTAAATTGTTACACAGCAATATAACTAATATATCTATAAAGAAGAAATTTTTTTAAAGAATTAAGGATAGAAGACTTTTTGTTGTAGTTGCATTTAATGTTTTAAAGATTCTTGTAACTGATAAGATAGGCTTTTACTTCCGCTTTCAAGGAAATAAACTCTGTGCAACTGGGATGACTAGAAAGATGACTATAACAAATAAAGCAGCCAGATTGCACTCCATGTCAAACTCCTAATAAATACAGCATCAGTGGAATATTATTCAAGCCAGTAACGGCACTTCTTTTCCTAGCTATGATGGATTAGCTTGTAATACACCAACTCTCTCACTGAGAACCACTAGAAAACATGTAAAAATATAAACACGCAAACAGACACTCAAATCTGCACTAAAAAAATACTAAAGGGAATTCTTTAGGCACAGGGAAAATAACCCCAGAGGGGAGCACTGATATTCAGGAAGGAATGAAGAGCAAATGGAAAGGGTAACTGTGAGGGTGAACATAAATGAACACTGGACTACGGAAAACCATTAAGTATAATTATGTTGCTTAGTGTTTAAGAACCCAAAGAGTTAAAATGCATGACAACAGCAACACAAAAGCAAAAAGGGGGGGATTCCCTGGCGGTCCAGTGGTTAGGATTCAGTGCTTTCACTGCCGTGGCCTGGGTTCAATCCCTGGTCGGGGAACTAAGATCCTGCAAGCCACGCGGCGCAGCCAAAAAGATAAAAATAAAATTTAAAAAAGCATAAAGGGAATCAATGGACTTTACATGTTCTAAGGGTCCTACATTGGTTGGGAAGTGATAAAAGTACTAGTTAACTGATCTCAAGGGTAACCATTAAAAGAATAGTAAAATAATATAAAAACCAACAAGATAGAGGGGAACAATGAAACAAAAAGTAAATAACCTAGAAGAGGGCAAAAAGGAGAAGAAAAAGAAACAGAACAGGTGAGACACAAATAGGAAACAAATAATTAAGAGAGAAGATCTAAATCCAAATATATCAGTTATTACATTAATGTAAATAAATTAAAATTCCAACTAAAGACAGATTGACAGCCTGGATTAAAAAAAAAAGAAACCACAAGTATATGCTGCTTGTAAGACATTCACCTCAATTATAAGGACCCAGGAAGACTCAAAGAAGATGGAAAGATACCACAAAGCAATCCACGTCCCTCCCCCATACCTGGCCAAAAAGCAGTTATTGGTAAAATAATACAGATAAAGCTGATTTTAAGGCAAGAACATCACTAGAGATAAATAAGGACATATTATAATGATAAATGAGTGGATTCACCAAAAAGACATAACAGCTCTAAATATGTATGGATTTAGTAATATTGTGTCACAATATATAAAGCAAAAATTGACAAAACTGAAAGAACAGACAAATATACATAGTGGAGATTTAACATACCATTCTCAGTAATTGATAGGGCAAGCAAAGAAATAAACAAAAAAATCAGTAATTCCATAAAGGATTGAACACGATTAACAAATTTGACCTGACATATATAGAACCTCATATCCAACTAATTACATAATTAACTTTTTTTCAAGTACACACAGAAAGCAACATTTACTAAAACTGACCATCTGCTAAGCCATACAGCAAGTCTCTAACTTCAAAGGGTTAAAATTATACAGATTCTATCTCTGATGATAGAGGTGGAATCGGTAAAAAAAAAAAAAAAAAAAAACTCAAAATGTTTGAAAATTAAGCAATATACTTCAAAATGACCCACAGGATAAGGAAATATCACAGTAAATAATTAGAAAACACCATGAATGGAATGGTAATAACGATATATAATGAATTAAGTATAGGATACAACTGCTCAGAGAAACATTTATTGCCTCAAATGCATATATTAAAACAGGTTATAGTAATACTACACACATTTGTCATATCCTTTATTTCATTCAAATAATGGCACATTCCAATGTAACATATTTGCTTGTCTTTAAACAACTCAAGATTTTAAAAGGTTAGAAAGGAAAACATTATATGGACATAAAGGTGGAAGAATCAGAAAGACAATTCACTTTTCTCTGTATTTTTTACAACTGTGATAAGTGCTCCTCTGAAGATTTTGTCTCTTGCTTGTAAATCTCCATTTACTACCTCCAGGCACCTTCTTACATTGTTATCAACCTACCAGACATGAAGTTCCAAGCAATGCCAATCTCATGACAGAGAAAATGTGAATATGCCAGAAATAACCAATATAAAGTAGGAAAAGAGTACAGACAAGTGTTATTATATACTCTAGTAATGATGTGTAGTATTAATTTGAAATGGAAATATATAACATCAAAGAATTGTGTTTCACTAATTTAGTATTATTAAAAACAGAACAATTACGGAAGTAATTTAGCAGTACTTACCTATCAAAGTCTGACAGCTTATTCGGGTTACACCACTATTTACAGGGAAGTCATTTACATATACCTGTCCACTCTCATAGGTTATGTTAAGAACAACCTTAAAATAAAGCAGCATATACATTAATTCCAATGGTTTACAAATGATGACAAACTCTTCAAAAATACATTATCTAACTAAATTGGATATATAGATAAAAAAATAAAATAGGCTGCATGATACTTAGCTAAGTGATATAATATAAACATAACCGAAAGAGACAAACCTGTTCTTTAGATACCTCCCCATCATCTTTCAGGGTAGTTACATTAATTCTGATGCTGTCCTGCAAAACAAATATACAAATTGGGCAGGTATGCGTCTCACAAACTGAGAATAAGTCAGTTCTTTTTCTTCTCCCCTCAGTTATACTTATTGTATGATCACTTATGGCAACATTAAAAGAACACTTCTAAAAACTCATCAATTTCATCCTTACAGCCTTTTAAATACCCTTCACAATTCCAATTTTTTATAAACTATATACTTTTCCACTTAATTATGAAATATATCACATATCTGAGCATATAAAATGCAAATATAGAGTTTAAAAGAAAAGATTAACACTCACATACTTACTACCTAGGTTAAAAACTAGAATGTCATCCACACCTTAGAAGTCCCCTGCATGACCTTTTCTGTCACGTTCCCCTCATGCCCCTCAGAAGGAATCCCTATATTGTCTTCTATGTTAACATTTCTTGCTTTTCTTTATAGTTTAACTACCTGTATTATCTCTCTCTAAACAACACATTGTTTAGTTTTATCTGTTCCTGAACTTTATATGAGTGGAATAATATTATAATGCATTCTTCTGGAACTTCTTTCATTTAAAATTGTTATGTATGCAGCTGTAGACATTTATTTACAGCATTGTGTAATATGCCATCAAATTGTTACCGATTTACTTAACTGTTCCCTATCAGTGGACATTTGAAATGTTTCCAACTCTATTGTTTTCGTATACAAAGTTTCTCTAACCCTTCTTACATGTGTCCCCTAGTGCCCATGGACAAGGACTTTGAGTGCACAATCAGTTTCAGTGCCTCTCAAGGTCTGCTCAAAAGCACTCCACTCAAATATTTAAGTTTATTCATGACATGCTTACTACAGACAAGAAAGCATTATTCTAAGTAATCAGGGTCACAGGAACTATAATTTGTTATCTGTAAATCAAATTCTTTCCTAAATGTATTCACAGACAGACATTGTTATTGTAGAATGAAAACAAGACTCCTCTTAAATACTTTTTTTGTGAGGGTATTCTTAATTTTGAGAAGAGAAAAATTATTCTAAACATCAAACCAATATACAAGTGTATTTCTTGGCACTGTGAGCAGCTCCAATACTTTATGTATTTCTAACAAATGAGAGACTAAGACTGAGTGATTTTATGAGATTGGCTTGATTCCTGGGACAACCTGAGGAACAGGATTCTAACATGTAAATTCATACCATTTATTCAGGATGACTTTGGTACACTTCCCAACTCCCATAGGAGCCCAGGAAGCTTTAGGACTAGTGGTTCCTCAGATCCAGCCTGGCTTTCTCCAGGCCCACCCTTATCTAGAATTAAGTGTGGGCTAGAACAAATAAACTCATCTCTAGAACAAACTAACATTCAATAAATCATCAAGTTGGTGGCTGTATTGTTTTATGCCCAAATTCCAGCCAAGAATTCATTCCTCTTTTCAAACTAGAGGATCTGTTTGAAAACTGTAGACTAGTGTTCTTCTAACAGCCCAGAGATAACCCTCCACTCATGGTGTTCTGAGAAACCTTTTTATAGCTTCTGCCTTTCAAGCAGAGAACATACACTATATTGTGAGTAATTTATTGCACTTACATACATCATTTGCCCAGTAGAAATATGCGGTTTGTAAAAGACAATTAACAGACTGTATAGCACACTATATTTTCCAGAAAACTAACTTCAATTAAATTCCTTTTCATCCTCTTGAATGATTTCATATCAGGGGAAACTCTCATCCCTTAGTGCCTCCTGACCCAAAGTTCAGAGCCAGCATATTTCTTGTTCTTCCTGAGAGCCTCTGACTGAACTGGAAGTTCAGGCTTGTCAGCCAGGGCAGTGTATGCTTAGAAAGTGAATGGCAGAGCTGAAGTTTCTCCCCACTCATTTTCAATTCTCCTCTAATTCCTTCACTCACAAATGCCCATCAGACACAAAATGGCTTCCTAAGGACAAAGGTAATAGATACCTGGTTTAAAATAAGTCTGAGGGAAATACATGAAATACTTACACATATAAGAAAATAAGTGTCCTCTGGATGCCTCCCTCTCTCTTTGGTGACCAAGTTATTTTAATATTAGAAGAATGTACTGTAAATTTTTTTTATTTCACAATCTTTGTAACAATTTTTTCCCCAATTTTTTTAAATTTCACAATCTGTGTAACCTCAACTTCTGACAACTACATATGTAAACAAAACATAAGACGCGGGACTTCCCTGGCATCGCAGTGGTTAAGAATCTGCCTGCCAATGCAGGGGACACGGGTTCGAGCCCTGGTCCGGGAAGATCCCACATGCTGCGGAGCAACTAAGCCCATGCACCACAACTACTGAGCCTGCGCTCTAGAGCCAGAGAGCCACAACTACTGAAGCCCGCGTGCCTAGAGCCCGTGCTCCACAACAAGAGAAGCCACTGCAATGCGAAGCCCGTGCACTGCAACGAAGAGTAGTCCCCGCTCACCGCAACAAGAGAAAGCCCGCGCTCAGCAACGAAGACCCAATGCAGCCAAAAATAAATAAATAAATGTATCTAAAAAAACAACAACAGAAAAATGCTTATAACACAATATATATGAGTCACTGAAGAGATACAAGGAGAATTTTTCTGACTTCAACCAGTTTTCTTACAGTTAGGTCAGGCTGGATACAAAGATGAACAAATGAACAGATGTGTGATAAAGCAAGTATAGTAAAACATAAATGGTAGTCTAAGTTGGCATTATTCAATATGGTATCCACTAACCACATGCGGCTATTTACATTTAAGTTAATTAAAATTAAATAACATTGTAAAAACTCAGTTCCTCAATCACACTGGCCACATTTCAAATACTCAGTAACCACAGTAGTCTAGTGGCTACTGTAACGGAGAGAGCAGACATACACCATCACTGCACAAAGGTCAACTGGACAGCTCCTATCAAATGTGCATGACCACTGTAAAATTCTTTCAAATGTTCTGTACATTTGAAATTTTTCACAATAAAACTTTGAAAAAGTTTTAGATCAAGAGGCCTCAGTTTCCCATGTACACCTTTCCAAGGAATGAGATTCTCCTTCTAGTTGCACACCATTCATTTAACCTATGAAATTCTGAGTGTAGATCTGGACTTTCCAAGAGTAGAAAGAAGTCATAAGGAGAACTGAAATGATGAACTCACTAAGAGCCCCACGGTGTGGTGTATTTTCAGCTTGCAGTCTAAATGCATTTTTTTTCATAGTATAGGAACAGACTCAAATGTCTTTCGGGTTCATAAATAACTATGATGAATCTTTAAAATCTGGAAAAGGGGAAAACAATGTCTCTATTTCCAGAACTCTACGAATTATTTCATTTTTATTTGGTCTCTTGATCCCACATCCATATTTTTGAACAGCTGCAACTGTGGTCCACATACTTCAGATATAAGTGGTTCTTAGAGCTTGGGATGCTGTGGCTTCTTGGAATGTCCCAAGAGAACTGAAACTAAGATATGCTATTATTCTACCCAGGAAGGGTAACGTCATAACTCTCAAACACTGAAAGTAAAAAAGTGACATTTATGGTGTCATTCACCCCTGAATTTTGAGCATTCAAGTCTTGATATAGTAAGAACAGGCGCACCTATGTCGTTTCCTTTCATTCTGGGAAAATCGCATTTTAAAGTCTTCAGGCGCTTCCCTACCACACATTGAATTAATGAAAGGCAAATACTGGTTAATTCCACCCGGCCAAAGCAATAAGAACCAGCCACCCTTCAGGACAAGCATGCAGTGGTCCCTAAACTTGAGCCGACCTCGGAATCACCTGGAGGGCTTGCTGCAACAGACTGCTGGGTCCCTACCCTAGAGCCTCTGATTAGCGCGTTTCTGCCAGGTTCCCAGGGGATGCTGGTGCGGCTGGTTCCACCGCGCTCGAAGATCCACTCCTCTAACAACTCCCGCCAAAGGGACGACGTCGGGGTCAGCGCTGGCCTGCAGCCTCCCTCCCTCTCCGGCCCAGCGACCCGGCTGGCGTGCACCCGGAGCCCTGCACGCCGGGGGAAGGCATTCCTTCCCGCCGCCGGCCGGGGCAGACAGGTGGCCCGGAAACGCTCGCGCTCGCTCTCAACTGAGCAACTTCCACATTTCCCCAGCACTTCAACACTGCCTCGCCCCAGAGCCCGGCTCTGAAGGCGCCATTACAAAAGGCTGAGATCACTAGTGATCCGCTACTTTCGACGGCACACCCCCATCAGGACTGCAACTGCCTGGACTGCCGCAACAATCGGTTTCGCTGCGCCGCGCTGAACCTCACACAGAAGAGCCTCTTTTGCGCTCTCGCCTCCCCCATCCCCTGCCGCCTCCATTTCCTTGGCTGCTTCTCCCCACTCTCGCTTTGGGGGCCCGGCCCCCAGCCCACGGCCTGCCCGCCGGAGGTGGGAGGCGTCGATGGGGACGCCGCAGTCCCACGTTCCCGGTCCCGGCTTCTCCCGAGGATCCCGGCAGAGCCGCGTCCGCCGTGCCCTACCTTCGGGGCTCGGGGCAACAGCGGCGGCTCAAAGGTGCCCGTCGTCAGCCACCCGGTGACTGGCAGGGCCGCGACGATGAGCAGCCGGAGGGCGAGCGGCGCCCGCGGAGCGCCCTCCATCTTGGACAGGCCGGCGGCGGGCGGCGCGGGTTGGGGGACGGCTGGGAGGCGAGGGCCGAGCTGGCCCGAGGGGCGGGTCCTTTGGGAGGGGAGGGGATTGGAGGGGCGGGGCGGGGGTGGGGAGGGGGGCGGGACCCGGAAGGCTCCGAGAGCAGCGGAGGTCTAGGCCTCCGGGCCGCGGAGCAACGTTCGGGGGCGGAATCAAGTCAACAGAAGGTCTGATTTCGTCATTAGACCGTCACTCTAATTTGGAGACAGTTTCCTCACCTAAAAGAGTGTAAACATTTTCATTGCCATTACTTTTGAATTAGTATATACTGTATGTGTACATAGGTATGTCTCTGTGTGTATATATTTACATATATCTACAAATTGAAAATAGTGGTAATGTATCAGAACACTGTTGTACATGAAAATAAGGTATATCACGTTTAGAGGGGCAGATTTATTAAATCGGTACTTCTCACCTTTGTTGCACTTGGTAATTGCCTGAGAACTTTTAAACATTACTGATTTTGGTATCTTCCGGGACACCTGAGTTTCTGATTTACTTTGTCTGGGCAGCTGCTTGGGCACTGGTAGTTTTCAAAGCTCCCCAGTGATTTACTGTGACCCAGTTGAGGATCAACCCCGCATTAAGTTCAACACTCAGCAGATCGCTGAAGACGCGAGGGAACAACACTCCACTGGAAGCCAGGCCACCTGGGCTCTCAAGACTTTTCTAGTGAGCTTATTAATCTATAAATTGAAGATGATAGATTTTCTTCCCTCTTTCAGATTAAAAAAAATTTTTTTGATGAAACCCCCCTAAAGCAAATATGAAATGAAATGAAAGAAACCCCATTTAAAATAAAGTCTGGAGCTTCCCTGGTGGCGCAGTGGTTAAGAATCCGCCTGCCAATGCAGGGAACATGGGTTCGAGCCCTGGTCCGGGAAGATCCCACATGCCGCGGAGCAACCAAGCCCGTGCACCGCAACTATTGAGCCTGCGCTCTAGAGCCTGTGAGCCACAACTACTGAAGCCCACGGCCACAACTACTGAAGCCCGCGTGCCTAGAGCCCGTGCTCTGCAACAAGAGAAACCACCACAATGAGAAGCCTGCGCACCACAACGAAGAGTAGCCCCCGCTCGCTGCAACTAGAGAAAGCATGCGCACAGCAACGAAGACCCATCACAGCCAAAATTAAATAAATAAAATAAATTGATTTTTTAAAAAAAGAAAAATAAAGTCTGGGAGATGGGGGGAGGGAGAATAGGATGTAGGCAGTTAAAAGGTACAACATCCAGTTATAAGATAAATAAGTTATAAGATAAATAAGTACTAGGGATGTAATGTAAAACATGATAAATATAGGCAACACTGCTGTATGTTATATACGAAAGTTGTTAAGAGAGTAAATCCTAGGAGTCTCATTACAAGAAAAAAATTTTTTTTCTATTTCTTTAATTTTGTATACATATGAGATGATGGATATTCATTAAACTTATTGTGATAATCGCTTCATGACATATGTAAGTCAAATCCTGCATGCCGGCACTGTGTGGCAAAAAAAAAAAAGCAAAAACTACTGATCCCATTGTTTTTATTATTCTCACACTCAGAAGTTGAATTCCTCTTTTTCTGTAATCCAAAAGCAGGCTTGGCACCAAAGAGAAGTCAGGGACATAATCTGTATCTGTTTCCAATTTCTGGGAGAGAGTGAATCACTGCATTTCTATTGCAACACAGTCTACTCCATTATTTTCCAGAGTTGCTCAACTACACATTTTTGAACTTCCTGAAGACCCCCAGGAGATGGTAAAAAGGAAATCAAGAAAGATATTCCTTTTACATCTCCAGAGCCGTTTACACATTTTACCTTATTTTTCTCCTAAGATATTTTAAAACTGCTTTTACTGTACCCTTATTCTCTGTGTATTTATAGAGATTAAGTTTTTCCCTGAGTTACAGGATACTAAGTGATGGAGCTGTGGTTTTTAACCCTGATATTCTGAATTAATACATTCTATTGGTTCATAGAAGCTTTTTAAAAAGTAAAAATCATAATTTTCTTTGTTTTTATATGTTTATAGAGATTATTACAAAGTGTTCTGTTCAATTGACTTTCTAAGAACATGATGTGGGTTGAGAGTAATGAAGAAACAGGAAATTGTGGGAGATCTTTGCCTCTTTCTCCACCACAACTGTAGCCAGAGGGGCCCCAGGACAAAGAGGCGGTCCCTGCTTTCTGCTCCCCCAGCTAACTGATTCCAACAACCTGAAAGCATGCAGAGACATCTGTGTCCAAGGATGTTAAATTAGTTGTAAATCAGTGTAAATCAGTGTTTGATTTGTATTCTGATAAAAATTCTGGAAATAAAAGATTAAAATAAACATCCAAGATATTTAAAAATACTATGCGATTTCAAAATCTGTGATAAATACTGCAGGAAATATTCAATGGTGGAGGTAGAAATCCTTTTGAGAGTCTATTTAGGGATGATTTCATATTCAGTAACACAGCTAAGTAGGTAATGTTTTGTGGTAACCCTGCATTTTTTTTTTTTGGATTTTTTAAGACTTATTTGGGGGTTTGTTTTTAAAGAAACTGCGTACATCATTAGAGACAAACAATAACTTAAATACCATGCAGTTTCTGTATGTACAAAACCTAGGCCATAGAGATCCAGTTTAATTGGTATTCTATTTACACTGTCTTCCTCATACAGCTGTTGTCTGTTAAAGCAGAACACAGGAGAGTGCTCTGATACAAAGACAAGCTATGTACAGACACCCGGGCAGCAAAAGCCTGCATTTTTATTTGTCTTCTTTGAACTTTTAAGACTTTTTTAGGAATGGAAGGGGCCTCCATGTGGAAGCAGAAGCAGATTGCAGGATGTCTCTTCTCCGCCTTCATTGGGCTTCCAGTGTTTGGGAGTGCATTTTCTTCTTTTGAATCAAGCTTCACTCTATTTGAGTCCCTAGAACACAGGAGGTGCACTTTATCATCTTCTACCTCATTTGGTGGCAAAATTATGGGCAACTTCATAATCTATATGTATTAACTATATTTTCTTATTTTCTGTATTCTGGATGCTCTGTTGTCTGGGGCCTGGCTGACCCAAGAGAGACTCCCAGGGCTAAGCTAATTTCTAGAGTTAGTAAACTGCTCCCCTGTGAGCCTGCCTTTCATATGTAAACCAACCAATCCAGAATGTATACTCCAGATCACCTCCACTATCAGGCTTTTATTAAACTCCAGGAGGCAATATTTCTCTGCCCTAATCATCCCAGGGCCAAGTACCAGAAAACTAGAGATAGCCTCCAAACCCCAGAGCCCACTGAAATTATTCAAACCAGCCAATGCTAGTCCTGCTTATGCTGCCTTGTCTTGCCTTCTCCAAAGAAACCACAGTAAAGACTTCTGTCTATGCTTTCCTCTTGCTCCTTCTGCCTCCTGACCCACCCTGGTGCTTTCCTGGGTGGTCCTTCACTGCATGGTGTGTCCCCCCTCCTCTTGGGGGGACACACCACGTGTGAATAATACCAAAACCCACATTTCAAAACATTATACCAATATCTACTGAAAAGGTCATGCTAAAATAATCACAATAAAGAAAGAACAGTTAGTCATGGAAGCAACCTAAATGCTCATCGACAGACGAATGGATAAAGAAGATGTGGCACATATATACAATGGAATATTACTCAACCATAAAAAGGAACGAAATTGGGTCATGTGTAGAGACGTGGATGGACCTAGAGACTGTCATACAGAGTGAAGTAAGTCAGAAAGAGAAAAACAAATATCGTATAGTAACGCATATATGTGGAATCTAGAAAAATGGTACAGATGAACTGGTTTGCAAGGCAGAAATAGAGACAGATGCAGAGAACAAATGTATGGACACCAAGGGGGGAAAGCAGTGGCGGGTGGGGATGGTGGTGTGATGAATTGGGAGATTGGGATTGACATGTATACACTGATGTATATAAAATTGATGACTAATAAGGACCTGCTGTATAAAAAAATAAATAAAATTAAATTTAAAAAATAAAATGGCAAAAGAAAAAAGAAAAGAAAGAGCAATTAAAGTCTTTGACAAGGACAAGCAGACGAGGAAGCAGGTGAAGATTGCTTCCAGAGAGGGCGGAAGGTCCTGCTTTCCAGCCAGTCAAAGTGTTCTCAAAAGCCCCTGGATCTAAGCCCCTGCTATAGTAAGTTTAAGATTGTTATATGAGTGGGGTTGGATAGGAGTGGAAGCTTACTATCTCAAGGGACTCAATATTTAGAGATAATCATGGAAAATGTAACCATAAAACCATAAAATATGTTAAGTGGTATATATGTAAAATTTAATATTTAGGACTGTTTATCTTTTGAATCACTTAAGTAAAAGTTGAAAAATGGTAAATCTTTTTTTCTGTATACACACTTTTTTTTTTAGAGCAACTTAAGATTTAAAGAACAATTGAGGAGAAATTATGGGGAGTTCCTATATACCCTCTCCTCCATCTCCCAGTTTCCCCTATTATTAACATATTTAATTAGTCTGGTACATTTGTTACAACTGATAAACCAATATTCATACACTATTATTAACTAAAGTCCATAGTTTATAATAGGGTTCACTCTTTGTGTCGTACAGTTATTCAGGGTTTGGCAAATACATAATATCCACCATTATAGCATCATACAAAATAGTTTCACTGCCCTAAAAATCCCTGTGTTTCAACTACTCATCTCTCCCTCATTCTGCCAGAAACTTGGCAACCACTGATCTTTCTACTGTTTACATAATTTTCCTTTATCAGAAAAGGAATAGATGTCATATAGTTGGAATTACACAGTATGTAGCTTTTCCACACTGGCTTCTTTCACTTACCAATATGTATTTAAGGTCTGCCGTGTCTTTTCATGGCTTGCTAGCTCATTTCTTTTGATCCTTAAATAATATTCCATTGTATGGATGTTTATTCCAGCTTGTTAAACCAGTTTATTTATTCATTCACCTATTAAAAAAATGTCTCAGTTGCTCCTGAATTTTAGCAGGTATGAATTATGCTGCTATAAACATTTGTGTGCAGGTTTTTGTGTGGACATAAGACTCAACTTATTTGGGTAAATACCTAGGTGAGTGATTGCTTGAATTCATGGTAAGGTAATGTTTCGCTTTGTAAGAAAATGCCAAACTGTCTTCCAAAGTGGCTGTACTAGTTTACATTTCCATCAACAATTTCATTGTTATTTTAATTTGCATTTCTTTAATTAATTGCCAATATTCATTCATCAGTAAATAATTATTCACCCATTGTGTGGCAGGCTGTCATAGCCACCAAGGATAAAGCAGTAAACAAAACAGACAAAGTTGGCTCTCCCTCTGGAGCTGACATTCTAGTAACAACATACAAATATAAACAGATTCCTAACTAGCATGTTAGATGGTAAAAAGCACTATGTAGAAAAATAAAAGTGTATGTATGTGGGGTTAACTTTTTTTTTTTTGGCTGCACCACGAGGCATGTGGGATCTTAGCTTCCCTGATCAGGGATCGAACCCATGCCCCCTGCAGTGGAAGTGCAGAGTCTTAACCACTGGACCATCAGGGAAGTCCTAGGTTAGCTTTAATTGTAGTGGTCAGGGAGGGGCTCACTGAGAGGTGACATATGAGCAAGGGACCTACAGGAGGTGAAAAAGAGCTATGCAAATAGCTGGAGAAAGAGGGTTCCAACCAGATGGGACAACAATGCAAAGGGCCTCGGGCAGAGCCCCTCACCCCGTCCCCTGCCCCATAGTGTTCAAAGAATAGCAAAGGCTAGTGTGACCTCACGGGACTAAGAGTG
This sequence comes from Mesoplodon bidens, assembly GCF_964165515.1. Lineage (NCBI taxonomy): Eukaryota > Metazoa > Chordata > Mammalia > Artiodactyla > Ziphiidae > Mesoplodon > Mesoplodon bidens. Next base: position 78,089,511 of record NC_138168.1, on the reverse strand, counting down.
AAGACAGGAAGGGGGTGGCAGAATATCATGTAAGGCCTTGTAGACTAGAGAAACTTTGGTGTTCTTTTTTTTTTTTTTTTGCGGTACGCGGGCCTCTCACTGTCGTGGCCTGTCCCGTTGCGGAGCACAAGCTCCGGACGCGCAGGCTCAGCGGCCATGGCTCACGGGCCCAGCCACTCCGCGGCATGTGGGATGTTCCCGGACCGGGGCACGATCCCGTGTCCCCTGCATCGGCAGGCGGACTCTCAACCACTGCGCCACCAGGGAAGCCCGAAACTTTGGTTTTTAGTCAGAAATGAAGTTATTGGAGGTTGTAAGTGTGTATAAAATGGCATAAAAAAGAGTGGTCAGTTTGACCAGGAGAGTTTGGGGAATAAACTTTTCATGGAAACCCTCAAAGGAAGACAAAAGTAGTTTCATATGTCTTCTAAGTTAGAGTGTCGATGAAAAAATTAATTAATAGTCAACCTATGAAAGAAATGGAAAATTTTATTTGAGCCAACCTGAGGATTATAACCTGGGAGATAGTCTCTCAGAGAGCTCTGAGAACTGTTCTGAAGAGGTAAAGGCGGAGGCCAGTATATATGTGATTTTGGAGAAGGGGTACATGAAATCAATCACCTTAGTAGGTTACTGCTATTCGAGAGAAACAAATATCGTAGTTAATGGTTTTAGTGCTTTTCTAAGTGTGAGAAGATGCAAGAAACCGGATTCATGAAATTGTCTCCTGAAAATATTTAACCAAGGGCCAGTTCTGTCAGTTTTCGCAGACCACAAAGTGCCTCATGCTGATCTTCGCCCTGAATTCCTTTCAACGTGTATTATAGGCCAGTGACTGCAGTGGCTTGATTCTTGTAGAACTGGATGGTGGGCAACATTTTTTTATTTTACAATCCCTTCCCTTTAGGTCTTAACTTCAACCAAGGTTTGCGAGGCATTTCATGACCAATTTATCCCGGGGTGCTAGGAATGCTCATTCCCAGGTCAAGCGAGGATTTCGTTGATAGGCCACTCAATGAGCTATTACCGTACTAGACCCTGTTAACAGTAGCCCAAAGCCTCTAGACCACCTGTCTTACTAGTCTGTTATGGTCCAGGAAATGTTCCCTATTGTTGCTTCTTCTCACATTTAGAGTTACACTACTACAATCATTGATCTTGAACTTCTTTGTCTTGCCTTACAATTGTTTTCTCTTATTTCATCAAGATTACTGATAAAACCAGTAGAGATACAGGCTGAAGCCTACCAATCTTTAGCTTGTTGCACTAAGGACCCACCCATCACCTGCTGCTGTATCAGGTATAGTCTTTTCCCTAGATACAATTAGCCAGGAAAGAACTGCCTGTTAACCATCTTTCTGGGTAGCAAATTCTGCCTTTAAGGCCTAAAGTTTCTGATTCTGGGAGATAAAAAGAGACCAACTAGGAAACTCCGAGTGGTTGTCCCAACAGGTCAGGGGAAGGTGGCGCCGCGGTTCCGCACCCCCACCCCCCCACCGCCCGCACTGCGATGAAGGGGGGGCCTGAGGAGCATTAAAAAAAAGGTCCACTCCGTTCTTTTTTTTTTTTTAACATCTTTATTGGAGTATAATTGCTTTACATTGTTGTGTTAGTTGCTGCTGTATAACAAAGCGAATCAGCTATACATATACATATATTCCCATATCCCCTCCCTCTTGGGTCTCCCTCCCTCCCACCCTCCCTATCCCATCCCTCTAGGGGGACACAAAGCTCCAAGCTGATCTCCCTGTGCTATGTGGCTGCTTCCCACTAGCTATCTATTTTACATTTGGTAGTGTCTATATGTCCTTGCCGCTCTCTCACTTCGTCCCAGTTTACCCTTCCCCCTCCCTGTGTCCTCAAATCCATTCTCTACGTCTGAGTCGTTATTCCTGTCCCGCCTCTAGGTTCTTCAGAACCTTTTTTTTTTTTTTTTTTTTAGATTCCATATATATGTGTTAGCATACGGTATTTGTTTTTCTCTTTCTGATTTACTTCACTGTGTATGACAGACTCTAGGTCCATCCACCTCACTACACATGATAACTCCATTTCGTTCCTTTTTTGGCTGAGTAATATTCCATTGTATGTATGTGCCACATTTTCTCTATCCATTCATCTGTTGATGGACACTTAGGTTGCTTCCATGTGCTGGCTATTGTAAATAGTGTTGCAATGAACATTGTGGTACATGACTCTTTTTGAATTATGGTTTTCTCAGGGTATATGCCCAGGAGTGGTATTGCTGGGTGGTATGGTAACTCTATTTTTAGTTTTTTAAGGAACCTCCATACTGTTCTCCACAGTGGCTGTATCAGTTTACATTCCCACCAACAGTGCAAGAGCGCCCCATTCTTGAGATGGACACAAAAGGGTCACAAATCCTTCACAGAAGCCCCTTTGAGTGACAGGCTTCCGCGCCAGTCGCCAAGGGCTAAGGACGCTTTTCAAAAGGGCCGCGCCATGGGCGGGACCCAGGGCACCGCCCGACAGCCGGGGGAGGCGGGGCACCGACCAGATCCGCCCAAAGAAGCCTCCCGGAAGGGGGCGTTGTCGCCGGAGGGATGATGTAAAAGGCGTCGCGCCGAGGGTGACGCCTAGCGTAGTTGACGTCGGGCTCCGCCTGTCACCCCTGGGGCTTGTTGCAGAGGAGGAGCGGGCGCCATGGCGGTTCTGCTGGAGACCACCTTGGGCGATGTCGTCATCGACTTGTACACGGAGGAGCGGCCGCGCGGTGAGACCCGGTCCCTGCTCACCTCTCCGCCGGGCCGCTATCTGCTTTCCCCACTTTGCCTTTTCTGCCAGGTCCCCGTGGACTGGTTGGAGCTTCTGGGCTGATGGTGCCCGCGACTGCGCTGTTTTATTAGCGGGCCTTGGTTGAAAAGTTTTTTTGAGGAGCAGCCCTTCTCCACATCTGGTGCTGGGTCCGGGTGGCGGGTGCTTGTGGTTATTAAATGCGTGTGTGTGTGTGTGTGTAATGCAGCATATACAATGCCCATAGCTTTTGCGGCTTTACTGCTTTTCACTAGTCAGAGGAAAGCAAGCAGTATTCCTTGGTGTGTAATCAGTATATCCTGATGAAAGCACGGAGGATGGGCTTGGAGCCGTGAGTGTGGGCATCCGTCGTGGCTGGAGGAAGGGCTGTCCAGAGGTGTGCACCCAACCTTAGCAAACACTCATTGATCGCCCACTATGCGAGACTTTGTGCCAAGCCGTAGGATGGGCCTCTTGCCCTTGAGGGTCTAATTTTCCATTGGGGGAAATAGGCGCCGCAACCCATTTAATTTCTTAAGCGTTGTAGTGGAAGAATGTGTAAGTTGCCATGGAAACCAGAGGAGGGTGTAATTTTGGCAGGGGGCGGGGAGAAGCAAAGCTCGCAAAGAAATCAGAGCACTTGAACTAGCTCTTTGAAAGATGAGTGGGAGCGAGGGTTTTCTTGTTTGCTTGGAATTTTCTGGAAATAGCAAGTAGATCCGCGTGGCTTGACAGTGGAATGGCAGACTGCGAGTCTGATTGTATACGTTTTTAGGTTAGGTCAGGTCGTGAATAGCCTTGTGTACCCTACTGAAGCCCAGAGTCTTTGAAGGGTTTAAAGAGCGGGATGGAGGCATGGCAAACTTCTTGTTTTAGGACGATAATAAGTAGCAGTGTGGAGAATGTTTCAGAGTGGGGAGAAGCTGGAGACTAGGAGAGTTTAGTTACAATCAGGGTCCTGCCCCCATGGAATGCAGTCTGTGAAAGAAGATGAAACAAGCTGCAATATGGTACCATGAGTGCCTTCTGACGTGCTACACTTTATCCCACGCTCACTTACCGCCACCCCTCAACACTCAGCCATACCTCTATGCCTTTCTCATACTGTTGCCTCTACCCCGCATTTCTCTCCGCTGTTGTCCTTTTGGCAAAGTTCCTGCTTATTATTCAACTTTCAGATCAAGCATGATCTCTTTTGTGAAACTCTCCAGTGTCCCTAAGCAGAGTTCGATTGGTTTCTTGTGTTCTGTCTCAGGTCTTTTATAAATCACAGTACATATTTTGTTATACATTTACCTATTTTCCTGGAATTAATTTGCAAGTCTTGGTCTCCTCTCAAGAATATAAACTCTTAAGAGAATAGGGACTGTGTCTTAATTGTCTCTATATCCTGAGCACCTACTGCAGTGCCTGACACTTTGAGGGCAGACACCAAAGGTTGCTTATATCGAGTAATGCAAATATATGTGTTGTATTAGGATTCTTTGTGCAAGTGATAGAAACTCAGCACAAACTGGCTTAAAGAAAACAGTTGATTGCCTCATGTTACTGGGGTAAGCTTTAAGGATGGCAGGACCAGGGGGTAAACAGGATTTTATAGGGAATTGTATTTTTCATCCCTTGGATTTGCTTTCCTTTGACTTTGACACTCTCCATGTGGAGCAGCACCTGGCAAGTGAGTGGGGCCTTTTTCCGTAGAACTATGAGAGACTAAAGGGGAGGTAGGGTTATCTCACCTAATTAACACGGACAAAATGGACAAGCAGTGTTTCTGCAAAGATAGCTTGGGACACTAAAAACATAAGTCCACCCTATTTGTATATATTTGTAAGCATGTGATTGGGTATCTACTTCTATATGTAACTACTTATCAATTTATAGTAAATATATCCAGACTTATTTTTCTTTTTTCCTCCCTCCTTCTCTCCTTTCTTCTTCTTTTTTTTAAAACCTTTTTATTATAGAAAACTTGAAACATACACAGAAGTAGAATCATGTAAATGAACCCTCGTGTGCTGATGATCAGCTTCTGTTTAACAGTTGTGAAATGTTTCATTTATAGCCCCACTCCACTGGATGTTTAAATTTTTATTTTTATTTATTTATTTATTTATTTTGCCGCACCCCTCAGCTTGGGCGATCTTAGTTCCCCCGCCAGGGATGGAACCCTCACCCCCTGCATTGGAAGCGCAGAGTCTTAACCACTGGACCGCCAGGGAAGTCCCTCTTAAATATCTTTTAATCTATAGGTTCTCCCCCACCCCATTTTAAAATTAAGACTTTATTTATTTATTTATTTATTATTATTTTTTAAAGGTAATTATTTTTCTCTTTTAAAGAAGATGTTGGGGGTAGGAGTTTATTAATTAATTTATTTATTTTTGCTGTGTTGGGTCTTCGTTTCTGTGCCGAGGGCTTTCTCTAGTTGTGGCAAGCGGGGGCCACTCTTCATCGCGGTGCAAGGGCCTCTCACTGTCGCGGCCTCTCTCGCTGCGGAGCACAGGCTCCAGATACGCAGGCTCAGTAGTTGTGGCTCACGGGCCTAGTTGCTCCGCGGCATGTGGGATCCTCCCAGACCAGGGCTTGAGCCCGTGTCCCCTGCATTGGCAGGTAGTGCAACCACTGCGTTGCCAGGGAAGCCCAAGACTTTATTTTTTTAAAGCACTTTAAGGTTCATAGCAAAACTGAGGTGAAGGTACACAGATTTCCCATATTCCCCCTACCCCCAGTGCACAGGCCTCTGCCGTTGTCCTACGTCCCACCAGAACGGTACATTTGTAATACATTTGTAATGTTTCTACCATGTAACATGGTACATACTTTACATTTGTTACTACAGTGGTACATTTGATGAACCTGTATTGACACATCATTATCACCCAAAGTCCATTATTTATGTTAGGGTACACTCTTGGTGGTGTGCATTCTGTGGCTTTGGACAAATGTATAGTGACATGTATCCACCATTACAGTGTCATACAGAGTAATTTCACTGCCCTAAAAATCCTCTGTGCTCTGCCTGTTCATTCCCCAGCCCCCGCATCTCCTGGCAACCACTTATCTTTTATTGTGTCCATAGTTTTGCTTTTTCCAGAATGTTACACAGATGGAACCATACGGTATGTAGCCTTTCAGATTGACTTCTTTCACTGAGTAATGCATTTTAGGTGTCCCCGTCTTCTCATGGCTTGATATCTCAATTCTTTTTGCCTTGAATAATATTTCATTGTCTGGTTGTACCACAGATTATTTATCCATTCACTTACTGAAGGACATCTTGATTGCTTCCAAATTTTGGCAGTTATGAATAAAGCTGCTATAAACATCCGTGTGCAAGTTTTTGCATAGACCTGTTTCCAGATCCTTTGGGTAAATGCAAAGGAACATGATTGCTGGATTGTATGAGAAGAGTGTGTTTAGTCTAGTCTTGTAAGAAGGTCCATATATTATATTGGTTGATACATCTCTTAAATATCTTTTAATCTGTAAGATCCCCCCACCCCCCTTTTTTCCCTAAAAAATTTTTGAGAAAGAACCTGGGTCATTTGTAGATTTTTCTCATTTTGGATTTGACCCATTTTATCCCTGTTGTATCTTTTAGTATATTATTCTATCCCTTCTATTTCTCATGAATTGCTACTTAGATCCAGAGCCTTGATCAGATTCAAGTTTAATGTTTTTGGCAAGGATATTTCATATCAGGTAGTCTGTACTTCCAGCTGCATCACATTCAGGAGGCACTTGATGTCTGGTTGGATCTTTTTGTGATGTTAAAATTGCTTAGTGGTTCAGGCCTGTCTACCTGATATATCTGTTATACTGTTCCCATTAGCTTTTCACCTAAAGATTTTGGCAACCATTGTTGATCACTACTTAGATTCATCATTTTCGTTTTCTAGTTAAAGGACTACTCCTATATGTTTAACGGTAACTCCAGGAATACATTTTTTTTCTAGAAAAATGATCAAAAGCCTGATATTCAACAACCTCCAATAACTTGACTCCATCTTACCTCTCCAGCTTTTTAATCCTCTATTCCTCTGTGTCACTGGAGAAGTTATAGAAGTTAGACTAGTCTCCTGGACCCTCCCCGAAACATTTAAATTCCCACTTCCAGGGTATTTCATAATGTCTTCCCAGCTTGAAATGCCCACTCTCTACTCTCTGCCAATCCAGTTCTTTTAATGCTCCCTTAAGCCTCCAGAAGGTCTTCTCATTTCCCCAGCCAGAAACAATCTCTTTTCAACTTGTGTGGCATATTTAAAACCACTTTTAAACTTTGTACCATTTAAGTGCACAGATGGTATTATCAGGTGTGCCCACTATTGTAACTATTTGTGTTCAGGTGAAAGGACCCTAGTTTAGTATAAGCTCCTTGAGGGCAGGGACCACCTCATATGTCTTTCTGTCTGTTTGGTTTCTAGCTTAGTGCCTTGAGAAGTTGTTAGCATGTTTCTCTACAACTAGACTATAAACTTGTTAAGGGCAGAGATCGAGGTTTAATGGCATTTGACCTAACAACAGTGACAGGTACTTAGAAGATTCTCAGTCAGTGTTCATTGGATAAATGAGTGAATTTATTAAAAAAACATGGTACATGATAAGTATATGGATTTTTATGAAGGGCTGTTTAATCATTGTGAAAAAAATGGTCCCAGATAGATTCTCAGTCAGTGTTTATTGGGTAAATGAGTGAGTTTATTTACAAAACATGGTACATGATAAGTATATAGATTTTTATGAAGGGCTATTTAATCATTGTGGAAAAAAATGGTCCCAGATATTTTGTCTTCTCTAATATAAATAATCTGTACCTGTTTTCAGATAGTCTGCTAGATCCTTTGCAGTCATAGTGTCCTTTTCAGTTTTTTTTTTCTCTTACAAAATCAGTTCATCAACAAAATGATTGCTTATCCCAGATAAGTTTCAGTTTTCTATACAGTTCAGATGCCCAAGAAATCCAAAGAAAAAGAGAATAAAATGATAATTTAAAACATATTGCCTTTTTCTAGGATTACTACCTTTTTCAATGGCTTTGGACATTTGACCATTTGGGGAAGTTTTTGTATGGTAACTTAGAAATTAAACTGTACTAACTGTGCTTTTACTTGGTTAAAAATATATTTGTGAACTACTGTGATAAATTTACTATTTACTTTCTTTCAGCTTGCTTGAATTTCCTGAAGTTGTGCAAAATAAAATATTACAATTATTGCCTTATTCACAATGTACAGGTGAGTTGGTGGATATTAGTCATGTTCTTCGTTATTGGAACTATCTAGCAAGCTCTCTGAATTAACAAAGTATCCTATATATTACAGAGGGATTTTATCATACAGACTGGTGATCCTACAGGGACTGGCCGTGGAGGAGAGTCAGTTTTTGGGTAAGTTCTTTTATTTTCAAATGAGTAAAAATAGAATTGCCTCGGGCTTCCCTGGTGGCGCAGTGGTTGAGAGTCCGCCTGCCGATGCAGGGGACACGGGTTCGTGCCCCAGTCTGGGAAGATCCCACATGCCGCGGAGCGGCTGGGCCCGTGAGCCGTGGCCGCTGAGCCTGCACGTCCGGAGCCTGTGCTCTGCAACGGGAGAGGCCACAACAGTGAGAGGCCCGCGTACCGCAAAAAAAAAAAAAAAAAAAGAATTGCCTCTTAACAATGTTAAGTAGCATATTTCTGTCTGCATTTTAAAATATGGTTCAAATATAGATTTTTCCCAAGTTCCATAAATGTCTATAGCAAATAAAAGGAATATTTTGAATCATAGTGGTATTTCTATAAAGAAATGGTAGCCTGGGACTTCCCTGGCAGTCCAGTGGTTAAGACTCTCCCCTTCCACTGCAGCGGGCACGGGTTCCATCCCGCAAAACATGCGTGCAGCCGAAAAAATCCAAAAACAAATGGTAACCTTATATGTTAACCCTAGCGCCCTATATGTAACCCTAGTAGTTTTATATTTCATGTTGAGTATACTTATATTTTATAACCTTATTATATGTATTTTTAGTCAACTGTATGGTGATCAAGCAAGCTTTTTCGATGCTGAAAAAGTGCCAAGAATTAAGCACAAGAAGAAGGGCACAGTGTCCATGGTGAACAATGGCAGTGATCAGCATGGATCTCAGGTTAGGAAATGGGAGAGGAGATGAGTTTTGCTGGAGGGAACCCACAAAATTATCTTTGTAAACTTTCTAGTAATGAGAGAATTTCAATCACAGATATTTGTTAGAAGAAAAAAATGACACTGTTTTTTCCTATGTTAAAAAAATCCTTATTATTTTGTTCTTTTAAAAGTAAAGCATGTCCATTGGGAGGACTTTAGAAAATACAGAAAAGCACAAAGATGAAAATAACATTACCTACAATCCCACCATTCCTGGAATATCACTGTTCACAGTGTGGCCCGTTTCAGTATTGATTACTTATTTCAAAACAGGTCATGCTGAGCCCCTTTCATTCATTGTCACAACAGCCCCATTGGAGTAGATGCTTCTTTTCCCTCACAGTTGACATGCGAAAAACTGAGATTTGGTTTGTTCAAGTATTTTAAACAATCAGAGCATCTGTATTTATTGATATTTTATGTTTAAGCTTTGTGCCTTATACTTAGTAGTAGTGACAAGTAGGTGAGAATTCATGCAACTAATGTAGTCTTGTGTAACTGATTTCAGTTTGAATTATATATATATTTGTATTTATTCTATGTCTTTCTATATAGTTTCTTATTACAACAGGAGATAATCTAGATTACCTTGATGGTGTTCATACAGTGTTCGGTGAGGTGACAGAAGGCATGGACATAATTAAGAAAATTAATGAGACCTTTGTTGATAAGGACTTTGTACCATATCAAGATATCAGGTATGGTCATAGTTTAGTATTGAAATGTACTAGAGTGTTTTATATGTGATGTTTGGCAGCTAATGGGGATGGCATACGTAGGACTGGTTTTTGGATAATTCTAAAATGTGTGACTATAAGAATCTTTATAATAGAGAAGACCTTTATTTAAAAAAATACTTGTGGGGCTTCCGTGGTGGCGCAGTGGTTGAGAATGTGCCTGCTAATGCAGGGGACACGGGTTCGAGCCCTGGTCTGGGAGGATCCCACATGCCGCGGAGCACCTAGGCCTGTGAGCCACAACTACTGAGCCTGCGCGTCTGGAGCCTGTGCTCCGCAACAAGAGAGGCCACGATAGTGAGAGGCCCGCGCACCGCGATGAAGAGTGGCCCCCGCTTGCCACAACTAGAGAAAGCCCTCGCACAGAAACGAAGCCCCAACACAGCAAAAATAAATAAATTAATTAGAAAAAAAAATACTTGTACTAATTATAAATGCTTATGTTGGGAGGAATTATTAATCCTTTAGCTTTTAAGAAATGCAGATTATTGAGAGATATGACAAAATTCCTAAGATTTAGTCATTTATATTACATCTTAGCATAATGCAGAGTAATAAATACAATATATAATACCAAACAGTCAAAAACAGTAACACTAATTGTGAAAGTATACACTAGTAATATCCTTGTGCAATAAAATTTAAGAGCTTATGGGGTTTTTTGGTGTTAGAGATACTTAAGATATTTGCTATAATTTTTATAGAAAGTAAAACATGGATTCTGAAATGACATAAATGTAACGTTTGACTTGGATTTATTTTGTAAGGATAAATCACACAGTGATTTTAGATGATCCATTTGATGATCCTCCTGATCTATTAATTCCTGATCGATCACCAGAACCTACAAGGGAACAACTAGATGTAAGTAGAGTCTTCTTGTGATTGAATGTATATACATATTAATGTTTTGCATAAAATTTGCTTTTTACCTTATTAAAACTTATTTCTTCAGAATGATTATCTTGCTTGATCAGTAATACTAGGACAAGTTTAGAGTCCTTTTTTCTCTTCCAGGGAGATACTCATTTTTCTACCTATCTTTTTATTTCGCTAATATTCTTTCCTTAGCTCTGGAAGCTTATATGAATACCTTGGGGAAATATTTCTCTTATCTCTTAACTCTAGATAGGAGTGTAGCTTTAAGGCTAAATTAAATTATCAGCTTGTGAAGGAACTTTTCAACTGGGGATACTTTTTTTGTGTGTGTGGTACGCGGGCCTCTCACTGTTGTGGCCTCTCCCGTTGCGGAGCACAGGCTCCGGACGCGCAGGCTCAGCGGCCATGGCTCACGGGCCCAGCCGCTCCGTGGCATGTGGGACCTTCCCGGACCGGGGCACGAACCCGTGTCCCCTGCATCGGCAGGCGGGCTCTCAACCACTGCGCCACCAGGGAAGCCCTGGGGATACTTTTGAGCCAGGCTAGAACCCAGAAATTTCTGTGGCATAATGGAGACTTTTTCCCTCAGATCTTTTAAGGTAAGAATTTCTGCATATGAGGCTTCCTCAAAGCTGAATTTATCTTTATAGTTGGGAGTTAATGCTTAATTTCTAAGATCATTTATCTTCTGTATTCAGCACTTAGTTGGATACCAGGTAGTTCCTATATAAATGTTTATTTTGATTTTAAAGTAAATTAGATGTGTAGTCTGGCTAGTATTGAATTCATCTAAATCAATTTTCAGAGGTTTGTAAGTTTGTTTCACATTTGTGAAACAAATGTTCTAACACATTTGATGGAACTAAGAATAAAGCATAATGTCTCTCATGTTTCTTAGATTTTTCTATTCTTTAAATATATATATGAGTAACTTCTGCCTTAACAGAGTGGTCGAATAGGAGCAGATGAAGAAATTGATGATTTCAAAGGAAGATCGGCTGAAGAAGTCGAAGAAATAAAGGCAGAAAAAGAGGCCAAAACTCAAGCTATTCTACTAGAAATGGTAAGATAATTACTTTTTCAAATAGTTTTTCAGCAATATATTTAATACATACTCATTGTGAGTTTATTTCTGACTTTTTGATAGTCTTTAAAATATTAAAAAATTTAGCTAAGAGTTTTTTTCTGGATTAAATTTTGTATGACATAATAACACATATGAAAGTAAACAGATTTGATTCCACTATTAATATAGTGCTAAGTGCCTTTTTAAAAAAATGCGAAGTGGATATCCAGCTTACAAATATTAATTGGGTTTCAGTTGTTTATACTCATCTCATTTTTAAAGAGTTTCTTGGACTGAATTTTAAGTATATTAGAGAATAATTCTTTGTACATCTCAAGTATTGAGATTAAATAGTAAAATACTAAGTACAGGATAAAACCTGGGCAGAAACTGAACACTGTAAAGTATACTCTTTTCTGTATTACTAGCAATATGAAGTCGTTTGGGGAACAGTTATTCAGTACATGATTAGTTGACCTACTAGGCATTTTTTCCATTTCTTATTTTTGTGGAATAGGTATACCTTTCACATAGTAGGTCATCAATAATATTGGAATGGATGGATAATAATTAAGTTTTTATTACTATCATTATTTTATATAGTAGAGCTTTCAGGTTCATTATCTGTTTTAAAATTTGTATTAGCATCACTAGTCTGAAGGAACAAATACTATAGATTATAATTCAAGAAAACTTTACTGAATTAAAAAAATTAAAAATATACAGTTTAATGAGCACACTGTGTTATCTGAGAATATTGACCCAGAATAGCCAACACCAAGACAAATTCTAAGAAAATTACTGGACTTAAAAGAAAAATCCTTTGAGCACCTGGGCAGCAAGAGTAAGTGATTTATAAGGGAAAGAACATGAGCTTATCATCAGAGCTTTCATCAACAAAGTATAGAAAGTTTATGCCAGATTAAGAGGAGTTAACATATTCTTTAAACTTTTTATTTTCAGATAATTTCAAATTTACAGAAAAATTACAAATAACGCAGACAACTTCTATATACCTTTTACACAGATTCACCCATTTTTAACATTTTGCCACATCTGTTTTGATCATTCATTTTCTCTCTCTCTCTCTCCTCTCCCTCTCTGTCTCTGATTATACATGCACATACACACATATTGTTTTGGGAGGACCATTTGAAATTGCGGTGCAGATATCTTTTCTCTTTCATTAGTGTGTATTTCCTAAGAGCAACAATATTATCCTACATATTCACAGTATAGATATCAAAATCATGAAATTTAAAATTGATAGAAATTACAGTCTACATTGCAGTTTTGTCAGTTACTTCAGTAATATCCTTCATAGCTTTTTTTTTCCTGCCAGTCTAGAATCCAGCTCATGATCAATCATCTGTTGCATTTAGTTGTCATGTTGCTCTAATCTCTTTACTGGAAGAATTCCTTAACTTGCCTTGTTTTTCATTACGTTAACATTTTTGAAGAATACAGCTCATTTATTTTGTAGAATATTCTTCAATTTAGGTTTATCTGCTGTTGCCTTGTGATTAAGATTCAGGTTATACACCCACAGCCAGAGTACTACATAGGTGACATTGTATCCTTCTCAGATGTCACATCTGGAGGTGGATAATATCCATCTGCCTCTCATTGGAAAGTGTTCATTTTGATCACTTGGTCAAGGTAATCCATTGTCTGGGGTCTCCACTACATAGTTTCTGTTTTCCCCTTGCAACTAATAAGCCATCTGTAGCAAGGCACTTTGAGACCTTCAGATATCTTATTCCTTGTCAAACTGTCCCTCTGGATTTCTTAGCCATCCGTGACTATTGCTTGAACCAGTCTTGACTCTGATGGGTGCAAAGTGGTGATTTCCCAACTCTGCCATTTTTTCCACACTTGTCAGCCTGCCTTCTTTTGTAAGGAAGAGTACTCCTTTATTATCTCTACTTATCATATATTCATTATCAAAATGGACTTGTGGATTCCTTTTCTTGTTTTGCTTTTAATAAATAGAATTTATTTTATAGAGTAGTTCTAGATTTACAGAAAAATTGAACAAGAAGTACAGAGAGTTCCTATGTACTCCCTTCACCCTCCCCAACAGTTTACCTTTTTAATTAGCATCTTCCATTAGTGTGGTACATTTGTTACAATTGGTGAGCCAATATTGTTAAATTATTATTAACTAAAATCCATAATTTACATTAGGATTCACTCTTTGTGTTGACAAATGCCATGTTTTGTACAGAATAGTTTCACTGCCTTGAAAGTCTTCTGTGCTCCACCTGTTCATCCCCCTAACTCCTGGCAACCAGTATCTTTTTTTACTGTCTGCATAGTTTTGCCTTTTCCAGAATGTCATATAATTGGAATCATACAGTGTGTAGCCTTTTCAGATTGGCTTCTTTCACTTAGCAACGTATACTTAAGGTTCCTCCATGTCTTTTCATGGCTTGATAGCTCATTTCTCTTGATAGTTACATAATATTTCATATGGGTCTACCACAGTTTGTTTATCCATTCACCTATTAAATATCTTGGTTGCTTCCAAGTTTTGGCAAATATGAATAAAGCTGCTATAAACATTTGTATGTAGAATTTCGTGTGGACATAATTTTTAACTCATTTGAGTAAATACCTAGGAGCACAATCGCTGGATTGTATGGTTTAGCTTTGTAAGAAACGGCCAAATTCTCTTCCAACTTGAATTACCATTTTGCATTCACACCAGCAAGAATGAGACTTCCTGTTCTACATCCTTGTTAGCACTTGGTGTTGTCAGTGTTTTGGATTTTAGCTGTTCCATTAGGTGATCCTGTGTCCTTTCAATTCTCACAATTAACGAGTTTCCTCTATTTTCTAAGAACATCAGTTTCTCTTTATTTGTATATAATGTAATGGTAATTCAGCTAGTGTTTTGCAATATTGTTTTGACCTTCATAGCTTATGAATATTTTAAATTTCCTTGTAGTATTTTAAAGTTATCTTTGACTAAGTAGTATAACAAGTTCTTTTTTAACTCATTAACTTTTTTTCTCATTTGTGCTTCCATTAGATGTATTTCTGCCATTATAGGTGCCTTTTGGGATTTTTACTGATTTGCTCTTCCCCATATATGTTGTAATGCTGCTTATTGGGCATAGGTTATTGCTATCTTTTGATAGACTTCAGAGACACTGAGCAGATCTTACTGGCTCAGTTGCTTCTTACTGTTTATGATTTCCAAGATTTCTGTCTCTTTTTTTTAATGTGTTTATCCAAGAGGAAACACTTTATATAGTAATCTTACCTGAAATCATCTCTGAGAGTTTTTGAATATATGTATGAAGATATATTGTTTCCCCATCTAAAGGCTCATGGTCAACATACTTTTCCCACAAGGAAAGCAACACCATCATCATATCATGCTTTTCTCTTACTGTCACCCTCTCTAGTTCTTTAGTAGGAATTGGTAGGCTCGGCTCAGCACAGTAGTTGACCATGAAGTTGACTTTGGTTTGACTGAAGTAGAAGATGATAGTGAGGGTGAGATTAAAAAGCTAGAAACACTATCCAGGAATTGTTGGTGTTCCATCCTGAGCAATAATGTGGAGAAGAACTGGGCATTACTTATTGCCGAAGGCTAGATTCAGCATGACGGTATTTTTCAAAAGTTTAAAAACAAGTAAAACTAACCAGATGTTACTTAGGGGTATATACTTCTGTGGCAGAACTCTATAAAGATCTGTAAGGGAATGGCCAGAAAGGAAAACCAAAAAGCTCATTCGTGGTGAGAGAGGCAGAGGAATAATGGGATCAGGGGACATTTCAGTTCTTAAGCTAGTTGGTGGCATCATGGGTGTTTTTATTTTCATGCTTCATAACTTAGATATACTTTACATAAATTCTTTCAAAAATATATTAAATAGGGCTTCCCTGGTGGCTCAGTGGTTGAGAGTCCGCCTGCCGATGCAGGGGACCCGGGTTCGTGCCCCGGTCTGGGAGGATCCCACGTGCCGCGGAGCGGCTGGGCCCGTGGGCCATGGCCGCTGGGCCTGCGCGTCCGGGGCCTGTGCTCCGCGGCGGGAGAGGCCGCAGCGGTGGGAGGCCTGCGTACCGCCAAAAAAAAAAAAAAAAAAAAAAAAAAAAAAAAAAAAAAAAAAAAAATATATATTAAATAACTTGAAGAAAGAAAAAGTGGACATAAAATTGGGACTTTGAAGCCAGGTAGACCTGGGTTCAAATCCCAACTCTGTTGCTTACAACTGTGTGACCCTGGGCTAGTTAGTTATTTAACCTTTTTGAATTTTACTTTACTCAAGGAAAAGTAAAATGGAAACTGCATGGTTGTTTTAAGAATTGGCAGTAATGTATATGAAGTGCCAAACATGGTCTTCACACAAAGTAGGGGTCTGGTAAATATTTTGGCTATTAATATTGTTACTGCCAGGAAGCATGGAGTTTTGAATTTTGAAATCTATTAAGATTTCTTTTCCTGAGCCTGTAGTTTATAATGTAAATTTAGATATTTCAGGGAATCAGCATTGTGGGCTAAATACGGGATATTTAGAATGCGAATTAACTAAAGGAGTTGATTTATATTCTTGTTTATTTATCATTTAGGTGGGAGACCTACCTGATGCAGATATTAAACCTCCAGAAAATGTGCTCTTTGTGTGTAAATTGAATCCAGTGACCACAGATGAAGATCTGGAGATAATATTCTCAAGATTTGGGCCAATAAGAAGGTAGTCTCTAGAATTAGTGAAAGATTTAGAAAAGCTAGGTATTAGTTGGTAGTTTTCTAATAACATTTTTGATGAGTCTGTGAACTCAAAGTGAATTTTATGCTGGTGAGTTTTACAGATGAGTCTGTTGGACAGTAGGGAAGAAAAACATGTATGTAAATGTGTATGCGTAGATATATGTGTGTATGTATATTATAATGTGTGTGTATGCATTATACATTGAAAGATTCTCTCACTCCCAGCACAGACATTTTCAGCTATAAAACAGGAAGTGAATGGAACAGTTTAAGTCTAGTTCTGTAGTATTCTTCTTTAATATTTTAAATATCTATCTCATTTAAATTCTCCCTAGAATTACCAGCAACCTATGTCAAAATTAATTTGAATCTAAGTTTTCTAAAATTTTTCTTTTGGTTAATTTTCCTTGTATTATGAATGCAAAAGTTTATGAAGCTAGTGTTTCTGTGAGAAAGGGGAATATTTTGTAATTGATTTAAAAATATTTTAAGTTTAGAATTTCCTTTCATTTCATGTTTTTTCTTCTATGAAGCCATTCTTTATTCTTCCTATTGAAAGAAAAATCTTTCTATAAAAGACTACCTGACTTTATTCCTCTACTCACTTATAATATATCATCTTTATAAAAATATTTCCTGTACTGCTACTTCTTATTTTTAAATTGGAGACATTCTATTCTAACTTCTTGCTAGGGAAGATGAGGATTCACCTCTATTTCTATCCTGCCCTCTTCATTCTCCCTGCCTACTACTTTGGTTGTATCATAATTTTGGTTAAATCTTTGTTCAATATTTACATTTTAATGTATACTTAAATATTGTAACAGCTGAACCATATGCTATAATGTGATTACTTTTCCTTTCTGTCACAGTGTTTTATATCCCTGTTTCATTTCATGTGTTTAAAATGAGACTTGAGATACATGAGGAAAAAGGATTAAGCCAGGTGCTTTAAATTCTTATTGGCCCTTTCACTTGGTTAAGATGGATTAGTTCTGTATAATAGCTAGACTTATGCGATTACATTTGAGCTTGGTTTATATTAAAATTCAAAAACCCCAAATCGTAAGTTTACTAAACATGTGTATATGTATGAATGTGTGTGCATTATTCTACAGTGACATTAGATAATCTGTAATTCATCTGTATTTGGACTACAAATAAATTACGATTTAAAAGGATTTTTAGCAGTAATTTCCCTTTGCCAAAGGAAAATTAAATATTTTTATCTTATTCTTCCTTCAGTGTTTTGGGAATTTAGGATTGTAGGCCTAGATAGGGCATTTATAGTAGAATCTAGATAATTTAGTTTCTAGACTGGTGAACTATTTTTTTTTAAATAGTTATTATTGAAGAGATTTGGAGAAATATAGTTCTGTGAATTTAACTTTGGCTTATTTTGTTTTTTACTTTTGAAGAGTAAGAGTGAATGCTTTTTCTTTAAAGTCGCTTTTTTCCAAACTTTTTTTCAGTTGTGAAGTTATCCGGGATTGGAAGACTGGAGAATCCCTGTGTTATGCTTTTATTGAATTTGAAAAAGTAGGTCATAATATAGATATATTAAATTTGTATTTTTTTTGTTCTATGGTATTAAAGTGTGAAAATATATAGAACTTTTTCTAGTCTCTAAGATTAGAAAATTAGTTTGCCCTTTCTTTAGGCACCCAAGAAAAATAACTTTGTTATATTCAAATAGGGGATAAATTTAACATCTATCAATGTCAATATATGTATCTTTACTTTAAGTTCAGTTTCAACCTACATGAATGTATCTTTAAAATTTTAAAGTTTTAGGTAAAGTTCTTCACATTCTATAAATAATTTTTCAGTGCTATTTAGGTAGATAAAATAATTGAGTAATAGAGAACCAATCTAGGTGTTACGATCTAGATATTAATTTCAGCTCTATCACTGACCAACTGTTCTATGATATTTGGCAGTTTATTTAGAATTCTTCTTTCTAGGCATTATCTTCCTTATAAGTAAAACTTGAGTATTAGATTAGATGGTACTCTCTAGATCTATAATAGGAATGACAGCTTATGTTACTCAAGTAATTTTCTTTAAGCAAGCATTATGCTATTTGACCTGCATTTAATCCTCACAACTCTGAGATAGGTACTGTCCTCCTTCTCCAAATAAGTAAACTGAGACACACAGTGGTAGCGTGACTTGTTTAAAATCATGTACCTAGTGAATGTCATAGCCTTCTGTCCGCTGTTTTATTTTCAAAGAAATAGTTAATAACTCAATTAACATTTTATGTAACAAATATTAACTACCACCCATATTTATAAAATTGTTCAGATTTAAAATGTTGTTAATACTCATAAATTTAGTGTAATTCTTCAAAAAAAACCCCATCAAATTTAAATGTGACTTATACAGTGACTAGGAACATTTGTATTAATTCTGTTTCTTCTTTGCACTTTTCTTCATCTGATAAATAAATACAAAAGCTTGTATTTGCTCTTAGGATTTGAACTTAGATATGTCTGATGCTGTTCCCAATGTGTTTAACCATTTTGCTAGGCTACGTTATTTCTTTTTGCAGCTTTGGACTGAAGTATGTCTAATAGTAGCTCATTTTAAGTTATAGTTATTCCAAAGTACTTATCGAACACCTTTTATATTTCAGGCACTGCAGTAGGCCCTAGGGGTACAAGATGAATAATGGAGGGTTGAGGAAGACAGACCCATAACACATTATACCTAGACACTGTGTCAGATGTACCAGAAATAATATTTACAAGGTACATTGGTGTCAGCAGAAAGGAGATCTCTACCTTTAGTTTGCTGTGAATACTTTTTGTCAACTTGACAGTGTTATTCCATCACTGAGCATAGATTATATTGTTTATTTGCTTACAAACATAATTTCATTTTGTTTATGGCAGATAGACTAATATCTTCTGCAGGTATCCCATTTGCCATGAATACATAGCTCAGGTCAACTGTAGAGCATAGAGTGGTTCTAGAATCTATGGATTCTTTATCATGATTCAACATTTCAGTTTTTGAGGTGAATCTTTTATTTATTTATTTTTGGCTGCGTTGGGTCTTCGTTGCTGAGCGTGGGCTTTCTCTGGTTGCGGCGAGCGGGGGCTACTCTTCGTTGTGGTGTGCGGGCTTCTCATTGCGGTGGCTTCTCTTGTTGCAGAGCACGGGCCCTAGGCATGCGGGCTTCAGTAGTTGTGGCACACGGGCTCAGTAGTTGTGGCTCACAGACTTAGTTGCTCTGCGGCATGTGGGATCTTCCCAGACCAGGGATCGAACCCATGTCCCTTGAATTGGCAGGCATATTCTTAACCACTGTGCCACCGGGGGAGTCCCTGAGGTGAATCTTTTGTAGCCTTTCTCTTTTCTTGAAAATTAGATTAAGCTACATTATTCTGCTTTGTAATTATCATGAGCGGTAGCCTCTTTGTAAGTGTCCATCACTGAGTCTTTTTTGCATGTTCTCCTTGCTTTGGATAATCTGATCTGGATAATAATAATCAGATAATAATCTGATCAAAATTTTTTTAAAACTGAGGAATGAAATTCATGCTGAAAACGTGCAGCTCATGAGTGAACAGCTTGATGAATTAATCACAGTTAATACACTCATGTAAATCGCCCCCCAGGTCAAGGAATAAAACGCGAGCAGAAAAAAAATTACTGGAATCCCAGAGGCCTCACCTGTGTCCCCTTCCACAAACTTCCCCATTGCTGCTACTTCTGATATCATAGATTTTGTCTAATTTTAAACTTGATATCAGTGTAAACACGATATGTGTTCTTGGTGTCTAGCTTCTTTTGCTCAGTGTTAACATTTGTGAGATTTGTTCGTTACTGCATGTAGCTTTTAACTTTTTTGTTAATTTTCATTGGAAATACGGTATTTTATGTGTGTATGTAAATTTTCACTGACATAGTATTTTATTGTGTGTATGTAAATTTTCATTGCCATATGGTATTTCATTGTGTGTATATAACATTATTTAGATTTCCAGTCTGCTGTTGATGGACATTTGGGTCTTTCCCAGTTTTGGCTACTATGAATGGTGCTGCTCTAAACCCTTTCTGTCATGTCTTTCAGTGTACAAATGTATGCATTTTTGTTGGGTATATATCCAAGAGGGAATTGCTGGGTCATAGGGTAGGTGTAGCTTCAGGAGATAATTCCAGTCAGCTTTCCAAAGGGATTATCCTAATTTTCACTTCCACTAGCAATGTATGGGAGTCCCTATTATTCTGTAGCTTTACCAACTCTTGGTATGGTCTATCTTTTAAGTTTTATCCACTCTGGTGGGTGTGTAGTGGTATCCTATTGTGGCTTTATTTTGCATTTTCCTGCTTGAGCCCCTTTTCATATGTTTATTGCCATTTAAACGTCCTTTATAAAAATGAAGTACCTGTTCAAGACTTGGCCACTTTGGGATTGGGTGTTTGTGCCTTTTTATTGATTTGTAAGAATTCTCTGTACTTTCTGGGTACAAACTCTTTTTTTGGTTGTATGTGTTGAAGGTGTCTGCTGCTCAGTGGATTGCCTTTTCCCCTTTCTTAATGGTGTCTTTTGATAAGCAGAAATTTCTAATTTTTAGTTCAGTTTGTCAGCTTTTTTTCCTTATTGCCTATTTTTAAAGATGTTTGCCTACGTGAAGTCATGAAAATATTCTCTATGCTATCTTTAGAAGCTTTGTTGCGAAATTATCTCTCCCATTTAGATCTGAAATTTGATTTTTGTATGTTATGTGTGTCGTGTTAAATTTCATTTTTCTTGCATAAGATAGCCAGGTGACCCAGCAAAATTCGTTAAAAAGGTTGACCCATTCGCATAGCTCTTCAGTACCCACTTTGTCATGAATCTGGTGTCCGCGTGTGTAAAGGCTGTTTCTGGATGCCACACTGCTGCACTGGTCGATTTGTCTGTCCTTGCACCACTCTCAAATTGTGTGAATTACTATAGCTTTATAATGTCTTGATATCTGGTAGTGTGAGTCCTCCAACTTTGTTCTTCTTAAAGATTTTCTTGGATATTTTTGTCCTTTGCATGCATTTCCATATGTGTTTTTTTATAATTTTTAATTGAAGTGTAGTTGATTTACAATGTTGTGTTTAATCTAAATTTTGAAGAGATTCCTTAACTATTGTTTAGGTATAAGTAAATTGAGTATTTGCAAATACGATCCTCCTGAAAAAAAAGTATCTGAGAACTTTCTCTTTGGGGAAATGGCACAGTGATGGAATTATGCCTGCCTAAGGGTCATCAGTCAGATTTATCAAACATGCACTGATTGCCTACCATGTGCCAGATGATGGTCTAAATGATGTAGATTCAAAGATGAATAAAGTTTTGTCCCTTGGAGTTTATATTCCATTTAATTCTTGACATACATTGTAAATAAATATGATTATAACTAGTTCTTTTATCTGCTTCTCTTTGGATTGTTTCTAGTTGAGCTGTGAACAGACAAAAAAATAAGTTTCCAGGGACCTAGGAGAAAATTGATCAGTGCTGGATTGAAATGTGTCATTTCTAGTCTTCAGATGTCAGAAATGGGGATGTAGGGCTTGCAGAGTTACTGACAAGGATTCCTATGTAACATGGACCTTGGTATCATAGGCCCACAATCCATTATCCAAAACCCTTGGGAATAGCTGTTCCCATTTCAGACTTTTCAGAATTTAGAAATGTAATACTGCGTGTTTGTGTGTGTGTGTGTGTGTGTGTGTGCAACACACATATCTCTGGATTATGTGGCACACTTCTGGGTCAGCATTCCATAATCACAGAAATACTTCTGCTGTGGAAACAAATGAATATTCATACTAAGTAGAATAAGTTAAGGTTTATCCTTCCATTAGGTTTTGCTGTCACATGGATTTTAACACCAAATTTATAAAAACAGTTTTCATGATATTTTTGGGTTATGAGTAAAAGGGATTATGGATTTGTATAACACAGTTGGTAAGTATATGTATGTGCACTGCAATCAGACTGCCTCGGTTCAAATCCTGGCTCTCGCCCTTGCCAACTGTGTGCCCTTTAGCAACTTCTGTACCTCTCTAAACCTCTGTTTTCTCTTTGAGAAAATGGAGGTAATAATAGGTAATACCTCATAAGGTTGTTATCAGAGTTAATTGAGATAATAGATGCAAAGCATTTAACAGCATTTGGTGCACAGTAAGTATTCAAATTTTAGTTTTAGTAACAAGAAACTTTTTGTATTTTCAGTATTTGTTCTAGCTGCAGAAATCTTTTCCATAAAGATTTATGCTTGAGTTTTTATAATTACTATCAGGAAGAAGATTGTGAGAAAGCATTCTTCAAAATGGACAATGTACTTATAGATGACAGAAGAATACATGTGGACTTTAGCCAGTCTGTTGCAAAGGTTAAATGGAAAGGAAAAGGTATGTTGGTTCCTCTTCCTTTGTTTCTGTTCTGCTTTGCATCGTGTGTGTGTGTGTGTGTGTGTGTGTGTATCTCTTTTGACACTGTTGTTAATTAGAAGTGTTCAGTGATGTAACTCCTGCTATTTGATTTTACCTAGCTGCTATCTAGTATATAAGATGGGGGTATGTGTGTGTGAGTGTGTATATTTGTATTTTTTAATTTTTACTGAAGTATAATTGATTTACAATGTTGTGTTAGTTTCAGGTACACAGCAAAGTGATTCAGTTATACATATACATATATCTACTCTTTTTTAGATTCTTTTCCCATGTAGGTCATTACATATTGAGTAGTGTTCCTGTGCTATATAGTAGGTCCTTATTAGTTATCTATTTTATATATTGTAGTGTGTATATGTCAAGCCCAATCTCCCCATTTATCTCACTCCCCCATCCCCCTGTTAACCATAAGATTGTTTTCTGCATCTGCAACTCTATTTCTATTTTGTAAATAAGTTCATTTGTACTATTTTTTTAGATTCCACATATAAGTGATATCATATGATATTTGTCCTTCTCTATCTGATGCATATGTGTATTTTAAACTGATGATGAATATACTTTCTATGTTTGACTGTATTATAAATTACTTATAATTACCCATTGCAGACATAACATGTTTCCAAAGTAATTATCATTTGGTGGTTTGGCTCCTCTAGATGCAAAACTCTTAAAAATTCTTTTTTCTGGGGCTTTCCTGGTGGCGCAGTGGTTAAGAATCCACCTGCCAGTGCAGGGGACATGGGTTTGAGCTGTGGTCTGGGAAGATCCCACATGCTGCGGAGCAGCTAAGCCCGTGTGCCACAACTACTGAAGCCCATGTGCCTAGAGCCCGTGCTCCGCAACAAGAGAAGCCACCGGGATGAGAAGCCCGTGCACTGCAACAAAGAGTAGCTCCCGCTCGCCACAACTAGAGAAAGCCCATGCACATCAACGAAGACCCAACGTAGCCAAAAACAAATAAATTTAAAAAAAAATTCTTTTTTATAAAGTTTGTTTGTCTTAGTTGTCATATGGTACAAAATTGAAAAGATCTTCTGTGTACTAGGTCCTATCCCTACACATATGACATCCCACATATGCATATATATATCAAATTTCTGCTAGTGGTGGCATAACAAACTTAAGGTTGAATCTGTGTATACTGAAATACTATGGGTTTTTGATTGCTGATGCAGTGTTTTTATTTATTTATTTTTTATAAATTTATTTATTTTTGGCTGCATTGGGTCTTTCTTATTGCGCGCGGACTTTTCTCTAGTTGCGGCAAGCGGGGGCTACTCTTTTTTTTTTTTCTTTTTTTTTTTTGCGGTACGCGGGCCTCTCACTGTTGTGGCCTCTCCCGTTGCGGAGCACAGGCTCCGGACGCACAGGCTCAGCGGCCATGGCTCACGGGCCCAGCCGCTCCGTGGCATGTGGGATCTTCCCGGACCTGGGCACGAACCCGTGTCCCCTGCATCGGCAGGTGGACTCTCAACCACTGCGCCACCAGGGAAGTTCCTGAGATAATTCTGTATATTATGGATTCACATTTTAAAAAATTGAACATATCTTGTGTACCATTCACAGTGCTAACTACTTTTCCTTATTGCCTTGTTTAATGATTCCAACAGCATTTTGAAATGTTGATATTATTTTCAGTTCCTAAATGAAGAGAATGACTTTCAGAGAACTGAAGTGTCCTACCTAGGACCTCCCACTAGAGTCAAGATTTGAATCCAGAACTTCTTACTTTGATCTGTTGCTCCTTCTACTATATACCATAACTGCTTCATCCATAGTGAGACTTCTAATGGCAGGCACATGGCACATATTTTTCAGTGATGAAATGATGCCTGTTTGTTACAGTTACCAGTATTTTAACTCTTACAATTGTCTGTTTCACATTTATATGAAACTTTGCCTACTGGCCCTTTTCCTTTACAAAGCTTCTGGAATTGCCAAATAGATTCATCTTGTCTTTGATGCTTATAAGCCTCTCAGATCTCAGACACAGGTCCCAAGCTCTCAATTACCTTTGGGCCTAATGTTCTCATAGACTTAATGGCTCTACTTGAACCCTGAATTATTTTCCAGTGATTGTATTCACTGTGTCATTTAGGATTTGGAAGTTTGGTGTTGTAATATTCATGTATGTCATTAGGGGGCAGCATCTGGCTACCTAGCAAAATGGATATCTGATTTCAGTTAAAATAGTGGTGGAGAATGAATTACTATGATTCTTTTGTTTTCTTCTCAGCCTTTTTCTATCCCCTGATACATATGCCACTTATAAATAGTTCTTATATATTATACCTCTTATAAAATAATTATTGTTCTTGATGAATCAGGTGATTTTCTTACTAGGTTGTTTCTTCTTTTTTTAAATAAATAGGTGGGAAATACACCAAGAGTGATTTCAAGGAGTATGAAAAGGAACAGAATAAACCATCTAATTTGGTTCTGAAAGATAAAGTAAAGCCCAAACAGGAGTATCCTTCACAAGAACCAGTTGGTCAATACGTATTGACCATCCAATCTGGAGAGTTGAGTGTGATACCTTATAAAAAGGCTATAGAAGACAAGTTCCTGAATCCAGATGGTTTGTGAAGAAATCACTTAGTTTATTGTTACCTCTTTTTACCATTTTACATATGTATACTTTGCTTTTTCAGTATATTCTTTATTGTATGGAGAAAGTTAAGGTTGAAAGAAGTTTTGAGCTTAATTCTTTTACCTCCCTACACTTAGGTTAAGGTTATCTCTTACTCTCAGAAGATCTGCAGGTAAGAGTTGTATTTTCTATATATAATCTTAATGTTTTAAATTTCTCATAGTCAGCAATTTCTTTGTTATAGCTAAGCTAAACGCTTTGTGTTAACCCTTCTTATATGTTTAACTTCTTTGGAGTTGGTGAACATATAGATAACAAAATCCTGTTGTTTTACGTTATTAGATTGCTTCCTTCTGCATATAAGACATTGTCAGTCTAGCAACAAATATTTATTGGGCTCCTAGTGTGTACAAGAGTTGACTTTTATAGGATTAAAAAGAAATCCATTGACTTGACCCTTTAGTTTATAGATTCTTTCAAGTTTTAGGCTGAGACAAATAAGAAGCAATGAAACATACTTTTCATATTATGTCATTTTAGTTTGTTCATTGATATTCTCATTACAAATCTATCACTCCATACATGGCAAAGGTTATTTCTTTTGTGATTCTTTCTCGTAAATAGTTTGTTTCCTAGTTTCTGTTGGTGTTTTAGGGATTCTCTTTGCCCATACTATATAGACATTTTTTTTCCAAGTATTCATCAGGAAAGATGAATATCAGGTTGACCTGTTAAATATTTTTTATTGTATTGGCTGTCTAATGCACAAAGCATTGTAAGGTGTTAGAGTTGGATAAAGTCTGGAGTATACTGACATAATCAGCATGAAAAGAGGCTTTCACATACAGACAAACCAAACAGTAAACTAAGATTGGTCTGAAAACATGGACATTAGAGGGGGTATGATTGAAATCTTAGAATCATAAAAGGTGTGGGTGGAATACACTTGAGATTTATTCACCAAATCTTTGAAATTAAGTTGAAGCCAACCACTAGAAACTGCAGCTGGAAGAAGGGAAGTGTGTAGGACAAATGAAAGGAAGGTCAGCTGTGGAGTATAAAGTAGAAGGAGGCATCTTCCCCACATAGCGGGTGTTCAGGCTGAAAAGGAAGGATACCTAGTATTAAAGTGTTTTAAATTCAAGATGATAGATTACTGAGAGTTAAGAAAGGAACTCGGTGTGTTTGAGAATCAGTCTCTAGGCCAGCGCTAACGGGACTTCCTGCAGTGATAGAAATGTGCTGTATCTCCACTGTCCAGTATGGCTGCTAACCACATGTGGTTATCGAGCTTGAGAAATGGACGGAGGAACTGGATTTTAAAACTTGTTTAATTTTAATTAATTTAAATTTAAACCACTACCCATGGCTAGTATTGAACAGTGCTGCTTTTAACCTTTTGAAGTGGATGGAGAAGACAGGCATGTCCTGGTGCAAACCACTATTCATTATTCACAAACAGCATACTGAACAAGAGAAAGGAATTAATGAATCTGACCCAGTAGGATGATCTTTACATTCCTGGTAATTGATAGGTTTCATTTTAGCAAGTCATTTGTAATCTACAAATTATAGGTACAATTATAGAGGGACAGAACATATGTCTTCATATGTAGCACATATATATATTTTTTCACATACATTATTACCACGGTGAAGAAAGGGGATTCTGATGATAATCTAAGTACAGATAAGTCAGTTAGAAAGACATGGGATGTACTTTACAGGTCATGAGAGAGAAGGTGCTGTTAAACCATTAATAAGAAGATTCAAAAATAGAAGTAGAAGAGAGAAGTTTAACTTGGCTGCACTAGACCTCAGGGAAGTAACTGGGGAAAAGAGGACAGGGAGATCACAAAGTAGGATTCTGGAGAGATTTGACATCTTCTGAAAGTCTTGATTGTAGTGGTGAGTAGAAGATAGTGGATGAGCAAGGAAGGAAGAGATACAACAAGTGTCTTGGTGGTATTACAAGTAATCAGCCGATACTTATTTGGCATCTGTTACATGCCCAGTGAAGTTTCGCAATGAAGTGTAGCCCCTGGACCTTAAAGATATTAAGAACAGATATTAAATAATCACCATTAATTAAATATGTCTGGAGTGTTGCAGAGAAGTGCATTTGTGGGATATGGGACTCATAATAGAGGTAAGAGGTCAGAGGATCCTCAAGTAATACTATAAGTAGTGACATTAAAGCTACAGCTGGAATATGGGGGGAGAGGAGGGCTGAGATGGGATACTATCAATATTTTCTTTATCTGCGATCCATTAAATACAGTTTACATCTTGACTCAGTACAGTCCAAGTATAGTCATTCTCACACACACACACACACACACACACACATAATTGAAACAACAGTGTTATAAAATAATATTTTCATTAGATGCCATGTACTCTATTTTCTAGTCTATGTTATTTTAAAATGCTGGCTTTTGGTGACCCACTAACTGGATTTTACACCTCATTGATGGATTATAATCAGTAGTTTGAAACACTCTGAAGCTCCGAAGCACTTTCTTTGAATAGTTTATTATTATTTTAGATATTTATTTATTTATTTATTTAGTTTTGGCTGCATTGGGTCTTCGTTGCTGCGCGCGGGCTTTCTCTAGTTGCGGCGAGCGGAGGCTACTCTTCGTTGCGGTGCGCGGGCTTCTCTTGTGGAGCGCGGGCTCTAGGCGCGCGGGCTTCAGTAGTTGTGGCACACGGGATCAGTAGTTGTGCCTCATGGGCTCTAGAGCACGGGCTCAGTAGTTGTGGTGCATGGGCTTAGTTGCTCCTCAGCATGTGGGATCTTCCCGGACCAGGGCTCGAACCCGTGTCCCCTGCATTGGCAGGCGGATTCTTAACCACTGCGCCACCAGGGAAGCCCACTCTGAAGCACTTTGGACAGGGATCAGCATGTGTAGAGCAAACACTGAGGTGAAATCATAGGCAAGGACTATTGAATTTGTCTCTGGAGAAGGAGACCATCCAGAATGTACTGTGGTGACATTGCGACATGGTATAAAGGAGGAGAGAAGTTGGAGATAATAGAGTAATAATAGGACGGTACAGGCTGATTAGCTGTCATTAGCCGTCTTGTGAAAAGCCAGAAGTTGCAGTGTTTTCCTACTGAATGAGAGACATCGCTGAGGAAGCCTAGAGCTGTGGCATGGTGAAACCCTAGTCCTGAGGGAAGTGTGTCTACTGTTACTCTAGTCCCACACGCCACTAAAATGGCTCTGCGTTTTGGGCTTCCTCCTAGTCTTTCTTTTGAAAACCACTGTTCTAGTCCTTGTCAGCCTTCCTCAGAGTCTGTTTTAGAGTGTAAGATTACTTTTAGAAGAGGTTCTAATAGTCTTACATTTTCTCTTATTCTAAGACATTAAGTATATTAAACACTTACTTCTGAATTAAAACATATTATTACAATTTTTATAACATTTATGTGAAATTTAAAAATGATTCACTCATAGTTTTACCACCTAGGCAAATGATACTTTTTATTTCTCCTTGTTCCTCTCAAGCCTTGATCCTTTATAAAGCTTTATAAAGTTATAACCACTGTGTGGTATATACAGTTTTTGCTTCAAGCTTTTTCTACTTTTAATTTTTTATAAACCATTCCAGGTTATTTAATAGCATTCATTTGTCATTGTTAATAACTTCCTTTATGGTAATATATCAGTTGAAATACCCTGATGTATTTAAGTATATCTTTATTACTAGGCTGTTTATTGTTCTTAGTTTCTGTTATTAAAAATAATCCTAAAAAAGAATCCTGTTATGTATACAATCGGCCCTCTGTATCTGCAGGTTCCGCATCCATGGATTTCCAACTGTAGATGGAAAATATTCAGGAAAAGTATTCCAGAAAGTTCCAAAAAGCAAAACTTCAATTTGCTGTGCAGGCAGCTATTTACTAGCATTTGTGTTGTATTTACAACTGTTTACATAGCATTTACATTGTGTTAGGTTTTTAAGTAATGAGATGATTTGAAGTATAAAGGAGGATGTGCGTAGGTTATATGCAAACACTATGCCATTTATATAAAGGACTTGAGCATCTGCAGCTTTTGGTATTCTCAGGGGATCCTGGAACAAATCCCCTGTGGATAATGAGGGACAGCTGTTCTTTTGTTCATTTAACTTACTGTTATTTTATTTTTTATAAATTCTTATTTGAAGTTAAACATGATAACTATTGATATGCATTGCTAAATTTTTCTCCTATACGACTGAACTAATTTACACTCAAAAGAAGAGTCACATGAGTGTATTTTTCATCTGTACAGCTTCTCTGGCATTGGGGTTTATAATGTCTTAATTTTTTCTAGTTAAAAATATGCCTCATTTTCTAAGTTTAAGTTTTTCATTATTGACAAATATCCTTCCTTATTTATTTATTTTTTTTTTGCGGTACGTGGGCCTCTCACTGTTGTGGCCTCTCCCATTGCGGAGCACAGGCTCCGGACGTGCAGGCTCAGCGGCCTTGGCTCACGGGCCCATGTGGGATCTTCCCAGACCAGGGCACGAACCCGTGTCCCCTGCATCGGCAGGCGGACTCTCAACCACTGCGCCACCAGGGAAGCCCATGCTTCCTTATTTTTTATGCTACTTATATTTTTCTTCTTTTTTTTTTTTTACTCTCTATATTTTTGGCCCACTTACCAATTTATAACCGTTTATTAAAGACAGGTGTTCCTTCCATTTTTCCTGACTCTGTAATGAAGTAAAATGTGAATTAGTTTTGTTTTAGAAATATACTCTATGCTTCTGAGATGCTTCTTGCTTTAAAAAGTTATCTTTAACCTCATGGCCTACTTTGTTTACCAGATTCTTATGTTTTGATGTATTACCGGTGTCAGTTCTCATGTTTGTCCTTAACTTGCTGCTGCAGTGCAAAATATGATCTTATACTAGATGAGCAGGCAGAAGACTCAAAGTCAGGTTACTCACACACAAGTAAAAAACACAAGAAGAAAACCCACCACTGCTCTGAAGAAAAAGAAGATGAGGACTATATGCCAGTCAAAAATACAAATCAGGTACTTACTGATGTTCATACTTAGCTGTAGAGAAATAAATATTTCATCCATTTGTAAATTACATCTTAATTTAGGAGATAAGGGTGTAGTCCTGAACAGGGATGGATGTGTTCCTAACTCTTAAGATGTAGAATGGTTTCACTAGGGTAATGAACTTTAATTTTAAAGAATATATATAACATGGAGAAAAAGGAACACTCTTGCACTGCTGGTGGGAATGTGAATTGGTACAGCCACTATGGAGAACAGTATGGAGGTTCCTTAAAAAACTACAAATAGAACTACCGTATGACCCAGCAATCCCACTACTGGGCATATACCCTGAGAAAACCATAATTCAAAAAGAGACATGTACCAAAATGTTCATTGCAGCTCTATTTACAATAGTCCGGAGATGGAAACAACCTAAGTGTCCATCATCGGATGAATGGATAAAGAAGATATGGCACATATATACAATGGAATATTACTCAGCCATAAAAAGAAATGAAATTGAGCTATTTGTGATGAGGTGGATGGACCTAGAGTCTGTCATACAGAGTGAAGTAAGTCAGAAAGAGAAAGACAAATGCCATATGCTAACACATATATATGGAATTTAAGAAAAAAACAATGTCATGAAGAACCTAGGGGTAAAACAGGAATAAAGACACAGACCTACTTGAGAATGGACTTGAGGATATGGGGAGGGGGAAGGGTAAGCTGTGACAGAGAGAGAGGCATGGACATATATATACTACCAAACGTAAAATAGCTAGTGGGAAGCAGCCGCATAGCACAGGGAGATCAGCTCGGTGCTTTGTGACCACCTAGAGGGGTGGGATAGGGAGGGTGGGAGGGAGGGAGACGCAAGAGGGAAGGGATATGGGAACAGATGTATATGTATGACTGATTCACTTTGTTATAAAGCAGAAACTAATAAAAAATATATATATAACAGATTATAAAAGATTGTTTTTGAAATAATATATAGTTCCACATTGTGAAGCAAGAGTGATTTTCATACCTGTGGACACTCACTTATTCCCATCAAAAAAAAGTGTGGTTATGGTAAAAAAGTTCTTCTAATGTATCATGTAATTTATCACCAAGTGTTACGTACAGCACTTATAGCTCTTGAGGTTTTAGGACCCGAAAAACGTTTATGCCCTTCCATATGGTATATATGAAATAAAAGCAGCACTAATAATTAGCTTTATCATCCCCAAAGCTTTCCTGAACAATACATTTTCTAAGACAATGATAATAAAAATTCCCCAAAGAAAATTAATTACAAAGAGAAGAAATCATTTCCAGCCTGCATTTTGGCTCTCAGTTAATTGAAAAGCAGATTACGTTATATTCCCTTGCTATGGTTTTTGCCACGTAAGGACATTTCAACCTGGGCCCTGGTAGACGAGGAGGCTTTCAGTTGGCAGAGGGGACTCAAGACTGTGAGAATGTTAAGCAAAGACACTGAGATGGAGAGATGTAGTGTGATTGGCAAAGTAAAGGATTTGCTGTCAGAAAAGCTGGGTTTAGATTTCCACGTTGCTAATCATTGATGTGACCTCATCAAATTATTTAACTTTCTTGAGCCACAGTTTCCTCCTCTGTGAAATCGAGATAATATTTATTGTCCAGGCACGTTACAATTAAGTGGAAAAAAAAATGTGTGTGCAAACATTTTCTACACTGGCTGTTACTATTATTTTTACAGTCAAATCATTGTGTTTTAAATCACTTGCAATAACTTCTCTCTGGTAAGGCCATTAACTGGATTCATATTTCAATTAACCTGTTCTTTTTGATGTTTAAGGATAGCTTAAAATTTTTTCTTTTGTTTTATAATTTTAAAAATTATTTGTATGGTTCCAAAGTAAAATCTACAAAATGGTACATATAGAAAACCTAGCTTCCATCCCTGTCCTTTCCCCCTTGTCTTCTTTCCCTAAAGGTAACCATTTTATGTGTTTTATGGCTTATTCTTCATTTTAAAAATTTTCAGCAAATGAATTTTTAAAATTAATTTATTTTTGGCTACGTCGGGTCTTTGTTGCTGCACGCGGGCTTTCTCTAGTTGCGGCGAGGGGGGCTACTCTTTGTTGTGGTGAGCGGGCTTCTCATCGCGGTGGCTTCTCTTGTTGCGGAGCACAGGCTCTAGGCGTGCGGGCTTCAGCAGTTGTGGCTCTTGGGCTCTAGAGCGCAGGCTCAGTAGTTGTGGCTCACGAGCTTGGTTGCTCCGCGGCATGTGGGATCTTCCCGGACCAGGGCTCGAACCCATGTCCCCTGCATTGGCAGGCAGATTCTTAACCACTGCACCACCAGGGAAGCCCCGTATTTTATATATATTCTTAGCACCCTATTTCCTAGACAGCCGATCTTCCTACTCCTTGCTGTCATCCAGCAGAGGTCTAATCTCTCTTCTTCCATAGCCCTTTTACTACTTAAAGATTCCCATCATTTATGCCCTGCCCTCAGTTTTTAAGTTACATCCTTGTCAATCCTTCAAGTAATCCTTACATGAATCAGTAATAGTAACATCTCTGGTGTCCTCATAATGCGAGGTGGATACTGTTGTCTCCATTCACAGCAAAGAAAGTAAAGAATAAAGAGGTTCAGCCACTTGCCAGTGGTTTTACACAGCTAATAAGTAATGGAACCACAATTTAAATTTGAACTTGTACCCTTACTGCTGTTCCTCTTACTTGGAATATATTTCTGTCAGTTTCTTTTCTAAATCTTCTTACCTGGAATATATTCCTGTCAGCAGTTTTCCTTCCTAACTCCAGTTGTTAATTCTAATATAATTTGTCTCATAGTATAATATTCCAGTGTCATCCAATAGGAACATCTCCCTCTTAGTTTTTATACTCTATTACTTTAGCCAAAGATCACCCCAACATCTTTTTTAATGGTGGCTGTATCACACTTCTGTGAATATTTAGCAGGTTTTCCACTAAAACTCCTTAATCCCCCCACCCACCATGTGTTGCTTTTAGCTACAGCTCCTCATCCTGGGCTTGTATATGGATTCCTCAATGGATTTAGGCCCGAAGTACACATTGGTGTGTTTGAGATAATCAGACATCTTAAAAAACTCCAAAGACTGGCTGCATTTTAAGTCTGTGTTTCCCACCCTTGCACCCCTGCCTTTTTGTGAATCTTTTTTATCTTGCTGTTTGATTACTTAAAACTTTACAGTAGCAAATGTCTTTCTCTTTCTGCAATAATATTCTAACTTTCTCTCTCCCTTCAAAGTATATTAAAGCAATTGTTTCTGATTTTGTACTTTGATTTAATAATATAGCTGTACTAATTTTCTCTTCTTTCTAATAAAATAGCATCCATTTTTAAGATTTCAGTGGGCCCAGTTTTTTTTCTGTTATTTTGCTTTTTATCCTTTTGATTTTAGTCTCAAAAATATAATCATTAAAGGGAATTTTCAGTGCTAGGTAATTTTCAGGTATAGCTCAAATTTTCCTGTTTGGTGGTGTTTTGCTTGGTGAGCTTAGTTTCCTAAGAATGTTTTAACTTACTTTTTCAAGTGCTTTGTTTTTTATTGAATGGCAGCCTTACTGTTCAATTCGAAATCTCTGTTTAATTTTTCCACCACATGTCTTAATTCCAGAGATGGTTACTGTGTTCTTGAGGTTTGAGTTTTACTGGGGTTACAGGAAATGAGTACTCGGCCGTGGGCTGCCTGGCTGAGAAGTACTCAGACTGCTTGCCTGTCCTCCTCTGATTTTCATAGGTATTCAGTGTTCTTATCATTTGGGACTCTGTTTTCGTTGTCATTTTAATCTTTTAACATTATTTTAGTGATTTAGATGTAACTAAACCTCTGATTTACTCCCAGAGACCTCAGCAAGGACAGTTTGGGGTTGATTTTTTAATTTTTTGACTACTAAACGTGAAATTATTGGCTCAGTTAAGTTGAGTGCCTTAAATTGGCCATTTTATGGTGTTCTTTTTCTTTCTTTCTTTTTTCAGCTGCTTGTTTGTTTAATCATCTTGTCTTATGTCTTAAATGTATAAAACAAATAGAATTTTTAAAAGTCCATACTGGAAAGGACTTAGAGCTCATGTGATTCGTTTCCCTCACCTTAGATATGAAGATCCTGACCCCACAAGCCCATGGGCCTTATAGTTTAGTGGGAGGACTGGAAGTTTAACATTTATTTTAATTCAGGTGGATGTATTATTTTTTTTATTACTCCATACCACCCCCTTTTCAATTTTACATGTAGAGTTACTGATCAATGAAATAATTATCTCCAACCTGTGGGGATCTCCTGAGTCTCAGTTTCCTCATATCTGGAAGGAAGATAATACTGTCCTCCAAAAGCACTTAGCGCTGTGCAAGCACATACTTAGATCTGTTCTAATATGGCTTCATCCAGCTGCCTAAACTTTTCTCCTTAATACATACAGTACTCATTCTTCCTTGCTTTTCAGTTTTCACTTAACACTCCTTGCATTAGCCTTCTTGAAGACATTCCAAGCCCTCACCACTCATCCTTTGAGGCTCCTCTCAAGTACGTTATAACTGCTCTATGAAACCTTCACTGATAAATCTAACCTCAAGAGCATTTCTTGTTGGACACATCTCCTAAATGGCAAAGACCATTTGAACCTAGAGCTGCCCGACTTCAAAGCTTGTGTAACTTTGAACGCTGTGCCAAGTAGGAGAGGTTTTTAAGGTTTCAGTCCATTTCAGATTTTCAGCTTAGTCAGTTTTTTCAAAGAATTAAATACTGCATAATCTTTTCTCCCTCTCTGTTATTTTAAACACTCAAAGCATTTAAGTGCCTGTTTGTATAATAAGGTGCTGAAGACTTTATAGGATTATACATCAGCTAAAACAGTCTCTCCATTTAAAAAGTTTCTTGCCTCAACCAGTACAGAAATAAGCACTAGGTGTACAGTCAGAATAGTACATAGATATTTACATTTTGTGTCTGTTACAGGAAGCACAAAAAATTCTTTTATCTAGGGATGTCACATTTTGCTCGAAAATAGTTGATAAAAGGTTAAGCTGAACTACCGACTCATTTTCTACCTCCAGGGCTCTTACAGAAGGACAAGAACTATTGGTGTTGTGTGGGAAATCATGAATCAGTTTATGGTGAGGTATTCCACAAACACTGTGGAATATAGCAATCATGTTAGGTCTGTTTTCACATAGTGCAACCTCTATGCCAGGCATAATGTACAGTATCTAGAGAGTATATGGAATAATTGTGAACCATTTGCTTAAAACCCAGTCCTTAACCATGGGTTTTCACCACTTGGATTTTAAACCTTGATATTTACATCTACTATAATAATGTCTAAGGTGATAGAGTTGGGCACTTGGGAGTTCAGTCCTTAGAATTTTGCCTTTCCTTTGAGAAATCTTTTAAGAAAGTTGAATTTTATGAACTATTCTTAAAAAGAGCATTGGCTCTGGTGTCTTTAGATTTCAGCCACCTGTGGAGGTACTCATTTTAATCAGGGATAAGACACAAGTGGAGATAGAATTGTTGTGTTGTAACTAGCCCTTTTTTGTATATGGAAACGTTACTACTGCTCCTTAGTTATTGAGAATAGAACTAAATGTACCCACTTTGTTCTCTTCGGGGCAATGAATTATTTCAGTGTTTCTTAACTCATTTTAAAGAAATATGTCAATAATGATTTTAATAAAAACATTTATCAACTTAGTCTAAACCAGAAAATTTATTTAGAGATCTAGAGAGGAACTGTTACAAAAAAATACTTTAAAAGACCCAAGAATTCAGAATCTGTTTTCTTTTCTCTTTAGACTGATTGACCTGTCTAAAACGTCTTCTGGCTATGTTATTTAAATGATGACTTCTTTATAGGATTCTTATGGGGATTTTAGTAGTTTCATTGTAGATCAGTGATGGAAGCACATTTTTGGGGAGTGGAGAGGGGGAGGTGGAAATGTGACCGCACATAACCAGAATTCTTGGTATTGCAATTTCACCCTAAAGACTTCTTAGTTCAATTGGGCTATTTCAGTTCCTTGTTTCTGGATCTGATCTTTCAGTTCAGCTGAAATAATAAGTACAGAATAATAAGATCGATGAGAAAATGGTTAAGTCTTTTTCTGAATTGTTTTTGCTTTTTAACTTACAAGATTCTTGGCCTTAGTGGTAGCGTTCAAATTTGAGCTGTTAAAACTGCTTGCTCAAGGAGGACTTGTCTAAGTTTTGTTGATGGTGTGTACAAAATGATTATTTCACTGATTCACTGTTCCTTTGACAGGATATCTACAGGGAAATGGGCTTTGGTCACTATGAAGAAGAAGAAAGTTGTTGGGAGAAGCAAAAGAGTGAAAAGAGAGACCGACCTCAAAACCGAAGTCGTAGCCGATCTCGAGAAAGGGATGGCCACTATAGTAATAGTCACAAATCCAAATACCAGACAGATCCCTATGAAAGAGAAAGGAGTAAAAAGAGAGAACGAAGCAGGAGTCCCAAGAAATCCAAAGATAAAGAAAAATCTAAGTACAGATGAAAGTTGAAGAATCAGACATGAGTGGCTGACATATGTGCTCTTGTATAACTTCGAGTACCAGGCGTTCAGATTCTGTGTCAAAGCAGTTAAAGACACTGCCTGTTATTTTTTTTTCACAGTAGGATTACAGCCCTTTTAGATGAATACTGATTGTACAGGGCACTGAAAGAAATAAAGAATTGAACATTTTCTTTGTATACTTTTTTACACTAATTTTATTGTTATACATAAATAGTAGTCTTCATTTTTAAAGTCTTTCATATTTTTCAGTCTTTATTTTTAATGAAGTATTTCATGCCTACAAAAATACACAAACGTGTATATATAGGTATAAAGAATAATAAATATCTGCCGTGTACCCATTGGCCAGCTTAGGAAATGAATATTACTGGCATTTTAAAAGTGCCCTCTCCTTCTCAAATAATTATTATTCTGTATTTTGTGTTGTCATTCTCTTGCTTGTTATTATAGTTTTACAGCGTATGTATGTACCCTTAAATGTTAAGTTTTGTATGTTTTTGAATTTTATATAAATGGTATAAAGTACGTTTACTTCTGTGACTTGCTTTTTTCAGCTTAGTGTTTTTGGAAAGTCATTCATTTTCATTGCTATATTATGTTATATGAATAGACCATAATTTATCCATTCTTCTGTTGATGGATGTTTGGGGTTTGTTTTTGTTTCTGCTGTTGCAAACAATGCTGCTATGAACATTCTTTATCTAGGAGTGATTTGCTTGGTCATGTGATATGGATATCTTCATCTTTATAAGATAATGCCAAGTTATATTCTGCAGTGGCTGTACCAATCATATCCCTACCAGCACTATATGAATTACCTTTGTTTCATAGCATTTCTAATACTTCTTAATTTCAGACTTCTTAATTTTGCCAATCCAGTGGCTGTTAAGTGGTATATTATTGTAGTTTCCAGCAAGAAGACTTCTATTACTCTTACATTTGTTCTTCAGTATGAAACTTTGTTTTTCTTTTTCTTTTTTTTTTAATTTATTTTTGGCTGTGTTGGGTCTTTGTTTCTGTGCAAGGGCTTTCTCTAGTTGTGGCAAGCGGGGACCTCTCACTATGGCGGCCTCTCTTGTTGCGGAGCACAGGCTCCAGACACGCAGGCTCAGTAGTTGTGGCTCACGGGCCTAGTTGCTCCGTGGCATGTGGGATCTTCCCAGACCAGGGCTCGAACCCGTGTCCCCTGCATTAGCAGGCAGATTCTCAACCACTGCACCACCAGGGAAGCCCTTCTTTTTCTTTAGTTGCTTTTAAGGTTTTTCTTTCCTTTATTTTTTTTTTAGCGGTACGCGAGCCTCTCACTGTTGTGGCCTCTCCCGTTGCGGAGCACAGTCTCCGGACGCACAGGCTCAGCGGCCATGGCTCACGGGCCCAGCCGCTCCGCGGCATGTGGGATCTTCCCAGACCGGGGCACGAACCCGCATCCCCTGCATCGGCAGGCGGACTCTCAACCACTGTGCCACCAGGGAAGCCGCTTAAGGTTTTTCTTGATCACTGCTGTTAAGCACTTTGATTATGATGTGCTTGGTGTAGTCTTTCCCCCCCCACTTCATGTTTCTTCTGCTGGGGTTCTTTACCTGTAGATTTACTGTTTTCATCAAATTTGGAATTTTGGAGGCCTTTTCATTTATTTTTTTCTGTTTCTGTCCTTCATTTCTTACCCTCTGGGACTCTAATTGTATGTTAGGCTACTTGAAACTGTCTCTTAGCACTATGATGCTCTGTTTTGTTTTCTCTTTTCTTTAAGTCTTTTTATTTATTTATTTTTCTGTGTTCCAGATTGGTTTCCATTGCTATGTCCTCAAGTTCATTAATCTTTTCTCCTGAAGTATCTAATCTCTTGTTAATTCCGTCCAGTGTATTTTTTACCTCATACATTATATTTTTAATCTTTTGAAGTTCCATTTGGGTCTTTTTTATATCTTCCATATCTCTCCTTCCAGACTCCTGCTTTCCTCTATCTTTTGGAACATCTGACGTATATTTATAATTACTGTTTCAATGTACTTGACCATTCTGTCATCTGTCATTTCTTGTCTGTTGCTATTGATTGATTTTTTTTCCCCCTCATTATTGGGTTGTAATTTCCTTCTTTGCACACCTGATAATTTTTGGATTTTACACTGTTGGGTGCTGGAGCTTTTTGTATTCCTTTAAATATGTTGAGTTTTGTTCTGGGACATAGTTATTTAGAAATAATTTGATCATTTCATAGCTTGCTTTTATACTTAATGAGATAGGACCAGAACAGCCTTTAATCTAGGCTAATTTGGCTCACTACTGAGATAATACCCTTCTGAATATTCTTCCTTACACGTGGTTTACTATGAGATTTCTCCACTCTGGCTGTTGAGAACGAGAACTATTCTGAACCCTGTATGAACTTGAATTTTACGACTTATTCTTTTCTGGTTCTTTCCCACCTTGGGGTGGTTTTCTGAAGTGCATACACTGATTAGCCGAAGCCTCAGGGGACCTCTCTGTAGATCTGGAATCCTCCCTCTAGCTTCTCTCTCCCATACTCCACCCTACAGATTTTACCTTGGCTCCCCTAAATGCTCTACCCAGGGTAATGCCCAGGCTCTCCCTGCATTAAGCTTGGGCAATGGTAGGACTTTCCCTGTTGGTTCTCCTCTCAAGAGTCACTGTCCTGCACAGTTGTCCAATGTCTGAAAAACTTTATTGTACATATTTTGTACGGGTGTTTCATTGTTTAATATGGGGAAGGGAAATTCTGCCCCTGTTGACTCCATTTTGGCCAGACTGGGAGTCTCATTGAATGTGCGTTTCCTAAATTCTAACAAGCTTGAGCTGCTTTTCACGTATATTATATTCATTCCTGATTGCTCTCTGTGAAAAGCTTATTTCATGTCTTTTGCCCATTTTATATTACGTTGTTGCCTTTTTCTTATATATTTCTTTAAGGAGTTAAATAGATTGTGGATACTAGTCCATTTTTACTGTTATATGTTGTAAACATTTTCTCTCAGTTTGTGGTTATTTTTTCACCTATTGATGCCCTTGGGAGGGCACAAGTTGTAAATTTCCCCCAACATTTTTCCCTCAACTTTTTAATATGAAAAGTTTCATACATGTGTAGCAACACAGAAACATAACGAACATCCATATATATTCCATCCAAATAGTAACATTTTGTTGTTGAACAATTTGAAAGTAAATTGAAAACATGATATTTCACCTTTCAGTATTTCACCATTTTCTAAAAGGCAAGTGTCCTAAACCACCACAATACTATTATCACACTGAAAAAAATTAAACAGTAATCTCATAATATGTAATATATAGTATAAACAAATTTCCCCCATTGTCCCAAGGCTGTCATTTTTATATGTTGGTTTGTTTTTAAACCCAGACTCAACCAAGCTTCATGCACTGCATGTTGTTTTTGTCATTTTATTCTCTTAATCTAAAAGAGTTTCCTACCCATCCATCCACCCCAACCACATGTATTTTTAAAAATTTTTTATGACATTGACTTTTTGAAGAGTTCAGGCCAGTTGCTTTGTAGAATATTCCACATTCTGGAATTATTCAACGGTATCTTCATGGTGTCCTCCATCCTCTCTACTTTCTGTAAACTGTAAGTTAAGTCTTGATGTTTGATTGAAATTAGGTTATGCATTTTAGACAAATTTTTAAGTTTAATATCACATTTATTAGCCTTTCCCTGTGTGTTTTGTGCTTTTTGTATTTTGTTTAAGTCCTTAATAAAGATATTCTCCCATAGTCTGAAGGTTATAAAGCTTTGTTTTTTACATTTGACTTTAATCCATATTGAATTGTATGTGTGTATGTGTATGGTGTGATAATAGGAATTCATATTCACTTTTTTTTTCCACTTAGGGATGTAACCAACTGTCCAAAATCTATTATGACTGGTTCACCTATTCCCCATTGATCTGTCATATAAGTTTCTATGTATATATGTGGGTTTTGTTTCATGGGCTCTCTACTCCATTGGTTCATTGTTTATTCCAGCACTGATACTAAACATCTACATTTCTGTGGCTTTATAGGAAGTCTTGATATTTAAGTACCCCCCCCACACCCGATCTGTTTCATTAGGAATACCATGGCTCTTTTTTTCTGTGCAATTTTGGAACCAACTTGTTAGGTTTCTCAAAAACTTCTGTTGGGACTTCAGCTGCATTTGCAATCAAACAGTAGATTAGTTTGTGGAAACAACATCTTCATCATCTTCCTATTCATAAAGATAGCATACCCCTCCATTTAGTTCTTAGAAGTTTCCTTTTAAAGCTTTTGAGCATCTTTTGTTAGATTTACTCCTAGCTTCTTTATCCTTTTTTTTTAGAAGAGTAATTTTATTTATCTTGTTTATTTATGTATTTATTTTTTTATGTATTTATTTATTTTTGGCTGTGTTGGGTCTTCGTTGCTGTGTGCGGGCTTTCTCTAGTTGCGGCGAGTGGGGGCTTTTCTTCCATGCAGTGCGCGGGCTTCTCACTGTGGTGGCTTCTCTTTGTTGCAGAGCATGGGCTCTAGGCACGCAGGCTTCAATAGTTGTGGCTCGTAGGCTCTAGAACACAGGCTCAGTAGTTGTGACGCATGGGCTTAGTTGCTGCGAAGCACATAGGATCTTCCCGGACCAGGGCTCGAACCCATCTCCCCTGCGTTGGCAGGCGGATTCTTTTTTTTTTTTTTTTTTTTTTTTTTTTTGCGGTACGCGGGCCTCTCACTGTTGTGGCCTCTCCTGTTGCGGAGCACAGGCTCCGGACGCGCAGGCTCAGCGGCCATGGCTCACGGGCCCAGCCGCTCCGCGGCATGTGGGATCCTCCCGGACCGGGGCACAAACCCGCGTCCCCTGCATCGGCAGACGGACTCTCAACCACTGCGCCACCAGGGAAGCCCGGCAGGCGGATTCTTAACCACTGTGCCACCAGGGATGTCCTAGCTTCTTTATCTTTTATGTTCTATTACAAATGATACCTTAAAACATTTTTTTTCTTTTTCTTGACCTAAGAAGTTACATTTTTGACTACTCCTCTTATATCCAGCCGTTTTGCTAAAAGTCTTATATTTAAAATTTATAGGGTTTTCTTGTCTTTTTGGCCATGCTTTGTGGCATGTGGGATCTTAGTTCCCTGACCAGGGAGGGACCCTGCACCCACCCCCTGCATTGGAAGCACGGAGTCTTAACCACTGGACCACCAGGGAAGTCCTCTTGGGTCTTTTATGTGGACAATAAGTGATAGTGGTGTTCTTATAGTGCTTGCTGGCTAAAATTTCTAGTACCGTGATAAAATTGGCCTATAATCTTCCTTTTCTGTGTTGCTCTTGTCTGGATTTGATGTCCATGTTATAGAATAACTTAGTGACTGTTCTCTTTTTTTTTCTATTGAAATAGAAAGATTTAAATATCTCTTCCTTGAATATTGGATAGAGGGTGCCTATAAAATTGTCTGACATTTGTATTTCTTTTGTGAGAAAATTTAACTAATGATTAGATTTCAATGATTATAGAATTGTTAGCCTTTCTATTTCTCTCGAGTTTAGTCAGATTGGGGTTGACATATATACACTAAAATAGGTAACTAATAACCTGCTGTATAAAAAAGTTAAATTAAAAAAAGTTCAGTCATTTTTGTTACTACATCTTTCTGTGAATTTGTCATTTTCATTGAAGTTTTAAATTTATTAACATGAAGATGCTCACAGTACACCTAGTAGATTTTTTACTACCCTTTTAATTTTGTCTTACTTGGTCCTGATGTTTTAGTGTGTCCCAGAAACAGCATATAGCAAATTGGATTATATTTAATCTAATCTTAACCTTAACTGATGAGTTTAGTCCTGATTATTTACTGATATATTTGGATTTATTCCTATCACCTTGTTTTGTGCTTTCATTTTTGTTTGTTTTTGTTCTCCCTTCATTTTCCTTTGGATTAATTTAAAACATTAAAAAAAGAAAATCTAGGGACTTCCTGGTGGCGCAGTGGTTAAGAATCTGCCTGCCAATGCAGGGGACATGGGTTCGAGCCCCAGTCTGGAAAGATCCCACATGCCACGGAGCAACTAAGCCCGTGCGTCACAACTACTGAGCTTGCGCTCTAGAGCCCACGAGCTACAACTACTGAAGCCTGCGCGCCTAGAGCCCGTGCTCTGTAACAAGATAAGCCACCGCAATGAGAAGCCTGTGCACCACAATGAAGCGTAGACACTGCTCGCTGCAACTAGAGACAGCCCACGTGCAGCAACGAAGACCCAAAGCAGCCAAAAATAAATAAATAAATAAATAAATAAATAAAATCTACCCTCCTCCCCCCCCCATCTTCTTTGTTTTGGGAAATTGCTTTTGAATTTACCATCCATACTTAAAATGTAACGGTAATATCTTCACCTTCCTCTCTAATTGAAGATCTTAGAAATCTTTAAGTTTCAATCACCCCTCTTCCAACTTTTGTGCTATAATCCTCCAGTATTTTTGTCTAAGCTTGTGATTTTTAACCTTAGCAATTAGACCTTATTGTTATTACTCTTTTTATACAGGTAGTTGTTAGATTTACCCATGTGTTAATCGTTTCTTTACTCACCATTCTTCTTGCATCTCAGATCTTCCACATAGGATGTAATTTTCCTTCTTTCTGAAACACGACATTTGATATTTCTTCAGTGACAGTCTGTTGATGGTGAACCCTTAGTTTCTGCTTATCAAAAATGTTTTTAGTTCACCTATGTTCTTTAAAGTTGATTTTCTACATACACAATTTTAAGTGGACAGTTATTTTTTTCTCAGCACTTTGAAGATGTTCTACTATCTTTCTTTATTGCTGTGAAGAAGCCCATTATTATTCCTAATGCCGTTACTTTGGAGGTAATGTGTCTTTTCTTTCTGGTTGCTTTTGTTGCCATTGTTGTTGTTATATTTAGTATAAATAGTCTTTATTGACTGCACTAAGATTGCATCTGCATAAGCATAAGTTGTAACATTTCACAACTTCTAAAAAGAATGTCAACAATTAGAGTGCTTACAATCACATTTAAGAAGCATATTCAACCATTTCTAAAGAAATGCTTTAACACTGTTATATTTGTTGTTATTAATTAAACTTTTCATGTTGTAGATTCACATGCAATTGTAAGAAATAAACAGAGATGCTGGTACCCTTCACTCAGTTTCTCCCAATGGTAACATCTTGTAAAACTGTAGTACACGGACTTCCCCAACAGTCCAGTCGTTAAGACTCCATGGTTCCACTGCAGGGGGCACAGGTTCGATCCCTGGTCGGGGAACTAAGATCCCACATGCCGCACAACACAGCCAAAAAACAAACAAACAAACAAACCAAAAAAAACTGTAGTACAATATCACAACCAGGATGTCGACACTGACACAATGAAGATGCAGAATATTCCCATTACTACAAGGGTCCCTCCAGTTGCCCTTTTATAGCCACACCCACTGCCCTGCCTCTCCTAGTACCTCCTTAACCTCTGGCAACCCATTAATCTGTTTTCAATGTCTGTGATTTTGTCATGTCAAGAATTTTAATTTTTTTTTTTTTTTTTTTTTTTGCGGTATGCGGGCCTCTCACTGCTGTGGCCTCTCCCGCTGCGGAGCACAGGCTCCGGACGCGCAGGCCCAGCGGCCATGGCTCACGGGCCCAGCCGCTCCGCGGCATATGGGATCCCCCCAGACCGGGGCATGAACCCGTATCCCCTGCATCGGCAGGCGGACTCTCAACCACTGCGCCACCAGGGAGGCCCCAAGAATTTTATATAAATGGAATTACATAGTGTGTATCAGTTCGAGATTGGCTTCTTTGTCATTCAGCCTAATTCTCCAGAGATACTTACAGGTTGTTGCATGTATCAATAGTTAATTTGTTTTTATGGCCGGTAGTGTTTCCTGGTATGGATGTACCACAGTTTAACCATTCACCCACTGAAGGACAGTGGGTTATTCACAGTTTGGAGCTATAATGGATAAAGCTG
The DNA here is from genome assembly GCF_964165515.1 of Mesoplodon bidens. Classification (NCBI taxonomy): domain Eukaryota; kingdom Metazoa; phylum Chordata; class Mammalia; order Artiodactyla; family Ziphiidae; genus Mesoplodon; species Mesoplodon bidens. The sequence goes on along the minus strand of NC_138168.1, from coordinate 78,044,616 downwards.
CTATTGATTTTTGTGTGAACAGGAATCTTCATTTCTTTTGGGTAAATGCCCAGGAGTGCAATTGCTGAATCATATAGTAATTGCTTGCATAAATTTTTAACAAACTGCTAAACTGTTTTCCAGAGTGGTCATACCATTTTACATCTCCAGTGTATGGGTGATCCAGTTTCTCTGTATCATTGCCTATTTGGTGTTTTCACTATGTTTTATTTTAGCCATCTGGTAGATGTATAATGATATCTCACTGTGGTTTTAATTTGCATTACCCTAATTGCTAACGATGTTGAACATCTTTTCATGTACTCATTTTGTCATCTTCATATATCCCCGTTGGTGAAATGTCTCTTCATGTTTTTTTTGCCAATTTCTAATTGGATCTTTTCTTTTTTTTCTTTTCTTTTCTTTTTTTTTTTTTTGCGGTACACGGGCCTCTCACTGTCGTGGCCTCTCCCATTGCGGTGCACAGGCTCCGGACGCGTAGGCTCAGTGGCCATGGCTCACAGGCCCAGCCGCTCCGTGGCGTGTGGGATCTTCCTGGACCGGGGCACGAACCCGTGTCCCCTGCATCGGCAGGCGGACTCTCAACCACTGCGCCACCAGGGAAGCCCTGGATTTTTTTACTTTTAAGTTTTGAGAGTTCTTTGTATATTCTAGATACTAGGTCTTTGTTGGGTATGTTGTTTGCAAATACTTTCTCCCAGGGTATTGCTTGTTTTTTCATCCTGTTAACAGGGTCTTTGCAGAACAAAAGATTTTAGTTTTATTCAAGTTCAGTTTATCAATTTTTCCTTTTACGGACCGTGCTTTTGGTGTCAAGAATAAGAATTGTCTAGCCCTGGATCCTGAAGTTTTTCTCCTACCTTTCTTTTTCTAAAAGCTTTGTAGTTTTAAAATTGAAGTCTGTGATCCATTTTGAGTTAATTTTTGAGTAAGATGTAATACTTAGGTTGAGGTTCTTTTATGGATATCCACTCACTCTAGCAAGATTTGTTGAAAAGGCTCTGGCAGCTTTTAAAGGTTTTTCTTTGTCTTTGGTATTCTAGAGTTCCACTATGATGTGTCTAGGTATGGATTTTTTAAATTTATCATTCTTGGTATATAATTTCTATGTTTGATGTTCATACTTTTCACCATTCTGGAAACTTCTCTACCATAATATTGCCTCTCCTCTATTCATTCTATTCTTTCCCTTTGCAATTCCAATCAGTTTTTTGTTAAACCTTCTCATTCAGTTCTTTGAATCTTAACTCTCATTTTCCATATGGTGTTTTCTGAATAATTTCTTCGGGTCTATATTCCAGGTCACTCATTCTTTCTTTCTTCCTATAAACCTAATCGGCTATTTAATCCATCCAATGAATTTTTGATTTCAGTGATTCATTTTTAGAAGTCCCATTTAATTCTTTTTCAAATTTGTATGGTTATTTTTATTTATTTATTTTGATAGGTGAGAAGCGGATTTATTTAGAGAGAAACACTCCACAGACAGAGTGTGGGCCATCTCAGAAGGTGAGAAAAGCCTGTACGGTTATTTTAAATTTTCCTTGCTTATTTATTTCCGTTCTGTTTTGTTTCCATGGTTACTTAATATTGTGTTTTTGACAATTCCAATATGTAAATTTTTTGAGAATTTGAATCTTTAGTTTTTTTCTGCTAACTCGTGCATAGTGGATTATTTTGTGTGTTTCTGATGTTTTTTTAAATGGGGGATACATAATTTGGGACTCCCAAGCTATCTAAATTGAGGATGCTTTTCTCCAAAGAAGATTTATGTTTATTTTTTAGGCTCCAGGGGATGCTATCACCTGGGGCCATTTTAATCTCTTGGCTTACTATTTCCATGTGCATACATAGTGTACTTTTGAACCGCAGAATATAGTGAGAGTTTACAAAATATTAGGGAAGATAAGTCTATTATTAGGATCTATCCCCATCTCCATCATTGCAGAGCTGGGAAGATGCCTGCAGATTTTTTTTTTTTTTTTCTAGCCTAGTCCTTCTCTGATGGTGAGCCCTTCTAATCTCCTGGCTTCATGTGGAAATCTTAGATTCAGTTTCTGAACTTTCTTTCAAGCCTAAAGCCTAGTCTTCATCAATGTCTTTCATCACTGTGGCCTGAGGCTGTTAGTCTCCAAAGCTCTACATTGAGGGCTGGTGGTTTGCTTACCATTTTGTTCATATATTTTTGATCTTGAGGAGTTTCCCCAACTGTCTTACAATCTCATCAATGCATTTAAAGTACGACTGCTGTAACTTATCTGGATTTATCTTACATGTGGATTTATCTGGCATGTGTAGGGAGAGGGGAATGTGAGTGGTTACAGTTCAGAATAGCCAGTCCACCACACTGCTAAGAGCAGATGTCTCTCCGCTAGTATACATAATCCTTAGCCACCAATAGAAGAAAACTGTAATGACATTACATAAGAAACTATCACCCTGAATATAGAAAAATAAATATTGTCCACGCAGAAGATTCTAAAATGTGGTTTGAAAGATGAATGAGCAAGAAAGAAATGATTGTTGACTGTGGCAGGAGTCATGAGAAGAAATAACTTCCTGATAACTAAAACTTGAATTCAATAGGTTCAGTGGGAAGAATAAAAGTAGTAAAAATTTCTGAACCTATTGTTTCAAGGAAAAACTATCCTTAATTGCAATAGCTGATATCTTAGGTATGAAAGACTCTAGTTTTAACAAAGCTATATGTATGGAAACACTGAGTCCTATTAATCAGAAAGTGTTTTTAATGGTGATGACCTCTAATTACAGTGTCCATCAAGTCGCCTTGACTAGATACAGGGCAGCCGTGGTGCTATGTTAGTATTACTAACAAGTAGGGTAGAGTGACCATGTTTCCTGCTTCTTCTGTTTTGCTTCTCTAGGTTTTAGGCGAACTCTTAAAACCAGGCTCCAGTAATATCTTACTTTTGCTTAAAAAAGAAAAAAGTGAGCTGTAGGTATATATTTTTATCTTTAAGAGGAAAAAAATAGTTATTTTGGGACAAAATTGCTCATTCCTTGTAACTTTGCTGTAAAGTTTCAGGTTTGATCTCCCATACCAGTTGAATTTTCAAAGATTTTGATCAGAACTATTAAAGGCTAAAAGAAGAGAAACTTTAAATAGGTCCATACTTTCACAAACGTCCTTTAGTAAATTGCTTGCTTTTTATTACTAAAAGATATATTTCATACCTATGTTTTCCACTCATCATAAAAATTTTTTAATCTTGAATTTGACATTTCTTACCCACCTAGATCGAGTCACAAAGAATGCATTACAGATAGTAAAATCGAAATCACAGAAGACTTACCTTTCAGTAGCTGTTGCTATGAAACCATGTTTTGATGGGAAATTTTAGAGAAGCTTGTGCTTCCTGTTGTTAAATGATAGAATATGGAGATCCCCTTAATTTTCAAAATTGCCCTTTTTAAAAAGCAAGTAACCTCAATTATTCCTTCTAATGGGACACTCTTTGCTCTTACCCTATCTTACCCACCCAGGACTGCTAATTAGGTTTAATTTTATCTTTGCTTCCTCTCCTATTCCTTGTGCATTGACTGGGCAGATGGGCAGAGTTTATGAGAGATGTTTTATGTGCAATTACAAGGTTGTATTGCTATTATTTATTTTACCTGGGACACTAGGATGCTCAAGATACGTAAAGAATCAAAAATATGGTAACTTACGAGCAAGAGAGCTTACATAAAACGAGAGGTTACAAAAGTGCCTCTTTGTTGTGAATCTTGAAAAAGACCACAATGACCTCTGGTTCCTGAGAAAGAGAAAAATTTTGTTTAAGTTTGTTTCCTCCAGGCAGTGGGATCTGGTGGAGAGAGTTTGGGATGCCAAGTCAGAAAACAAGTCAAAAGGCAAGAGGTGGAGGGAGAGTAATATGGTGGTCTGACTAAAGCAGAGGACTGGGAAGCAGAGAGCCTAGAAAGGCGGGAGGAGATTAGGGAAGGGAGTGAGCTGAATGCAAAACTGGGAAGCTTGGACTTGATTTGCCAGGCAGTGGAAAAGTAGAACATATTCCTAACGAAGGAAGTGGCACTGGGATAGTTGAAAAAGTTACTCTGGGAGTTGTGTATAGTTACTCAAGGGTTGGCACCAAATTCCTCAGATGGCACTGCATATGATTCATTTGTCATTTATTGACACGTAGCCCCCAATCCAGATTTACATCAAAGCAGGCTTCCCAGGGGAGACGATGCATGTACGCTGACACCTTCTGCGTTTGATATCCAAGTTGGAGCAGAACGTGGAGTGGGCCGCCCAATAAAATTTGTAAAAGTCATACTATCTTGGCGACATAATCACCCATTGGGCATTATAGAAAACAATTCAAATATCTTTGGAATGGTGGTAGATGGACATGCTTTTAGTAAAACTTTGATACGGTGTAGGGTCTGAATGGAGACCCCCTGGCTGAGGGGTGCTCACTTTGTACTGCGTTGATGGGATGTGTGCGTAGGGCTAGCCTGGAATCGTCCTGAGAACAGGCACCTCGTCAGATTTGACCCGCAGGAGAGTGCCTCACCTCAGTGGGAAACTAGCCCACAGATTCTGCGATCTCAGCAGATGGCAGTAATGTGTTTTTAACTTTATCATAAGTGGTGTTTCATTATTATGTTGATAATTATCTACTACTCATTCTCTGAAAATAAACCAGAGACACACATTCATGGCCTTTTCCCCTAGCGTGTGCTTATGGGAAAGAATGTGACAGGCATCCCCGTAAAACCTGCTTGATCCTCAGGCTTGTCTTAGATGTCTTCTCGCTGCACACCCCCAGCATGTGTAGGCACAGGCCGTGCTGCATCATGTGCAGACAGCCGCTCCTCAGCCGGCCAAGCAGCCCTTGGGCGCAAGGACTCAACTCTTCCCGCTACACAGGAAGAGTGTGCTTAGCTTAGTCAGAGGTTACCACGGCTAAGAGCCCTGAGGGAAGGCATTTTGGGGACTAAGGGGTGTATTCGTTTCTTAGGGCTGCCATTACATATTACCACCAACTGGGTGGCTTAAAACAACAGAGGTTGATTCTCACAGTTCTGGAGGCTGGAAGTCCAAAGTCAAAGTGTCAGCAGGGCCGTGCTCCCTTTGAAGGACCTGGGGAAGAATCTTAACTTGCCTCTTCCTAGCTTCTGGTGCTTACAGCTGCATCACTCCAATCTCTGCTTCTCTTCACCTGGTCTTCCTCCCTGCAGCGCTTCTGTGTCTCTGTATCCAGACCTTTTCTCTTATAAAGACACCAGTCATTGGATGTAGTGGCCACCCTCATCCAGTGCAACAGCATCTTAGCTTGATTACATCTGCAAAGACCCTATGTCCAAGTAAGGTCACATTCACAGATATTGGAGGTGAGGACTTGAGCATATCTTTTTGGGGGGGGGCACAATTCAACCCACTGCAAGGAGTGAGGTGTTGCAAAGTTCAAGAAAAGCCTCTGCAGCACTTTGGCCAGAGGCCAGAAAAGATGCTGTTAAGAGAATATGGAGCTGAGCCTTAGGGCCCAAGTTTCTAGACGTAGAATGTGTTGCAGGTGTTCAAATGTGACCAATTACATCTGCTGTCATTAGCCCCAGAGTAGTGCTTTATCTTAACACACGTATCGTCACTCATTCTATGCCCTTAACCTGGGTTCCTCACACCGTTTGATTCACGGTCTCTCTTCCTTGCAATGGCTAGAGTGTTAGACCATCTCATATTTCCCTCAAGGCTTTTTGGGAGAGAACTACGGACTCCAGAAAAGGTGGGTTCCCCAGAGTCAACTGAAACTGTACCTGTGGTTGCAGCAGCTTTAGGGAGCTTTTCCAAAATGCCAACTTAATATAATTACATAGATGCAATCTCACGATCTAAGTAGAGACTGTCTCCAGGACCAAACACAAAGGCATTCGGGCCCTCAGTCAGCGACTCAGACACTAAACAATAGGGCAACGAATTCGGCAACCAAGGTTGGAGGAAGAATAGAGGCAGCTGGACAGTGCCCTGGAAAACCGTTACTTTTCTTACTTCTGGTTGGTAAGAAGGTCTGAGATCCTTCAAAGATTAGACGACCTTTGAAAGGCCAGGCTCTTCTCTTGATAACTTCGAGTACTCTGATACCCTCGGTTTTCCCAACCTGGTAGCTTCATGACAGCCCAGAAATGGAAATCACGACAAAACAACCCATGTATGAAAGAACATATTAATGATTCAGTTAATTGTATTTTTAAAAATGAAAATGCTTCCTAAAAAAAAAAAAAAAAAACTTGTTAAGTTTTTCCTGAGCTGAGTTGTTTCCCCTTGAGCCTGAGCCTCAGCCCCAGGGAGCCGGTCATGCTTCCTGTCCCTCTGAGCCTCTGCCTAGATTTCCCTCCATCTGGAATATCCCAGAGAACACAGCCTTCTCTCGGGACACTCTGGCCTATCCTTCAAAGTCACCCAAGCCCCCCTCTCCTCCACAAGGCCTCCTCTGCCCCTCATGCAGTCAGTACTTCCTCTTTGATGGAACCTCTTGCCCAGCAGTTCTGAATCAGGGGCGATTTTACCCCCAGGAGACACTTGACAATGTCTGAGCCCATTTTTAGTTGTCACCATGTGGAGGGTTGTGCTGCTGGTGTCTAGTGGGTAGAGGCCAGATGAACATCCTACCCTGCACAGGGCAGCACCCACAGCAAAGGATTATCGAGCCCATGACATCGGTGGTGCCGAGGTTGCTTTAGTCTAACGCTGCTTCACACTAACATTTACAGTGTCTCTGTCATTCTTTGTTGACAGTCATGTCACTCGGGGCAGAAACTTTGTTTAGTTGGTGTTTATGTTCTCAGCCCAGTGCGTGGAGTGAAATGAAACTGAAATGAACTTAGCAATTTTTTTTTTTTAGCAATGTTTTTATTGCCTTCATCCCTGCAGTTGTTTATGGTAACATCTCAGGTGGAACTCAAAGACAGTGACACATAGGTTTTAGTTAATAACAAAAATTGTTTTAAATGCACAGTTGTTTTAAATTAGATGATTGGGCTAAGCCAGTAACAACTGAGGTTAGATTATTGGCTAAGCGCTAGAACAATGACAGCGGCTTCCCCACTTGCTTCTGTGTGGATAGTGGACGTACACTTCCCTGGTGATGACCCAGAGGGTTGTTCTACTTGTCTCTGTAGCCCTCTGACAGTTTTGCAGTGTTCCCTGGGTGCTAGACTTTGCCATCATAAGTTCTGGTCATCCTATCTTCATTAAAATTTGTGCTCATAATAATAACATCTAACTATTAAGCACTTACTCTATGCCAAGCACTGTTCTAAGCACTCTATGTGCATTAATTAATTTAATTATCAGGATATCCTTGTGAGATAGGTGTAATTATGATCCCCATCTTACACATGAGGAAATGGAGGCACAGGGAGGTTAAATAATTTGCTCAAGGTCACACAGCTAGTAAGTGACAGGGCAGCCTGACTTCAAGCTCATGACACCAAACTGCCTATCCTGATAAGCTTAGGCCTTTTCCCATACAATTTGTAAAAAAAAAAAAAAATCCAGATTATGATAAAAGATCTGATTATAAAAAATAGAAACTTACAACTTTAGAGACAATATAGGAAAATATCTTTACAATCTCAGGATAGGGAAGGATTTCTTAAACAAGATTCAAAAAGCACAAATGATGAAGGAAAAGCCAGTAGATTTGACTACATGAAAGGAAAAACATCTGCAGGCCCCAAAACATCATAAACAAAGCTAAAAAGACAAGCATTTGACTGGGAGCTGAAAGTTACAAAAGATATACATATACAAAACATATACAAAAGATAAAGGATTAGTAGGAAGAATATATGAAGGTTAATACCAATTAATAAGGAAAAGACTACGTGGTAGGAAAATGGGCCATAGAGGGAAAAAAGAAGAAAACTGTACTGTCCATGAACATATGAAAAAATCCTCAAGTTCACTAGTAATCAGGGAAATAAAAGTTAAAATAACCGTGAGAAGTGACATACCATTTCTCACACATCAGGTTGGCAAGAAGCAAAAAGTCTCACAGGCTCAAATGTTCGTGGGGTGACAGAGAAACAAGAACTCCCACGCGCTGCCAGCGGGGCAGTCTCTGGGGAGGAAGCTGGGTGACCTCCAGCAGGGCTGAGCCTTTGTGTGTCCTAGCTACAGACAGCTGCACCCTGTTTCAGCTCACAGAGAAAACAGATCATACAATAAAAGACTGTTCTTGGTGCTCACTGATGCTATACATAGATGGGAGGTAGCCAAGCCAGGGGTCCTGCCCTGGGTCCATCTGCAGGCTCCCAGGGTCCGGGAACCACTGAAACAGCCCATGCCATCTGCCTGCGCGTGCGTGTGTTCCTCCGTGGGGAGGGTCTGTACCCCACATTTAGGAACACTGTCTCAACACCTCCAGGCTGCTTCCTGAAAGTACAGACCTCTGTCTCTTACCACAAGGGCCAGAGTGCAGAAAAAATAGCCTCAGGGCAGACTCAGTGCCAACCTTAAACAGAGCAGAAGAAGGAAGTGTGCCACTGTTCTCCAAGTCTAATAGCTTTAGAGACATGTAGACATGGACCCAGTTACCTCTGCAAGTGGGAAGCTGCTGTCCTCTTTTCAGTCTATCGTAGACAGAGTCCAGTTTGGGGTGAGTGATACGGTACCTAAAATTGTAACCTCTGGCAAGTTACAACTGGGGAGAAATAACCTAAACAGTGGTGCAAATCTTTTGGCTTCTCAGAGTGGTGGCAGCTAAGTCATTTTAGCTGTAGAGGAATCAAGGTGAGATTTCTTTAAATCAGATTATGTTATGTAAAGTCACCAGATGGTGGCTCTTCTCTTAGGAAGCCAGCTAAGTAATAATTTTTCTGGTCTACATAACATCTCCAAGATATCAGACACAGAATTCTAGGATCTCTGCCAAATACTTACTTGTCTGATAGTTGAGCAGATTCAGGCATCTTTTTGGAGAAACTGTTTGCTGCTGGCCACTGTGGTGCCTGTCCTGTGCAGAGGTGCCACTCACCTGGCGTTGATACAGGTCAGGATTCATAAGTTTCACCCAGGTTCATCTTTTATTAAGTTCACAGCATGGTGGCACTTGACAATCTCCGCAGAGAATTCCTCCCTTGATGGGTTTCTATCCTGTACGTAAAAATATTGTGGCTCAGAATCCGGTATTTGGGAGAGATGGTCCAGGGAGCCCCTTTGCAGTGTGTGGCTCTGAGTTCTATAGCTTTATTTGGCTAGACAGTCAGAGAGCAAGACTCTTGGACAGCGTTAGGTCATTTCCCCACAGAAACCCTCTCCTGAGTTGAGGTGTGACAACTCCGCTTTGACGGAGGCTTCCAGTAAAGAAGGGGCATTTGACGGCCCATGCCTCTTCTGTAGGACTCGAGCTGAAGATATTGTCTGATATGTTACTTAACATAAGGACTTAGATTGGTCCTAAAATACAGTACCAGGAGAATATTTACATCTCTTGAAAACCGTGCATGCTTTACTAGGGGTGTGGGAGCTGAGAGGCTACACGTGACCATGTAAAGAGTGCATTTTGGGGATTTCCCTGGTGGTCCAGTGGGTAAGAATCTGTGCTCCCAATGCAGGGGGCCTGGGTTCAATTCCTGGTTAGGGAACTAGACGCCACATACCTGTGGCAACCAAGAGTCCGCATGCCCCAACTAAAGATCCCTCACGCGGCAACTAAACATGCTGCAATGAAGATCCCGCAACTAAGACCTGGTGCAGCCTAAATAAAAAAAAAAAAAAAAAAAAGAAAGAGTGTATTTTGGAGCCTGATGGCCCTGGGTTTCAATCCTGACTCAACCACTTACTGAGTGGACTTGGGCAGTTTAGTTACCCTTCCTCAACCTGATGACCTCATCTCAAAAATGGGAATAATAATTCCTGTGCATAGAGCTATTGTGGGGATTAGGAAACTGTGATGGAAAGTTAGCAAATATACTGCAGGGGCTGAACAAATGGCAGTTGTTTTTAGAAAATCCATTGTGCCCAAGATTTCAAAGCTATGATTAGTGTTCAAATGAAGTGACTATTTTCATCCAGGTTCTAGTACATGTTCTTTTTTTCTTTGAATGATTTCTGATTGTACTTTTATTCTTTTATTTTTTATTATTTTTTATTTTATGAATTTTCATCATTTAAAAAAAATTGAAGTATAGTTGATTTACAATGTTGTGTTAGTTTCAGGTGTTCAACAAAGTGATTCGGTTATATATATATATATATATATATATATATGTATATTTCAGATTCTTTTCCCTTACTGGTTATTACAAAATATTGAGTATATTCCCTGTGCTATACAGTAGGTCCTTGTTGGTTCTCTATTTTATATATAGTAGTGTGTTGATGTTAGTCCCAAACTCCTAATTTATCCCTCCCCTCCTCTGATTGTACTTTTTTAAATTTAGATGATCCATTCTATAGGTGCTTTAATATTCCAGACTGCGTCCAATCTTCTGTGGGAGACAGATGGGGAATAAATAAAGAAAAGCAGCAGAAGTCTGGTAACCTGTGACCTGTATTTCTGGACAAGTCACTTTAGGGGCATTGTCATTTGCTGGCAGGTGGGCTGCTGTGGGACTTGATTGTGTTCCTTCCTCTTATTCTGACCGCTGATGGGCGTCCTCCAATGCAGGAACTAACCACAGAGCGGGGTCTGTTGCCTGTACCTGTTGACGCTGCAGCAGGCTGGGCCGCAGGACGCTGGGGTCACAGTGTCCAGGGTCAGGCTCCTCCTGCCACAGTGAGAGAGAAGCAGCCGCACACCCCATACAGCGCTGCAGAGAGGGGAGCCCAGGGTCATATAATCCCCAACAGAGGCCAGTGCCCTGATCCTCGAGCTAGAAGGACTTTGTGACCTGCCTGGGACCCCTGTGATGGCAGGGACTTGCCCACAGCCCCCTGCACCGTGTCTCCACAGCCATGTCTGTTCTCTCCCTGCCCTGCCCCCTCTTGGGTCCTGCATGCTGTAGTTTTTGGGGTTTTTTTGCGGTACGCGGGCCTCTCACTGTTATGGCCTCTCCCGTTGCGGAGCACAGGCTCTGGACGCGCAGGCTCAGCGGCCATGGCTCACGGGCCCAGCCGCTCCGCGGCATGTGGGATCTTCCCGGACCGGGGCACGAACCCGCGTCCTCTGCATCGGCAGGCGGACTCCCAACCACTGCCCCACCAGGGAAGCCCCATGCTGTCGTTTTGTTTGTGAAGTTGTGAGCACCCACCCTCCTAAGGAGCATCTAGGTTCAGATGCTCTTGTCCTCTGGAGGCATGAGCTGTGTCCACTGTCGGAGGCCAGAGAGCTCATGCTTTCGTCTGCGGCCAGCCCTGCCCTCACAGAGCGTGTTTTGCATGTGGTTGTTGGACTTGGACTCAGTGACTCATGCTGAGGCTCAGGCTTTATCTCCCTCCCTCATCTGATTGCTTTCTTCCTTTCCTTTTTTTTTTTCAGTGCAAAGCAGAACTACCTTTGCAGCTGAACGTGACTCTGGTGAAAGGAAGTGGCGCTTTGGCCTGAAGTGGCTCCCCGGGCCTCGGGGACACCTGGCCAGCTGGGAGGACAGCATGTGACCGCTGCTGAGGGGAGCAGAACATCCACTGTGAGGGCCCTCGACACGCCCTGCTGGTGAGTGCATGTCCCCTGGACATCCTTCAGTGTGACAGAACGCTGTCAGACGTGGGTCCAGGGGTGGGAGGAGAGAGAGCGCACGGGGAAGTGGGGGCAGGACGGGGGACAGTTCTTGGATGCGTGGCATCCTAGCAATATCATCTCCTTCAGTTACTTTAAGGGCTCAGCGGAAAAAAATTAGGTCAGCATCTTTAGTCTCCTTTGGGTGAAATCTTGCTCATTCTAGCAAAATGGTCGTTAATGTCAAGAGGGCTTTTGTGTACCTCCCTTGAAGGGTTGTCATAGGACTGAATGAGAATTTGTCAAGTGTGAGCACGGTGTCTAGCACATAAAAAAATTCTCAGTAAGCTTTCTGTTGTTATTTTTAAAAAGAGGGCTTTTGTGGGAGAAAGATTAATGAGAGGAAACTCTTCAGTTGAAGTAAAAACTCTTGCTGTGGTCTTTGAAGATGTTTTAATTTTATGAACTCAGAAGGACTACAGCTCTCGAGCACATCTGAAACCTGTCTCCGTGCTCCTGAAAGTATCTTCTAGACTAGATGTTTTTTGCCAGGTGTCTAGTTTCCTGGCAGATCAGGAACGTTTGGCAGTGGCCCCAAATGCCGTCTCCTCTAGAGGATGACCCTGTGGGCTTCAAGAAGGCCTATGAGGACATGGAAATAAGTCTTCACCTGATGGCAGTGAATGTAATTTTGGCCAGTTCCCTGGAGCCATTAGAATGCGTGGCCATGAACCCTAAGACATGACCTCTTCTCCAGGGCCAGGCGTTGCCAAGATGGGAGTGCCAACACCTGGCACGTGAATAGGTTGGGAGTAGCATTTTTTTTTAACATCTTTATTGGAGTATAATTGCTTTACAATGGTGTGTTAGTTTCTGCTGTATCACAAAGTGAATTAGCTATACATATACTTATATCCCCATATCCCCTCCCTCTTGCGTCTGGGAGTGGCATTTAGTAGAGGGTTTTGTTTTAAACTTTGCTTCCGAGTTGCCCTGGGATATCGATCAGGACTGTAAATACTTGTGTGCACGCCCGAAGTAACCTACGACAGCACACAAGAGCAGGAGACAAGTTTGAGGGGAGAACGAAAGGCCAAGCCAGTCCATCCAGGCCCATAGCTACACTGTTCACAACATCCAAAACGTAGCAGCAGCCCAGGTGCCACTTGGGTTGCTTGAGTGGATGGATGAATGGATAAACACAATGTGCTATATGCGCACAATGGAGTATTATTATTTCCTTCCTTAGAAAGGAAGGACATTCTGACACCTGCTACAACATGGATGAACCTTGAAGGCATTATGACAAATGAGATAAGCCAGTCACAGAAGGACAAATACTGTATGATTCCACTTATCTGAAGTGCCTGGAGTGGTCAAATTCATAAAGACACAAAGTAGAACCATGGTTACCAGGGGTTAAGGGAGGGGGTGGGGACTTAGTGTTTAATGGGGAGAAACTTTCCATTTTGTAAGACGAAAACGCTCTGGAGATGGATGGTGGTGATGGTTGCGTAATGCCGCTGAAATGCACTCTTAAAAATCGTTAAAATGGTAAATTTTATGACTATTTTGCCACAATTTAAAAAAATGATAATTCCGTTTTCAAAAAAAAAGGCCAGACGCAAACCACAAATCTCATAGGCTGAAGTCTTTGCCTCTCTGTGACTTCTTCAAACTCTGACAACTTCCCTGAGGGCCTCTAGATCTGAGCTGAACCAGAAAACTTCGGTGTGGACTCTGTTTAGAACTTTCTCCTCGGCATGGTGGGTGCCTTCTGATGGGTGTCTGTGGTAGGTTTCCCTGGAGCTGGCAAAGGCGACCCAGGAACGGACTTGGGGGTCAGTGTCATGTGTTGAATGAGGGCTGGCCCTGCTCTGTGGCCGCCGAGCGGTCCTGGACTGCACCCTGTGGCGGGAATTGGGACGCCCTTGGGAGTCTAGTCTCTCCCATCCATTAGCCTTGGGATCCTGGGTACACCATCAAAACTTCTCTGTCCCTCAGTCTTGTCACCTGCAACGTGAGGAGCTCTTTCCACGTCCCAGGGACTTTGGGATTTCCCAAAGGTGACATACCAGCAGGCACTTGTGACTAGAAAACACAGTGCCCACGTGAGCTGCTGTTTCTCTAACAGCTCTTATCCCTCTCATTTTCTCAGTCTTCTGTTTCTCATTTATTTTTTTCCTTAGGGGCTCTTCCAGCCAGAGGTTACAGCCTTTTTGGCCCAGAGCCCCTCCCTCTGGATTGGCTGATTCTAGAAGACCTGATCTGACCCCCGTTGTTCCACTTGTGAGGTGCCCCTCCCCCCCTTTCCTGCTGCTCTGTCAGGTCCTGAACCCACCTCCACAGCCTTGACACTGAGCACAGAGCAGCTGTGCCACACTGACCGTTGTCAGAGCTCAGGAGACTTGGGAAGAGTTTCCAAGTGTTACTAATCATCTGTGCTGTTTGTGACTTCCAGTCAAGATTGAGGAAGAAAATGAAGATGAAATTGTTCATACTTTCAGGTCTTAAAAATAGAAAGGAAAAAGTAGCTGCTGGCAGTGGTGCAGCTCAAGGGCCGTCACAGCTGAAGGGGGAGGGCTGTGACCTGAGGCTGCGGAGAGCAGCCTCCCACCCCCGTGTTCTCCCTTATTTGGAAATTTTATGAGGAAACGAAGTTATTTTAAAGTCTCAAGGGGGGAAAAAAAAGCCTCTGAAGTAGGTGAATTCTTTCAGTTAATTTCGTGTAAAAACAGCCCTCCTGTCCCACACATAGCCTTTCAGAAGTCTGCTCAGAAAAGGAGCCCTGTTGAAACTTGAGGGTTCTGTGGGGAGCTGCCAAGGTCAGGGTCCCACTCCCTCTCCCCCGCCCCAGGGGAAAGGGCCAAGTTTTTTCAGTTTGAAAATGTTCATGTTTCTGTCATACCAGAACGCAAAGTCACAAAACAAATGTGGACTCTCCTCGTAGCTGTTACTTGGTGACCCAAGAGAAGTCACCTGACGCAGTCGTATTTTGGGTTTTCCATTTCTGTGATGGCAAGGTGTTGCCTCCGTCCTGAACACAGCTCAAAGCAACCCATTATTTTGGGCATCTACTTACGGTCAGTCTCTGCCATTTAGTAGCTGTATAGCCTTTACTCTGTACCACTCTGAACCTCAGTTTCTTCATCTGTGAGAAGGCAATACTTTTATCTACCCTGTCTAACCACCAGGGATGATGGGAAGTTCAAGTAAGGGTCTCTACAAGAAAGCGACGTGGAAACGAAGAACAACGTGAATACAGACTTTTACGTTCGTGTTGCCTGTACTGTCTTTCTTCTCTTTCCTTGTCTCTCGTCTGTGTTCCCTCCCTCTTTTCTTTCTTCCACCCGTCCTCTCAAGCCTCCCCTCTCTCTCTCTTCCAAACCCAAATAAGTGCTACAGAGCAGGCGTAAGCAGGGAGGGGTGGAGGTGGGAGCGACTGGGGCCACCAGGACTGGGAAGCCTTCTCGGAGGAGGTGACGGTGGGATTCGGTCTGGTGGAGGAGGGGCAGGCGCTGTGCAGTGGGAAGAGCCCGAGGGGAGGCCTCCGGGCCTGAGAGACCAGGGTCTTTCAGGGACAGTGAACAATCCCTGGTGTGAGGCTGGCCTGCGGGGCGGGTGAGTGTCCCCTTCCTCCGTGGACGTTGGGCCAAAGCTGGACCCCGGCCCAAGGGAACAACCTTCCTGAGAGAAAAGGACTGGCCACTGGTCAGGGAAAAGGTGAGACTGGACTAGAGGTACGTGGCCATCGAGACTGGAGAAGGAGTTGCAGCCATTGTGAGGGGCCTTGCCTCTCATGCTGAAGGGTTTGACATCCACGATTAAGGACCCCAGAGAAATTTTGCTTATGTGGGCTATAGCCATCTATGCATATGTACCTTATTAGGAACTAAAGCTATGAAATTTTAAAATATTCATTTATTTTAAAATCAGAATAAACCAATTATGTTAATATGAATGATGTATTTTATGAAAAAGAACTCTATTTTCCAAAACCCCCAAAATTTGTAAGAAGACTGGCACTGATTTACATTTTTTCAAATCTCTTTAAATAGCCAGCTTAATAGAAGACCACTTGCTTCTCATATCTGCTTCCACATTCAAGCTGTCACAATATCACAAGGACACGTAGCCTCTGGGATACTTTATGGTACGCTCATGAGAGGATGAGAGTGAAAAAAACCCAAATTACACCTAAGCATGATTATGGAAATAGTTTTTACCTTAAAGACTCCCTGAAAGGGTCTTGGGCTCCCCCTGGACCCCACTTTGAGAACCACTGAAGCGGGCTCAGCAAATGCCTGGTGAGTGACAGCATTGTGAGTCCCCACAGCACTTTATCAGATAGCCTGCAGGGCATTTATCTCCTAGACTTACAGCTCTGTGTGCCTGGTGCCTAGCAAGAGGTCTGAGCCAGAAGTGCAGTCGTGCGCTCATGGATGTAGGGGCCGGTGGAGGGCCTGAGGGGGACGGAAGATGGCCTGGGCAGGGCCCTGACATTGAACAAGGGAGCAGAGGCTAAGGAAAGAGCTGGAAAGACGTAGCAGGAGACCCAGGCCAAGTTGTACAACCTAAGGGAGAAGAGAGTTCCAAGAAGAAGATGGTCCAAAATGTTTGGATTTAAAAATCACAAGGAAGGCAGCGGTCCACAGAGTCAAAAGTCGCAGAGAGTTTGCCTACGGCGAGGGGTGTGAAGGTGCTGTTGGATTTGGCAGTGAGGATGTCACGGTGACCTTGGGGGCAGTTTTGGCATTGCAGCAGTCAGTGGGCCAGGTGGGTGGGAGCTGACACGTGGAGGCTGCAGCAGAGACCTCTCCATCCAGGAGGCTGGCTCACAAATGCCCTTGACCTGCCAGCCCCAGGCATTGTGAGTCCTGCTCGGGTTCCAGCACCACAGGGAGAGACCCTGCAGGAGAGGGGGCGGCCATGCTGGGAACCCAGAAGAGAGAACGTTGCGGAGGATTCCAACAGGAGACTAGGAGCTGAGGATAAAGAACCTGTGATACTGCGAAGAGGATGAGGTGAAACGATAGCTGTGTGTGAATGTGCGCTGAGCACGAAGTGTAACAGGGAAAGATCGAAGACCATCTACATTTCCGTCATGTGGCATATGGATAAACACCATTCATTCCTTCATTCATTCAACAAATATGCATTGAGAGTCAGCTGTGCCAGGCACTGTCCTAAATGCTGGGGTTACGGTGGGCAGCAGAACAGGTAAACCGGCAGGGAAAGCTTTCCAAAATGCCTTTTTAGTAAGAAAAGTAAGTTGCTAAACAATAAGTCCAGAATGATACTATTTATGTGAAAACAACCTCCCTTAAACCAGTATATGTGTGTATCTCTTAGATATGCAAGTAAATGCATAGAAAAAACTCTAGAAGGAGACAGGAGAGGCAAGTGGGATTTGGGGTATGTATGAAGAGACTTTATATCTTTTTATTTGCTATACTTCTACATTGCTTCAATTTTTCACACTCAATATATTTTCATGATTATTTCTATATTTTAAAAGGTTTTTTGAAAGCTGTAGGTCTCTGTGAGTAGAAAAGAGAGAGGGACCCAGTCTGTCCAGAGCGTTCCCTTTGGCTCAGTCATCTTTTTCTTGTAAACGTCTGTCAGGCTGCAGCCCACTGCCCAACACTACCCCGGAGGTGTAGGCCAGTCAGTGATGGCTGCGTGGAAAGGATCAAGTTTGGGTTAGGACCTTCTGTTTTAGAGGCTCAGTACGATCTGAGTTAATTGCTAGGGGGAGCTGTGCCAGTGCACAGAGCTGAATTTAGGTCAGAGCGTTGTGTTTCTGGGAATAGAATTCACCAAGGGGCGTTTGCCCCTATTTAAGCCGAGGAGCTGTATTAGTTTGCCAGGCCTGCCATGACAAAATACCACAGACTTGATATTTATTTTATGTACGTATAATATGTATACAATCGGCCCTCCATATCCTCGAATTCAACCAATTGTGGATTCAAAATATTCGAAAACAAATCCCAGAAATTTCCCAGACCCAGGCCCTGGAAGGCTGAGCCCCTCACCTGCTCTGGCCCTGGAGAAGTTGTCCCCACACCTGTCCTCCTTCCTGGCCTGGTGGGGCCTGGCTGAGGGGCAAGACTGACCCACGGAGGAAGGGGGAATCTATACCTGCTGCTGCTTCCTCTGTCTTGGCTAACTCCCATTCCCCCTGAACAGCTAACCAAACTCAAAGAGTTCCCAAAGCCTGAGACCTGAGCCATTCGAGCAAAACTTAAATTTCCCACGCCCTGGCAACTATTTACATGGCATTACATTGTATTATTAGTAATCTAGAGAGGCTTTAAACTATACCAGTGGATATGCTTAGGTTGTATGCAAATACTAAGGCATTTTACATAAGGGACTTGAGCATCCACAGAGTTTGGTATCTGCAGGGGTCCTGGAGCCTGCCCCCCGCCCCCAATACCAAGGGATGACTTTATAGGTATATTTTTAAAAATTTAATTTATTATTATAATTATTACTATTATTATTATCATCACCTCCTCACAGTTCAGGTGGCCAGAAGCCTGAGATCACAGTGTCAGTGGGGCTGGTTTCTTCTGAGGCCTCTCTCCTTAGCTGGTAGATGGCCTTTTTTCCCCTGTGCTTTCACATGGCCTTCCCTCTGTACCCAACTGTGTCCAAATCTCCTCTTCTTATGTGGACACCAGTCTTATTGCATTAAAGCTCACTCCACTGACCTCCTTTTACCTTAATCACCTCTTTAAAGACCCTATCTCCAAACAGTCACATACTGGGGGACTGGGGGATGGGCTTCAACATATGAATTTGGTGGGGGGAGACAATTCAGCCATAGCAGAGCCTCAAAAACATTTCTTTGGCCTGTGCACAAATGTCCCCAGGGCTGGGTGGCCTGCTCAGCGGCTCTGGGTCCCTCTGGCCCCCTTGTGGGGGCCGGACGTGGGGTGAAGGCCTGGGAGAGTCACTGGTACAGGCCCCGTGATAGCATCGCGGCTCTTCAAGCTCACTGAGCCACTGCAACTCCTCAGGGGACCAGGCCCTGACGTGACTTCCTGACAGAGAAGCCGGGGGGCGGGGTGGTGAGAGCACCCATAATTCACCTCCTCTGCCCAGGAAACACCTGATGGATGCCTTTTCTCTCTAGCTCATGCCGGTAGAGCTCTGCCAGGAGGAGGCCGGCGGCAGGACCCTCGCGGGGGCCCAGCTGGCACAGCATGGAGCGCTCGAGCAAGATGGAGTTCTTCCAGAAGCTGGGCTACGGCCGGGAGGATGTGGTCAGGGTGCTGGGCAAGCTGGGCGAGGACGCCCTGGTCAACGAC
The DNA here is from genome assembly GCF_964165515.1 of Mesoplodon bidens. NCBI lineage: Eukaryota > Metazoa > Chordata > Mammalia > Artiodactyla > Ziphiidae > Mesoplodon > Mesoplodon bidens. The sequence continues at coordinate 78,025,670 of NC_138168.1, read as the reverse complement.
GTGCTCCAGGAGCTGATCCAGACGGGCAGCCGGCCCAGCGCCCACGAGGGCAGCACCGCGCCCCTGCTCGTTCCCAGGGGCTCCTGTGGGAACCCCGACTCTGCCCAGCGCGGGCTGGGGGCGGACCCGGACGAGGACAGAGGAGGCCCAGCCAGTTCCTTGCGACCCATAGTCATCGACGGCAGCAACGTGGCAATGAGGTAGCTTCTTCGTCCCCTAGCCGCGGGCGGGCGGGGGGAACTGTCCCTCTTCTCGGTGGGTCTGTCCGAGGAGCTTTGGAGCCCATGGATGGGGCTTGGAATCCCCATTCCATCCCTCAGTAGCTGTGTGGCCTTCACCAAGTCAGTTAACCCCTCTGAGCCTCGCTTCCTCCACCTGTAACGTTGGTCTACAACCTCCGTAGAAGGTGATTGTAAGAACTGGAGCTGCACAGAAATGCCTAGGGCACAGTGTTCAACAAACGGCAGCTTTTATCGTACTAACTCGGGGATGATCGGGGAAGAGCCCAGAGCTGGGCCTTGGTGAGCACGGCTTCCTGTCTGGGGTCTGTCCTTGACCAGCTGTGTGACTCTGGGAAAGCCGGGGTGTCTCAAGCTTCCTCCTCTGTGACACGGGTCAAGAGAGAACTCTTGACTCCCCTCAAGCTTATGAGAAGCAGAGGGGAAGACGTCATACTTGAACTGTGCCGGAAGCCCTCTGCTGGGGGCTGGGAGCCGTGCCGCTGGCAGCCCCGGTGGTGGAGTGGCTCCCTAGCTGGGTGCGGGACGTGTGCTTGTGGCCCCTGAGCTCTAGAGGCAGTGTTCTAGTGGTGTATTGGCATCTTCGTGTGTTTCGGTGGTGAGAGCTTCGCGCCCGCCTCGTCTTTCCTGGAGAGGCCAAGTGCAGCTGAGAGAGAAGCTCTGTAGCCTCACCCACACTCCGCACCGGGCACGGAGGAGGCTTTGCCCTAACCAGCGCATTATTTTACTGTTTGGCTTAGCTGCAGCCCAGCAAAGGGCAGAGCCATAGGAAGTCGGTCACTCACAACTACAAATAGACGCACGACCCTTTCTGAAAGCTGAGCCACGGTGGGTGGAGGAGAGCGGTGTTATCGGCGCTGAATGTGTCAACAGGGTATTCTTTGGCTGACAGGCTGAGTGGTTTTCCCTGAAAATTCGGGCTCGCTTTTTTGTTTGTGTGTTTGTTTGTTTTTAAAAGGATCTTTTTTTTTTTTTTAGATGTTGGGGGTAGGAGTTTATTAATTTATTTATTTTTGCTGTGTTGGGTCTTCGTTTCTGTGCGAGGGCTTTCTCTAGTTGTGGCAAGCGGGGGCCACTCTTCATCGCGGTGCGCGGGCCTCTCACTATCGCGGCCTCTCTTGTTGCGGAGCACAGGCTCCAGACGCGCAGGCTCAGTAGTTGTGGCTCACGGGCCTAGTGGCATGTGGGATCTTCCCAGACCAGGGCTCACTGCGCCACCAGGGAAGCCCTGTTTGTTTGTTTTGAAATTAAAAAAATAATTTATTCATTTATTATTTGGTTGCGCCGGGTCTTAGTTGCAGCAGGTAGGCTCCTTAGTTGCGGCATGCATGTGGGATCTATAGTTCCCTGACCAGGGATCGAACCTGGCCCCCTTGCACTGGGTGGGGGGGGGGTGTCTTAATCACTGCGCCACCAGGAAAGTCCCTGGGCTCACTTTGGATTGGGCACTGCAGGACAGAAGTGTGGAAAGGTGAACTCAAGATGGCCCAGGCGTGGGGGCTGTTCCAATATGCCCTGCTTGGTGTGTAGGACAAGTTCATTCAAGCGTTCATTCAAGTTTTAGCCAGCCAGGTCTCCCTGGGCTTGATTATGTCAATAGGCAGTGGAGCCCTGCCTTTTCCCTGGGGCCTAGGAGCTGGTCCTTCGGTCTCTAAAGCATTCTCACACATGCTCTGTGGAGGCGCCAGATAGGCGAGACTCTGAAATCCTGCTTAATTCAAGATCTCTGAGTGAGTTAAAGGGATTTTTTAGAATCCAGTAGGTTCTGAGCATCCTAGGAAGAAAGTCTGCTGGGTTCTGAGAGGGGGCCTGGCCTCTGCCTGGTCTGGGTGAGGCATCTCTTCCTCTGGACATCAGTAGAAAGACATGGGTTACATGTAAAGATTTTTTCGATACGGACCATTTTTAAAGTCTTTATTGAATTTGTTACAATATTGCTTCTGTTTTGGTTTTTTGACTGTGAGGCATGTGAGATCTTAGCTCCCCTACCAGGGATCGAACCCGCACCCCCTGCATTGGAAGGCAAAATCTTAACCACTGGACCACCAGGGAAGTCCCTGGCTTGTATTTAAAGTAAGATGATAGTGCTTAAATCGAAGACCTTTCCAGTCCTAAGATTATATGAGCTCTCCGATTCCAGATCAAGAGAGCAGAATGGCTGCAGGTGCTACAGGAAAGCATTCTCTCTTTGGGGACCAGACTTTTTTTTTTTTTTTTTTTTTTACTATTTGTTTATTTGGCTGCACTAGGTCTCAGCTGCGGCACGCAGGATCTTTGTTGCCGTGTGTGTTCTGGCGTGTGGGATCTTCTTAGTTGCGGCATGCCAACTCCCAGTTGCGGCAAGTGGGATCTAGTTCCCCGACTAGGGATCGAAACCAGGCCCCCTGCACTAGGAGCGCAGAGTCTTAGCCGCTGGACCACCAAGGAGGCCCTAGGGACCAGACGCTTTTTAGGAATGACTACAATAGGGTGATGGTAGAGGGTTTTCTTTTGATGAAAGTCTCTGTTGCTGCTTGGAATTTACATTTAAACCACGTCCTCTATTTGCACATGACCTAGACGTGTTCTGGGTAAATCCATTTAGTCCCACCCGGCCCTCACCTCCTACGATTGTAATTAGTCTGTGGCTTACAAATGGAAACCATCTCTCAGGCTTATTATTAAGAATGTGTCAGAACATGAATTCTTTCAGACTTGTGCTGCCTAAAAAGCACCTCAGATACCTAGAACACATGTATTTGTGTGTGTTCTCAGGGTGTGTACGTACATATATGCACATATACACTGCATCTCCTTAGTTAGGAACAAAAAGAGAAATTTCACAGCTCCCTGATGGTGGGACTTAATTTGTTCAAGGGCACGTCTAGGAGGGAGTTGGGGTCTGATGTTCAGATCCACCCCCGCTCCTTCTCCTACAATAACACCTCCTGTGTCCTCCAGCCAGAGTTTCAAGAGGACCCCTGACCTCAGGCTCTGCCAGATCCTCCTTTGCAGAGGATAGCTCCCAGTGTGAGGCGCACCTTTAGAGGGGCCGGATTATTGAAACCCAGCATGGTGTCTACTTGTTATCTGCTGACCTCAAAACTCGGTTAAGCTCAGAAACATGGTTTCTGAAAATTCTCCTTCGCTGAGGTTTTGTAGTGTCGTAGGCATTGCCATCCTCTGTTTTTGAAGATGCTGCTGCTTCATGTTCTGTCTGGTCCTGGAAGGAGTGGGGAGGAGCCTAAAAGACAGGTTGGGATGCATGTGCTTTCTGCCCTGAGCAGGTGAGAAGTGTGTCTTCTGTTGGCAGCAGCATCCTGTAGGGTGCCTGTTGCCGACTTCCCGACTGTGGCTTTGTCCCCTGGAGCCTGGACTGTGTCTGCCTTTGCTCACAGAGAACGAGAGCCTGACTTTTCAGCCATGTTTTGTTTTTCTTATTATCTTTGGGAAGTTGTGTTTCAGTGGATCTTTAAAGACCAAAAAAATCTGTGTTCGTTTCTATTGCTGCTATATCAAAATTGCCACACACATGTAGTGATTTAAAACAGCACAAATGTATTGTCTCGTAGTTCTGGAGGTCAGAAGTCTGGCCTGGGTCTCCCCGGGTTGAAATTAAGGTGTCGGCAGAGCTGTGTTCCTTTCTGGAAGCTCGAGGGGATGATATGTTTTTTTGCCTTTTCCAGCTTCTGGAGACCACCTCCATTCCTTAGCTCATAGCCCCTTCCATTTTCAAAGCCAACAGTGGCCTGAAATGATTTACAAGAAGTGGAATCTGTATACATATATTGGTTCCCTTGGGAGAAGATCCACAGCTTCCAATAGCTACTTAGAAGGTCTGTGATCCCCAAAACGTAAAGAACCACTGATGTAGAATGAGCAGTTCTAGATAATGTCATGCTTTATGGGAAGGCGCTAAGCCTCTCCATTAGCACAGAGAATGTGAGAGGGGGTCATCTGTCCTTGCCTCTAACCATCTGAGTCAAGAGAGGAAAAAGCACAGGAAGGGCCTAGAAGGGCTTGGCCAAGATCAACACTGGCTCCATCAGACCCTGGCCTCCATCCTTGTGCTCTGACCATACCATCACTCTAGAAGTTTCCATGGGCTCCTCTCCCCAGAGCCTCAGAATGTGTAGCCCAAGTCTATTTGTAGTGGCTGAACCCAGTAGGCCTGGGGTGGCTGCTCTCTGGAGATGGGCAGTGAGGGTCACTGGCCAAGTGCTTTTTAAAATAGGTGGGAATGTATTGGTTCGGAGCACACATCTTGTTCAAGTCATTTCAAAAGGACCATACGACCCAATTCCAAGAACCTCCCATCTCCTCACTGTAACAACAAAAGGAGTCTATTTGGTTCTTACAAGCAGGAGCAGTGGCTCCATTTATCATTTCCTAAATGGTGAGTCAACTTCAATGTGAATTCTAAGTTGCAGTGGTGGGTGTGTAAGATTGGGACCTGGGAAGCAGACCTCATGCTCGTCCGTAGTTTTTCTGAAATCCTTGTATTTCACGTAGGAAGCTAGGGAGGTCAGAAGCAGGGGACAGAACATAGGGCTTAGAGTCCGAAGATCTGAGTTCTGACCTCTAGCCTAGGGCTGCCCAGTAGAGCAGCTCCCTGTGAGGATGGAAAGTTCTTTACCCGCATTATGGTGGTCCATATGGTGGCCGCTTGCTACATGGGGCTGCCAAGCACTGGAAATGTGGCTGGTGTGGCAGAGTAGCTGAATTTCCAGTTTTATTTCTTTTGAATTAACTTGAAGTGTAAATAGCCACATGTGGTGAGTGTCTGCATAATGGACGGTACAGCTGTAGCTCCTCAGCTTACCTACTGTGTGACCTCCGCATGAGTCACCTGACCTTTTTTTAAAAAATTGTTTTTAAATTTAATTTTTTTTATACAGCAGGTTCTTATTAGTTATATGTTTTATACACATTAGTGTATACATGTCAATCCCAATCTCCCAGTTCATCCCACTACCCCACCCCCCGCTTTCCCCCCTTGGTGTCCATACGTTTGTTCTCTACATCTGTGTCTCTATTTCTGCCCTGCAAACCGGTTCATCTGAACCATTTTTCTAGGTTCCACACATATGCGTTACTATATGATATTTGTTTTTCTCTTCCTGACTTACTTCACTCTGTATGACAGTCTCTAGATCCATCCACGTCTCTACAAATGACCCAATTTCACTCCTTTTTATGGCTGAGTAATATTCCATTGTATATATGTACCACATCTTCTTTATCCATTCGTCTGTCAATGGGCATTTAGGTTGCTTCCATGACCTGGCTATTGTAAATAGAGCCACCTGACTTTTCTGAGCCCTGTTGATACAGTTAAGAGGTTGGACTGAATAATAATAATCTTATGTAGTTTTCCATCTCTAACATTCTAGGATGCAGGGTGATTATTTTATGCATGTGTGAAAGAAATAAATGCATTTTTCTCATAAAGGGATGTCTCTTCTTCTGCAGAGGTTCAGAGAGAGTAAGTAACTTGCCAGAGGTCCCAGAGCAGTAAGTGCCAGGCTCTGGATTCAGGGCTCTTTCCATTTCCCCAGCACTGTGTATCTTTGGGCTGCTAATGCCATGTATCTTTGGTCTCAGAGCGGGAGACCCTGACCCCATAGGCTTTTATTCCGGGGCCAGAGCCTGCCTGTGCTGCCCAAAGTCCTCCCCAGGCACGATGAGCTCCAGACGTGCCCGTTGCAGACAGGACACGCTAGACCCCCCTCCCTCACCAGGGGCCAGGATGCCCCTCCTGCAGCTGCCAGCCTGTTGGGAACCCTCAGAAGGTCACATGTGCATTGAATGGTGGCTCTGCTTGGCCAGCAGCACAGAGACGGATTTTCAGGCACAGTCCCTACACCTTCAGGGGTGTGTGCGTACGCGTATGTGCAGGAAAGAGGAAGCTGTGAGCTGAGCACTGGAGTCGCTCTACGCTTGGCCTTAAGAAAAATGTCCAGAAGGTCTTAAAAAGGTGACTTCCGTTGAACGCACGTGACCAGCTGCACCGTGGTGTTTGGGAAGAATGTTGTTTCTCGCTGCCGACTCTTGCCAACATTTTCTTGCCTGGCAAACCCACACATACCCACACGTACTGACAAGTCCCAGTGGTGTATGTTCTGAAGGCAAATTTAGGAAAGGAGTGAGCTGAAGGCTTTCAGCCTGGGGAAAAACCACCTGATAATTTCACATCCTCTTACTGGCCTCGACAAGGGTTTCATTTGAATGTTTCCTCATTTGGGGATGTACAGGGTTTTTTGTTTGACTTGTTGTTGTTTACCTTTTTAAACTCTTAAAAACCTTAACAGAATCTGGCGTATTCTGGAGAAACAAATCTTCAGTGATGAGAGAGCTGAGGTTGGCAATGGGAGGTTTTCATCAGGCCCCTCTCAGTGGGTGTAGGGGGCACACTCCCGGGCTGGGGGTCCAACCTGCCTCTCAGCCTCTGAATGGACTCCAACCAACGTTGGCCTTGGGTTCCTACCTAAGTCTGCACCCATTTCTCCTTTTATGAGATGAGGGAGCACCCTCTCTCAGAGGTCACCCCCATCTCCTCACAGACCTGAGCTGGGGAGATCTCTTGGTGGAAGGGCTAGAAACTCCAGGTTCAGAGTGTTTGCAGTTTAACCCCAAGTAAGAAACAGAGTCAGTCAGTGTTGGGCTGACTGACACCTCACACCCCAAAGGAATCACCGCTTGTCTTTCCTTTCGTCCCACCCCCAAACCACCGCCTCGCTCTTCATAAGACCGTCTGCTGGTTTCTGCAGAGACTTCTTGGACGACAGTTAACGATACAGGGGCCTTCACTTAGATTGTCAGTTAGTGTAAATGGCTACGCGCTGATGGTGGCTGCCCAGGCACACTTCGTCAGGCAGGATTTGCCTCAGGTACCTACCCACTTCCGTTACCACCTCCCTTTGTTCAAATCCTACCACTCCTGTTTCCTTTTCCCGGGGCCTGGCGCTCAGCTCTCTGATAAACTGGTTCTCAGTGGCTGTTAATAAGCGCTGAGGTCCCTCCCCCAGCTCGAGCATTTTAACAGCTGGTAATTTTTTTTTTTTTTGCGGTACGCGGTCCTCTCACTGTTGTGGCCTCTCCCGTTGCGGAGCACAGGCTCCGGACGCGCAGGCTCAGCGGCCATGGCTCACGGGCCCAGCCGCTCCGCGGCATGTGGGATCTTCCCGGACCGGGGCACGAACCCGTGTCCCCTGCATTGGCAGGCGGACTCAACCACTGTGCCACCAGGGAAGCCCAACAGCTGGTAATTTTTTAAAGTTTTGACTGGAGCACAGTTGATTTACAGTGTTGTGGACAGGTGGTGATTTTTGCTCCGAAGGAGCTGCTGTCTGGGTCCCAGGAGCAGAGACTGGAGCGGGGCAGGAATAAATGCAGATGGGAAGGAAGAGTTTGCAGCCCAACAGATTAGGCTCTGAGATCCACTGAGAGATCAGCGAGCCAGCACATGGCTTTGCTTTAGTTTCCTCAAGGGTGAAATGGGGCCAAGGTCACTTCCTCAAGGGCTTCTTGCAATGATTAAATTAGGCACATGTGCAAAGTGGTCAGATACACAGGTCTCTGTTAAGACTGAGCTCCAAGAAGCTGGGGTGAGGTCTGCCTCGTTCACTGCTCCCCAGGCCCCCAGCACAGCGCCCTGCTGACGGAGACGTTGACAGCTGCATGCTGAGCGGGTGGAGGAGAAGCCCAGGGGAAGGGGTGCCTCTGGCTAACGTTCTTCCCATTTGTACGTGGGGTGTGGGCTTCCAGGGTGACTGCTGAGCTTTATTACCTTACTGAGAGCTCTGACATCTCCTAGAAACAGAGCCCCACGTGGTGAGGGGGTGACCCCTGCTTGTGGCATCAACCCTGCCATTGCTCAGGGCTTTCTGTGGCCAGGACTATGGCAGCCATGATGGGGTTTTGAGGTTGGTAAAAAAAAGACATGGCAAGGACTGAACATAGATAATCTTCACATTTCTAGAGACCAGAAGGCTCATGAGGCTGGGGTCGAGTGTGTGCACAATGGTGGACCTGAATGAAAAGTCCCCCATTCCAGAGAGACCAACTTAGGGGTGCTCAGGGCCAGTCCCCGACCTCCTTGTGCCTGGAATTCAGGCTGGAAGAGAGGGCACCTCTGAGGGAGAGAGGGAAGATACTGGCTGCACTGATGGGAAGATGTACACTCCCTCCATCTTCCACTGGTCTGGGGGATACGTATCTGTCCTTTGGAGCCTCTTGGTTGGGGGTCTGCCATCTTGGAGTCCTGTATCAGAGAGGCCGTGGGGCCAGTTTCTGCTGCATGATGCTGATGGTGGCCCCATTCCTCAGCTCTTCTCTTCCTGAATCTCTGCACCTCCAACCGCCTCCCCTCCACCTGCCTCCAGAGTCTCTGGAACTTGTCACCCTGCTCACCATTGCCCACTCACAGGGATAGGGTGCCTGATGCCTCTGATGGGTGTGTGATTTATACCTCCCAACCCCCGCCCCAAATCACACACCCATCAAAGGCATCAGGGATGGAAAGTTGGCTTTTGAACAGTTAAAGACAGATAGGTAGTCACAGAAAAGAGAGCAATCAAGAAACAAATTTTAGGGACTTCCCTAGTGATCCAGTGGTTAAGACTCCACGCTCGCAATGCAGGGGGCCCGGGTTCTATCCCTGGTCGGGGAACTAAGATCCTGCAACCCGCATGCCACATGGCACGCCAGAGAAACAATTTTTTTTTTTTTTTTTTGTGGTACGCTGGCCTCTCACTGTTGTGGCCTCTCCCATTGCGGAGCACAGGCTCCGGACACGCAGGCTCAGTGGCCATGGCTCACGGGCCCAGCCGCTCTGCAGCATGTGGGATCTTCCCAGACTGGGGCATGAACCCGTGTCCCCTGTATCGGCAGGTGGACTCTCAACCACTGCACCACCAGGGAAGCCCAGAGAAACAAATTTTAAAAGAATTGTGGCAACGATATGTTTTCTTGAGAATGGACTGTGGGCAGACTTTGCTGTGGCCAAGAGACACGTGCTCAGTGGCGGGGTGGGAGTGTGGGTGTCATCAGATGTCCACATCACTGCTGCAGTGTGCACAGAACACAGACCTTATTTTCTATGATAGATGAAATCTCTTCGCCACCTTTTAGGTAGTGGGAAGGAGCAAACTTTACACTTGCCCGTCTGTGATAGCTCAGTGTCTTCTGTCTCCTGGAGGACTCAGGCTTCGTGTTTCCTCTCCCTTGCCCTGCTCCTCTCCCAAATGACATCTGGAGGCTTTTGAGACCTGGTGGTGTCTGGCAGAGGGGTCTGGGACACTCACCGGGCTCCTCTGCAGAGCAGTGGGCTGGCCTGGCTTCCGGAATGGTCAACAGAGAGGGTCATCGGTCCCATTTGGCCTTTTGGGGACCCATGCTGGCTTAAAGTGCCGTCCATTCACAGGCTGCACGAAATCCTCCAGGCCTGGGGAAGCAAGGGATCCAGGGGTGTCGCTTCCGGTTCACCTATCCGCCGCTTTCCTCCACGGCAGCCCTGCAGCCCTGCGGGAGGCTGCACCAGCTGAAACCAGGATTTCTCTGAGAGGCTTGCGACAGGCCCAGGCTGTGCTGAGAGACAAGCTTTCAGCCTCCTGTTCACATCCATCGCGGTGTTGCCAGCCCTCCCGTCCCCTCATGGCTCAGCGAGTGGGGCAGGCCTGGGGGTCAGGGTAAGGACGCTGTGAGTGGCCCCTCATTCTCCCTCCGTCTCCTTGTTTTGCAACTTCTGCTGAGGCCGATGGGACTAGCTTTCCATTTCCTCTTCCTTTTCACCACAGATGGCCCCACTGATTTTTTAAAAAATAACTTTATTTACTTGTTTGTTTTTGTCTGTGTTGTGTCTTCGTTGCTGCACATGGGCTTTCTCTAGTTGTGGAGAGTGGGGGCTGCTGTTTGTTGCGGTGTGCGGGCTTCTCATTGTGGTGGCTTCTCTTGTTGCGGAGCACGGCTCTAGGTGCATGGGCTTCGGTAGTTGTGGCATGTGGGCTTCAGTAGTTGTGGCTCGTGGGCTCTAGAGTGCAGGCTCGGTAGTTGTGGTACACGGGCTTAGTTGATCCGCGGCATGTGGGATCTTCCTGAGCCAGGGATTGAACCTGTGTCACCTGCATTGGCAGGTGGATTCTTTTATTTTGTGTGTTTTTTTTTTTACTATTACCATTTTTATTAAACACTCTTCTTAAAAAAATCCTAGTCTAACTAAAAATACTGAATTAGAAATAAGGGGTATTAACTGTAGGAAAAGAAGATATAAAAGTAGTATTATTGCTGTAATAATTAAAACAATATATTACTTGAGAACAAAAACCACCAACCATTGGAGAAGAAATGCCCCAGAAATAGACCCTTGACTACAGAAGAAAGTAATATAAGATGAAGAAAGGGCCACCAGTCAATGGGAAAGAAATTGGGTTATTCAATCAATTGTGTACAGAAACCAACTATCTACTTTGAAAGAAAAAAATTGCTTAGAGCTGCATGTTACATTCTACCACAAAACAAATTCTAAAATACTAAAAAGATAAATATGAAAAACAGTCATGAAACTAAAGAAAACAAAGCTGATTATTTATCATATCCTGGAATCAGTAATAATGTTCTAAACTCAGTTTTAAAAAAAAGAAACTGCAAAGAAAAAGATTGGTACACTTAAATATGAAAAAATCTGAAAGTTCTGCATATCAAGAATTGTAAAATTACATGTCCAACAAAACTAGAAAAAACATTGGCAATAATATGACGAAAGCTTAATATCATTAATAGGTAAATGTTTTTACAAGTAAAAGAAAAACAGACATCCCCAAAGATACACAGTAGAAAAATAAGCAAAGAACGTGAATAGAAAATTCACAGAGAAAAAACAATAGCTAATGAACATATTTTTTTTTAACGTTCAATCTCATCAGTAATCAAAAAATGCAAATTAAAGCAAGATTTCATTATTTGCCAATAAAATTACCAAACTGTTGAAATGACGCAGTACTCTAATACACCACTGGTGGGAATGTGAATTGGTACAATCTCTCCGTAAGATAATTTAGCAATATGTATCAACACCCTTAATAAAAGTACTCATGTTCTTTGACCTAGTAATTCTAATTTGAGGGAATCTATCCTCACGACATAATTTTGAAATACAAGTAGAGTTTTATGCGCAAAGATGTTAACTATGTCATTATTTATAATGGCAGAAGACTGGGAATAACCTAAATGTTCAGTAATAATGGATTAAGTAGATAATGTAATTCTACATGATGAGATTACATTTACTACAAACTTTTTTTAAAACATCTTTATTGGAGTATAATTGCTTTACAATGGTGTGTTAGTTTCTGCTTTATAACAAAGCGAATCAGCTATACATATACATATATCTCCATACCTCCTCCCTCTTGCGTCTCCCTCCCTCCCACCCTCCCTATCCCACCCCTCTAGATGGACACAAAGCACCAAGCTGATCTCCCCGTGCTATGCGGCTGCTTCCCACTAGCTATCTATTTTACATTAGGTAGTGTATATATGTCCATGCCACTCTCTCACTTTGTCCCAGCTTACCCTTCCCCCTCCCCATGTCCTCAAGTCCATTCTCTACAACTGTGTCTTTATTCCTGTCCTGGCAGGCGGATTCTTAACCACTGTGCCACCAGGGAAGTCCCCCTGTTGATATTTTCTCCTTACTGTTTGCATAAGCCTCACAGCTCAGCGACAACGGCCAAAGGGCTATTATCTCTAAGCTGGAAGACCCTACAGATCTAGGGGGGTGAGGCCTGGTTCCTGATATGTCGCTGGAGCTACAGGAATCTAGAGTTCTCTTGAATCTCCACAAAGCCCAACTTCTAACACCATTGATTAGCATTTCTTTTTTTTTTTAAAAGAATTAATGACTTCTTACCATATGGTGTCACATAGTAAGACTTCATGATGTTTTCTTTTTTTTTTAATTTTATTTATTTATTTATGGCTGCGTGGGGTCTTCGTTTCTCTGCGCAGGCTTTCTCTAGTTGTGGCAAGCGGAGGCCACTCTTCATCGCAGTGTGCAGGCTCAGTAGTTGTGGCTCACAGGCCCACTTGCTCCACGGCATGTGGGATCCTCCCAGACCAGGGCTCAAACCTGTGTCCCCTGCATTGGCAGGCAGATTCTCAACCACTGCGCCACCAGGGAAGCCCCTGATTAGCATTTCTAAGACTCCCTTTTTTACTTTATAAACCTGGACCTATCCTAATCCTCTCTGAGAAAGTAGTGGAAGAAGCCACACACAAGAGAAGGCACAAATGTGAAGATCTGATGTGTTAGCCTTGCCTGGATGTGGAGAGGATGTGTGAGTCACGGGGACCCTTGGCTCTCTAAGCACCCAGCCTGCCCCTCCCACCTCCCCTTGGCCTGCTCCACGGGTTACAGCCGCACTGTCCTCTTTTCAGTCCCTAGACATGCAAGCCTTTCCTGCACCAGTGTCCTTCCAGCCAACCCTTCCCTGTGCCTGGGCTGCTTCTCTTCCGGCTGCTCGTAAGACCTGTTTCTTCTCAGTCATTCATTTCTTCAGCATGTTTTTGTTGAGCCCTTACCAATTATCAGGCACCACCATGCTAGGTGCTGGGAACGACGGGCAGCCACAGGAACCTGTGCTCTAGAAAGGGGGAGGCCCAATTCATCCCGTGGGGGAGGGTGCATGTCCAACTGTGATAAGTGCCAGGAAGGACGAGGATGGTGCTGTGAGGACTCCTAACAGGGGAATCTGACGGGGTTTAGAGGCGAGGGGATGCTTTTCCTGAGGAAGTGACGATGAAGCTGAAGGACGAATGGACTGGGCTGAGAGGAGTGGAATAGTTGGTGCAAAGGCCCTGTGATGGGAGTGAAGGGAGATGCATGGTCAGGGCAAAGGGCTGAGGGAGTGCCGGTGGCTGGGTGGAAGTGGTGAGCAGGGGGTGAGCTAGTCTTGAGGCCAGGCCATGGCCGAGTCCCATTGAGTCTGCATTCTCGGTATCTCAAATCTATGTACCTGTCTCCCTCTCCAGCAAAATGCCACTGACCTCCACCGATGAAGTCTGAGGGATGTTTTCAGGCTTCACTGGCCCCTCAGGGCAGCATTTGGCTGCCTTCCTCCTGAGGCTTCCATGGTGCAGCCTCTTCTTCTTTACCCCCTTCTCTTCTTTTTTTTTTTTTTTTTTTTGCAGTACGCGGGCCTCTCACTGTTGTGGCCTCTCCCGTTGCGGAGCACAGGCTCCGGACACGCAGGCTCAGCGGCCATGGCTCACGGGCCCAGCCGCTCCGCGACATGTGGGATCTTCCCAGACCAGGGCACGAACCCATGTCCCCTGCATCTGCAGGCGGACTCCCAACCACTGCGCCACCAGGGAAGCCCCTCCCTTCTCTTCTGAGATGCTTTTGTTTCTTTCGTTGGTTGTCCTGCTCTACCTGCAACCAGCTGCTCGGTTTCAGGGCTCCTCCAGGTCCAGCCCCTGGATGCTCACTCTCTGTCCAGGCAATTCTCTCCATGCAGTGGCTCCAACTGGTGCTTAAACAGATGACTCACATGTTTTATCACCCAGCCCTCTCTTCTGAACCCTAGCTGTTTATTTAATATTTCCACTTAGAGGTCAGCAAGCCTCCTCCCAACTCACCATGTGTCCACGACCAAACTCAGGATCATTTTCTTTAAATCCTGTCTTCCTCCCAAACAGGGCCTGTCTCAGGGAGCCCTCCATCCCCTTATACAAGTCAGAAGTCTCCTCAGTGCCTTTTTCCCTATCACCCCTGTACCCAGTCAAGCACCACATTCTGGAGATACTACCTTCTAACTATCTCTCAAGTTCACCTACTCTTCACCACCACCAGCTGGGTCCAGGTCACCATCAGGTTTTGCTTTGATGACTACAACTGCTTCTTAACTGGTGTCCCCCCTACTCTGCATCCTTCCAACTTAGTGTCCTCTGTGCTGCCAGGTTGAACTCTTTGAAACATACATCAGATCACATCTCATCACGTCACATTTACCCCCAGTCTTAAAATCCTAAAATCCTTCTACGGCTTCTCATGCTTCTTAGGAGTAGACAGATCTTCTAGCTCCTAAGACCCCTGACTGGTCTTTTTTTTAAATTTATTTATTCTATTTATGTATTTGGCTGCTCTGGCTCTTAGTTGCGGCACGCGAGATCTTCGTTGCGACATGCGGGATGTTTAGTTGCAGCATGTGGGATCCAGTTCCCTGACTAGGGATCGAACCTGGGCCCCCTGCATTGGGAGCACAGAGTCTTAGCCACTGGACCACCAGGGAAGTCCCCCTGCCTGGTCTTGAGCCTCCTCGCACACTACTCTCTCCTTCCTGCCTCCATTGGTGGATGATTACAGTGGAGTTTGTGGGGCACACTGGCCTCCTTACTTGGACTTGGGAAGACCAATATCACCTTGACAACCCTCTCTTGATCCATATTAGCTTCAGTTAATAAGAGGATCTTGTCTGTTAATCCTTGGAATGCACTCCCCTTGGAGCCCGAGACCCTCTACATATGATCACAAGCTAATTGGTTCCAATTAAGGGATATATTTTGTGCAAAGAATGACCTATTTTCAAAATGCAGGTTTGCCTGATTCCCTTTGATTATGAGACTATGATCCAGGCTATTCCCAGGAAAAGTCACTCTTGAGGAACCCTTCCTGTTTCTCTGCAGATGTCTTTGTTTTCTCATTGTAGTCATGGAAATAAAGAAGCCTTCTCTTGCCGGGGAATCCAGCTGGCTGTGGACTGGTTCAGGGACAGAGGACACACCTACATCAAAGTTTTTGTCCCCTCCTGGAGGAAAGAGCCACCAAGATCTGATACCCCGATTAGAGGTACGCTGGGGCAGGTACATTCTCAAGAGGTACTGTACACCTTTCCTCCATAGTACTCCTGAAAATCACAGACAATTATCTGCTTACCGTTTGTTTGATAACGTCTGTCTTCCTCACTGGACTATAAGCTCCATGAAAGCACTGACTATGAGTGTTCCCTGCCAGAGCCCCATCACCTAGCGTAACAGCTGGCATGTAGCAGGTGCTCAATAAATAGTTGTTGATAGATAAATGAACAGAGTATTTACTCTTTTAGTGTGAAAGATTAAGTTCCAAAAATAATAGAATCTTATAACTTTTAACACTCTGCAGAAAGATTGGGTCTGCATCCCACCCCTAGTAGAATACAGGAACTGAAAGAGGCATCCATTCGGTCCAGTGATATTTATTAACTGAATATCTAGTTCAATCTCTTCATTAAAAAAAAAAACAAAGGAAACCGAGAGCCAGGGAATTTTTTATTTTTAATTCTTATATCAGCTAGGAATATTTTCAGCTATAAATAATAGGACAGGTGGTTTAAATAAACAGGGTTTTTTGTTTGTTTGACTTTCTTATAAGAAGAAGTCACATGCTAAGGCACTGTTGGTATCATGTCAGCCAAGTCCGCAATGTTGGGGCCGACCTCTTCGTGATCCTGGCAGGTTTCATTGACTTTTTCTTCCAGCCTTTTAACCAAAAGTTGTTGGTTTTGTTTTCAGTTCTATCAGTGGTTACCAATTGCTTCTTCTTCTCTTTCTGATTCTATTTTTTAAGTAAAACGCTATTCTTGTTTTACAGATACGGTATCTTTTTGACTATTCCTATACTAATACAGACTTCTAAAAAGTTCTCTGAAGTTCCATGAATCATATTTATTTTTTCTGGGGTCAGTCCTCTTTGTTCATCTCTCTCTCTCTCTTTGTGCTGTTAAATCTTCTCAAAAGTCTGGTGATCCTTTGCTTGTCAGTGTTTACTTGTGAAAAAAGAACCAGATTGGTTAAATACATACCTCTGCAGTTGCCATGGGCTTCCTCTCCTGGTATTTGGATCTTTCCCTAAAAGGTAGGGCTGACCACTGAATGTGCTGATCAGGAGAGTTCACTTCAGCACACCCTGTGCAGAGCAGGCAGGCAGCTGGACGCCTCTGCCCACCACACGTTCCAGTGCCACGAGGATGATGGTCTTACTTTAGGAGGTCAAAGGCCACATGGGAACCTCCTCCTTCCTAGTTATATCTTCACTTCCCATACAGCGATAGGGACCGGAAAGGGTGGATGCAGCGGCCCCGTGGTAGCCCTTCAGTTAATAATCCGACTTCTGCTGACTCGCCACTCCTGCTGGAGAGCGCTGGGACTTTGCAGGGAGCAGGCTCTACCTTCTCTGCAGCCTCCAGGCACATTCTGGGCTGTGGTTCCCTTTGTACTGTAGGATCCATGTGATCCTACCTGCTTTCTTGCTTTCTTTCTTTTTTTTTTTTTTTGCCCCGTGGCATGTGGGATCTTAGTTCACCGACCAGGGATCAAACCCAGACCCCCTGCATTGGAAGCATGGAGTCTTAACCACTGGACCGCCAGGGAAGTCTCTGATCCTACCTGCTTTCTGTCTTCCTAAAATTTGTCAAAATCCTGGGTTTGCTGCCGTCCCCAAGCCCTTTTTTTTTTTTTTTGCAGTACGCAGGCCTCTCACTGTTGTGGCCTCTCCTGTTGCAGAGCACAGGCTCCGGACACACAGGCTCAGCGGCCGTGGCTCATGGGCCCAGCTGCTCCGCGGCATGTGGGATCTTCCCGCACCGGGAAACGAACCCGTGTCCCCTGCATCGGCAGGCGGACTCTCAACCACTGCGCCACCAGGGAAGCCCCCCAAGCCCATTTTTAATGTGTCTATGGATTCCCTACCCCTTCTGTACTGCTTCCTTTCTCTTTCAATGGGATTATGAGAAGGAGGGGGGGATGAACACTTGTGTTCATCATGGACCAGTTGTCCCAGATTATTCTTTATGGTCTGAACATGGAGAATGGTGGCTCTCAACAGCTGTGCAATATTGTGCAATATATACTGTGCGATACATAATGGGTAAAGAGTAGGGAATTCACTTTGGGGTAGGGAAGAATTTTTAAACAAGCCACAACAAATGCAGAGAGACAGCGGAAAGAGTCATAAATTTGCCTACATTACAGTAAAAGCTTCTGTTCATTAGCGGATACCACAAACACAAGAAAATGAAAAGACAAGCCTCAACCTGGGGGAGGCCATATATCACATATCCCTGATGAAGGATTCCTGTTGGAATCTATAAGGAACTTATCCAAATTAATAAGACCAAGACAAAGGACAAATATATAGAAAAACATGCTAAGGCATGAATAGGCCTTTGATAGAAGAGAAAACACAAATGGCCAATAAACATATGAAGAGATGCTCAGTTGTATTAGTAACCAGAGAAATGCAAAATAAAATCACAACAAGAGGCCACTTTATACCCACCAGATTGGGAAAAATTTAAAAACCTGCAAATGCCAAGTGCTGGCAAGGTTGCCTTAGACGCTGTGTTGGGTAGTAACTTGATATAACTACTTTGGAAAGTAATGCAGCATTACCTTGTAAAGTGCCTTTCCCTACAACTCAGCAATATCACTCCTTAAGACAGACCCTAGAGAAACCCTTGTCCTTCTGTAGCAGGAGACTTCTGTGCAAAACTGAGCATCATGACATGGCCACACCTCATGCACACAATACTCAATGAGGAAAGAAGTTGCCCAAGAATATGTGCAAGATGATTCCATTTGTGTAAAGTCTGGAGGCTCATAATCACATTGGAAATTGTCCTTTTGAAGGGTGCATATATATGCATTTAAAAAAATACAGTCAAGGGAATTATAAACACAAAGTTCTCAAAGTTGGGTTATCTTAAAGGGAGTGGAGGGAGATGCAAACTTCGAGGGGCAATGGGGGCTTCAAAGCACAGGCCGTGTTCTATTTCTCAAAGGGAGTACCGCACACAGGGCATTTAACTAATGAATTGTGGTTTTAAATTGAAGTATAACTGACTCACAGTATTGTATTAATCTCAGATGTACAACATAGTGATTCCGTTGCAGGAAAAAATGGGGCACAAGAGGATAGTCATGTCCGAGGTCTTGAGTGAGTCCCTGGGACACAGTACCAAGTGCGAGTCCTTGGCTTTGGGCAGGAAAGAATTCTAGAGTGAACCATAGTGACGTGAAAGCGGGTTTATTTGGGGAGATACACACTCCATAGACAGGGTGTGGGCCACCTCAGAGGGGGACGGCCGGCCCTGCGATACGGAGTGGTTAGTTTCTATGGGCTGGGCTAACGAGTGGGAGGGATATTCTGTCTTGGAGAAGGGGCAGGGGTTTCTAGGAATTGGGGCACCCCTACGTTTTGGCCTTTTATGGTTAGCCTTGGGTCTGTCATGGTGCCTGTCACAGTGTCATTTAGCTAATGCATTACAATAAGGGTATAATGAGGCTCAAGGCCTAGGGAAGTCTAATCTTCGGCCATCTTGCGCCTAGTAGGTTCTAACCAGTTTTTGTGGTATCCCGTTCTTCTTAATGGTTGTGTCATTCTTTCAGTAGTTGTACCCTGTCTCCTTCCTTCCTGTCTCAATTCGAGATTTTTATACATTACAAAATGATCACCACACACACGGCATTTAAAAAAAATTCTTCTTTGTACCATACATGCATTATGCACTTTTAAAAGGTCTGGGAACCATGTCATATAGGAAAGGACTGAGACATGGGGGACGAATATGCTAATAATCTTCCACATGCGGATTAACTGTTTCGTGTGGAAGGGATTTCTTTTGTCTATGAGGGCAAAAGTAAGATCAAAGAGTAGGCCGTCCAGGGATGCAGATTTTAGCTCCTGTTAGGAGACCTTGTAACGTCTGCAGCTCCCGGGACACACTCCCTCCTCCCAGGCTTCTTGGGGGCTCCCCCCACATGCGCTGGTCCAGCCGCCCCACAGATGCTGTGGTGCAGGTGCAGGTATCATCTTCCTCATCTTATAAGTGCAAAACCTGATGTTCAGAGAGGGGTGAGAAACCCGAGAGCCGGAGCTGAGAGCGGAATGCAGGCTGCAGATTCCTCATCCTGGCCTCTCTACGTGACATTCTTGTGTCCCTCAGAGCTGTCAGTTGTGGGCTGCTCCGTCCTGAAGGTGTCCCAGCAGACTCCTGTGTCATGGGTGGGGGGGGTTCTCCGCTAAGGGCCCCGGCGGCACTCTTCCAGGTGGATGCGGGGCTCCTGGTAACTCCTAAGTGCCGGGATTCTAGTTAAAATAGGGATGTCTTTCTCCAGAAGAAAGCCTCTGTGTCTACCGTGGGAGGGGCACGGGGCAGGTAACCATCACAAGGACAAGAGCTGTGGCTTCACTCTTCCTTCCAAAGTGTGTCTCCCTGGCTGGGCACCATCCTCGGGACTCCGGTCATGACGCAGGCAGGACAGAAGCCAACAGCCCACTTGACCTCAGGCTGCTGGCAAATTCCTATCGAGATCTCCCTGCTCTTTGCCTGCTGGGCTGGGCCATAGGGGAGAGGGGGAGGGGGAGATGGGGGGGAGGGGAAGGGGGAGTAGGGGGAGGGAGGCGGGGACGGTGGGAGGGGCGAGCTGATCAGAGAGGAGCCCTGAGCTGCTCCGGAGTTTAGGGCGGCTCTGGGGGTGGAGAGTGCGTCCGAGAAAGCGCCTCATGCGGTCCCCGCCCTGCGGCCCCCAGAGCAGCACGTGCTGGAGGAGCTGGAGAGGCAGGCGGTGCTGGTGTACACGCCGTCCCGCAAGGTGAGCGGCAGGCGCGTGTCCTGCTACGACGACCGCTACGTCGTGAAGGTGGCCTACGAGCAGGACGGGGTCATCGTCTCCAACGACAACTACCGCGACCTGCAGAGCGAGAACCCCGAGTGGAAGTGGTTCATCGAGCAGAGGCTGCTCATGTTCTCCTTCGTCAATGACCGGTGCGTGTGGCCCGTGGGGTCCAGGGGCGGGTAGGGGGCGGGGCGGTGACGGGGCCCCCGCGGGGCTTAGTCACGGGCTCAGAGCCCCCGTGCCGCGGGCCGCCCGCGCCCCTTCCCCGCCGCACACCTCTCTGCTGGCCCTCTCTGTCTCCTCTCTTTCGTAACCAGATTTCCCCCACGGGGCTGTCTTGTCCCAACTGTCCTGTGACCTTTCTGTTCCCACGCCCACATCCAGCTGAGCCAGCACCCAGTTGCCTGATGAGTGGGCCAAGCATGGCCCTGGGGGGACCTTTCTTTTGTTTTTATTTTTGAAGAATTTAACATTTCAAATAAGAGTACTGGAACTGTCATCATCGGGTGAGTCTGAACTTTGTTGCACTCCCTTTCACTTATTTTACGCTTCTGTCTTTTTTTTTCAAAGTTTTGAATTACGGATGGGAGTGGGCAACATCACCTTTTCTTTGGGGCTGTAAAGATCTTGGAACTGTCTCTGTCTTATACGTCTTGGTTGACACTTTCAAGAGAATCTGTCCCCTAGGGTGTTTCTCCTGGGTCAGGTCCCCCCTGGACCAACCAGCTACAGTGAAAGCAGGACGAAGTCAGGGTCACAAAGCACAGAGCAGTTAGCAGGTGCTGGGTGAGGGCCCCTAGACGGAGCTGAGGTGGGCAGGATGTGATGGCTGGTCCACTGCCCGCGTCCTCAGGCATGCTGAAGAGCCTGGCAAGGGGGGCACGGTCACAGGGTGGGACAAGATGGGGAGGGCACAGCAGGCTGGGACGTCACTCCCATTCCAATTTCTGTTCCAGGCATGATAGCTCGGTCCTCATTCTGGGCTCTCTCACTGGCTTTTAGGAATGTGGTTTGGGACAAGCTCCCCAACTCCGTGAGGGCAGGGACTGTATGTGTCTTATCTGCCACAGCTCCAGCCAGCCTGGCGCATTATAGGCACCCAGTGACTAGTGGTAGATTACTGAGGGAGTGAGTGTGAATGGCTGCAGAGGCCACGTGGCCGCTGTATCAGGCCACCTGCACACGGCAGACCAGCTCCTGACCCTGGAGCCTGCGGGGCTGTGTGTGTGGTGGAAAAGGGCTAGGGCTCCGGGAGCAGCAGATGAGATTTCAAACTGAGGTTGTGCCGTTTACGGGCTGTGCGTGGTGAGGAAAGCTCTCAACCTGACTGGGCTGAATGTTCTTCACCTTGAGTAATCTGCCCTTGGATCAGTCACACTTACCTCTGAGATGGTCGTGAGGACCAGAGCGGACTGTACCCCCAGCGGTAGCGGTTGTTCTCAGGCCAGGCCAGGCCAGGTGCCTCCAGGGCATACCGCTGCCCCCACTACCCCTTGGCCCACAGCCAGGGAAGCAGAGGCACCCTCCTGAGCCCCGGGGCGGATGGTCACAGCAGCTGCCCCGCAGTTCCCACCATGGTCATTTCCACATTCAGAAGGCTAATGGCTCCCTCTCTCTGGCTCAGGCCCGGAGGAATCTGGCAAGGCTGGCACCATTGGATCCAGAAAATCCTCACTGAGGTCTGATGGATCATGGCCGCCTCTGACCTGGTGACAGCCTGGGGTCCAGGCCAAGTCGTCTTGACACACTGGCCTCTGCTCAGGGCCTGCCCGAAGGTCCCCCGACTGCCAGAGGGCAGAGCCTGCCGCCTGCCTGTGGGCAAGGACGCTCACCCTGTGCCCAGGGCACGTCCATAGGGCCCTCTTGGCCCAGCTCCCGGCTGTGAGGCCCGGGAAAGAGCAGGAGGTGAAGCCTTTGGGAACTTTTAATAACTGCACTGGGTGGCTCCCCAGATTCTTGGTCAGGGCCCAACTCTGAGAAGCCAGCTGTGTAGCTGGGATCTGAGCCACGGAGGCTACCCGGGACCAGGGATCACCCAGCTCGGGGCCGGCCTGGTGGATGTGGTCTGCACGGTGGGACCCCAGCGTGACCCTTGACATTAAGGGGGAAACCAGCCCATAAAAACAAGCCCCCGATTAGAATCCACTCCCTCTCTAGTGGAACCTTTGTGTGACCTGGAAGTGCCCCCTGGGAACGAAAGTATTCATATGAGAAGTGGACTGTGCTGAACGAGGGAGTTTTCCTTCTGAGGAACGTTGTTTTCCCTTTTGAGCTGCGGGCATGGAGGATGCATTCCCTTCCTCCTCAGACCAATGCCAGGGAAGGGGAGGGGCAGGCGGGGGGCAGGGTGGTGTCAGAGAGTGACAAAGTGACCCCCGCCCACGGTTTGCAGAGGAGGGTGGAGCCTGCGCTGAGCCCTGGGGCTGTGTGTGCCTCCGCACCTGTGTGCAGGCTGCACCCGGATCCGCTTCTTCATTGACCCACCAGCTGGCGTTTTGAACTCTGTTAATTTTCATCCCCAACCTGAGAGGCCCAGAGCTGTGGGGCAACACAGGAGAAATGGAGCTCCCAGGACCAGAGAGCCCGCCGGGCCCCCCGGAGGTCTCCAGCCTTCTGTTGAGGACGTTGGAATGCAGCTTAGAGTCGCTTTCAGACTAGGTCCCAGGGGAGACCTAGTGCAATTATGCTTCAACTTTAGTGGATAAAAATGATCTGGGAAGTTGTTAAAATGCAGATTCCTGAACAACTTGAGGTTCTGATTAAGCAGGTCTGGTGTGAAGCCCGGAGCCTGCATGTTTCCAGGAGTTAGTTGCTAAGTGATTCTGGCATTGCTGACTCAGCAGGAGAAAAACTTGGACAAGGCCCAGGGGCTGCTGTCCTGGGATCTGTCAGTGCTGTGCTCTGTGCGGGTCAGTGTGGAGGAAGGTTGTGCTGCTCTAACACGCTGTGACAACCCCTGGGTGGGAGAAAGAGTCCTGGTGCTGCCAGCGGCGAGTCTCCGTGGGCCTTGCAGTCACTCCCCTGTGCTTCTTTTCCAGGTTCATGCCTCCTGATGACCCCCTGGGCCGTCGGGGACCCACCCTGAGCAACTTCCTGAGCAGGAAGCCAAAGCCCCCAGAGCCGTCCTGGCAACACTGCCCCTATGGTGGGTAGCGCCCCATGCCTAGTGGGCCCTGTTCAGGTCAGAAGCACTGGCTGGGTGGTCAGCAGCCTGGGCTCTAGCCTGGGTTCTGCCCTTAATCAGCTGTGTGACCCTGGGGAGGTAACTTAACCTCTCTGGATGGCAGTTTCCTGACAGGGTTACTGTAATGATGAACTGCCATCCTGGACCCCTGTTGCATGCGGTTTGTGAGGGCTGGATGGAGGGAGGGGTCACACACAGAGCAAAGCCACATCCAGGGAGCAGGGATGCTGTGTGCACCCCACGCTCTCCTTTCTCAGTCCCTCCCCTGGCACCTTGTGCCCACATCCTGCCCCACAGTCTTACCTAAACCCCTACCTACCCTTAGGGACTTTGGTTGGTGCTATCCATTAAGAATTAAGGATTCGGGGCTTCCCTGGTGGCACAGTGGTTGAGAGTCCGCCTGCAGATGCAGGGGACACGGGTTCGTGCCCCGGTCTGGGAAGATCCCACATGCCGCGGAGCGGCTGGGCCCGTGAGCCATGGCCGCTGAGCCTGCGCCTCCGGAGCCTGTGCTCCGCAACGGGAGAGGCCACAACAGTGAGAGGCCCGCATACCACAAAAAAAAAAAAAAAAAAAAGAATTAAGGATTCTATCCCAGGGCCCTCCAGGGATGCCAGCTTTCTGGCCAGCTCTTTCACTAGCTTGCTTTGGGCAAGTTATTTAATGTCCCCAGGCCTCGTTTTTTGTGCCTATAGAAGTTTAAGATGCCGTAAGTGACATTCAGAGTCATTTCTTGTTAGAATTAAGGTGATCACACACACATTCGGCTGGCCCATCCTGTTCCCTTCCACTCTCAGAAGGGCCCTGGTTTGGATGATAAATTATTTGATCACCTCTGTTAAAACAGTCTGTAAGGGGAGGGCAATGATAGGCACAAGGGATGTGGACAATGGGGTAAACTGAGTCAGCACTGGAGGCACAATCCTATGTCATGAGCACCCACCCCCAACCCCCCGCCACTAGGTTGGCCGGATCCACAGCGTCTCTGGGGAAGTGGAGGCTGAAGGTCATTGGATCCAGAGATTTGGTCTCAGCCCCTGGTCATGGGAACTTCCAGACAACAGTCCCCATGCGCTGGGTGGGTAACACTGGGGTACCGTGTCCAGTGGAAAATACCACGAGGAGTAGGGTGCTGCACCCTCATTCGTCCTGCCTACGCCCCAGGGCACTTCTCCCCACCTCGTCCCGCCCCAAACCTGACAAGTCTGCAGCAGGCCCGGGGGCCTTCCCGGAGGAATCTCCACCGAGAAAGGCCGCGCGGGGCGGGCACTGCCCGGACCACACCGGGCCTCCCCACCCAGGGTCTCTCACCAGGAGCCCTCTCCCCCTGCCCCGCCCCTTCCAGGCAAGAAATGCACCTACGGCATCAAGTGCAAGTTCTACCACCCGGAGAGGCCGCACCACGCGCAGCTGGCTGTGGCCGATGAGCTCCGCGCGCAAACGCTGGCCTGGCGGGGCGCGGGCGGCGAGGGGGCGCAGCGGGGGGGCGCGCGGGCGGCCGACGTGGCGACTCTCGGAGGCGGCTTCTCGCGGCTCGTCCTCGGCGACGACCCGGGGCCCCGCCGCGCGCCCTCTCGGGGCCCCGGCAGCGGCCGCGCGCCCAGGCCGCCCTGTTCCGACTGGGTGGCGTCCGGGCCCGCGCCGTCCCCGCCAGCGCCGCCCGGCCTCCAGAGCCCCCGGAGCCCGCCGGGCCTACGGGGTGGGTACCGCCCCGGCGCCCCGCAGAGTGACCGGCGCCCCTCGCGCCAGCAGCCCGCCGACCCGTGGGCCCTTCCTCCAGGGGCCGGCTGGCTCCCGGGCCGCTCGGCCTGGGTGGGGTCGCGCCGGGATGAAGACGCCCTCGGTGGGGCTTTGGGGTCCGCGCCCCAGGCTGCCGCCCCCGAGGTGGACTCGCGCGCCAGGGCGCGCACCGTGCTCTGCAGCACCTTCCCGCCCCACCAGGTGGACAGCGTCATGGCCCTGTTCCCCGAGCTCTCCGACATCGCCAGGCTCATCCTCCTCATCCAGAGATTCCAGAGGTCCGGTGCGCCCGTGGGGAAGCCCTGAGGAGCTCGTCGAGGCCACCACATGTGATGTCCCAGTCTTGCCTTGCGACCCCACTGGGCTGGTGGCCGTGGTCAGCCTGCACCTGGACTGGCCCACCCCCTTTCCTTTAAAGATGGTCCGTTCCCTGGAGGAGGCCAGCTTCCGCACCCTCTGCGGTGCCCACGGTGGCACTTGGTGACCTTCCCTGACCACACAGGGGCTGCTGCTGGAGGTCCGTGTTCTGCAGAATAAGGTTGCCTTCCGTAGAGGGAGTGGTTTCTCGTGCCTAAGACTACAAAGGCCCACTAGGGCTCCAAGGGTTTGTCCAGAACACTCCATGGCTGTTTTGGTCCAGCTGCAACTGGGAGCCACAAGTGGGTCCCAAGATCAATTTAGTGGGTGACACCCGAAATAGAGTGGAAGAGAGACACACCCCACATAATCAGGCTAAGTGGGAAACTCTCCTTTGTTAGCTACAGGTGTGCCTGTGTACCCTTGGCGGCCATGTGAACTGAATGTGGGCCATGGCCAAAAGGTGGAAAACTGGTAAATGGCCTTGAATTTCATTACATCAAATCACGTTTTAAATAGGTAGTCAGTTGGCCGGTGCAGATGTTGGCATCAGGAGGTTTTCACAGGAGCTGTTTCTAACCTCTTGAGGGGAGCCCAGTTCTAGCCTCCACGTGTGGGCTCCACTTGTCACTCTGAGATTACAGGGCTGTGCTGGTCTGTGGGGGTGTGGCAGGGGCATCTGGCCGGGGCCTTCACACCCTTCACACACACACACCACACACAGGCACACGGCACACACACACACACACACACACACACACACACGCCCCTTGACTCAGGGCTAAGCGTCCCTGTTTTTCAGCCGTCCATCACGGCAGTTTCCAGCCCAGGCCCTATACTGGCCGAGCCTTCTGAGCTACCCCTCACAGCTGAGCCCAAGCCCTGTGAGTCAGGACTTTTGCTCAGAAACCTCTGGGGGGTTGGTCAGGGCTGGGGTGAGCCTCAGTCATGGAGGTTTCTCGCCACCTTCAACCATGGCTGTCTCTCCTAGCTAACTACTGCTTTGAATGTTGGGGGGAAGGGGCCCACTCATTTGCAAAGGACAAGAGATGAGACAGTGCTGCCAGGATGCGGGCCCTGAGTCCTCAGGGGCCCTGGCATCTCTGGGTGGCGTCCACCCATTCACTCAGGGTTATGAGTCCAGCTCACAGATCTTGGCTGGTTTGTTCATGAGGAGAGTGTGAGGTACCTCCCAGTGGAAAACCAGCTCCCAACCCAGGCAAGCCTCCTGCAGACTGGCAAGCGCTCCCTGTGGGCACGGCTGGCACAGCCCAGTGGTCCCCCCCACCTCCCGGGAGAATCTGCTCCTGCCCCCTTCAATGGGGTAAATGCTTCCTTTGGAGATACAGAGTCCTTGTGTCCCCTCTGAGCCCTTTCATCTTTTTAAACCAGATTCTTAGTGTGGCTTAGGTCAGATCTCTTCCTCACCTCTTTTTTTCCCCAAAGATGACACCCACAATTGTATCTTAATATTTGGGGACTGCAGTCCTGAAGAAGATCCACTCTTTCTAGGCAAATTGGATTCCCCTCATGGTGGTGTGGTTTTTTTTTCTTTTGACAAGACAAGCTTTATGTTAGAGCTGCTTTTGTCTCTTGGGTCTGTGTCCTGACTTGGAATCGTTGCATTGCTGATTTACAGTTAGAAGTGTTTAAACTGCTTCCTTTGAGGACAAGTTTGAGTTTTAGTAAGCTGTAAAGCTATTTTATTTGGTGCACTGTGATTAAGACAAGCACAAAAACAAGTGAAGAAACAACACATTTCAATGTAATCCCCTTTGGAATTTTTTCCAAAGTCTTGGTATGTCTTTGTGACACAAAACATGAATGGGATGGGGGTGAATGAAATGTTCCTAGTTGCGTAACTATTACTGTGCTCCAAAAATACATCACTTTTACCCACACCTGGACTCTCCATTGTCAAATTGTATGTCAGTTTCTCTTATGTCGGCTTTTCCCCCCTGAGGGCGGTTTTCTCACATTAAATATTGTGGGTGTGAAGGCTGAGGTTATGGCTGCTTTATTCAGTGTTATTCCCCCCTTGGGGGAGGTGGGGAGAGGGCTGGAATTCACCTTTTCCAGGAGAAGCAGCGAAGCCCAAGGCAAGGACGTGCCTCTGCTGGCCGTTCAGCAGGCTGTACCCGAGGACACAGGCAGAGTCCTCCGTCACTCAGATCTGAGGCTCCCAGTGCTGGACTGTTGTTTACTATGCGGTGTAGCTTCCTCAGAGGCCTCTGGAAGGTGGTTTGAGACACAGTTGCAGAATGTTGGGGGTTAAGGGCTAGAAGCAAGAGAAGCCACTCATGTAGGCATTGTTCCAGATCAAGTGAATCCCTGCTCTCAGGATTTTACACAGACCTCAGATGGGGAGCAAATAGACAACTCCCAGCTGGCACGGGTATGGCTCCCTGCCTCTGGGAAAAAAGCCTCCTGTGGGAGAGAAGAGCATAGGCGAGGGGGTGAGTGGAAGGGTTATTAAGCAGTGGGTGATGGGGGAGGGGGCCCTGGGAACTGGAGCAACGAAGTGGAATCGCAGATCCCACCATGAGGGAACGCATGGAGCCAGGACCCTGTGCAAAATTAACTCGTGGGGCCCTATGTAAAATCAAATAGCAGGGCTCCTTGTTCAAAAGTGATAAAGAATTTAAGACGTTGGCAGCTGAGCATTGAAACAAGCATGGGGCCCTTCTAAGTGCCCACCTCTGATGCAAGAGACTGAAGAGGAGAAGTCGGGGGGATTGGGCAAACTGCACACTGGATTGGCCACTTCCAAGTGAGTACCAGATGGACGTAGGGGTGGCTCTAACAGGGCAGCAGGCATGCTCATTTGTATCAGGCAGGTGTTTTTTTTGTTTTTTGTTTTTGCGGTACGCGGGCCTCTCACTGCTGTGGCCTCTCCCGTTGCGGAGCACAGGCGCCGGACGTGCAGGCTCGGCGGTCATGGCTCACGGGCCCAGCTGCTCCGCGGCATGTGGGATCTTCCCGGACCGGGGCACGAACCCGTGTCCCCTGCATCGGCAGGCGGACTCTCAAACCACTGCACCACCAGGGAACCCCATAAATTTATTTATTTATTTATTTATTTATTTATGGCTGTGTTGGGTCTTCGTTTCTGTGCGAGGGCTTTCTCCAGTTGCGGCGAGCGGGGGCCACTCTTCATCGCAGTGCGCGGGCCTCTCACTGTCGCGGAGCACAGGCTCCAGACGCGCAGGCTCAGTAGTTGTGGCTCACGGGCTTAGTTGCTCCGCAGCATGTGGGATCTTCCCAGACCAGGGCTCGAGCCCGTGTCCCCTGCATTGACAGACAGATTCCCAACAACTGCGCCACCAGGGAAACCCCAGGCAAGGTGGTTTTTTACAAGCAAGGCTCACAAACCAAATGGCAGGAGGCCAGGATGGAGACAGCTGTGGGTTTAATGAATTTAGGGGCTCGAACCCTGTCAGGACTCTCTCATCTATTTTCTTCTATATGTGTGATTATCCTCTCCCTTAAGATTTTCCCTGCACTGTGAAAGCCATTCTGTTGGCAGATAGGCACATATCCTTCTGGCTAAAGGACTCAAGAGGCAGCCTCGGAAAAATCCTGGGAAGAATTCTGATTGGCCTGGCTTGGATCGTGTGTCCATCCCAACCAGTTGCTGTGAGGTTCTACCATTGGTTCGCTGGGTCTTAGGTGCACACTGATTATCAGCTCACACCTGAACCCAGGTAGTTTGTGGGGAGTTGGGGATGGTGAGTGGTTCCCTCAAAAAAGTGGGGACAGTGTCCAGGCAGACAAGACAAATGCCCCATGCACAGCAAAGCCAATCTACTGACACTGGGCTGTGGGGAAGGAAAGTACAGCATTTATTGCTTGGAGCCAGGCAAGGAGAATGGGCAGCTGGTGCTCAAAAGACCTGAGCTCCCCAATGGCTTTCAGGCAAGGGTTTTCAAAGGCGACATCAAGGCTGAGGGTTGCACAGTACATGGACAGTTTTTTTTTTTTTTTTAAGAAGATGTTGGGGTAGGAGTTTATTAATTAATTTATTTATTTTTGCTGTGTTGGGTCTCATTTTTGTGCAAGGGCTTTCTCCAGTTGTGGCAAGCGGGGGCCACTCTTCATTGCGGTGCGTGGGCCTCTCATTATCGCGGCCTTTCTTGTTGCGGAGCACAGGCTCCAGACGTGCAGGCTCAGTAGTTGTGGCGCACGGGCCTAGGTGCTCCGCGGCATGTGGGATCCTCCCAGACCAGGGCTCGAACCCGTGTCCTCTGCATTAGCAGGCAGGTTCTCAACCACTGCGCCACCAGGGAAGCCCCCATAGACAGTTTTTTGATTGGTTGGTGGTGAGGTAACAGTGTGATGTTTCAGCAATCTCAATCATCAACCTTCTGGTCCCACCAGTCTAGGGTCTGTGTGTTTATGGTCAGCCATTTTCACTTGGTGGGGTCCTGACTTCTGTAAAAACAACTAAAAATGTGAGTCAGAAGTTTATCTATCTCCCTCAAGGAGAAACTCGGAGCCTTGTGATTCTTTTATGGCTGGCCTATTATTTAGGTTATTATTACTTTTTTGCTTGACTGCTTTTCCTTTGTTTCTGCTTTTTTATTTCTCTAATCATTAACTGCTTGGGTCTGTCCTTTGGAACTCAGGGAAGGCCTAGGAGACTAAAGCTTTTTCTACAAGCAAGAAATGGGGAACACAGGGGGTCTGTCACTGGGGAAGGTCCCTGTGCACCAGGACTTAGGACGTCCCCACCCTCCTCCACCCCCAACACTGGCTGCACCCGAGAAAGGAGCTGCTGTGTTTGTTCACTTCCCCCACATCCACAGACAGCAGATGGCAGAGCTTTCTGTGGGAAGCAGTTGGGAGGCCCTGCTGCTACAGCACCCGAGGTACCATTGTGTTCATCTTGCCGGTCCTGGGACTGCGGCCAGATGAGCACTTAGGTGGGAAGCCTCCAAAACCCCTGCGGGGGAGGAAGTGCCTCCCCAGAGTCAAAGGTGACCTGGTTCCCTTTCAGTCACTTCTGAGCTGATGCCCTCAGGAAGCCTCGGGATCATGGCAGCTCAGCCCAGCAGCTGGCAGCCAGGCTGAAAATGAGGGGCTGCGGGCCTGACCCAGCTGGGGAATTACTTTGTTCTGAACTCCTGGGGAAACAACATCACCTAGGTGTCCTCGTGGAGGAATGACACACCTATCCCCATGACAGAAACAGGAAAGGTGCTGGGTAGATAGAGGCAAATGGGCACGGCTCTCAGAAAGCAGCTGAATACTGTACTTATTGACTAGCCGACTGACTGACAGACACTGGCTGACTGACCATGATTGGTGGATTGACTGATACTGAGAGACACTGACAGGCTGACAGGCTGACTGACTGACACTGGCTGACGGATAAGATGGAAAGTGTGGTCAGCGCCTGTAGCTGTGGGGAGAGGTTACTCAAATAGGATTTGAAAACCACAACAGTTTTGACTTTATCTGAACTCACCTTACTCTTGTCTTAAATCAAGCGCATGCTTGACTAAAACAAGCCCTATTAAACCTCCAACGTTCAGTTTCACCGATGCCATTCCTGATGAGGCAGGTTATGGAGGCATTTTTTTCTCCAAAGGAAGAATGGGAACGTCTCTCCTTGCAGCAGTGATTTCTCCCAAGCAGGCCCTTTTCTCTCTCTCTGACTGTTTTTAGCCCCTATTTGCTCAGAACCCCTGCTTCACACGAAATCACCTGCTCAGCAGTCCTCTGGGCGCCGTGTTTTGCTCGATCATGACGCCTTTGCTCTCCCACCGCCCTTGACCTCTTGTCCCCCACTCCTGCCCTCAAACCTCCCCAGCCTTCATGCTTCCTCCACAAAGCCTGCCCGGCCATCCCAGCACCTTCTGCTCAGATGGGGTTCTGCTGTCCTTTCAGGGGCTGGACGTTTCCCGTCTGCTGCACGGCGCCCTGGCTCTGAATGGTGATTGGCGGCTCATCATTGAACTCTTTCCCTGTATTCAGACTGGACGTCCCCAACAAGACCACACACACTTGGAGGGTTGGGACTCTGTCTTTAACCTTGTCTCTCCATCAGTCCTGAGGCCAGGCAGTCGAGGCCAGAGAGGTTACAGAAACAAAACGGTCCCTAATCCCAATGGTTAAGACCCCAGAGCTCGTTTCCCCACTGGGCTCTGTGTCCGTTGTAGGTTGGCTGGGGCTGTGCGTGCACAGACTGCTCTCAATTGGGCACAGATGCTTAAAGCTCCTCCCAGGCTCATCACTACTCACGTTTCATTGGCCAAAACAAGTGACATGATGACACCTAACTCCCCAGGGGCAGGAAAATGCAATTCTACTGTTTGTCTGCATATGGTAGGCATATTTGTAGAACAGCACTATGACAATTTGCCTGCAGTGGCTTAGAGAGAAATGTTTGTTGACTGAAAACCTCAGTGGAAGGAATGAATTAAATGAAGCATGGTACATCCATTTAATAGAACACTGTAAGCCACTGAAATGGTATCGTAGGAAGATGCTAATGACATAGAAAACGTTGAGCATACAGTATGAAGTAGAAAAGTAGATTATAAAGAGAATGTACCATATGATCTCTCTTTTTTGTGTAAAAAATGCATATTACATTTATAGAAAAGAACCAAAGGAAATTTACTAGAAGTTCAAGAGAATATATCCAGGTGGGGGGATTATGGTCACAGGTGACCCTCTCCCCCTTTTGGTCGCTACAGTTTTCTAAATCTTCTATAGCTAATAACTTTGGTAACAAGAAAACAATTTCTTGCTAAACAATGCTGCCTTTAAAAAAATAATAAAAGTACACATTCATTATAAAAGATTGAGAAAATTCAGGCATCTTGAATTGACATCTGATAACACCAAGGTGTAGATCCTTCCAGATCTCTTTCCATACATGCATATTTAATTGAAAGAGGATCCTCATGGGCTAGGGCCCAGGCCACACCTGGCTGATGTCAGTGACATCACAGTCCAGGTGAGCAGAGCCTCACGCTGGTTCCACTGCCAGAGCATCTCGTGCCGGCCCTGGATCCCGGGAAGGTTGAAGGATCTGAACAGGCCCCACCCAAGCTCTATGTCTGCCGGCTGCAGTGGCTGTTGCATGAAGACCTTTTGGCACCCTGGGCCACGAACCCTCACATCTGGGATCGTGCTATTGCGGGGCAAAGGGGGCAGCCCTTACTGTCCAGCTGATCGCCTGGGAGAGGAGGAAGATGGACATTTCCCAATCTCTGTTTGTGTTCTTTGAGTTGATTCAGCTCCAGGGAATTTTTCTGGCCAAGGCATTTTTAAAATAACTCTTCACAAACTATTTGGTGCAAATACAGTTGATTTGTGGCTCTGCTGACCTTTGATTTGTTGGCAAGTCCCTGCCTGGGGCCCTGGGGAAATTTCCCTTCGCTTGTTTACCAAGAGTGGTTTAGGAGCTGCAGTGCCAAGAAGGGGTCCCTAGCGTTTCCGCCCCAGGACCTGACCGCGTGGCCCCTGCCCTCAGGGCTCACACCCTGGTCGGAGCTCAGCCTCATATCTCACATGGAGAGGCAGCTGTCCTTTGGACTCCCTGGACCACGTCGCTCACAGTCTCCGGCTTTTAACCCCTTTCCAGAAGCCCCCGAGGAGATTCCCAGCGTGGTGCATCTCACCGTACGGCTGCCGCCTGCAGCTCCGCTTCGTCCCCGGCGTCTTCCACACCTGCTCTTTCCTCGCTGGGAGCTGAGCCACACGACTTCGTATTGATTCTGATGGGTCAGCTCATTACAGAGTCTGGGAGCACAGCCAGGGCCTGTGGTGCCCATGGACTCCGGTGGCTCGGGCCTCTTTCTTGGGGCCTGTAGGTGAGGGCTGTGCTGGAGCCATTGTGGCTGGTGGACCAGACATGGTGCTTTCCCATCAGGATGGAGCTGGAAGGAAACTCCCAGGGACTCCCTTCCTGGGAGGCTCGCTCAAGGCCCAGGGGAGCTTTCAGCCCCAGGACCCTTCCGGGCAGGGACCGATAGTTCTCTCCTTTGCGAAGGAGAAAGCATGGCTGTCTGCTGGGACCTCTGGGGACATGGAGGCCATAAAGAGTGGACAGAAGCTTCGGGAAGGTGGGAGGAGCTTCTTTCGGGCCCATCGTGTGGCTGCAGCAGTTTGCTTAAGTCAGTGACCACTTTCATCACGGGGACAGACGGTCATGTGGAAAACTGCGCAGTCCTCACTGAAGGAGTGAGGGGAGCTGGGGTCGGAGGGCGCCTTGACGAGGGCTGGACAACAGGTAGCAAAGACCAAATTGCTCCTGGTGCAGGGGCTGCCATCCCCTGTGATTTAAGGGAGGCTCCAAACAGCTCCAGAGAACAGAACGGAAAACAAAACCAAACGAAACCCTGTTTAGGACAGCTGATTGTTGACAAAGGTGCAAAGGCAATTCAGTGGAGAAAGGATAGTTTTTTAAACAAATGGTGTTAGAGCAATTGAATGTCCATGTACAAACCAAATCAAAAAAAATCTCAAACTCAGATCATTTTCTGAACTTGTGCCATATACAAAAATTAAGTCAAAATGGGCTGTAGACCTACATGTAAAACCTAAGACTATAAAACTTCTAGTTTCATGTCTATAAAAACACATAGACATCTTTTTGACCTTTAAGACAAAGATTTCTTAGATACAAAAGCATGATCCATAAAAGAAAATATTGGGTAAATTGGACTGCTCTTCGAAAT
Source organism: Mesoplodon bidens (assembly GCF_964165515.1). NCBI lineage: Eukaryota > Metazoa > Chordata > Mammalia > Artiodactyla > Ziphiidae > Mesoplodon > Mesoplodon bidens. Next base: position 77,991,831 of record NC_138168.1, on the reverse strand, counting down.
ATGCTATTAAGAGAATGAAAAGATAAGCCATAGACTGAGAGAAAACATTTGCAAAACATGTACCTGCTAAATAACTTGTGTCCAGACAATATAAAGAACTCTTGAAACTCAATAATAAAACAGACCAATAAAAATACTGAATAAGACACTTCACCAAAGAAGATGTATAGATGGCTAATAAGCACATGAAAATATGCTCAACATAATTAGTCGTTAGGAAAATGCAAATTAAAACCACAATGGGATACCGCTACACACCTATTAGAATAACTAAAATAAAAAAGATAGACCATATCAAGTACTGGCAAGGAAGTGGAGGAACTGGAACTGCGTCACTGTTGGTGGAATGTACCATCAATAAAATAGTACAACCACTTTGGAAAACAGTTTGGAAGTTTTTTAAAAAGTTAAACACTCACCTGCCATGTGATCCAGCCGCTTCACTCCTAGGTATTTGCCCCAGAGACATGAAAGTATATATCCATATGAAGACTTCCACATAAATTTTTTTTTTTTTTTTTTTTTTTTGCGGTACGCGGGCCTCTCACTGCTGTGGCCTCTCCCGTTGTGGAGTACAGCCTCTGGACGCACAGCCTCAGCAGCCATGGCTCACAGGCCCAGCCGCTCCGCGGCATGTGGGATCTTCCCAGACCCGGGCACGAACCCGTGTCCCCTGTACCGGCAGGTGGACTCTCAACCACTGCACCACCAGGGAAGCCCCCACATAAATTTTTATACCAGCTTTTATTTGTCATAGTCGAACACTGGAAACAACCTGAACGCCCAGTCACCAGGTGACTGAATAAACAATTTGTAGCATAACCATGTGATGGAATGCCACTAAGCAGGGGAAAGGAATGAACTCCTGGTATGTGCAACATGAAGGAATCTCAAATGAGCCTGTGACAGAAGCCCATCACACAAGAGTTCATAATGTATGATAACATTTATGTAGAACTCTAGAAAATGTAATCTGATTTCTAGTGCCAGAAAGCAGATGCATTTACCTGGAGATAAGGGAGTGGGGAGGGGGAGAAGGGAGGGATTACCCAGGGGCACGAGGAGACTTGGGGGCCATGGATACATCATCATCTTGATTGCAGTGATGGTTTTGTGGGTGTATACCGATGTCAACATTCATCAATTGTACACTTTAAATATGTGCAGTTTGTAGTATGTTAATTATATTTTAGTAAAACTCCTTAGAAGAAAAACAAAAACTGCATAGAAACGTGTTCCCAAAAGAACTAATTCTGGAGGGTCTGATGTGGACCGGCTTTCACTGTGTCTTGTGAGTTGGTTCCCAGCCTCACCCCGTCGCCTCTCTGTCCCGCACGGAGTCCAGCAGGAGGGGCCCCTGCCCTGTGTGTCCCCACGGAATGAGGTGGGTCCATCTAAGGCTCAGGGGCACGTGGGGGGCGGTCTGTGGAGAGACCGCAGGGCTGCCGGGCCTTCCATGGAGCACAGGGCCCTGTCGTGGCTGTTCCCAGGGCCCACTCCTCCAGGTAGGTCCCCTTGTGGCTGGGCTGCTGGACCGCTCTCCTGACCCCCGTCCAGTCCCTGCTCTGCTGTCCAGGGCCTTTTTCTCTGGCCCTTCATGGACACCTTGGTGGAGGGCGGGGAAGTTCCTGAATGTGGCAGCCCTTCTCATTTCAGGCCCAGCACTGAAATGCCCTGGAGGAGATTTGGTGGAAAGACAAGGAACGTGGGGCACAGGCAGCTTCTTAAATAAGTGCTCCAGGAACAGCTGGAAAATGGGAGGAGCAGGGAAGGGAGAAAGTGACAGGAGAAAGGGAGAAAGCACAAGAAAATACCAGCTTCCAGTTCTGGCCATTCGTCAGAGTACCAGTGCTAGTGTCTACTTGGCATTTCTCCTTACTTGATTTTACACCCACCCATTTTTTTTTAACATCCTTATTGGAGTATAATTGCTTTACAATGCTGTGTTAGTTTCTGCTGTATAACAAAGTGAATCGGTTATACCTATACATATATCCCCATATCCCCTCCCTCTTGTGTCTCCCTCCCACCCTCCCTATCCCACCCCTCTAGGTGGACACAAAGCACCGAGCTGATCTCCCTGTACAATGCAGCTGCTTCCCACTAGCTATCTATTTTACATTTGCCTACACATTCTTTTAATCTCTTATTTTTTATTCTCATACTTTCTTTTTCATGGAAAGGCCTTTTATTTTAAATATAGCAGTGTGGATATGTCAATCCAGAACTCCCAATCTATACTATACCCTCTCCACCCCCAGCCGCTTCCCTCCTGGTAACTGCAAGTTCATTCTCTAAGTCTGAGTCTGTTTCTGTTTTGTAAATAAGGTCATTTGTATTGGATTTTTCTTTTTTCTTTTTTTTTTCAGATTCTGCATATAAGAGATATCATATGATATTTGTCTTTTCCTGTCTGACTTACTTCGCTTAGTATGATAATCTTCAGGTCCATCCATGTTGCTGCAAGTGGCATTATTTCATTCTTTTTATGGCTGAGTAATATTCCATTGTATATATGTGCCACATCTTCTTTATCCATTTCTCTGTCAATGGACATTTATGTTGCTTCCATGTCTTGGCTATTGCAAATAGAGCTGCAATGAACATTGGGGTGCATGTATCCTTTTGAACAATGTTTTTCTCTGGATATATGCCAAGAGTGGAATTGCTGGATCATATGTTAGCTCTTTTCTTGGTTTTTTAAGGAACTTCCATACTGTTCTTCACAGTGGTTGTACCAATTTACATTCCCACCAACAGTGTAGGAGGGTTCCAGTTTCTCCACACCCTCTCTAGCATTTTCTGTTTGTGGATTTTTTTGATGGTGGCCATTCTGACTGGTGTGAGATGATATCTCATTGCAGCTTTGATTTGCATTTCTCTAATAATTAGTGATGTTGAGCATCTTTTCATGTGCCATCTGTATGTCTTCTTTGGAGAAATGTTTGTTTAGGTCTTCTGCCCATTATTTGATTTTTTTTTTTTGATATTGAGTTGCATGAGCTGTCTGTAAATTTTGGAGATTAATCCCTTGTCAGTCGCATCGTTTGCAAATATTTTCTCCCATTTTGTGGGTTGTCTTTTTGTTTTGTTTACAGTTTCCTTTGCTGTGCAAAAGCTTTTGAGTTTAATTAGGTCCCAGTGGTTTATTTTTGTTTGTTTGTTTATTTATTAATTTTTTTGCTGCATTGGGTCTTCATTGCTGCACAGGCTTTCTCTAGCTGTGGTGAGCGGGAGCTACTCTTTGTTGCGGTGCGTGGGCTTCTCATCGCGGTGGCTCCTCTTGTTGTGGAGCATGAACTCTAGGCGCCTGGACTTCAGTAGTTGTGGCACATGGGTTCAGTAGTTGTGGCTCGTGGGCTCTAGAGCACAGGCTCAGTAGTTGTGGCTCACGGGCTTAGTTGCTCCGCGGCATGTGGGATCTTCCTGGACCAGGGCTTGAACCCATGTCCCCTGCATTGGCAGGCGGACTCTTAACCACTGCGCCAACAGGGAAGCCCCATTATTTTTGTTTTTATTTTCATTACTCTGGGAGATGGATTGAAAAAGATCTTGCTGCAATTTTTGTCAAAGAGTGTTCTGCCTATGTTTTCCTGTAAGAGTTTTATAGTATCCGGTCTAACATTTAGGTCTTTAATCCATTTGGAGTTTATTTTTGTGTCTGTACAGCTACCCATTTTTTTTTTTTTTTTTTTTTTTTGCGGTACGCGGGCCCCTCACTGTTGTGGCCTCTCCCGTTGTGGAGCACAGGCTCCGGACGCGCAGGCCCAGCGGCCATGGCTCACGGGCCCAGCTGCTCTGCAGCATGTGGGATCTTCCCGGACTGGGGCACGAACCCGTGTCCCCTGCATCGGCAGGCGGACTCTCAACCACTGCGCCACCAGGGAAGCCCCAGCTACCCATTTTTATCTAGCATTTTCCAAGCAGCAGTATCTGTGAGGTCCTGGGTTGATATGTTAGCTACATTTTTTCCAGTACACATGAAAGAGTTATGTAACTAAAGATATTTCTATAGAGATGGAAAGTAGATTAGTGGTTGCCTAGGGCTGGGGAACGGGGTACTGTTGGGAGAAGTAAGGGGTTAATAACTAAAGGGTATGGGCTTTCTTTTTAGGATGATGAGAATGTTCTAAATTAGATCATGGTGTTGGTTGTACAACTCTGTGAATGTACTAAAAACCTTGAGTTGTATACTCTAAATGGGTGAATTGTATGGCCTGTGTGTTACACCTCATTAAAGCTGTTACAAAGTGAAAAGAAAAGGAAAAGAAAGAAAGCTGGTCTGAGTAACATCCCGAATCTTCCTGCATCTCTCAGTGGGGCAGGGACCACATGGAAGTATTTGGCTGTAAGAGATCCTGGGTCTCTTCTGCTTCTAACATCTCAGGGCTCCTGTTAAAGTTGCGTCTGCAAGGAACCGACTGCCCCATGCTTCCCAGATAAGCAAGTGGTGGCAGTGTGTCTGGGAGCTGAGACAGGCACAGCCTGGTCTCATCCAGGAGTGGGCACTTCGCTGGCAATGACCTGAGCCTGGCTGTGGACTGTGGGCAGGGCTTTGCCCCATCACAGTATCAAGGGCTGCACATCAAGCAGTGACTTGAAGCAGCCACCAAACATCCATCACTATTGCACCACCAAGAAAACATCTGGCATCCAAAGTTGCAGCTGAGCCCCCTCTCAGAGTCGCTTGACCACGAGACCATTGGACACTTCTGTGGGTCCAGGGTTGACAAGGTATCTAAACCAAAGGAGACAAAGAACCTGGAACCACTTGAAACCCCTCAGGCAAGGCAGGGCTCCTAGGGTGATAGTCATCCAGGTTGCCCAGGACTGCTTCAGTTTTAGCACTGAAAGCCCCACATCCCCAGGAAACACCTCAGTCCTGGGCAAACCAGACAGCTGGTCACCCCAGCTCCTCACAAATCCATGACCCCTGAGGCAAACTGCCAGGTCAAAAGACTCCAGACATGCTAGAAGAATTGGCTTTCACCTTCCTCTGCTCCGATAGCCACAACGACGGGAATGTGTCCTGGAGAAGGGAAAGAGGAGGGTTTTGGTACAAGCCTGGCAACCCGTTTTCCAGGAACAGAAAACAACAAGAAGCTGGACCGTAGGGAATCAGGCCCTCGGCCAAGGCACCTGTGGGGCAGTGGGCACTTGCCTCTCTCAGCTCCTACCCTCATCCTCCAGGGGATTAACTCTTACTGACTGTGATGGTTAATTTATGTATCAACTTGACTGGGCCACAGGGTGCCCAGCTGTTTGGTCAGTATTCCGGGTGTGTCTGTGAGGATGCTTCTGGATGAGAGTAACATTTGAATTGGAGACTGAGTAAAGCAGATTGCCCTCCCCAGTAAGGGTGGGCTTCATCTAATCAGGCAAAGGCCTAGAAAGAATGAAAAGGCTGACCCTCCCCGTAGTTCTTCCTGCTGGACAGCCTTCTGACTGAAACATTGGCTCTTCCTGGGTTTCAAGCTTACTGGCCTTTGGACAGGAACTACTCCCCTCAGGCCTTTGGACTCAGACAGGGACTAACTCATCAGCTCTTCTGTCTCCAGCTTGCCGACTCACCCTACAGATCTTGGGGCTTGTCCACCTCCGTAATCGTGGGAGCTGATTCTGTATAATAAACCTCTCTCTCTTTCTCTCCCTTTCTCTCCCTCCTACTGGTCCTATTTCTCTGGAGAACCTTTATTATACATGAATTTAGCTCTCTCCCTGCACTAATTACTTAACCTTCAAATGAAGATGTTGATTTTTAGTAATTTTGAAAGGCTCAGGCTGGTGATGATTTCAATGTCAAAGCAAATAAGCAGTCAGTTTTGTTTGTGGCCTGTTACTGTGCAGACTTGGAGGATTTATAAGTGGCTGTGGAAGGAGAAAGGCTGGCGCATCTGAGTGTATTGTCTGGGGGAACACACACGTCACTGGTCCTCCGTGTAGTGCTAGAAATACTAGTGTTATTGAGTTACTTCTGTTCTTGGTCACATGTACATTCTCAGACATTTCAAGACATCCAGTGTCTGTGGGGAGTTGGTAACATGAGCGCCAAGGTCTTGTCTGGCCCTGACACCCCATGATTTTTGAAAACTACTTCCTCCCCATTTATGTAGCATCACTAACCAGCTTGCTTTGAAATGGATAAAAGTACATGTCCCTACCCCATGCAGTCTTTCCTACCCAACTACAGAAACATTTCTTCCCCTCAAAGCTCACTTTGCATGTGGGTTTGAGACGTTATTTTCAAAGGGCTCCAGACGCTGCTTTGGTGTTGTCGAGGATGCCGGAAGAAAGCTTCTTCAGGACTTAGGACTTGGCTCAGCTCCTGGAAGGAGAGGAAAAGCACCATTGAAATTCTCCGAATTAGTTTAGGTCTTCTGGGGTGTGTTCATCTGCTTCGACTGAGAAGGGAGCTGACCAACTGTAATCCACTCCACTACGGAATCCTTCGTTCTGTTTTACTTAGCTGCCGAAAGAACAGGCCTCCAAATACAGCTGGTAGCGTTGGCCTGTTGCTACCCAGTCCTTCAGACCCAAGAGCTCAGGTAAGTACCTTCTCTGACCATTAGGTGTCCCTGTTGCACACAACTTGTATTGACCTGGACTCCAGGCGCTTGACAGTGCTCCAGCTTTAACCATCTAGCAGTGCCCGGCCTGAGGCCAGTCAGTAACCAGTAAACAGTGGACAGTGTTTACAGAATATAGGTAAAACTCACTACACGTGTGCTCTGGCAGTTACAGCTCCTTGTTAGTGGAAGACGTAAGATCTGTGGGTATCACGAACATCAGGAAAGGCAAATAAAATATATTTTTACATTGTATTTTTAAATTCATCGTAAACTAGTTTGAATATACAGAAAATGGCAGAGACTACTATGAGAAACAGTTGAACTGTAACATCTACCATGTTTGTTTCAGTGTTTGTTTTAAAGAAATGAAACACTGCTGATACAGTGGAATCTCCATTGCTGGCTCTCCAGAGACAATACTATCTTGAATTTGGTGTTTTTCATTCCTGTGTATTTCTATGCCATCAACGTATTTCTACGTACTCATAAGGATTATATAGTATCCTTCTGCGTGTTTTCACTTTTTAGGTAAATGTTACCATCCGCACTATGTGTATTGTTTTGCACGTTGCTTTAACTACTTCAACCATCATTTTTCATTTTGGAGGTTTATTCATGTTGATATAAGTAGCTCTGGCTTATTTACTTGGACCACTTTATTGTATTCAAGTGAATCTCTACAGCAATCAATTTGTAAAATTATTGGCTGTTTTCAATGTTTTACTCATTGCAGATAAGGCTGCGATGACAATTTTAAAACAACTTTATTCGAGTATAACTTGCATACCATATAGTTTATCCACTTTAAGTATACAATTTAATGATTGTTAGTAAATTTACCAAGTTGTGCAACCATTTCCACAATCCAGGTTTCAAACATTTCACTATCATCCCAATAAGGCCCCATGCCCATTTACCATTAATTTCCAGTCCCAGGCCAGCCAGGCAACTACTAACTACTTTCTGTGCAATGATTATTCTTACAGTCTCTTTGTGCTCATGTGCAAGACAGCTTCTCTCTCGAAGAGTGGAATTACAAAGGCCATGGGCATGTGTATTTCAATTCTCAACTGTGGCTTTATCGTGCCTTGTGTGGTTGAATCAATTTACACTCTTACTAGTGGTGTGTAGACTTTTTTTTTTAAATGAAACCATGTTTTTAAAAATAATTAATTAATTAATTTTTGGCTGCATTGGGTCTTCATTGCTGCACACAGGCTTTCTCTAGTTGCGGTGAGCAGGGGCTACTCCTCGTTGCAGTGCATGGGCTTCTCATTGCAGTGGCGTCTCTTGTTGCAGAGCACGGGCTCTAGGTGCACAGGCTTCAGTAGTTGCAGTGCGTGGGCTCAGTAGTTGTGGCTTGTGGGCTCTAGAGCGTAGGCTCAGTAGTTGTGGCGCATGGGCTCAGTTGCTCCGCGGCATGTGGGATCTTCCTGGACCAGGGCTTGAACATATGTCCCTTGAATTGGCAGGCAGAGTTTTAACCACTGCATCACCAGGGAAGCCCTAGACTTCTTCTTTGGCCATATTATTTTCTTTAATTTTGTTCCTTTCTTTGCCAATCTGATTTGTGTAGTTATTTTGTTGCTTTAATTTGCATTTTCCTAACGTCTATCTTTTGGTGTTTATTGGCTTTTTGCATTTCCTCTTCTGTAAATTGCCTATTCATATTCTTTGCTCATCTACTAAAGTACTGTCTTTTCCTACTGATGTGTAGCAGTCTCGTATATATACTGGATAATTATTCTTTTTCAATTACATGCTTTGGAAATATCTTCTCCCAATCTGTGGCTTATTTCAACTCTAGGAACTTGTATCAGACAAAAGTTGTAAATTTTTATGTAGTCAAATTTATCAACATTTCCACATCTTATAAGAAATATTTCCCTACCCCGAGGTCACCAAAATATCTTTCTACATTTTCTTCTAAAATTAAAAAAAATTACATTTCACTTTAGGTCTTTAATCCACCTATAATTGGTTTTTGTATGTGGTGAGGAATTTTTTTCTCCATGTGGATGTCCTTTTCCTCTATTAAACCACATTCCACGTCAAGTTTCTGTTTCTGGGCTCTCTATTCTGTTTGCGCCTGTGTCTGTACACACCATCTCCATCAGTACAACTTTAGAACAAGTCTTGACATTTGGAATATTACTAAGCTCTACAAGGGCAGGGATCAGTGACCCTTTTGTTAACTGTCATATTCCCAGCATCTAAAGCTATAGCACATAGTAGGTGTTCAATAAGTATTTGTTGAATGAATAAATGGTAGGGCAAGTCTCTTTTCTCATTTGTCCTTTTTTCTTCAGGAGTGTCTTAGCTATCTCTGGTCCTTAATTGTTCTGGATAAATGTTAAGATCAGGTTGTCAAGTCCCACAAAAATCCTTACTGGAAATTTTATTAGAATTGCTTTGAATTTATAGATTTATAGATTAGTTCATGGAGAATTGACATCTTTATAATACTGAATCTTTCCATTTAGGAACATGGCATATATCTAGATTGTCTTTTATTTCCTTTAGTAATAATTTGCAATTTTCTCTGCAAAGGTGTGGGTGCATATGTTATTGAAATTATTCCTGGACACTTTGTAGTCTTTATTATTATTATAAATGAATTCTTTTTTCTTTCCACTTTCCCATAGTCTCTTCTTGGTGTATTTATTTTGTATGAATAAATCTTGAATTCCCCGAATACTTTGTTTGCATCTACTGAGATGATTCAATTTTCCCCTTTAATCTGTTAATGTGCATTTCTTTGATAATTTACTAATGTTGAACCACCTTTGCATATGGGAAAAGCCCGTTAGTTTTCTCCATTAGTGCAGACCAGTAGAAGTTTCTGCAGTGATGGGAATGTTCCGCTCTGAGAGAGTTCTTACTGCCCATGTGTGGCTACTGAGCATTTGAAATGTGGCTAGTGTGACTGAGGAAGTGAACTTTAAATTTGACTTAATTTGCTTAATTTAATTGTAAATTTAAATAGCCACACGTGGCTCATGGCTGCTGTCCTACACAAAGTCCAGCTGCGTGCCTGGTGCTGGCCAACCTGTGATGCTGCTCGGGGTTTATCTCCCGTGTTCTATTCCCTTGAATGTGCTCTTCGGGAAATGCGATAGACTATTGCTTTTCCTGGGGAAATATAAAAAGGCAGCTGAATCCAAACCACGATGCGGTGAAAAGTCACATGACAGCCAGAGCAGCCACCACCGCAGGTTCTTCTGTTTCGTGCTCCTTCTCATAAGCAGGGGGATTGTGCCCCACCTCACTTTACCAGACAATGCAGACATCCACACGTTGAGTGCAACTCCTTAACACCAACTCTTCTTGGGAAAATAATGTGTATGTGTATTCCACTGTTAAGGAGATACATATTCATTAGAGAAGACACAGGAGATACAGAAAAATGACGAGGAAAAAGAAATCAAATCAACCACGTAACATTTTGGTGTATTTCCTTCTCATATGCTTTTAATATATAAGTTTTTGTTGCTGTTGTTTGTTTGCAGATGCACAGTTGAGATCATTCTCCAGATATAATTTAAAATCCTGTTTTTTTCCTATAATATTATAACATGAGCATTTCTTCCTCTTATTATAAACTTTGTAAACACCATCTGTTAGAACTACATATTTTTTGCAGTGGAGAGACTATAATTTACTTCATTTATTGCATGTTATTTATCCCTCTCTTTTGCTATTACGAATATAAATATCTTTGGCATAAAGCTCTTTCACCGTTCCAGAATTTACACCAAGTAGAATTACTGGGCACAAGCAAAGTAACACATAGTTTAAGGTCTCTGATGCCTATTGCCCAACGGCTATCCAAAAAGGGGTGCATATCTACCCCCCATCAGTAATGCAGGGGACCCTGCACTTCATTACCTCCCCCTTCTCCTGCTCTGCCTGACCGTGATGGGCAGGAGTACTGGTCAGACTGTCCTCTTCTCACTCGACATCCCTTCTGTTGGCAATCTTACTCCGGGCTTGATCCTCACTGACAAGTAGCTGCCTTTCCAGCCTAGAACACACCTTGGGCTTCAACCGCCCCCTGACAGCTCTATTTGGATGACTCACTGGTGCCTGGGACTCAGCACACTCACACTCATCTGATGTCGTGACTCTCCCCTCAGATCCCCTTTATCTGTGTTCCCTGCTCAGCCAGCTGCTCCCCCTGCACACCCGCCTCTTTCCATGCTCTCCACTGTCTACCTGGCTGCCCCGGCCAGAAGCTGGGGGACATCCTTGACCAACTTCCTTCTCCACTTTATACTATCAAATAGCCAGTCCATTCTGCTTCCTACCTGCCCTTTCTTCACCTCCACTGTGGTTGTTCCTGTGAATTCTCTCCTGGATTACTTGAATCATTCCCCCCTCCCCAACTTTCCTAATAAAGAATTTTCAACATATAAAATGTTATGTTGGGGGCTTCCCTGGTGACGCAGTGGTTGAGAGTCTGCCTGCCAATGCAGGGGACACGGGTTCGAGCCCTGGTCTGGGAGGATCCCACAGGCCGCGGAGCGGCTAGGCCCGTGAGCCACAACTGCTGAGCCTGCGCGTCTGGAGCCCGTGCTCCGCAACGAGAGGCCACAATAGTGAGAGGCCCGCGTACCGCGATGATGAAGAGTGGCCCCCGCTTGCCACAACTAGAGAAAGCCCTCGCACAGAAACGAAGACCCAACACAGCCAAAATAAATAATTAATTAATAAATTCCTACCCCCAACATCTTCAAAAAAAAAAAAAGTTATGTTGGGACTTCCCTGGTGGCGCAGTGGTTGAGAATCCGCCTGCCAATGCAGGGGACATGGGCTCAAGACCTGGTCTGGCAAGATCCCACATGCTGTGGAGCTACTGAGCCCGCACTCCACAACTGCTGAAGCATGGGCTTAGAGCCCATGTTCCACAACAAGAGAAGCCCACGCTGGCTGCAACTAGAGAAAGCTGGCGTGCAGCAACGAAGAGCCAATGCAGCCAAAAATAAATGAAAAAAAAAAAAGTTATGTTATACAACTATGCAACCTACTGCTCAGACTTAATAAATGCTAACATTAGCCATTAAATGCATCCCATTTTTAAAAGAATGAGAATACGAGATATAGTTGAACTCTCTTTATGGCTCTAAATCCTGTCACCCATCTTCTCTCCCCAGGGGTAACCAGTGTTCTACAGCTGGTGGCCTCCCTTCTATTTTTATACTTCCAACATCCATATAAGTGTGCAAATACAGGGTATGATGCATTTCAAGTGTTATATAAGTGATACCAAATGCCACATAATCCTTCTGCCTGCAACTTGTTTTTTTCACTTAAATTTATATTTTGAGATGTAGCTCTGTTAGCATGTGTGGCTCCAGTTCATTCTAATTGCTGTATAGATTCCACAGTATGAACTTACACATCTGTTCCCGTATTGGTGGACATTAAGTTACCGCCCCCTGCCCTTTTTGCATGACAAACCACGTTTTAATAAATGTTCTTACACTCACCTTCTCTCACGTGCCGATGGTGTCCACAGGTGTCCCTACAAGTAGAACTGCTGACTGAACACATCTGCAACCTCATTAGATTCTGCTAAATTGTCCTCTTGCAGGGTTTGAGGGCTTGTTTTCCCACATTCTCACCAAAAAGGTACTGACAGCTTTTCCACTGCTGCCGACTTGATGGGTGTGAATCACATTTCACTGCGGTTTTGATTTGCACTTTCCTGTTTACAAGTGAGGCTTAGTGTCACTCCCCTTGTTCATTTCCTCTTCTGTGAGTTGCCTGCTCATGACCTTTACTCCCACAGTAGCCTCCTGCCCTCTCCAGTCTATTCCCTGCACTTGCTGCCAGAGCAAGCTTCTAGAAAAGGCAGCCCTGACCAGGCATCCACTCTGTTTAACAACCCCCTGCTTCTCAAAGCCCAAGACTCATAAGGTGGCCTCAGACCTGCACCACCCACTGCGGCCTCCGTTCCGGCCATGCCCCTTCATCTCTCTGGACACCAGCTGCCTGGACTTTTCTTAGTCCCTCAGATGTGCCAGGCTCTTTCCTGCCTCAGGGCGTCTGAGGCACAGTTTTCTCCACTCGTGGCCGACCTCCTCTCCCACCTCCTGAAACTCTCAAAGCCCAGAAGAGTGTAGGGCTTCAGGGTCCCTTTAGGGAAGCCCCGGGAGCCTGATCAACGTGCTCCCAGCAGCCTCTTGGCTCCCGGGTCCTTGCACATCTTCTTGGGTCCCGGGACGCCAGTGGTCTCATTGGTGTGAAGACAAGATGCTGGATGCACAGGTGCTAGATCTTTCCACTCTCCCTTCCCTCATTCAACTCCTGCCACGTCTGCCCCATCTCCTCAAGCCCCTGTTGGATAAAAACGGGTAAGACTTGGGAGGATAAGATACAGTTTCTATATATATCAAGGCTGCAAGCTATCATGAGATTTAAAAATGCATATAGGGAATTCCCTGGCGGTCCAGTAATTAGGACTCTGAACTTTTCACTGCTGAGGGCCCGGGTTTGATCCCTGGTTGGGGAACTAAGATCCCACAAGCCATGAGGCGGGGCCAAAAAAAAAAAGAAAAGAAAAGAAAAATGCATACAGTGATGAACGCTTGCACCAGAGCTGTCTGAGGCCCCCACTACCGTGTGTGGTTAAATGTCTCTGGACTCCCTTCCGTCTAACGAAGGCCTTCCTCAGAGTGTAATTAAATCTCATGGGCGCTTGAGCCTTCACAAGAGAAAAAACCCAAAGCGTGGTACTGCATTATTAATACTGGACCAAGAGAGCCTGAGAAAGTGTGGCTTTGCTGACCTGCTCAGGTCTCCCCGCCGACCAGGTTTACTGAGATATTATAACATTGTGTAAGTTTAAGGTGCACAAGGTGATGATTCGATCCGTGAGTGTATTGCGAAGTGTTGACCACAACAGGGTTAATTAACACCCCCATCATCTCACCTAGTTACTTTGTGTGTGTGTGTGTGTGTGTGTGTGTGTGGTGAGAACATTTAAGATCTTCTCTTCTGGCAACTTTCAGGTATATAACACAGTACTGTAAGCTTCAGTCACCATGCTGTGCGTAGAGCCCCAGAACGCATTCGTCCTATTAGCTGGAAGTCTGTGCCCTTCGGCCGACATCTCCCCATTTCCCACCTGCGCGGCTGGGCAACCACAATTCTACCCTATTTCTGAGTTCGGCTTTTTCAGATTCCACCCGTAAGTGGGATTGTCTGGCCCTTGTCCTTCTCTGACGTCCCGCAGTCGGCCGGCTCCTTTGGGAATGGCCTTGCTCCCCGCTGGCCGGGAGGAGGTCCCGTCGGGGAGCCGTGGGAACTTCCCTGGGAGCTGTCATCCTCGGCGCTCACGGTGGGGGGAGGGGCGCCGCGGGGACGCAGCCCTCCGAGCTCTCTCTGCGGGCTGACGGCTGGGCTGCGGGACAGACCCAGCTTTTCTCTCTGGATCCCCCGCTGTGTCTGTGCTGAGGCCACTTTTCCCACGAGCTGCCCCAGCCAATGACACAGGGTGGGGCACAGGGCAGGAGCGTCCGCTCAGACCCCTTCCTGAGGCATCAGAGCTCCTTGGTGGACAGATTCCTTCAAGCGCTCCCTTGGCCTGGTCCGGCTGCCTTAGAGTCACCTGCAGCCTGAGCCCCCCACATTCCGCACTCCACACTCCTTCCTACTCTCTCTCTGTCTCTCTCTCTCTCTCTGTCTCTGTCTCTCTCTCTCTCACATACACACACACACACACACACACACAGGGTGAGGTCTGCGTCACTCCTTTCTCCTTTACCCTGGTGTTTCCCCCAGCGCAGCTCACACATCTAACCCATCTTGGTATCCACTTCAGTGGGAAGCTGAAGCAACACAAGTGGTGCCAGGAGGGGTCCCAGGAAACGAGCTGGGGTTGAGGACTGGCTGGCTCACCGCCCAGGGCGAGGAGGGCACCGTGCTGAGTGGTATGTGGGCCCCTGACACACCGTGGCAGCCCCGTCACGAAAGATTTCATCAGTGGTGATCCAGGAAAAAGGTCCCGGTGGTGGAAATTATCCTTCCAAGGTGAAGATGGGAAAACAATGTCTACAGGAGTGGAGTTTTGGTAACTGCTAAGCTGCCTTAAGGCCCCGCAGAGGAATAATAAATACTTATTACTATTATTATGCCCTTAATGAGCAGTTAAAGGCTGGGTGTGAGGCCTCTTGGTAAAGAGGCTTTTATCTCCTGCAGTAGAAGAACTGACACAGCTGAAGAGTGGATTGAGGACCTGATAGGCTCAGAACCTCAGAGATGTTTAAATACTCCGTCAAGGCAGGTCTGTCAGGCTGCTGAGGTCTTTGCCTTGGCTGGGAAAACTTGACCCATGAGCACGTGATGGGGGCATCTGGATGGATGCCTCTGAGGATGTTGGCTCTGCAGACCTCCTCAGAGCTTGTGGAAGTGGCCCCTCCCCAGTAAGATGGCCCTTCCCTGTGCTGGAAAGACACTACGGAGGCCACAGTCCTGCAGGGCGGCAGGAGTCCCCTCAGGACCTGCCCTCACCTCCTCTCCTGGCCGCCAGGCTGACAACTAGGGTTCAATTCCAGCATAATTTGGCCGTGCATAGACTGTTCCTGATCAGGGAGGAAAATGATTATATTCCAAAGGTGTTGGGAGAATCAGCAAGCATGTGTGGGCAGGAGCCAGGGGAGTCCGTCTGGGATTGGATTTTGAGGGGCCTCATCAAAGAGGCTAGAACATAAGATTGGATAAGCAAGAATGCATCGATTTGGGGCACTTTATCACACGTGGGGTTTAACACCCTGGAAAGGCCTCCAGAGGAGGGGCAGACTGCTGCTGAGGTGGCCGTTAGAAGCCAGAAGTGTGGCAGCCAACACCGAGTGAGGTGAAAAGGCCTGAGTTGCCCTAACAGATGGTGAAGGAAGGAACAGAGACGGAGGGGAATGGCCACACCGGAAACCTTATCCTTTGTGAGGCCAAAGACCCACAGAGAGGTTCCAGACGGGGCCATCAGGAGCACATGGGGGAGAGGGACCCAGCATCACCAGGAAGTTCAGCAGTGGCTTTCTGCTGCAGCCCAGGGTTGATGGTAAAAGGGATGGCACAGAGCAGGGCTCGTTGATATCCATTTCCCACCCCCATGAAGTAGGAAAGACTGCGTGGCAATGCTTAGCTACCAGGAACTGGAGGCTACAATGATTTTACAGCAAGACGGGAGGGGGCTTGACCAGCAAGAATCATGGGGATGGTCATTAGAGCACGGTGACCCTTGAGGCCAAGTAGATGGGGAGCCAACAGGGGCACTGCTTAACACCTACAGCCAGAGAAAGGCAAGACTGGAAGAGCGGAAAGCCAAGGGGACTTACCCAGATAAAATCATGATCCTCTCCTCAGTTCCTGGACCAGAGTCTATTTTCAGGACTGGAACCCATTAACTGATGAGTGGCCACGTCCTTAGGAAGAAGGACTGTGTAACACCGTGGCAAGTGCGTACTGTGATGATCCCCCAGCCTCTCCCTGGAGGGACCTGTGGCCAGTTACTCAGGTGACTGCATACAGGAAGGACACTACCCAGGCATTTGGAGGCTATGGCAAATGCATTCTCTTCTATTCCAATTAGAAAAGAAGACGAGAAACAGTGCATTCACGTTGACTGGACAACAAATTCATTTACAGTTTTGCCTCAGGGCTATGTTAACTCTCCTGTCTTCTGTCATGATCTAGTCCAAAGAGAGCCAGACTGCCTGAAGCACCCATGGAACGTCACACTGCCCCATCAGCCACACTGATGATATGCTGATCAGACAGGAGAGCAAGAGGCGATAGGAAGCAGAGGCCTTGGTAAGACATACGCTCACTAGAGGTGGGAGATAAACCCTATGAAGATTTAGGGACCAACCACTTCAGGGACGTTTTCAGAGGTCCAGTGGTCAGGGGCGTGCCCAGATGTCTCCTTCAGAATAAGAGACAAATGACTGTATCTTGCATTGTCCATCACAGAGAAGAAAACTCAGTGTCTGATGGGCCTCTTTGGCTTCTGGTAGCAACACATTCCACACCTCCAGCCCATATACCCGGTGACATGAAAGTCTGTCAGCTTTGCATGGGTTTGGGGGCAGGGAACAGTTTTGTAGCCGGCCCAGGCTGCTTGGCCCATAATATCCATCAGACCCTATGGTGTTGAAGGTGTCAGTGGTGAAAGAAGATGCAGGGTAGAGCTTATGGAGACCCCTCGAGTGGGAGAATCACAGCACAGACCCTCGAAATTTGGAACAAGGCCATGCTATCCAGTTCTTTTGGGAAATAGTTCCTGGTATGTTACTGGGCCTTGATCATGGGGTGCCAAGTGACCATGCAGGGCTGTCCTTTATGGGTCCTATCATATGACTCAGCAAGTCATAAAGTTGAATGGACCCACTATCAGTCCATTGTAAGATGGAAATGGTCCATCCAGAATCAAGCCTAAGCAGGGCCAGATGGCACAGGTGGGCTACATGAGCAGGTAGCCAGAACCCACATCACCACCGGTGTCATTTCCCCAGCTCACACTTATGGCCTTAAGGGGGATCCTATATGAGCAGGAGGAAAAAAACCAACCTTGGTTAATGGATGGGTGCATCAGTATGTGGGTACAAGCTGCAAATGTATGGTGGCTGCATTACAGCTACACCCAGGGGTGCCTTGAAAGACAGTGGAGAGGGAAAATCTTCCCAAGAAGTGGAACTGTGAGCTGTGGCCTCCCACTTTAAGTGGAAGGAGAAACGGCCTAAGGTGAGACGATACATCACCCTGGGCAGTGGCCAATGCCTGGATGTCTGATCAGGGGCTTGAAATAAAAAGGATTGGAAGATGGGAGACAAGGAGGTCGGGGTTAGACCATGTGATGGACATACGGGGCAGGGCATGAAATGAGAAGTTATCATACATTATGTCCATCAGAAAGCATCACTACGGAAAAGGCACTGAACAACCAAGTAGACAAAATGACTTAGCCGGTTGACATCGGTCAAACTTTGTTATTGACCCCCTGGAACTGGCACGATGGGTGCACGAGTGGAGCGGCCATGGTGACAATGAGGGAGGCTACGTATTAATACCTAACATGGACCCTAAGTCCACTCTCTCTGCTTCAGGCCCCTGAAGGCCAGTGCTGAGCCCCTGATATGGTAGTCTTCCTCAAAGGACAACCGCCAACCTCTTGGGAGCACGTCAGCTGCACTTGGCCCCTCCTGTTCTGTTCACTTCTTCCTCATCGGAGTAGATACCTATGCTTGGTGTGGGTTTGCCTTTCCTGCCCACAGAGCTTCAGCCAGCACCACTATCTGGGGGCCTCCTGAACGCCGTATCCATGGGCACAGAATCCCACACAGCACGCTGTAAGGCTGGGGGATGACCTTCACAGTGAACGAGGTGCAGGGGCGTGTCCTCGATCGTGAGACCTGTTGGTCACATCGCATACTGCAGCAGCCAGGAACGCTGGCCTCGTGGAGCACTGAAGTGGCTAACAGCCCAGCTGCAGCCCCAGCTTAGCAGTAACATTCGGAAAAGGAGAGGTGCCACCCTTCGGAGAGCAGCTCGGGCATGGAGTCAGAAATCTCTACTGTGGGACTGTGACCCCAGTAAGAGTCCATGGGGCTAGGAAACAAGTGGTGGAACAGAAGTGGTTCTGCTTACCATGACCACCGGTGACCCCCTGGGGGACTGTGTGCTTCTCCTTCCCCAGCTTTGGGCCCTGCAGGGTTGCAGGTCCCAGCCCAGGAAGGGGGTGCATTCTTGCTAGAGTGCACAGCAAGTCCCACTGGACTACAAGTACTGCTGTGGCACCTTCGCCCTTGTGTCCAGTGCCCAGCACGTGAGGGGTCACGATCACAATCGTGGGGGCTGGGGGGAGTGGGGGGGGCCCGGGTGACCGCTGTGGTCACCTCCTGCTTCCTGCCTCAGCGTGGCTCTTCGTAGACCCTGGCAGCCCCTGGGCTGTGCAGCCTGTGGTTGCCGGGCCTCCGAGCCCTCAGGCCAGGAGGCTTGGGTTACACCAGAGACACCCCAAAGACCTGCTGAGGGGAAGGCTGAGGGTGAGGGGAACTGGGAACTGGTAGTGGACGAGGGAGGGGGTGAGTCTCCGTTGTGGCCCCCAGATCAACTGCAGAGACAGGAGTGGGAGTGTGCCCACCAGCCTCCCTCCTTAGCAAGAGGCCCACGGAAACTGTGGAGGCGCTGCTCCCCAGGCCCACGTGAAGAGGTAAAGTAGGTCTGTGAGGCATGTGGCTGAACCGTGACAGTCGTGAACGTGAGCTGCCCGGACGTCCCGCTGTGACCGAGGCCCCAGCTGCTGTCCTAGCGGATCCGTCGCCGCTTCTGCGCTGAGGCATTTTCCAGCCACTGACGGAGCCCAGGGGGTACCAGGACCTGAAGGCATGGGCGCTTCTGACAGGCCACCACTGCTCAGGGCTCCCCACCGCCCCGGCTGGAACTTCCTTAGATCTGTGCTGAGGCCCGAGTCTGTGTGCCCAGTCCTTCCTCCCCGCTTCCCAGGGCTTCCCAGGGCTTCCCAGGGCTTCCCAGGGCTTCCCAGGGCTTCCCAGGGCTCAGGCCACGCTGCGCTCTGCCGCCCTCCCCACGCCCATCTCTTGCATCTCTAATCTCGCCTCGCCTCGGGTCGGCTTCTTGGAGGGTGTGAACTCACAGAGAGGCTCTTTAAAAAAACTTTTAAAATTAATTAATTAATTAATTAATTAATTAATTTTTGGCTGCGTTGGGTCTTGGTTGCTGCACACGGGTTTTCTCTAGTTGTGGCGAGCGGGGGCTTCTCTGTTGCGGAGCACGGACTCTAGGTGCGCAGTCTCAGTAGTTGTGGCTCATGGGCTCCGTGGTTGTGGCTCGCGGGCTCTAGAGCGTAGGCTCAGTAGTTGCGGCACACGGGCTCAGTTGCTCCGTGGCATGTGGGATCTTCCTGGACCAGGGCCCGAACCCGTGTCTCCTTCACTGGCAGGCGGATTCGTAACCACTGCGCCGCCAGGGAAGTCCCATAGAGAGGCTTTTTGGATTTAAAAGCTCTACTGCTGGGACATTTCTCAAGGGGTTAAGGGTCTCCAAAGAAGTTTAAAAATGTTTAGAACAAAAGGCAGCCTTTAAAACAAAATCAGCTATGAAAATGCAGCATATTGTTCTCATTTTTTTTTATTTGCTCCAGATTGCTGAAGGAATCAGTGTGGATTGGGAATAGCGTGAAGCCTGGCACTGAGGGGCCGCCAGAGTAGAAGTCCCTCCTGGGGGCTCTCCTGTCTCCCCCGGCTCTGTTGCTGTTTCTCTTGATGAGCCGTGAACTAAACTTGCGCCCTCTTTGTGGCAGCTGCTGTGTTTTTCCTATGAATGATTTGTGAAGAGGGGTAGGGATGGGACTTACTGCAGGATAAATGCCCTAGCCCAGCCAACACAGGTCGTGGGTAAAGGCCCACTGTGGGAAGGACTTTGTTCTCGGGCAGTAGAGGTGACGGCTTCACGTGGCTTTTCAGACAGCCCCTTCTGAGATGGAGTTGGAGGTGACGGCATTGAGGTCCTGGCTGCTGGCTGCTCTGCTCGCGTCCAGACCCCTCCGTGGAGTCTTTGCTTCCTCTGCTTGATGTCTGTTTCCTAGGATCAGCATCACAGGTGCTCTTGAAGGCTGCTACCACGTTTGTGCTGTCTTTTGGAATTAATCAAAACTTTAATCCTCTGCTCAAAAAGTTTCCTTTGAACTATGGAAATATCAACCCTGTCAGAAAATATTTCTAAAGGGAAAACTGAAAACAGCTTAAACTCCTCTCTCTAAAGTTTTTTCCGAGTGAGCAATGTTTTAAACTTAAGAACGTTCCCGTGTAATGATGCCTCTGTGTGTATTCGTGCTTTTCTTCTGCTTGACTTCCATTCTGTTTACTCAGCAGTTAGGAGCCGTGCCACACAGGGCTCAGCTGATGGAAGACGTCCTCATGATGTGCTTAGAAAGCAAGAAAGGGGAGCCCGAGGGGAGAAGCCACACGTGTGCTGCGTCCTCCCCAGCACGGCGGTTAAGGGGGAAAGGCATCATCTTTCTGAGATACCCTCCACTCTCCCTCCCTTATTAAAGAAAACATTTAAAGACGTGAGAAACGAACGAAAAACGATGTGAGATTTAGGAATCCATCCAACTTAAAATCAGCTGCTGCTGAGCAGACCGCACATGAAGAGACAAACGAGCGTAGGGTCAGAGCGACACTTTCCAGCCTTTCGGGAGCAGTGACCCCAGAGCTGTTCACTTGCCCGCTTTCCTCTCCACCCGCCTCAACAATATGACAACCAAGACCCGCTCTGAAGAGACTAACAGCTAATTTTTGGAGCATTTTGCAACACGTCTTGACAAGTGAGGTTCTCCATTATATCGCAGAAGCAGAAGCCAGGAAAGTATCACAGTTTATCGTTCTTCAGTAAAAGAAATGGTTGCTCTCATTTAGAAATGTATTCTCGGGACTTCCCTGGTGTCCAGTGGTTAAGACTCCTTGCTTCCCCTGCAGGAGGCGTGGGTTCGATCCCTCCTTGGGGAACTAAGATCCCGCATGCCCTGAAGCTCAGCCAGAACAAAACAAAACGGAAAACCCCCAAAACCCCCCAAAACTACTAGAAATGTATTCTCTTGAATTTGAGCACATGCTACTAATGGGAGAGCCTGAAACCAAAATATGACAAGACCACTCTCAAAGCAACTGGGCAACATACAGAGAAGGCATGTGAGAGGCAGTCCAGGGCTGTGAGAGATCCCGGGGGACAGGTGGGCACAGTGGTAACTGTAACGCCGAGTCTGCGTCCTCAGAACCCCCAGAAGGGTGCTTGGCACATAGGACTGCATTTTTTGAATGAATAAAAAAGAAATGACATTTCTAAATCAAGGTTTAACTCTGGAAAGCAGAAGCATCTGATAGTTGTTCGGGATTTGTCAGCATAAAATGTTACATGGTGAGTGTAACCAGAGATGTTAATTTTATATACAAGAGAATTACTAGAATTAAACAAATAGTTCAAGAAAAAGGCAGTCAGAACTGGGAAAGTTAAACATGGGTCGCTCCCTGAAGAACATCTGTTTGTACTGCAGAATTCAAGCTGCCAGAAGGCCAGAGGCTGTGTCCTTGGGATGCTGAGGCTGTGTTCCTTTATGGAACATCCAGTGGTGGCTGCATGGGAGTGAGGACCGCCAGGACAAGGCAGCTCTTCCCTCCCTCACAAAGAATGATCTTTTGGAAGGACCTGAGGACTCAAAGTCCTAGGACGGCACTGATCTTGGTGCACATGTGGCAGAGTTCACCCGGCCGCTTTCACAGCGTCCTCACGGTCACTGACCTCATGCTGAGCTCCCAGAACAGATGACAACACGAAGCTTCTCAGCACAGGTTGACCTCATCTTGCTTAGCATTAATTCAGGCAATGGTTTGAGAACAAAACTGACCAGGTATACTGATTATCTGATAGACAGTGGTGATAGCTTTCAGAGGAATTCATATATACCCTACTACTATGTACCTGTAAGTAAGATACAAGTTAGTGACAGTATAGATAATTGAAATTCTCACATAGGGTGACGTCTGTGAGTCTTTAACTTCAGATGTGACAAGGTTCCACCTTATAGCTGATAATTACTAAGAGGGCACCTAGCTGGCAACTTGTTTTGTGTTTCTGCTTTTCCCCTTATTTGTCTTTCTCATGGGTGTTTGTTCATCAGCTTTCCCCCCAAGGTATTAAAACCGATGTTTCCTCCCCTAAAGTTTCTTTTAAGATAAATGTATTAATTTATTTTAATATGTACTGTTTTAATACAATAAAGTACACTCACATAAATTGTGTAATTTTTATACAAAAATCCCCACTTTTAAATGAGTTTTGACAAATGGATACACCCATGTAACTTTGCCACAATCAAGATGTAAACACATCCATCACCCCAAAGGTTCCCTTGTGCCCTTTTCAGTGAATTCTATCCCACTGCTCTGTTTTCTGTCACTGTAGATTAGCTTTGCTGTTTCTGTAATTTCACAATAATGAAATCATACAGAATGTACTCCCCTGTCTGGCTTCTTTCACTTAGCATAATGCATGTGAGATTCGTCTATGTTGTTGTATCAGTATTTGTTCCTTTTTAATCCTGAGTAGTGCTCCAACGTATATATAGATCACATCTGTTTATCCCTTCACCTATTGATGGGCATGTGGGTTGTTTGCAGCTTTTGGCTATAATGAGTAAACTTGCTATGTGGACTTCTGTTTTCATTTCCTTGGGCAAGTTACCCCAAAACCTTCCATGGCTCATTATTGCCTATTAAATTAAGCACACTCTCAATCATCCTCCACAGAATGGTCCAAATTACCTTTCCTGTCTTTTCTTCCCAACCTGTACTCACCTTTCAGCCAAGCGAGGTTCCCTGCAGATCTCTGCACAGCCCCTGTAGCTTCTAGACTCCACTGGGGCTCACACTGTTTCCCGCACCTGGAATGTCTTCCCACCTCTGTCAGATTCCCGCCTACCATGAGTCCCATTTCAAATGCCTCCCTTTCATAAGTTGTCTCTGACTCAACCATTAGAAGTCATCTCTCCCATCACTGGACTTTGTACCCCTCTGTACAGCACTTGCCTTATAATTATAGTCGATTCTTGTTATTTATGGTAGTTGTGTTCTACGAAGTCTCCACAAGCACTGTATTAGTGAATACTAAACTCCTACTCCCAGGGGAATACAGGGTTATGTTCCCATGAGCCTCTGGTCACAACGTTTTCATCAACCAAGTAATACATGACCTTGTTTCTATGTGTGTTTCATAGGTGCTCTTGACTCATTGACTCTGACCTCCCTGGCAGCACCATGACTCATGCCTGAACGAGGCTTACCTGACACACCGTCTCTTCTGCTTAGGCACATCCTGGGCTTCCTGAACTCGGGAACACTAGACAGCACTTCAGCACTATGCTTGGGGGTCATCGTAAACAGCAAAATCACCAATAAAACGCACAAAAATGCAAAAACTATGGCACTAAATAGACCATAAAAAAGGACAGGTGTTTATAGTAGGAGAGCTGAAACAAAAAGGCAGGGTCCTCACCTTGTCTGTCTGACCTGAGTCTGAGTGTCAGGAAACTCAAAATTTTCATCGGTCTGTGCATGTCCATGAATGACTATAGTGAGTAGACAAATTCACAAATTTTATGGAATTCCAAGAATAACGAGGATTGACTGTACTGATCTCCCTTTTGTAAGCTCTAGGGCAGTGACTGTATCTGCCATGTCATCTAACACAATGCTTGGCCTATGGGAGGAATGTGATATTGAGAAGCATTTGGGGGAAAATGATAGAAAAATAAAGTTACACTAGGTCACCAAATTTATCAGGTAACTTAAAATTTGTTATGCACCTCAATGTGCCAGGCCCACATGGGGAGCAGGTACACAGTGGTGAACAAGAGACCCTGTCCTCACTCGCAGGAGTAAGAACAGGAAGCCTAGCAGAAGGAGTAGCAAAACTTGAAATGTAAAATTTCTCCTCAGATGGAAAGAAGATTCCAGAGACTGAGAGCTGATCACTTACTATAGCTACCTTGGAATAAATAGCAATAAAAATCCATCTGCAAGCCCCTCAGGAGAGCCTGAAGGGAGCTCACTGTAGTGGTTAAAAGCATGACTGGAGTCAGACTGCTCGGTTTTTAATTTTGGTCCTATTAGCTGTGTGACCTTGGGAGAGTTATTTAACCTCTCTGCTTCACTTCTTCTTTTGTAAATGGGAACACCATACCCTCTACCTCTTTGGGTTGTTATGGGGATCGCATGAGTTAATATTTGTAAAGCATTTGGAACAGTGCCTCACGTAGTAAAAGGCAGGTGTTAATCATATTTTGAAAATTACACAGTGCCCAATTCATCTGCCGAAGAAGCAAACCTTGTCAGATCGACGTGATTACCTTTTAAAGAGAAACAGGGAAGTGGAATATGAGGTAGATAATCTCCTGGGCGTCTCATTGTCAAGCCGGGAAAGGTGGTCTTGGGCTCTCAGGTGAACTGTGTAGTCTGAGGACGTGCAGAGTAGAGACGTTCCAAGATGTTATCAGGACTGAGTCACGGCTGGTCCTGAGGCTAAGAATCGCCACCCCATTCTGCTCGTCTCCTGGTGAGTCACATACAAACCTACTGAGAAAATGCTCAGTACGCAGAAAAGGATTAACTTCGGATGGATGGTTAACACTGAAAGAGAAATTAAAGTTTAAATACTCTAAAACGTTAGAAAAAAAAAGGTTCTATAAAAACAGCATAAGGAATTCCCTGGCAGTCAAGTGGTTAGGACTCCATGCTTTCACTGCAGTGGCCTGGGTTCAATTCTTGGTTGGGGCACGTGGCACAGCCAAAAAATCAAAACAAAAAACCAAACAAAAAAACCGCAACAGCATAAAGTCAGTAGCCATGAAGTAAAAGCACTGATGGATTAAGAAAACAAAATGTAACAAAAGCAAAAACCGGAGTGAGTAACTGGGTAGCACAATTCTAAGGCCAACTGAGTCCATGAAATCACCCTGAAGAGCATAGGCAGAGAGCTGTGTGAGAAACGCCACAGGAGGAAACCTCCCACATGCCCCAAATGTGTAGCCAAAAGCACAGGACATACAAGTGCCAGAAAACAAGCATTAAGCCCATTTTCTTTCTTATTTTAGTCAATTAATTAATTAATTAATTAAGTTTTGGCTGTGTTGGGTCTTCGTTGCTGTGGGCGGGCTTCCTCTAGTTGTGGCAAGCAGGGATTGCTCTTCGTTGTGGTGCACGGGCTTCTCATTGCAGTGGTTTCTCTTGTCGCGGAGCACAGGCTCTAGGAGCGTGGGCTTCAGTAGTTGTGCCACACGGGCTCAGTAGTTGTGGCTCATGGGCTGTAGGGCGCAGGCTTAGTAGTTGTGGTGCAAGGCTTAGTTGCTCCGCGGCACGTGGGATCTTCCCGGACCAAGACTCGAACCCGTGTCCCCTGTATCGGCAGGCGGATTCTTAACCACTGCACCACCAGGGAAGCCCTAAGCCCATTTTCTGAACGAATAAAGATGCCAAAGGTTCTATGTCCAATTATAATTCATAAAGCGTGGTAGAGGAAGCTGGGGCCTTAGGAAAGGAAAACAGAGTGTATGAGGAAAGACGGAAGGTCGTTATTCTGTCTAGAGGAGAAAGCTGAAGGGTTACTGAATTGTATTCTTTGAGAACGGAAGGGCATTTTTTCCCTCTGTATCCTTGTAGAAACCTGAGAAAATAGAACCCAATGACTCAATCTAGTAACAAAATCCTTTTACTTGTGGACTCATGACTATGTAAAAATGCCATGAAAAACGAAAGCTTCATACAACTCAAGGTCTCAAGATTTCTGCACCGTAGCGAACATAGATGTCAGAGCACATGTGATCAGAGGAAAAAAATGCCAGTTGGCTGAAGGTTTTCAGCGAGTCCTGCTTATTCTTTACTTCATTTGTCTTGGAACGTGGAGGCCATTTGTTTCATGTAATGTGAAGTCAGTGCCTTTAACTATGGTACGTTAATGGTTGTGAATGGTAGAAAAGAATAAAATTGTGGTTGATAAAGAAATACAGTGACAAGTTTAAAAAACTTTGCTGTATGTTTTTACCATTCAATAGTAATGCAGTTATGCTCTGGGATACTGAACCTGGCGCTTCAGTGAAAGGGTTTGTGAAATAATTTATTAAAACCCCAAAAGATAGTCATTATGACTTCAAGCCAATTCGTGTAATAAAATGTTCCCTTGTTTCATGGTGCCCATCACACAGGCAGTGTCTTGGTTATACGTGCCTGAGTCACAAATATACACCTAGTCCCTTCTCTCTGCTATTGTTCCTTACGTCGGAAGCCCGGCTTTCCACCCGCTTCTTGGGAAAGGGGAGGAGTTATTTCACATTTCACTTTCTTCTTTCTTTTCTCTAGACCAGTTTCCTCAGGAAAAATATTCTCTCATGTCCTTCTCTGCTTCAACTGTGAATTTTTAAAAAACTGATCCTTCTTATGTTTAAGAACAAGCCACGCAAACATCTTTATCGAAGAAAAAGGCAAAATTCAAGCTCTAAAGTGAAATCAGATGTAGCAGAATCAGGAGACTCAATTTCAAATGCCAAATTTCTGAATTTCCCAGAATATCCACAAAGGTCTCTAATTCTCCACCCTCTTCCAGAAACGCACATAAGAGATTTGAAACATTTTCACTTAATTTCGTTGTTACTTTACTTACCCCAATAGTACTGCACCTTATTTCAGTATTTCAAATGCAAAGCATTCCAGTTAATCAGCGATCTGGCCTGGGAACCTCTCACTTATGATATTGGTCCTATGAGAAATACATATCAAGTTCAAAATGGCTGTACCCACTGATTAACTTGGAATTAAATGTTAGAAATTAACTTGGTCGTCAAGAATCATTACCACCATCAACAATTACTGACTTTTTGCTGTACATAAGGGTATTTACTGTGAGGACACAAAGGGGGTGTGTAACAATACCTGCCCTGTCAGGATGTAAATGGAGAGGTCAAAGTAGCAATGAATGACCAGTGGGCAGAAAATATAGCAAGTGCCACGAGAAGGTGCAGTTTGGAAAGTTCTCACAACCTTGACCCTTGACCTGATGCTTGAAAGGTTAAACTTAAGTAGAGACAGGGGAAATGGGATGGACAAAAGTACATTGGGGTGATGTGGGGCGGTGCAAGATCTCTTCAGGGAAGCGATTAGGCCAATTTAGCTGGAAGAGTATTCTGCTGGAAAGTAACAAACCATCCTGAAAAGACGACAGAATTGTACAAGTTAAGCCCAGTCAGCAGTGGGGAAACAGTAGAGGTTTCTGAAGAGAGCACGGAGATGATGTTCTCTCTTTAACCTAGCTGCAGGTGCAAGGTAAGAGGAAGAAGCCAGAGGCAGAACCAATTAGATCACAGTGCGAAAGGCACTGAGCCTACTAGGAACTAATGGGTGGTTTCACAGGTGGGAGGGAGCTTTTTTCTTTCTTCTTTTTTTTGCGGTACGCGGGCCTCTCACTGCTGTGGTCTCTCCCATTGCGGAGCACAGGCTCCGGACGCGCAGGCTCAGCGGCCACGGCTCACAGGCCCAGCCGCTCCGCGGCATGTGGGATCTTCCCGGACCGGGGCAGGAACCTGTGTCACCTGCATCGGCAGGCGGGCTCTCAACCACTGCGCCACCAGGGAAGCCCTCTTTTTTTAAAAAAATTTATTTATTTACTTATTTTTGGCTGCTTTTGGGTCTTCGTTGCTGCACGCGGGCTTTTCTCTGGTTGTGACGAGCAGGGGCTACTCTTCGTTGTAGTGTGCAGGCTTCTCATTGTCGTGGCTTCTCTTGTTGTGGAGCACGGGCTCTAGGTGCGCAGGCTTCAGTAGCTGTGGCACGCGGGCTTCAGTAGTTGTGGCTCGCTGGCTCTAGAGCACAGGCTCAGTAGTTGTGGCACACGGGCTTAGTTGTTCCATGGCATGTGGGATCTTCCCGGACCAGGGCTCGAACCCGTGTCTCCTGCATTGGCAGACGGATTCTTAACCACTGCGCCACCAGGGAAGTCCAGCTTTTTTCTTTTTAAACTCTCTGGGAAGCATTGCCACGTTGAAGATACCACAGTATTTATTCACTATGCTATGAGGATCAATAAGCATTTTTGGAATGTAGACTGGTAAGTTGTAATGGTTCTACTATGTAAGTCGTCCCTTGGTATTCACGGGGGATTGGTTCCAGGACCGCCCCCAAGATATTCAAAATCCAAGGATGTTCAAGTACCTTATATAAAAAGGTGTAGTATTTATTATGCTTTAAATGATCTCTAGACTACTTATAATACCTAATACAATGTAAATAGCTGGTGGTGCACAGCAAATTCATATTTTGCTTTTTGGAAGTTTTTGGAACTTTTTTCCACGAGTATTTTTTTCCCAACATTTATTTATTTATTTGGCTGCGTTGGGTCTTAGTTGTGGCACACAGGATCTTCCTTGTGGCATGCGGGATCTTTCATTGCTGTGCGTGGGCTCATTGCGGTGTGTGGGTTTCTCTCTAGTTGTGGCACACGGGCTCCAGAGTGCGTGGGCTCAGTAGTTGCAGCGTGTGGGCCTAGTTGCCCTGCAGCATGTGGGATCTTAGTTCCCAGATCAGGGATCGAACCGTGGCTTTGGAAGGAGGATTCTTAACCACTGGACCACCAGGGAAATCCCTTCCTGAGTACTTTTGATCTGCGGTTGCTTAAATCCGAAGATGTAGAACCTGCAGATATGGAGGGCTGAATGCAGTTGGGATCAGAGGAAAGATGTATTTCTGCCCTCAGAAGCGGGGGCGGGGGGGGGAAAGAAAGAGGTAAAAGAAGTGTATCTGTAAAGAGAGGCTAGAATGAAGTGGACCTTGGGTCAATTTTAGGCTTAAAACAAATATGCAGATGTGCAAACACTGGACTAAGTCCTTTGAAGAAAGTGTTTATTTTCCTAGAGAAATAATTTGCTATTCTCCATCATAAAACGTACATTCTTTAGAGAGCTGGACATGCAAGAGAAATATAAACACACTTGATCTCTAGGTCAGCTTTGTAACCTTTGCAAAGCAATCAACCTTTTGACTTTAAAAGAGGGAAAGAATTATTACAGTGACTGAAATACCAAATTCTGATCGACTGAGATGTCCTTAGACCAATTCAGAGAAATAGTAAACTTACCATTCTGTTCATTAATACTGTTGAGAAAAATGCCTCAAAACCCATTCATACAGAAACATAACCCAGTTTTAGGATAATCTGGTTCCTAGAGAGAAAAGAGGCTGGCTCAGATAGTTTCACATTAAGCCCCTCAACACCTCTGTGAGGAGGTTTTAACATTAATATAATTATCTTCCTTTAACAAGGCAAGGAAAGAAAAGCAAAGGACTATCCCAGGGTTACAGAGTAAATCTAGGGAGATGCCCGAATTGGATCCCAACTGTCCTAAGATTTGAGGGGTTTATCTGGGGAATAAGGTGGCACAGTATTAAAAATGCAACTGCTTTCAAAATCTTCTTAAATAACTAGGTAAATTAATGAACTATTGTACTGTAACATGGCAATTCTATTTTTGAACTTGTAATACAGGAAGAAATTTATAGTTGCAAAGACAATGCATTACCAAGCATTTTTAATGACTAACTACACTCCCTTAAAAAACAACAAGAACAACATCAAGAAACACCAAACAGCCTACTACATATCGAGGGGGGGAAATCCAACTTAACAAATATAAAGCTACAAAACTGTACTTTCTTTAGAGGAAGTCTTTTCTCTCAGTTGCCTAATTATATTTTCAGATGGAAACAATAAAAATTAAAAGGCAGGAGTCATTTCATCTTCAAGTGAAATGGATACAATTATAGTTTCTAAAAACTAGAATAAAAAATATGTTCACTTGTCACAGAGAAATATAAGTATTTTGTAATATTATATAGGAAACTATGCTAATACCTGGCACGCAGATATCAAATCTGGAATGGCGTTTGGTGCCATTTAATATTATTTTCTAAGGCAACCCAGTCAACTTCAATTACTCACAGACTGAGGATTATATCTCATACCATTTACTTAAACTTATCATTGTTCACTATAATTTCCCATCAACATTAAACCGGGATAGAGGAAACTGATGAAATGTCAGTTAACCTTGCTATTTATACATGCTTTGATTAAAATATAAGTTAAAAGTTAATAGCTAATATAGTTTTGAGCTATCATAGATATGAGTTTATGTACAATTTCAATTCTCCAATATAAAGTCAATTAATATGACACTGTAGTTTGGCCCTGCTTGTCATTTAAAAAAATGGAAATTTTAAAAGAAAAATAAATGTTTATATTTTTTCCACAAAAATTCTCAATACAACGTGCATCTTTGTACAACATACTAGTTATATAGTAGATACTGGCCAACATTTTGTTAAAAATAAAAGTTTTGGGGCTTCCCTGGTGGCACAGTGATTGTGAGTCCGCCTGCCGATGCAGGGGACATGGGTTCGTGCCCCGGTCTGGGAGGATCCCACATGCCGCAGAGCAGCTGGGCCCGCGAGCCATGGCCGCTGAGCCTGCGCGTCCGGAGCCTGTGCTCCGCAGCGGGAGAGGCCACAACAGTGAGAGGCCCGCGTACTGCAGAAAACAAACAAAACAAAAGACATAGGAAAAAATAAAAAAAATAAAAAATAAAAAAATAAAAGTTTTCCTGAGAAGTCCAGTTTCCATGAACCGCTAACTGCCTACCTCCCCTTTCAATATAAAGAATGTCAGCACCTGAGGATGATCAGCAATGAGAAACGAAGTCCATCTTTCCATCTGAGGCTCTTAGTACCTGTAATTCTATTTTAGTGCAATAATTCCTGAAGGTAAGTCTCCAGACCACCAACATATCCAGACCTCATATTCCCTGGCAAAGAATATTTATGTCCTACTAGGTTTATAACACCAGTCAAGGCAAGGCAGAGCTTTCTGTAAGTTATGTCATAACAAGCTCAGCAAGGGCTATTCTGCTCTTTTCAAGCTCAGAAAAACTGAGTCATAATTTTTTGAAAACTAAATGTAAAGGTTCTCTTCAAGAGAAGCACCACCATCCTCAGTACTTACACATAATACGGGAGAGCAAATATTAACTAAATGACTCCTCAGGCTAAATGGCCCAAGAGATCACATTTTCAACAACGGGGTAAAGTTTAAAAACCCCCAAATAAAAGAAAAAGCTATAATAAACTCTGAGAAAAGCAATATTCATTTTTCTGCCTTAGCTTAAACATGATTGCTTTCATTCATTAGTTAAAAAGAAGCCTGTGGAAATTGATACAAATAATCCAAGAAATGCAGTGGAATGCCATGATGTCATGAGAAGACTCTAGACAATGAGTTTTCTCTGGTTTATATTAACTATCAAATGTTCTGCTGGGGCATAAATTATCTCCTGTCCCACAAACTTTAAAAACAAGTCACAAAATCCACATTAGAATATAAGTTTTTTAATTTTTATAAATAACTTATCTGTTACAAAGATAGTTTTTACCCAGCTAAATCACAAAACCATCAACTCAAGATATCCAAATTACGTTTTATTAATAAAACAAGTAAAAACTGATTTATCAATCTTCACATAGAACTGCAGATGAAGCTGAAAAACAAGGCCTATTTTTAAAACAAAACGCATCAAATGTAAGGGCTTTGAGTTTATTGTCTAATTAACTAGGATTGTCATAGTTCTTCCCATATACAAGATGCAAAGCCTGGAAGTTAAGGCTTTGACATTCATATAGAATCACCTGTAATAATCCTGTTTATTTAAAAATATTCATTTGCAAACATTTACAGTGGGTGACAGTCTACATTACCTCCTATCTTTTGCTACATTTCAGCACTTCCCTTAGCCCCATTCTAAGCACTGATATATAATTCCATAATTGTTTTTTAAAATGCATACTGTTCTTTCTTTTTCTTGATTTCATTTAGTTATATACATTCCTGATCATCTGAATATTTATTTTCCTTATAAAAATATATCATCAAAATAAAGAGATGCTTGAGGTTGCTTCAGTGTTCAAGTTTGCTTGTTTTTCTTTTTTCCAGCTCTTCTTCAGTTGTCCTAAATATGACTAGCCTTGTTTTATAAATATACACGATACTGCCACCAAGTCAGGTTTAGAAACGGATGGCCCCAACAGTAAAGCATTTAAACTTCTCTCCGAAAAAAGGGCTGTAGGTACTGCTGCTGTTGCTGGTTTTGAAACTGTACTTTCCCAATAGTAATCTCTTGTGAGAGTTCTGTGGGACACGAGGCAGATAAAGCAAGCTTAACCTTGTTGCTGTCAGTGGGTTAAAAATATCTTTTGTTTTAAGCTTCCCTGTGGAAGATAAAACACTGTGTTGTGTTACCCACCGCTGAAGTCAGTATATAGTGTGACCTATAGACGTAAGTCTTGTAATATTTTCTGCAAGTCACTGTGCAGCATCTGTATGTCTTCACAGAACATCGGCACTCATGAGGGCAAAGTACAGAATAAGTAGAGGAAAGTTATTTTGTGCATAGTTTCATTTCATTAATGCTTTTTTTATTTTAAGGCGTTGCTTCTCTCAGGTAAGGCTTAAAAAGGGACATGATCGTGCTTAATCACTAAAAGGAAAAAAGAAAATTAGTTAACAAAAGACTATTACGCTATACATATAGAAATACAAGAAAATAATAAGGAAGAAAAGAAATCACTTAAAGCAGACTCGAGAGATCTGTACAGTAGGAAAAGCTTTGGGATATTTCACTCCATGTTTGTACAGACAATGCATGCTGCTTTTCTTTTCATCTTTAGACCCTAGATGCTGGCTTCACAGAGTGGAGACGTTTTCAGGGAAGACAAAGACAAGGCCAAGAGTACCACAGATTTGTGAAGTTCTTCCCCTATCCATTGGCACTTTATGGCAGCAAACAGTTTTTAAATAGTTAAATCTTGTTCCTTTTCTTCATGTTTGTAGTGTTTCACCGAAAGCTTTAAAAAAAAAAAAAAAGCCATTGTTCTATTCCTTCCTCCTGTCAAAATTCAGTAGTGACATGAGGGGAAAAGGTACTGGGAACACCTAGGTATTAATATATTGAGAATTATCCTTAACGGGCTACTGGTAACACTGTACATGGTTAGGCAGTGGGCAACCAAGTTTTTCAGCAGATTACCTTCATGTGATGAATTTCAACTGCCCATGACATTAGACTGAGGTATTATTAGCTCTGTGGGTTGACATTTAACATTAGCACAACACCATCTTGCCACACCTTCAAGTTGACAAAATCCTATGTAGCAGTGAAACTTTTCCCCTGATGACAGACTAGTTTCTTGAACTTCAGATGTGGTTTTAGGGAAGATATAGTGCCTCTTGGCTCAGAAATGCCTTGGCATCTCACACTGTTCACAACGGATTAAGGCTGGATGGTTCAAAAAAGTACAGGCAGTACAATTCCACTGAGCCCCCTCATCATCTTCTGTGTCTTGAGTCTTTGGTGTTTTGATGGTGGACCTTTGATCTGTAAGGAAGCAAAAATCGCAAAGTCATAAATTATTGGCAACTTTAAACACTATTTGTACTGCACAGCATGAAACAGCTTGTTAAACAAGTGAAGCATCTAGCTGAAACCGACACACATGCTTGATCCTTACAACCTGTCTCTATCAGGCTGGCACTTCTCCGCTGGGGAACAGCAACATGTACATGACATAACCACCTCAATATCTCCTCAAAGGGGAAAAGAGCATCATTTCCCCCAATTCATAGTAGGTGAAAAGGGAAATCAATTCATATGGTAACTAATAACCAAGATTACCATAATGTCACCTAAGAGGGTGAAAAGGTGTCCAACTACAATGCAATACTGCTAGTGCATTTATGTCTGATTAAAGTTTGAGTTTCATTTCTCACTGAAGTAGTATTTATATTTTTGTTTTCTACCAGGAATGGAAGTTTTTGTTAAATGTTCTCTATCTGAACAACGCAAATAAAATATAAAGATGAACTAATTTCTAAAATCTTATTTATTTAACTAAATATCGACAATAGACCTTGGAGGAGTAAATCAGTATAAAATTTTACCAGACTTTATTTCTCACTTTATTTAAAAATCATATTTATTATGGAACACTAGAAAGACTATTAGATTAAGAGTTGTGAGAATGGAGTTCTACTCCTGGCTCTGCTACTAACTCCTAATTTCTTTGCTCTGTGACCTTAGATAATAAATCATGTATCCTCTACATCTAATCTTTCTTACTTATAAAATAAAGTCACTGCAGCTTTATGAAGCCACTGTTCTAGAATGTCTGCATGTACAGAGGTAACTTAAATATAAGGAATAATTATATTCCTCCATGGTTGTATCTAAGATGAAATTACGTTTATGAAACTACTTTTTGGGGGGAGGGAGGTACCATTATAATTTTAGAATAGTATCCCTACAAATTACTGTAGGGACGTTTCAAGTAAAAGGAGCATGCACTGTTGGATCTCTCCAGTCAAGGTTTATAATTTGTAGTTTCCAAACTATGCTAAGACAATGTATATTAATTTGAAAATTCTACCTGCTCCATGGAGTTGATAACTAAATGATACCTTTTCTGCTCTTTTAAAAGACAAGCTATTGTATATAGTAGATGAAAATATCAAGTTTCTATAACAAATTTAAAATAATTAAGTAATGTTTGGTACTTTGTACCCCTTTAGCAGCACTTTACTGTTTGGCGTTAAACATTTATTGCAAAATTCCCCCTTTAAGCATTGGTCAGAATTTTTTAGGCATCACCACAGTTTCTGGCACATGCATGAGCAGCATGGAAGTACTATTTATACAGTAATTTTCTTTAAACCGGATAACTTTAAAACAAGTATCTATTTAAGGTTTACCTAAGTAAAAATATTTGAAAAATCAAGGGTCTGACAGTACTAATTAGTATCCCCTAAAACACATTAAAATAAATACAGTTAAAAAAAGTTTGACTTTTACCATCTACAATTATTTCACACTCCATACTTGGGAAACATTTTATAGCATAACTGTTTTAATCTGGGGATAATCCAGTCTACTTACTAGAATTTTGGTCTCAGCAAGGCTAGAAAACATTCCTACCTGGCACATTTTCAGTAAAACCTTGTCTTTCCTTTTTGTTTCATGACAAAGGTTTTTTAGGGAGGCTGTTCAATCTATATTAACACTTCAATCTATTATGAAGTGCCAGAATCTTCTTCATTATTTACGTAATGTCTAAGGTATCAATAGAGGACCTAAATTTTTTTTTTAAATGGAAAAGCCTCCAATGGTTTTCTGACATCTGCACAATCTCTTTTGGTACTTAGAATTATGACTCTTTTTTATGAGTGGTATTTGGAAACTAAGTAACCACCAGAATTGAAAAAAGAGGAAATTAGGTGGCACAGGATGACTTGTGATTGCCACACTTCATTTTAGCTGTTAAAAAACCCTGCATTGGGCTTCCCTGGTGGCACAGTGGTTGAGAGTCCGCCTGCCGATGCAGGGGACACGGGTTCATGCCCCGGTCCGGGAAGATCCCACATGCCGCGGAGTGGCTGGGCCCGTGAGCCATGGCCACTGAGCCTGCGCGTCTGGAGCCTGTGCTCTGCAACGGGAGAGGCCACAACAGTGACAGGCCTGCGTGCGGCAAAACAAACAAACAAACAAACAAACAAACAAAAAACCCCATAAAAAACCCTGCATTGTCTGTTGGTGGGAATGTAAACTGATACACCCACTATGGAGAACAGTATGGAGGTTCCTTAAAAAACTAAAAATAGAACTACCATACGACCCAGCAATCCCACTACTGGGCATATACCCTGAGAAAACCATAATTCAAAAAGAGTCATGGGATGGGGCTCTTTGGTGGTGCTAATGGCAGACTCTGGGAGGGCTCACGTCAAGGAGTACTTCCCAGAACTTCTGCTGCCAGTGTCCTTGTCCCCACAGTGAGCCACAGCCACCCCCAACTCTGCAGGAGACCCTCCAACACTAGCAGATAAAGAAACAGAGGCTGAAGATCCGTTAGCAGGAAAGTCAGCACTGGAACTCAGGACTTTTGACTGCAGAGACCACTCACACACTTCCATGTCTTCTGTCTGTCTCAAGGTCCAGCCCTGTCTTCCAGAGAGAGACTGGGTGCTGACAGGGTCTTGGTGCTCTGGCCGGATGTCAGGCCAGAGCCTCTGAGGTGGGAGAGCTGAGTTCAGGACACTGGACCACCAGAGGCCTCCCAGCCCCAATGTAATATCAAACGGCAAAAGCTCTCCCAGAAATCACCATCTCAACACTAAGACCCAGCTCCACTCAGTGCTTCACCCAGCAAGCTACAGTGCTGGACACCCTATGCCAAACAACTAGCAAGACAGGAACACAACCCCACCCATTAGCAGAGAGACTGCCTAAAATCATAATAAGGTCACAGACACCCCAAAATACACCACCGGACATGGTCCTGCCCAGCAGAAAGACAAGATCCAGCCTCATCTGCCAGGAAGCCTACATAAACGACTGAACCAACCTGACCCACTGGGAGCAGACACCAAAAACAGTGGGAACTACGAACATGCAGCCTGCGAAACAGAGACCCCAAACACAGTAAGTTAAGCAAAATGAGAAGACAAAGAAGTACACAGCAGATGAAGGAGCAAGGTAAAAACTCACCAGACCAAACAAATGAAGAGGAAATAGGCAGTCTCCCTGAAAAAGAATTCACAGTAATGATAGTAAGATGATCCAAAATCTTGGAAATAGAATGGAGAAAATAAAAGAAACGTTTAACAAGGACTTGGAAAAACTAAAGAGGAAACAAACAATGACGTATAACGCAATAAATGACATTTAAAATTCTCTAGAAGGAATCAATAGCAGAATAACTGAGACAGAAGAACGGATAAGTGACCTGGAAGATAAAATAGTGGAAATAACTACCGCAGAGCAGGATAAAGAAAAAAGAATGAAAAGAATTGAGGACAGTCTTAGAGACCTCTGAGACAACACTGGACACACCAACATTCGAATTATAGGGGTCCCAGAAGCAGACGACAAAAAGAAAGGGAGTGAGAAAATATCTGAAGAGATCATAGTTGAAAACTTCCCTAATATGGGTAAGGAAATAGTCAATCAAGTTCAGGACGCATAGAGAATCCCATACAGGATAAATCCAAGGAAAAACACGCTAAGACACATATTAATCAAACTATCAAAAATTAAAAACAGGGCTTCCCTGGTGGTGCAGTGGTTGAGGGTCCGCCTGCTGATGCAGGGGACATGGGTTCGTGCCCTGGTCCAGGAAGATCCCATGTGCTGCGGAGTGGCTGTGCCCGTGAGCCATGGCCGCTGGGCCTGCGCGTCTGGAGCCTGTGCTCCGCAACGGGAGAGGCCACAACAGTGACAGGCCCGCGTACCGCCAAAAAAAAAAAAAAAAAAAAAGCAGCAGGGAAAAGTAACAATTAACACACAAGGGAATCCCCATAAGGTTAACAGCTGATCTTTCAGCAGAAACTCTGCAAGCCAGAAGGGAGTGGCAAGACATATAAACTGTTGAAAGGGGAAAACCTACAACCAAGATTACTCTACCCAGCAAGGATCTCACCCAGATTCCATGGAGAAATTAAAACCTTTAGAGAGATGCAAAAGCTAAGAGAATTCAGCACCACCAAACCAGCTCTACAACAAATGCTAAAGGAACTTCTCTAGGCAGGAAACACAAGAGAAGGAAAAGACTTACAATAACAAACCCAGAAGAATTAAGAAAATGGTAATAAGAACATACATATCAATAACTACCTTAAATGTAAATGGATTAAATGCTCCAACCAAAAGACACAGACTGGCTGAATGGATACAAAAACAAGACCCGTATATATGCTGTCTACAAGAGACCCACTTCAGACCTAAGGACACATACAGACTGAAAATTAGGGGATGGAAAAAGATATTCCATGCAAATGGAAATCAAAAGAAAGCTGGAGTAGCAATTCTCATATCAGACAAAATAGACTTTAAAATAAAGGCTATTACAAAAGACAAAGACGGAGACTACATAATGATCAAGGGATCAATCCAAGAAGAAGATATAACAATTGTAAATATTCATGCACCCAACATAAGAGCACCTTAATACATAATGCAAATGCTAACAGCCACAAAAGGGGAAATCGACAGTAACACAATCATAGTCGGGGACTTTAACACCCCACTTTCACCAATGGACAGATCATCCAAAATGAAAATAAATAAGGAAACACAAGCTTTAAATGATACATTAAACAAGATGGACTTAATTGATATTTATAGGACATTCCATCCAAAACCAGAAGATTATACTTTCTTCTCAAGTGCTCATGGAACATTCTCCAGGATAGATCATATCTTAGGTCACAAATCAAGCCCTGGTGAACTTAAGAAAATTGAAATCGTATCAAGTATCTTTTCCGACCACAACACTATGAGACTAGATATCAATTACAGGAAAAAAAATCTGTAAAAAATACAAACACATGGAGGCTAAACAATACACTACTAAATAACCGAGAGATCACTGAAGAAATCAAAGAAGAAACCAAAAAATACCTAGGAACAAATGACAATGAAAACATGATGACCCAAAAACTATGGGATGCAGCAAAAGCAGTTCTAAGAGGGAAGTTTATCGCAATACAATGCTACTTCAGGAAACAAGAAACATCTCAAATAAACAACCTAACCTTACACCTAAAGCAATTAGAGAAAGAACAAAAAAACCCCCAAAGTTAGCAGAAGGAAAGAAATCATAAAGATCAGATCAGAAATAAATGAAAAAGAAATGAAGGAAACGATAGCAAAGATCAATAAAACTAAAAGCTGGTTCTTTGAGAAGCTAAACAAAATTGATAAACCATTAGCCAGACTCATCAAGAAAAAAAGGGAGAAGACTCAAATCAATAGAATTAGAAATGAAAAAGGAGAAGTAACAACTGACAATGCAGAAACACAAAGGATCATGAGAGATTACTACAAACAACTCTATGCCAATAAAATGGACAACCTGGAAGAAATGGACAAATTCTTAGGAAAGCACAACCTTCCAAGACTGAACCAGGAAGAAACAGAAAATATAAACAGACCAATCACAGGCACTGAAGTTGAGACTATGATTAAAAATCTTCCAACAAAAGCCCAGGACCAGATGGCTTCACAGGCGAATTCTATCAAACATTTAGAGAACACCTATCCTTCTCAAACTCTTCCAAAATAGAGCAGAGGGAGGAACACTCCCAAACTCATTCCACAAGGCCACCATCACCCTGCTACGAAAACCAGACAAAGATGCCACAAAAAAAAACTACAGGCCAGTATAACTGATGAGCATAGATGCAAAAATCCTCAAAAAAAAATACTGGCAAACAGAATCCAACAGCACATTAAAAGGATCATACACCATGATCAAGTGGGGTTTATCCCAGGAATGCCAGGATTCTTCAATATACACAAATCAATCAATGTGATAAACCATATTAACAAATTAAAGGAGAAAAACCATAGGATCATCTCAATAGATGCAGAAAATGCTTTCGACAAAATTCAACACCCATTTATGACAAAAACCCTCTAGAAAGTCGGCAGAGAGGGAACTTACCTCAACATAATAAAGGCCATATATGACAAACCCACAGCCAACATCATTCTCAATGGTGAAAAACTGAAAACATTTCCACTAAGATCAGGAACAAGACAAGGTTGCCCACTCTCACCACTGTTATTCCACATAGTTTTGGAAGTTTTAGCCACAGCAATCAGAGACGAAAAAGAAATAAAAGGAATCCAAATCGGAAAAGAAGAAGTAAAATTGTCATTGTTTGAAGATGACATGGTACTATACCTAGAGAATCCTAAAGATGCTACCAGAAAAATATTAGAGCTAACCAATGAATTTGGTAAAGTAGCAGGATACAAAATTAATGCACAGAAATCTCTTGCATTTCTGTACACTAATGATGAAAAATCTGAAAGAGAAATTAAGGAAATACTCCCATTTACCACTGCAACGAAAAGAATAAAATACCTAGGAATAAACCTACCTAAGGAGACGAAAGACCTGTATGCAGAAATCTAAGACACTGAAGAAAGAAACTAAAGATGATACAAACAGATGGAGAGTTATACCTTGTTCTTGGACTGGAAGAATCAACACTGTGAAAATGACTATACTACCCAAAGCAGTCTACAGATTCAGTGCAATCCCTATCAAACTACATATGGCATTTTTCACAGAACTAGAACAAAAAATTTCAATCTGTATGAAAACAAAAAAGACCCCGAATAGCCAAAGCAATCTTGAGAAAGAAAAACGGAGCTGGAGGAATCAGGCTCCCAGACTTCAGACTATACTACAAAGCAACAGTAAACAAGAGAGTATGGTACTGGCACAAAAACAGAAATATAGATCAATGGAACAGGATAGAAAGCCCAGAGATAAACCCACACACCTATGGTCACCTTATCTTTGATAAAGGAGGCAAGGATATACAATGGATAAAAGACAGCCTCTTCAATAAGTGGTGCTGGGAAAACTGGACAGATACATGTAAAAGAATGAAATTAGAACACTCCCTAACACCATACATAAAAATAAACTCAAAATGGATTAAAGACCTAAATGTAAGGCCAGACACTATAAAACTCTTAGAAGAAAACACAGGCAGAACAGTCCATGACATAAACCACAGCAAGATCCGTTTTGACCCACCTCCTAGAGAAATGGAAATAAAAACAAAAATAAACGAATGGGACCTAATGAAACTTAAAAGCATTTGCACAGCAAAGGAAAACATAAACAAGATGAAAAGACAACCCTCAGAATGCGAGAAAATATTTGCAAATGAAGCAACTGAGGAGGATTAATCTCCAAAATACACAAGC
Source organism: Mesoplodon bidens (assembly GCF_964165515.1). Taxonomy (NCBI): domain Eukaryota; kingdom Metazoa; phylum Chordata; class Mammalia; order Artiodactyla; family Ziphiidae; genus Mesoplodon; species Mesoplodon bidens. Next base: position 77,950,821 of record NC_138168.1, on the reverse strand, counting down.
AGTTCATGCAGCTCAATATCAAAAAAACAAACAACCCAATCCAAAAATGGGCACAAGACCTAAATAGACATTTCTCCAAAGAATATATACAGATTGCCAACAAACACATGAAAGGATGCTCAACATCACTAATCATTAGAGAAATGCAAATCAAAACTACAATGAGGTATCCCCTCACACCAGTCAGAATGGCCATCATCAAAAAATCTACAAACAATAAATGCTGGAGACAGTATGGAGAAAAGGAAACCCTCTTGCACTGTTGGTGGGAATGTAAATTGATACAGCCAGTATGGAGAACAGTATGGAGCTTCCTCAAAAATCTAAAAATAGAACTACCATACAACCCAACCCAGCAATCCCACTACTGGGCATATACCCCGAGAAAACCGTAATTCAAAAAGAGTCATGTACCACAATGCTCACTGCAGCTCTATTTACAATAGCCAGGACATGGAAGCAACTTATGGGTTCACTGACAGATGAATGGATGAAGAAGATGTGGCACATATATACAATGGAATGTTACTCAGCCATAAAAAGAAATGAAATTGAGTTATTTGTAGTGAGGTGGATGGACCTAGAGACTGTCATACAGAATGAAGTTAAGTCAGAAAGAGAAAAACAAATACCGTACGCTAACACATATATATGGAATCTAAAAAAAAAAAGAAAAATGGTTATGAAGAACCTAGGGGCAGGACAGGAATAAAGACGTGCAGACGTAGAGAATGGACTTGAGGACACGGATAGGGGGAAGGGTAAGCTGGGACGAAGTGAGAGAGTGGCGTGGACATATATACACTACCAAATGTAAACTAGATAGCTAGTGGGAAGCAGTTGCACAGCACAGGGAGATGAGCTCGGTGCTTTGTGACCACCTAGAGGGGTGGGATGGGGAGGGAGGGAGGGAGACACAAGAGGGAAGAGATATGGGGACATATGTATATGTACAGCTGATTCACTTTGTTATAAAGCAGAAACTAACACATCACTGTAAAGCAATTATACTCCAATAAAGCTGTTAAAGAAAACAACAAAAAAACCCCTGCATTGCAAAGCAGAACTGATTTCAAGAACTAAGTAAACCTCTATAAGTGAAACTAGCAACTCCCTATTTTAGCTTTAAGGCAAAACTGACTAATTCTTTATTTCTCCAAAAGTAGCCAGTACACAGGCTTCTATCTTTTGTGCAAAGGTTTTTAAGTACTGGAGTTTTTCTTTTTCTTTTCTTACTTTTCATCATGGGATAACGGTGAAATAAACCCTCAGGCACTTATCCTGCTTCTACAACTCTCAAGACGAATCTTACTTCATCTGTATTCCACCTCCCTCCTAACCTCAACACGTAAGTACTGGAGTATGTTGAAACAAAACAGGATCTTTTTATATGAAAATTTTAGTGGTTTTTTTTTGTGTGTGTGGTACGCGGGCCTCTCACTGTTGTGGCCTCTCTCATTGCGGAGCACAGGCTCCGGACGCGCAGGCTCAGTGGCCATGGCTCACGGGCCCACTCGCTCCGCGGCATGTGGGATCTTCGCGGACCGGGGCATGAACCCGTGTCCCCTGCATCGGCAGGCGGACTCTCAACCACTGCGCCACCAGGGAAGCCCGAAAATTTTAGTTTTTGAAAGAGAGTAAAAAGATTGTATTAAGGCAACTCATTTAGAGTCTAAAATACCCACTTTGCTTATTTTAAGAAGCTAGGCTATACCACTCTTTTCTTTATTCCTCTATTCAATTAACATCCAAATAGCATCCAATGTTTGAACACTGGCTTCCCCATGTACTATGCCAAATATCCTCATCTCACTTTTGCTCCTTTGTAATAAGAGTTCATTACGTTCCAGCTAACGATGTTTACAAACATTTAAATTAAGAAATATGAAGACAAAGCTAGGCCTCATTAAATTATACTTGAACAAACACGAGTGGACAGTACAGGATACTGAACGAGACTATGAACGTTCCCGTAACAAACGAAAAAACTAGGAACAGACTTGTTTCTTTCTTATTCCCATTTCTGTATGTTTTTTAATGCCTGGAGTAAAAAAAACCCACACAAATGTTCCGACATGTCTTAGTTTGGTGTCTATATAGTCTGTGAATATCAGTGATGTAAAAATGATAGTGGGTAATTATTTTAAAAAACCATTCGTCTGAAATTCAGAGTATTTTGATTACAGAGAACGATGCGTAAACTAAATAGGACAGAATACTCATGAAAAATAAACTTTCCTAAGGTGTCTTCCTTAACGTTTGTCTAAAATTTCAAAGAATGCAAGTTTCCGCACCTGGTGATTTTTTTTTTTTTTTTATTGGCCAAGATTTGCTATTTTGGGAGTATATGATGAATCCTTAGGACATGCATATTACTTTTCAAGAGCTAAGTACATTACATTTTTGCACCCTCCCCAATTCCCAGCATGTAAGTGAAAATAAATATCTTCTGAATGAATCCATCCAAGAATGCCGAAGTTTGAAGCACTTCTAGAGTGGAAGGTTTTCCAAAACCTTGCTTTTCAAAATGCAACAGTTCTCACACTTACTGGACACACTAACCTTTGGGTTTTGGTGGCACAGGACCTACAAATCCAATATTGTCATAAAAGTTATGAATAGCGCTGGGATTAAAATGTGGTCCTGAAATACATAAAAAGTAAGTATATCAATGCTTATAGCTCAAAAATATTTTAAAAATTGTTAAAAAAACAAATATTTTCTTTCTAAAAAATATCACATTATAAATAGAAGAAATACTTTTTGCACCTCTAATGTCAAATTACATGTCAGGATTTCAAAAACAGCTAAGATAGGTATAATATAGTACCCATAACAGAGGTCTAAGTGGTAAATTGGGGAAGAAGTCAAATTAATGCCAGTAAGACGGTAACAGAATTAGAACTAGACCCCTGTTCTATGTGACAAGATAACTTAAAATTTAACAATTTAAAATACAATTTTAACATGGTCTTAAGCAACTAAATAGCTTGGCTTCAAGTAAGTATAAAAACCTTGTACTAATGTAATACAGTGCTTCAGATTTTAAACAAAAGCAACAAGTTCAAGAATTATAGTTTCTAGACTGGCACTAACTTCCTTTTTCTCTCCAAAGTTAAATTATGGCATTTTCAATGAATGTTTCAAGATAAACAGCTTACTTACTAAAATAAAACAAATCATCTTTCAGTTTAATGGATTTTGGCACATACTAAGAAGTATGATTAAGGGCTTATTTTTTGGCTTCTTCCCTTTCCTGTCTTTTCCATTTTATATATTTCTATTATTTCTAAAGTTCAGAATTAGGTTTAAGTTATAAATATTCCTTTTAGTTGTCTATGGAACTGAACTGTAAACATTTTTTGTTCTACAATAAGCAGTTATTGCTTGTCAATAATAGCTCAAGTATAATAAACTATCATTGTCCTAAAAATATAAGCCGTATTTTTATTTTCGTCTCTATTTTAGCAATTAAGAAAGTACCATTAGGGTGGCGATGCCTTTTAAATTATGTTCTTAAAAGCATAATTCTTGAAAGGGAAAAAGGAAAAAGGTTTATGAAGTACGTACATTTTAATCTTAATAAATATTGTAACAGATTATACTAATGCATAACAGCAATACTTTTGACAATACAGCCAGACATACTAATCACTGTCTTCCCTTAACACATGACTAAAGGGGATTTGAAGCTTATACAATGGATCAAATTACTCCTCAACCAAATACGTAACTTTGGGGGGGAGTGGAGAGTGAGCGAAAACAAAAATCCAAGTAGCACTATATGGCTCCAAGGTCAAATCTGAAACAGTAAGATTACAATGGATAAGTCTGGTTTTAGCCATGGGAAAAGAGTCGGTAAAAATGAATTTCAGCTGAGTATGCATTGAACTTTACCTCGGGCTTGAAAAAGATCAATTTCTTTGGTTAAGCAGTCAATGTCAATCTGGAGTTGTCTATTACAACTTCTCAATTGCTGCATTTCTTCGAGCTGAAAAATAATTCCATGTGAGAAGGATCTACATTGAACTCTTGTGTTATTAGCTAAGAAAGAGTGAAGTTTTGCAGGGGGAGGTAAGGACAGAGAAAGAAGTATGAATTAAGAGCATTTCTAGAAAACAAGATCAAGGTTTTATACTTATGACAGATTGCCTAGTCTCATGTTCAAGCATAGCAGTCACAACAGTTAGAGAAAGAAAGACTTACTGAAGGTATTTGGGATATGGAATTTGATCTTTTCAGACGCCTTCGAGTTAGATTATTTTCCATTTCATTGACCTCAGATTTTAGTTTATCCAGCTTTTTCTTCTGAATCTCAAGTTCTCTTTGAAGTCGTTCCATTCTGGCCTTCTGATGTACCAAAAGAGCTGCAATACAGATTAGTAAATATGAGGACCCACTCAGTTTAGTCAATTAACCTTTAAACAGCCTCGGGGAAACAAAACAAATGACTACTTCTGTGACAAACAAGAGGCTGCCAAGAATCCCAAAGATAACAATAACACAAAGTATTGTGAGTGAAACTAAAATTTCAAAATTTTTTACTTGAAAATTATTTTAATTATTTAAGCATACAAATGTCACTCATTTTTTTTGGGGGGGGAGGTTTTAGTATGGCCAATGACAGCATTTTTGCCTATAGCCGCTCAAAAGGTCTACTAGAGTCAATTAACCTACTTACTATTTAATTCAAATTTGACCCCTTGAAAGGATAAGCCCCTCTCCTCCAAAGTGTCTGACATGTTTGGACTATACATAAGGTATCCTAATATAGACATGTTATAGATATTTTAGACGGGAACATGAGTTAGGTTAAATCCACTTTGATGTATACAACAAATAAAACTGATTTCAATTCACATGAATGTTAACATTAAATTCCTCAAACTGAAAATTAAAAACAATACCATTCAGATGAATCAAACACATTTTCTTATATTGCAATTACGTTTTGTGAAAATATTTTCCTAAGATTTCCTAAGGAAAGAAAATAAGCAATCAATCTTGTCGCATGAATGATGAATTGCTTGGGAAACCTTATTAAACCATAAAAATTGGTATATGTTCTTGCCATCTCTGGACAATGTGAGCTTCACTTCTTAGGACACTGGACTGGTAGTGAAGATACCTGAATAGACTTCTATTAAAAGGCAGCTTGGGACGATTCTACCATGAGAAAACAGGCAGATGTGGGAAAATACAATAAATAACTTCTAAAAATGAAAAAGTCAAGTTGATTAAACAGATTAGATTAATGCTAAATAGTCATCATCAATCAAACTTAAATTTCCATGAATCTAAAAAATAAGGAAAAGGCTATAAACATTCAGGCCATTCAATCCGGTAGTGTATTCTAGAATCAGAATTAGGGTGTGAGGTGCGGGAGGCTAGTTAGGCTCAAGTACTTTAAAATTAACTTTAAACAATACATAATTTTTCCCAACAAAAATGTGACACTAATATAATCCACAGGTATTTCCTCTGTAATTCTTCTTTCTTACTTCTTGGAAGAAAAGAATATTAGGGCATTATGTTTCAAGTTTTAAAAACCATGACTGATTCTTGCTACCCTCTCTCCCATTTTAATATATATTCTAAGAACACAGGGCAGTGTTTTTGGAGGTACACATGTTCCTGGTAGAAAACTCACCGTGTCTTTGTACATCCATACCTACCCCAAGCTTGTTTTGTCAGGCTTTTATTAATTTGGTTTATTTTATTTGAATTGCAGACTTTTATCCCTCTATTTCCAAAATATAAGAATTCTGCATTAGGGTTTATTTTATTCTCTTAAAAAAGATGAGGAGTGGGCTGTTAATTTTTGAGTGGGATAATAAGAGGAGAAAGACGGAGGCACGAAGCGGGAATGAAGGGCAAGGCAGAGGAGAACCAGGAGTACATAATACACTTGCCTTCATTTCTAAACCCTGACCACCTACCAACACGTCTCAAGTGGCATTAGACATTTGTTCAAATTAATGATTACTTAAAAGCAGTATTTCTTAAAAGTAATGGAGATTTTCTCCCTAAAAGTTTTTTCCTAAATATGTTAAAAAAAACACTTAAAAATACATTTATTTATCTATTTATTTATTTTTGGCTGCGCTGAGTCTTTGTTGCTGCACACAGGCTTTCTCTAGTTGCGGCGAGCGGGGGCTACTCTTCTAAAATACATTTACTTAGTGGTTCTAACGATATGTGATAATTTATATTTGTGCTGAATTAGAAAATAAGATACACATTTGTTATATTGTTTAATATTATATATGGAGAGGGGATAAGAACAGATTTTCTAAGAAACTGAAACCCAACCTATATCACACGCTGAGTGGTCAAAATTCATACCACGAGGGCAAGGAGAGAACCTCAAAGTAAGGAGTTATAACAACGAAATACGAAGAATCAATTGTATTAGAGAGGACTTCCATTTAAAGATGACTGAGCGTTGCATTTACATGATCTTCTGCCTCTTGAAACCCCATGAAAATGACAGAGGAATAAAACTGATAGAATCCAACAATGATAAAAAATAGGAAGAAGGCAATAAATGGACGAGAAATTTCAACAAGTTTCTGGAGAATGAAAGTAGATGAAGTGGCATAGGCTTATGAAGGAGAAAGCTACAGTCTCATAGACAAGTACTGTACTGCAAAGAGGCAGCTAACTTGCCTGCAGAAACCTAAAGAGGCTCCAAACTTTGGAGAATGAAGGTAACAACAGAAGGCAGAAGTGAGGGGTGGGCCAGAAAAGGGGGTTAATTGGATATCTCTTTATGGAACAGCTCATCTCTCCCCATCCTGTGGAAGGGCAGGTAGCTGTATGCTTATTCTTAAGGCTCCTTCAAACACACATTTCTCAAGCTGGTTCCCATACACAAAGAATGCTAGGTGGTGATAGTGGAGTGTTCTCTTGCAGCAGAAGGCTCTTCACTTATTCCTCACAAAGCAAAGTCTGCCAAGTGACAAGTCTCACTTTCTTACACAGGGCTTTTAGCCCTCATAGTCCTTTATTCTTAAATATGAAGCAATAGCCAAGGATCACCACACATTTGAGGAACATCTGACATGTGAAAGACCCAGATAAAGAGAAAGACTAAACCCACACTAAGTAAATATAATTGAGTAGGGAGATGAGAGAACTCAGCTTCTAATGAACATCATTAAGAGAGTTCAGACAATGAGCATCCATAAAACAGCAATCTGCTATGAAAAAGGAATCGGAGAACTAGCTCTTAGAAATTAAAAACATTACTGCTGAAATGAACATTTCATACATGGACTGAAAGAAAATTTAAGGAAATCTCAACTACAAAACAGAAGGACAAGGAGGTGGGATATACTGAGAATATGACAATGAGAAATAAATAGAAAATTGGTCCAGGACGTTAAATAGCTGATTTAAATAAGTTCTGGAAAGAGGCAATAAGAAACTGGAAATCAGGAGATTTCCTGGTCTGAAGGGAGATGCTAGCCTTCAAACTGAAGGGGTCCAATGAATGTAGAAAAATGGACGATTAAAAAAAAAAAAAGACCTATACCTAGATACATTACTGTGGTCTATACAGAGTAGTTATACATAGAATATATGTGTGTGTGTATATATATATATATACACACACAAGTATGTATACCTTGATAAAATTAAAATAATATCCAATTATATACAAGTAGTTAAACCATAATAAGGCACAGGTAAAGACTATGCTGCAGCTTCATTTGTAATATTTGCATTGTAATAATATTTTAATTATTCAGCCAAATCACATTAATTTTCTCTATTCTGGAACCCTAAATTATTTAAATAGTAATGGAACTGAAATTACTTTTTGTACTAGTTCAAAGGGCATTAAGTAAATTACTATCATGAGTGAAGTGTGAAGGAAGGAAACAAAGGGAATAAACTACGTCAAGAGCTTACATATTATTACTTTGTATTTATAAATCATTTCACACTAAAGGGGAATCTTTTTTTGTTAGATGAGTTCATTTCATTTTTCACTTGGAAAAATTCAGCATTTTAGATTTTTCATGATAAAGTACATTTCTCAATTAAATTGCAATCTCCTTGAGGGTAAACATTTTTGTATCATCTTGTATCTACTTTTAACCTTGAAAATTGTAGGCACTTGATAAATACCTATTAAATCTAAAATAACAACAATAATTTGACTTTAATGGATAGTAAAATGAAATAGAAATGTCCAGGAAATACTGTTAAAACAAAAATTGGACATTTATTTTAAAGTCTCCTTGAATGTGTACTTCTAATATGTTTTACTTAGCAAAATTTTAATAATTTTAAAATATGGCAAGACTTTTTTAGGTTGTTGACACTGCAGAAAGATGGCTCTTTTATATGCTAGTTCTACTAAGGAAATAAGGGTTATATTTAACATTTCAATCATACAACGATTTCTTTAGTTTTCCAAACTTGACTATCTACCTTGTCCTTTTAAATAGACAGAAAAGGAGGAGGAATAACAGGTAGAGAAAAAATACTCAGTACGTTTTAAATCTTTCAGTCAAAATTAAATTTTAATGGATAAAGGTAACTTAGGCATGCAACGCCCCCTGGTGGTTGTTAAAATAACTGACAATTAGTTACTTAAAATACATACTAAGGCTCTTAAAACTGCTTCTATAGGCATACTAGATAGTTCACACAGTAATCTCCGAAAACGTAGTCTTTACCGAACTTTGGCCAGCTTTCAATAAACAATGGAGACAATTAGTTACTCAACTTTATTTGTAAATAGAAAAACTCACCTTAAGTTTCACACAGTGTTAGCTTTACTAATTTTAGGCATTCTATAAGTATAAATGACATCTAATTTCTCCAGAAGTTAAAAAAAAATAAGAGAATTGAATGGGCATATTAAAAAAAAGATGCCTTTGCCATTGGAAAACGTACCAGGCATTTATGGATACAAAGATTTTAGGCTTATTTAAAAAAAAAGAGAGAGAGTGAAGGAGATAAACTTTATCACTGGAAACATAAGACACTTATTTCTAGTGTCTTTAAAATTTTTGCCTGTCAGGGCAATTTTAAATGCCCAAGTGTGGTGCCATGTGGCCTAAGTCATTGTACCTAAAAAGGCACAATGTCACCTTCTACAATAAATCAAGATTTTTCTGGACTGTAACTGCTGACAGCAGGGATATTTAGATGTTTTATATACCACTATATAATTACAATCACTTATTTGGTGATTGAGTCACAAGATTCAGAGATGGCAATTACTCTTTAAAATAAAGCATGCTGATGTTTTAATCTATTTTGCCACTTTTAAGGACAGCTTGAAATCAGATCTTGCAACAGTGTTGCAACTGGGCCTGTAATCTGGGCAACACACATTTTACAACAAAACCATAAAAATAATGCTTAACCTCTGTAATTATTTTCAAGAAATTTAAATTATTTATATATTAGTATTAATAATAGATGAGTATGGGACCCCTGCTAGACAACTTTGTTGTCATTTATTTGCATATAATTAAGATGCTGCATGTACTCTTACAGCATTATGATACAGATACTGTCTAAAAGCTTTGTTTTAGAACTGGGGCCTACAGACACCTAAAGAGTCTCAAAGAAATACAACTGGATGAACCATAATAGGAACTGGGAATGTTTATAGCTTAGAAAGGTTTATACTTTAAAAGGGGATATGGTAGTTATTTCCAAGTTTTTGAAGGGATGCCACATGAAAGAGAAATAAGGCCAGTTCAACATGATTTCAAGGAGTATCACTGTAACTAAAGAGAAGATACACACGAGATTTCTGTTCTTTTCTCTCAAAATCTTGGAGTGGAGAAGGGCTTTCTAAACATAAACAGAAGCCAGAGGAAAAAAAGATTAAAAAGTTAGAATGTATAAAAATAAAAAAATTTATAAAACAACAAAAAAATTTATTGACCAAGTTAAAAGTAACAACATATTAGAAAAAACAGACTAGGCACAAAACAAGCAAGTTCACAAAATAAGAAATACAAATGGTTTAAAAATTAATACATGAAAAGATGCTCAACCTCACTCATATTCAAAGATGCAAATTTAAAAACACCAAAACAATGTATTTTTACCTATCAGACAGACAAAGATGTATTTTTTTCAATCACCTACATAGTGATGGGTGGGAGAAAGAAAGAGGAAAAGGACATTCTTATAAATATTACTAAAAATGTTCCCCATTTATAAATATGGGCATATAAACTGGTAGAATCTCTTTAGAGAGAGTCTCAAAATTAAAATTGGCAACATGTACTGAGGCAGTCATCAGTGTCCTTCACCAAATATTTCTGCCTCTCTGCTTTCCAGGTATGTGGTAGAACTGTGCCTCTCCATTCTCTCTGAATTAGGGGTGGCTATGTGGACTTGTTTTTTCTAAAGAGTAACAAGTGTCGGAGCAGAAGCTTAAGGAATCAGAGCCGATTTGCTGTGTGTCCTTTGTCTTGCCTGAACAATCACGGAAGCACGGAGATGGAGCTTCCCTTAACCTGGGTACCTAAGTGAGGATGATGTAGAAGAGCCCACCAGCTAATCTATTTGGCAAGTGAACTAGAAATAAACCTTTGTTGTTTAAAGACACAGTTTCTTACAGCAGCATAACCAAGCCTAAATGATACATCTATCAAGATTAAAAATACACATATCCTTTGACACAGCAGTTTTCCACTCCTGGGAATCTCTTCTGCCAACATACTTGGGTGTGGGCAAAATTTGTATGCACAAATTTTTTACTGCAGCAGTTTGTAAAAACAAGACCCTAAGATCTGTCAAAAAAGGACTGATTAGAGATCATGGTACAAAATACTATGCAGTCATTTTTAAAAGAAGCAGATCTGCAATGCCTGACATGGAATACTCTCAAAGAGATGAAAACAAAAACACTGATAAAGACAGAGAGTAAAATACTATGTTTCATTTGTATAAAAAAAGGTATAAATATATATATGCTTCATATACAATTTCAATTTCTAGAAGAACACAAAATGAACTGTTTGTGACCAGCTACTGGTTGTCTCCGGGGAGGGGAACTTTCCATCATAAACCCTTTTTGGTCTGTTTGCATTTTTTAAAAAAATCAAGTATATTTAGAAAAATATTTTGGTGTAATCCCTATAGAATCCTAGCTGACTTCTTTGCCGAAGGTGACCAGCTGATTCTAAATTATATATGGAATAGCAGGAGACCTCAAAGAGCCAACCTAAAAAAAGAACAAAGTAGAACTTACCTGCCCCAATTTCAAAACTTACTACAAAGTAACAATAATCAGTGTAGTAATGGCATAAGGATAGACATACAGATAATAAAAAAACCCTGAAAGTCCAGAAATAAACCCATGTGTTTACGGTCAACTCATTTTCTACAAAGGTCCCAAGACCATTCAATGGGAAAAGAAGAGTCTTTTCAACAAATGGTGCTGGACTGCTATGTTTAAAATAGAGAACCAACAAGGACCTACTGTACAGCACAGGGAACTCTGTTCAATATTCTGTAACAGCCTAAACGGGAAAAGAATTTGAAAAAGAGTAGATACAAGTATACCTATAGCTGAGTCACTTCGCTGTGCACCTGAAACTAACACAACATTGTTAATCAATTCTACTCCAGTATAAAAAGAAAAAGAAAAGGCCACCTATGGTACAGGAGAGCACTTTGCAGCAACAACACAACAGCCCAAACGGTGATGGGACATCTGGACTGCCACATGCACAAGGATGAAACTGGACCCTTATCTCATACCATTACACAGAAATGAACTCAAAATAGATGAAAGACCAAAATTTAAGCTCTAAAACAATAAAACTCTCAGGAGAAAACACAGGGGTAAATCCTGATGACCCTGGATTCGGCAAATGATTCTTAGATATGACACAGCAAAAATATAAATAATGAAAGGAAAAAGATAACTTGGACTTCAGCAAAAGTAAAAACTTGTGCTTCAAGGACACTATCAAAGTGACAGGATAACTCACAGAATGGGAGAAAACAGTTGCAAATCATATAAGGGACTTATATCTAGAATATACAGAGAACTCATACAACTCAGTAATGAAAACAAATAACCCAATTAAAGAATAGGCAAAGGAAATAAACAGGCATTTCTCCAAAGAAAATATACGAATGGCCAGTAAGTACATGAAATGATCCTCGACATCATGAGCCATCAGAGAAATGTAAATCAAAACCACAATGAGACACCACTTTACAGCCACTAGGATGGCAAGAATCAAAGAAAAAAGCAACTGTGGTGAAGGACGTGGAGAAATCAAAACCCTCGCACATTGTTGGTGGGAATGCAAAATGGTGCAGCCACTGTGGAAAACAGTTCATTCCTCAAATGGCTAAACACAGAGCTACCACAGGACCCAACAATTCTACTCTTAGGTGTATACCTACACATATGTGTATACATATGTCCACACAAAAACTTGTACACAGATGTTCACAGCAGCATTATTCACAATAGGCAAAAACTGGAAACAACCTAAATGTCCATTAACTGATGAATGAATAAACCAAATGTAGTATATCTATACAATGGCATAATGGGCCATAAAAAGGAATGAAGTCCTAACACATGTTACAAGGTGGATGAGCTTTTAGAACATTATGCTAAGTGAAAAAAGCTAGTCACAAAAGACTGCATATTATGTAGTTCCTCTTATATGAAGTGTCCAGAATATGTAAGTCTACAGCGACAGAAGGTAGATTAGTGACTACTCAGGGCTGAGGGTGGAGGTGATGGGATAGGAGCTTCTTTCTGAAGTGATGCAAATGTTCTAATATTGGTTGTGGTGATGGTTACGCACATGTGACTATACTAAAAATCACTGACTTGTACACTGTAAATGACTGATGAACTTTATCTCAATAAATGTGAAAATAATGACTAAGACTGTTTTAAAGTAAATTAAAAGAATGAAATATTCATACATGCTAAAATAAAATGATCTTAAGATATGTTAAGCAAAAAATGTATATAATATATCCCCAAAGAGTATGCTTATGTTATATATACTGTAGAGTATGTATAGATTATATAATGCCACATATATGTATTTATGTATACCCATATACATATATTACATTCCCATTTTAAAAAAGTGTGTGAGACAGAGAGAGAGAGAGAGAGAGAGAGAGAGAGAAATTATAAAGGGAAGGAGGATCAAGAACTGCTAATGGAGATTACCTCTGATAATTAAACGGTGGGATGGCTGGGGGAAGGGACAGGTCAGGGGTCAAAAGGAGACATTTTTATTGTATCTTCCCTTTTTTGGGTTAAATTTCGTTTACCATATGGATATGTTATTTTCATTAATACTTGTAAAAAATTCAGTTTAACATAGGAAATAACTTGCTAGTAGGCAGAACTCTTCAGAAATGGAATGTGCTGCCTTAGGAGGCAATTTGTCCCTCAGAAAGCACGCAGTACACAATGGGTTTATGCTTGACAGGGGTCCTGCAGGACCAACTGCTGGATGGTTAACTGGACTGGATAACGTTTGTTGCAGAGTTCTAGATGAAACAAGTCTCTTCCAGCCTTGAGATTTATTCCAAATTAAAAAGGTAGGTAGTCTTAAGACCAGGAAGAACCTATGAGAAGTAGGCCAGATTCAAAAGGGAAAAAATTCTTTAAGTGGTTTGAAGTCAAGCTTAATTACTGAGTTAATTTAATGTGGTGACCTCAATGTCAACATAGTGAGTCAACGTTCGAAAAAAGGCATTTCCAATCAGCAGGTGAATCAAAGCGCAAATTTTAAAATTTAAATTAATTTCTAGTTCCTTTTGAAAAGAATATCTAGCCCCCTCAATTTCTGTCATGATTAGCATTTTTATTAAATCTCATTAAATAGAAAGGTGTTGTGATTTGGAGGGAAGTACTGCTGATAAAAATGACAAGGAATGAGAAAGTCCAAGAAGCTAATTTTGTCTCATACATTTTCTTATTTGTATTTCTATTTTAGGTTTAAAGTCATAGCTGCAGTTTGACAATGTAATGGGACCATAAATGTAACTGGAAAAAAAAGTATTAAAGTATCATTAAAAATGCTTATTACTTTAGCTAGATTAATGCCATAGGTGCTTTCTGTAGCGATAATGGAGAAGAAGAAATCATTTTTGGCAGCAATGTTAGTTTGCTAAGAGCCTCTGGCAACTGTAACAAAACACAGACCACAGGCCACTGCCCCCAACCCCCAACCATGAAAACTGGTTTGAATGAGTGGAGCATTTGTTCTCCACACCTACAGAAGTTTCCAGTGTTACAAAAAGCATACTTTTATGAACGGGGGGAGGACACCAGAAAGTCTCAGAAGACAGTGAATGATTAAGGACTAAAGTATAATTTACTTCCTTTATAGGGGGTGATGGTGATAGACTTGGTGCTGAGATGAGCAGGGTCACGAAAGAAGTTCCATTAACTGTCCTCTTTTTCCATTCTATAGCAGAGGGCATGTGAAACAATAGATCTTTAAAAAACAAATTCTCATTTTTGAAATTTTTATTGTAGTATATTTATATTTCTAATGTTAAATGATAAATAAATGAAAAATAATGTGTTTTGTTTACCACATTTATTTAGGCATGTTCTCGCCGCAATTTGAGAAAAATATTTTCCAATGATTCTAGTACTTGGCTTAACTTGCTTTTCTACTCTGAAACAGTATGATTCAGGAGCTTTAGAAAGATCAATTTCACTGCAGGAGGCAGGGATATTTCTTTTCTCTTTATTACCCACACCACACAAATTAGAGTTCAGAAAAGATCCTTACTTAAAGATCAGTACTATTCGGGTCACCTCATTTAGTGCTGTGTAAACTGTGAAGCATTACACATGTATAAGTTAACATCGCGAGAGATGCATTTTGCTGGAAAGAACAGTCCTTTGATTTGACTAGAACCAAGTCAATGAAACACTAGATCAAGATTTTGACACTGGATGATACAGAAATCTTGGTCAACACCAGTTCCACACTAAACAGAAGGAAATGAGTTAAGAGGTTGCAGAAGAGCACCCACCCCAGTACAGTGTGCACATGCAGATAACACAAGGGTACACAGCCATACGAATGTCAGAAAATTCCTTACGTATGTAGGTATGCTTAAAGAAAGTGATCACGGTTGTTATAGCTGTCTGGAGGGTTGTTCAGTAAAGAGAAATAATTTGAGTGGCCCATTCTGGGGAAACCTGGTTTTTTTGGGTAGGCTTTGAGCTCTCAAAACAGAGCCCTTATTCATTAGCAAAGTTTTTTCTACCTTCAGGTGTCTTTATAAGGTCTTCTGGGACTTCCCTGGCGGTCCAGTGGTTAAGACCCTGCTTCCATGGCAGGGGGCGCGGGTTCGATCCCTGGTCGGGAAACTAAGATCCCGCATGCCACGCAGCGTGGCCAAAAATAAAAGAAAAAAATAAAAAGGTGCTTCCTACATCTACCAAGGGTATTACTTTATTGTTTCAAGTTCTTTCAAATTATATCTATATATTATCTATATTGTGATTTCTTTTGTGATAGCTGCCTGTTTTTATTTATTTTTATTGAGTGATCATCTAGCTCCATGCTTCTCAAACTGAGGCGAACACAGCCCCGACAGTGGTGCACCAGGGGTTATATGAAGGTACCAGATAAACCTGAAACATCTTTCCAGAGGGTTTGTTTTGAAAATCTGGACAGACAGTGCCGTGGGCTCTGTTAACTGCCTACTCGAGAGTCCTGATGCCACTACTTGTCCCTTGGCTGGTATTTAACCTATCCGTCCCTAAGTATTTTAAGCTGAAAACAGGACTACTACTAGTGCCTATTTTATAGTTGGTTGTGAGAAATAAATGGGCTTTCAGAACAATGCCTAGCACATTATAAGTTTTCAGCAGGTATTAGCTGTTATATACCTTAATATTAGATTATTCATTTCCCTGTTGAGCAAATATAAGCAATGATGGAGAGACAGGAAATGCTGGGGGGTGGATTCAGATAGGGAGATCAGGGAGAGTCTCATTGAAAAGGTAGACTTCTGAGTAAAGACTTGAAGGGAGTGAGGGAGTTAACTGTGGAGTCAGGGAGAAGAGAACTTCAGACAGAGGGGATAGCAAGGACAGAGGCCCTAAGGTATGCCTTCTATGTTCAAAGAATAGTAGCATGAAGGCCAGCTGGGCTGGAACAGAGTGAGGGAGGCGGTAAGTAAAAGGAAAAGAGACGGGGGAGAGGCAGTGGATCGCTGAATGAACTAGGTAGTGATCATGTGCAGAGGAGTCATATGATTTGACTTTGGTTTTTAAAACTGTATCCCAGTAGATGCTGAGTTAAAACAAGACCATAAGTAGGCAAGGGTGAAAGCAGGTAGGCTACTGCAATAATTCTTCTAAGAGACAACAGTAGCTCAGGCCAGAGTGGTGACAATGAACGGGGCTGGTAAGAAAAACGAATTCTTGATATACTTTGAAGGTTAGAGTTGACAGGATTTATCGTCAGATTAGATGTGAAACGTGAAAGAAGGAAGGAGTCAGTGGTATTTCTGAAGTTTCTGGCCTGATTAAGCCGCCACTGATGGAGATAGGAAGAGTAAGTTCGGGGCAACGTCCGGAGTTGTTTCAGACATAGTAGACTTGGGATGCCTAGTGAACATTCAAATGGACATGTTAAGTAGGCAGTTAATCAAACTGCTTGAAATTCAGGAAATAAGTCCAGGTTAGAGCTACAAATTTGGGAGCTGTTAGCATAGAATAATATTTAAAGTTATAAGGCTGACTGAGATCATCTAGGGAATGGTAAGGACAGAAAAAGGACTGAACCTTGAGGCTTTGATCTCACTTCTTTGAACAAAGAAGTGGAAGAACAAAGAGGTGAAAGGTCAGAGAGATGAGGGAGAACCACCAAAGAATAAAAGGAGGGGTGGAATCCTAGTGTACTATCCTATAGTAAGCCAAATGAACAAAATGTTTCACAGAGAAGAAGGTGCTTGACGGCGGCAAACGCTACTGATACAGATCAAGGAAGACAAGGGCTGAAAGACCACTGGGTTTAGTAATGATGCCGTCACTGATGACCTTGACAGGAGCAGTTGTGGCTGACTGCAGTGGGAAAAATCCTGACTAGAGAAGACTCAAGAGAGAATGGGAGAGAAGTTGAAGTTAGCACATTTAAGCAACACTTTATTTTCACACTCCAGTTAGTGTACGAATATCTCACATCTACTTTAAGCAAAAATTCCCCTTATCAAGTTATCTTCATAACATAAATTACTCTCTGGGGGTGGTGGTGGGAGGAGGAGAGACACAGATGAGGGAGATTAAGAGGTATAAACTTTCAGTTATGAAATTTTGAGTCACAAGCATAAAATGTACAGCATGGGGAATATAGTCAATAATTACATAATATTTTTGTATGGTGACAGATGACAACGAATCATCGTGATCACTTTGAAATGTATAGAAATACTGAGTCACTATGATGTGTACCAGGAACTAATACAGTGTTGTAGGTCAATTATACTTCAAAAACAAATAAAGAGACATCAGATTTGTGGCTATCAGAGGTGGGCGGGGGGCGGAATTAGATGAAAGCAGTCAAAGGTACAAATTTCTAGTTATAAGATAAATAAATACTAGGGATGTAATGCACAACACAGTAAAGATAATTAACACTGTTGTACGTTGTAAATGAAAGCTGTTAGGCATAAATCCTAAGAGGGACTTCCCTGGTGTTCCAGTGGTTAAGAATCCGCCTTACAATGCAGGGGATGCGGGTTCGATCTCTGGTCGGGGAACTAGGATCCCACATGCCACGGGGCCACTAAGCCCACATGCAGCAACTACAGAGTCCACGCACTCTGGAGACTGCGCACCACAACTACTGAGCCCACCCGCTATAACTGCTGAGCCTGTGCGGTCTGGAGCCCGCCCGCCACAACTAGAGAGAAGCCTGCACGCCGCAACAAAGAGCCCATGTGCCACAAAGAAAGATCTTGCATGCCGCAACTAAGACACGATGCAGCCAAAAAAATAAATATTAAAAAAAAGGAATAAATCCTAAGAGTTCTCAGTCAGAAGGAAAAAATATTTTTTAAATCTATTTCTTTAATATTGTATCTATATGAGATGATGGATGTTCAGTAAACCTACTGTGGTAATCATTTCATGATGTACATATGTAAATCAAATCATTATGTTGTACACCTTAAGCTTATACAATGCTATATGTCAATTGTATATCAATAAAACTGGAAGAAAAAAATTACTCTCCATTTAAGAATCAGTAACTATCCAAACATAGGAAATCTATTATTTTGATGGAAGGAGAGTAGAAGAAAGGACTTTGAGGGAAGAACAGGAATTAAGTATCAGTGGAAAAAAATACTGTTATATTAAAAATAATTTACTGCCAAAACTAAACAAAAATGGTTCCAGTTTAGTCACAGATATATGGAAAATAAAGTCTCAGCACAATTTCTAGTGAAATCAGAATCACCCATGGAGCTTTAAAACACACACGAGCACCCATGCACATGTGCACCCAGGCTTCACCATTAAGAAGCTCTAACTGAGCAAGTGTGGACTGAATCTGGGTGTTTTTATGTTTTGAAAGCTTCGTAGGTGATTAAAGAATTTGAAAGCACCACAGCCTAGCTTGTGTTGTGAATCACTAGAATATAATTGTTTAAAACATAAAATAAACCAAAACAATCAGGCTCCTCTAAGAAACTCAGCAGTAAAATCACTACTTTTAGAATTTCTAAAAAGGACAAGTGGTACTAGTAGTAGTAGGAGGCTACATGCTGCATGGGGTGATGATGTAGTATTTTCCAATCTATAATACTTAGAACAATTCATTGGCGATATAAGGATGATTGAGATACATCCTTACTCTAAAGGACTCCAGCTAATTTACAAAACCTGCGTCAATAGTCAAGACAAACATCCTCTCCTTTTTTATCTGAATGAATTTAACAGTTTCCTACGGAAGATTAAATAACTTAAGGGGTCAGATAAAATGTGATATGATAGAAATTATCTCTAATTGAATTAATATAGATATAATTTAGTATTATGCCAATATTAACTAGTCTATTCCAGAAAAGGACAATCAAGTGAGATAGATTTAAAACTAATGTCCTCATTCACAATTCCAAACAAAAAGAAAGGTTGCACTAACTGATGTTTAAGGGAGACTGAAAGAAATAAGTATCGGGAACAGGACTCAAATTTCTCTTTGAGTTATTCAAGAATTCACAGCAATTTAAACTTTGTTATAAAATAAGACAAATAATGTTGTATTAGAAAAATGAAGAACAGAGAATTCTTCTGGTCAAAGAAGGCAGATTTACTATATTAGTTCACTAATCTCTTATTAAAATGTGTTTTTATGAATTTTTATTTGAAGAAAATTTAAGGGAAAATCTGCATCACTACAGGTGACAGTTACTGAAAAGAAAGTTTTATAAATGTTAAGAAAACAAACAAATCAAGAGTTGATTACTCTGAAGATCTGATAAGGCTATCATTCAAGCTTCAAGTTATAAGATAAAACTGATATTTAAAATTTATATGAATACTCTCAAAGGTTCTTAAGGTAGTATTACTTCAGGCAACATTTAAAAGATAAAATGATAGTGATATCCACTTCTGCAGTGAAATCAACTGTACACCAATTAAGTCCAGAATGGAAAATGATCCCATTGCCAGTATTATTATTACCTTGTGTGTAGGCAGCATCATCAGATCCCATACTCAACTTCCGTGCTTCACTTATTCTATCCACATGTGCTAAAGCAGGGTCCGTGAGGTGCTGAATATTCTCTGTTTCTACATAATGATCAGGATGGTTCAGAAGATTTGTAAGTTCAAAGGTAGGGGACACCACCCCTGGTGAAACTGCAGGGGGTTTATTGGGAGAAACTGTAATTTTGAAAGTATATTTTGTATTGGGTTGAGTGACCACCACTCGAGGAGAAGTTGCAGAGTTATTGCCTATTGCTCGGCTTTTGGGAGGGTGGTGATGAATAAAGGCAGGCCCCATGCTCACTTGCCCGGACATATTCCTGGAGGCAGCAGATGCTCCAGAGTTTGTGGATATGAAGAGGGTGGGCTGATTCCGCATGACCTGCTCATCTCCTGTGGTGGCATTAGCTGAAATATAGACCTTAGGTTGACTACGGGACATCACCTCATCGGTATTTGGGGGACTGGCAGCTATGTAAACAGTGGGCTGATTTCTGTTTAAGGTCTGGCTGTTGACCGAAGAGGAACTGCTGGAGGTTCGAGGTCCAGAAGAACGCAGTTTTGAAGAACTGCTTCTTTGCGGGGGTTCAAGTTTGATTTCAATCTGGTTTTTCCGAGGTCCTGTTGAAATATTCTGAATGTTATATTGGCTATGGGCAGAAGACTGTGAGCTACCAGACGAATGAATTGTTGGTGGTTGTGGAGTAGTAGGTGAACTGATGGGCATGTAGACATGAGAGGTCTGGTGGCCTTGCTGATTTGGCTGCTGGGCTGAGGTATGTGGCAGAGGATTAGATGCAGGATATGTAGTCCAGGGACCAGGTTGTGAAGGTTGATAAACTTGTTGAGGGTTCATGGGATTAAACTGAGATACCCAGCCAGAATGCTGTTGTGTCTGTCGAGTTGTACCACTAGGAGTTGTAATGTAGGGCCTAATATAGATAGAATTTCCCTGTGGACTGTTAAGTACAGGTGGAGGTACACCATGTATGTGCAAAGATGTAGGAGTATTACGACCAGTCTGGATATTTGGGGCTAAAGTTACCATAATGGGATTAAATCTTGGAGTTTGTTGAGAAAGGTTAGATGTTCCTTTGCTGCCTAAGTGAAATCCAAGATGTGGTGCTGAATTTGAAGCACCAGATGTACTGGACATTCCAAAAACATTAAAGCCTTGAGGAACTTGAGCTGGTGCTGTCTGTGGCTCCTGCTGAAATAGTTCATTATTGGACTGACCACCTTGAAGCTGTCCATCACTAATACTGTGCGTTAGAGTCCTACTTCCATTCATTCTATTTCCTTCTCTTCCATGGTGGTAAACATTCTGTGACTGCAAGTCCAAGTTGAGAGAAGTCATGTGATTGCGTAGACCAGAAATTCCAGAATCATCCGAAAAATTCAAGTCTCCTTCACCGTAAAGATACCTTGTACTCTCCTGAGAGAGAACTGCACAGCAGGCATCCAGGTTATTATTATTCTATAAGACAAAATAAAAACAGCTTGTGTTGACAACCAGAAGCCAATGCATATACTCTCATCACTACTAAAATATCACACGATTAACAAGAGATTAGTTAATACAATTATAACAGATACACTTGAGCTCTTTTACCTGAGAAGAACTAGTATTTATGCAAATAGTTGAATTAAAAATCCTCACTACTAATGTAAGGGAAAAGTTCTCTAACTAGCAATAGCTAAAAGTGAACCAAGTCATTATTCTGTTTTAGGAGTTATTTTATAGTAAAATGGATTCATGCAAATATAGTAAAATTACAACTTAATTAAAAATGCAGTTTGAATTTTGAACAAAATATAAGCATTCAACTTAAGCATATAATACTGTATAATATTTTGCATATTCATGTGCTATGTAATTCTTTTAAACCAATGACCTTTTAAAAACTATTATTTGTGGTATTTAAATTAAAAAGTTCTAAAATTCATAACAAAGGCATTATAATTCCTTATGTGCTTCCTCTTGTGTTAAAAACAAACAAACCACATACATATACATATGTAATGTGAGATCAAGGTAGCCTCCAGAGTAACTGAGTTCATATATTTGCCTTTAGATAGCATCATATAATTCTACTCCAGAGAAATGAAAAACAAAACCAAAAAAATTAGACTGTTTCTAAAGAATTCTCAAAAGAAACTAACCACTAATAAATAATCCATAAAAATATTTACTGAACACCTACGATACGTACATCATTCTGTTTGAGACTGTGGAAGACTCAAATGATGTACAAAACCAGACTTTTCCCTAGAAGAGCTTGCAACTCAATTAGGGAGACAAACCATGGATTTACGAAAAGGTAACATTATTAAAACATGAATATATGTCAAATAATAAGTGGTATTGAAGTTCAACAGAGAGTTAATACCGTAGGCTACTGTAGAAAGGACTGTGTTAATGAGGGAGGTATAATCTCATGGGTTTCACAGTATATGTAGGACTTGGATAGGAAAAGAGGCATTCCTGGTGAAGGGAATGGCATGCCTAAAGACAGACATAAATGTGATAGTAAGGAAAAGTATGTTCTAAACAAGGTGACTGGAGCAGATCTGGCTGGGGTTAAAGGTTTGTATTGGAAATTTTGTGGAACAAATTGTTAGAAAAGCAGATTGCGGTTAAATAATTGGGGCTTGTTAAAAATGAGTTATACTAGAGTTTGGGCTTTAATACAGGCAATGGGGAGAGCCACTGAACATTCATTAACAAGAAGTGAAGACACAAAGGGTGTTTGGGGAAGATAAAGAACTCCACTGATACTTAAGATGAAGAGGAAAGGAAAACTTTTTGACAAGATCGGTTAGAAGATATGAAATAATGACTGATGGTGGAAACAAATTATGAAAGACTACAAATAAACAGTCAACACAATTTGGCTATAAGGGAGAAAGAGAATTCAAAGACAACCGGAAGACAAGAGCCTGACAGAAAGGGGACAGTTTTAGACGTAAAGAGGATGAATATAGCCAAGTTAAAATGTCTACAGGTGGTTTGACATGAGATAAAAACTTATTAGAGAAAATGGAACTAAAAGGCATCTCGAAGTCTTGTTAAGAAATGGCAGTCCAGGGCTTCCCTGGTGGCGCAGTGGTTGAGAGTCCGCCTGCCGATGCAGGGGACACGGGTTCGTGCCCCTATCCTGGAAGATCCCACATGCCGCGCAGCGGCTGGGCCCGCGAGCCATGGCCGCGGAGCCTGTGTGTCCGGAGCCTGTGCTCCGCAACGGGAGAGGCCACAGCAGTGAGAGGCCCGCATACAGCAAAAAAAAAAAAAAAAAAAAGAAATGGCAGGCCAGAGTTTGACCAGGTAATACGAAAGAAAAGATTAGTGAGCAACATTTGACTTTTTTTCTTCCCCAAATGAACACTTCAAATCTCTCATGCTATAAAAATCCTTTTATCCTACACATAACTCTGAATTGATATATACTAGTTTTTCAAAGAAAATTTAAAAATTCATCACAATCTTTATCAATTGATTACTCCTTACCATAGTGAGACCTTATCTTTTGCCAAACCTAATTGGTGCTTTTTGCTTCAAGCTAAGTTTATTGATATTCTTAGTAAATTCTTCTCCCTCCTAAGCCAAAGCTCACAAAGACCTCTTCTTCTCATCTCCTTTCTGACATTCCCAAATTAAAATGTATATTCCCTACTAAATCCAATTCCACACTTCCTTTTTAAAAGCTGACACTCCTATTTAAAAAGTCTTCTTCTCTAATTCTCTTGAGCTCTCAAAAATCCTTTCAATTCTTTATAATCTCTCATTATTTAATATGTCCTAGTCCCAGCTGTGCCATAACTCACGTGCCCTTAGGTTTTTTTACTCTCTACAGACATTAGTTTCTTATCAGCAAAACATAAAAGAACTTACAGGGATTTTACAAGGCTACAATAGGATAAAAGGAAACGTACTTTTTATTAAACATTTCATTTTAGAAAATTTTAAACATGTATGAAAATAGAGAGTAAATATGACAAACTCCTATATTCATCATCCATCTTTAAAAATATCAATATATGGCAAATCTTTCTTCATCCAATGTGTATGCCCCAGCTGCTCCCTTCATCAAGCTAGATCAAGCCTGACATTATTTCATTTCCATCTCTAAATACTTCAATATGTATCTTAAAACATAACCACAATGCCATTATCATACCCTAAAATAATCAACACTTAAGATCGCATAATATCCAAATAGTGTTAAAGTCCCTTGATCGTCTCATAAATATCTTCTTAGTTAGTTTAAATCAGGATCTAAGCAAGGTCCACATATTTCATTTGGTTGATATGCCTCTTAGATTTCTTATAATAATAATTAATCCTCCCCTCTTTCTCAAATTTTCTAAGCCATTTGTTTTTTGAAAAATGATCATTTGTCCAGCAGATTTCCCATCTGGATCAGCTGAATGCACCCTGTGGTATCAATATTTTCTGTATTTCACTGTGAACTAGAAGGTACAACTAGAGGTGTGCGCAGGTTCATATACAAATTGTTAGCAAGACCCTGTATGGGCTTTATTTCATAGTGTATCACACAGGAGGCACAATAATATATCTGCCTGTCTTTTTGTGATCTTAAGGCTGATTGGTAGGTTCTGATGTTGTCACAGCTTGATCCAGCTAATGATTTTTTTTTTTTTTTTTTTTGCGGTACGCAGGCCTCTCACTGTTGTGGCCTCTCCCGTTGTGGAGCACAGGCTCCAGACGCACAGGCTCAGCGGCCATGGCTCACGGGCCCAGCTGCTCCACGGCATGTGGGATCTTCCCGGACCGGGGCACGAACCCATGTCCCCTGTGTCGGCAGGCTGACTCTCAACCACTGCGCCACCAGGGAAGCTCCAGCTAATGATTTTTATCAGCCAATGATAATCACCGTTTAGAAACTTTATCTCATTAGGGGTTGCAAAATGGCGCTATTGGTGATATTCCAAATATAAGATTCCTTTATCATGTATTAGCTGCAATTCTTCCTCATAGAACTTGATCTCTTTAACTATTTACTTACTCTTTGCACAGAAGAGGCAGGATAAATAAGTTCTCTTTACTGGTTTTTAGAATAATGAATTGGTGCCCTAGCAACTTCCAAAGGTGACACTTATTTTCAGTATTATTATAAACTCCTGTATCTTTAACATTTTGATATGTGTCAACTGACTGTGGTCATTATATCCTATCTTCAGCCTAGTGGGAATGACTCCAAATTGGCTCCTGTGTACATATGACATGAGCTCATTAGTCTTTCATAGCTTCCTTGCTTTCTAATATGACAAGATGTCTAAGATCATCTTGTACACTTCTTATCCCAGACCTGGGACCAGCTGTTTCCCAAAGAAGCGCTGGCTACTTTTAGTGGGAAACTGTATAGAACTCCCTTGAAGTGTATCAAAAGAGATGGGATGAGTTTTTAAAAGGTTGAAAAATCACTGCTTTTTTGTATATATACAAATCTGCATTCTTTTCAAAACCACAAAAGAGTCTGAATCATTATTTTCAGTTCATCTTTCATTTTTCCCCAAGCTTCTTGCACAGAGACATTACAGACAATATCAAAGTATACACTATAATCATCCTTCTCAAACTCTGATTCATTCACTCTTTCAACCAGTATCTACTGAGCATCCCAGTAGGATGTAGAAAGGAATATAATCGCTGCTCTTAAGGATCTCACAGTCCAGTGGAGGAGATTAATGTGTACGCAAATAAATATAATGTACAATGGCAGGTGTTTTAATAAAAATATGAATAAGGATTATGGGTGGAGGGTACCTGAGAAGGCTTCAATTAAGGATATGGTAAGTAACACATTACTTTGAAAAGAAATAGCAATTTTAAACTTACAGATTTAATCGTCATATTAAAAGAATTAAAAACTAGTGAAAATTTCAGTTAAAAAAATTAGTGTCAACTATGCAATATTTTTACACTATTCTAAGTTATGATTTAATTACCAAATTTTAAAGATATGAATTACATCCACTGATAACATAGCTATCTTAGAGAATCCACAGCACAAAGAAATGATGTGAGTAGTTCCAAAAAGAGGGGGCTGAACAGTAAACAAAGTCAGGAAGAGAACAGAGGATAGATATTTCTGTTCTCCTCCTAAGAACATGTATACAAAGTGGTAGTGTGACATGATCCTTTAGCTACTAATTTTCAATATTCTATATACTTTTTTTTTCATCTAGAAAAGTTCTGAACCAGTATATTATAGGGAGAATCTCTCCAGAGAAAAGACAGCCTACCCAACTGAGAAAGGGAGAGCAGCTCCCAAAAGAAAGGCTGTCACCAAATAAGAGGTGTTTATACTACATTTAGAGGTAGCTTATTTGCTGTTACA
This sequence comes from Mesoplodon bidens, assembly GCF_964165515.1. Taxonomy (NCBI): domain Eukaryota; kingdom Metazoa; phylum Chordata; class Mammalia; order Artiodactyla; family Ziphiidae; genus Mesoplodon; species Mesoplodon bidens. Next base: position 77,924,745 of record NC_138168.1, on the reverse strand, counting down.
GTTTAAAAGCAACTCTAAATTTGGGAAAACTTACACCTTAGTTGTATCCCCAGAGGAGTCCTCCCCATTCCTTGCTTGTCACATTTTTGTTATATCAGCTAAAAGGGACATTATTCAAATGATTAGCAACTCACTTTAAAGAGAGTTGGGTGTTGGGAAGCATGTCATATGGAGGTTTGTTTTTGTAAAACCAGATTAACACAGTGAAGGTTGATACAACTGGGTACCCAAAAGAAATTCTAAATCATCTATTTTCTATTTTTTGGTAAAGTCGAAAACATGTTTACTTATTTTATTTTTTAAAAAACTAGGTAATTCATTTTAAAAAACTAGGTAATTCATTTACAAAGATCAAAACAATATTAAAAGATACACGCTGAGAAGTCTCACTCCCATATGGCCTGTTCCTCCTTACCCACCATGGGTAACCATCTTTTATTAACTTTGTTTTTAATCCTTCTAGTATTTCCTTATGCAAACAGGGGCAAACATACATACATGTGAATATTTATTTATAGATGTATTTACATACATCTATATATACTGCTCTATATTTTTTTTAACTTAATATATCCTGAAGATCATACTGTAAGAGTTTGTCTCTCCTCCCTCTCTCCCCTCCCCCTCCATGTTCTGGACAGTTCTTTCAGTAGCAAATCTTATACAATCTTACTGAAGAACCTATAGTATTTTTGTATTTTTCAATGACTCACTGAACATTCTCAGTATCGTCTTATTAGAAAATGCTATTTGAAAAATTAGGAAGAGGTACCTGAGTTCTAGGGGAAGATACCTTCCCCTCACTATCTCTGCTTCTTCCCATACTCTCTTTAGCTTCTGACTCCATTTTTATTACCCTTTTTTCCTCTTTCATTTCACTGCACATCCGATATCAATACGGACTACTGATTCATTCACCAAATATTCATTATGGGCCTTCCACTATTATTACTGTTATTCGTATTGGTTGTTAACATTTATTGAGCACTCATTATGAATCAGGTATCCTACTAGTTGCTTTCCTGCATTATCACATTTAACTCTCTGTGAACTTTCTTTATTCCCATTGTACCCCTGAGGAAAATGAGGGTCGGAGAGGTTAATTCAATTGCTGCTAATAACTGTCAAATCTTGAACTCAAGTCTCTTTATCAGCAAAATATATACTATTTGTTATTATTTAAATTTATTTCCCCCTACCTTTAAACTGAGGTATGATTGATAAATAAAAACTGTATATATTGTGGTTGTACATGATGTTTTTTAAAGGTATACAATGTGATGATTTAATATACATATACATTGTACAATGGTTACTACAATTAACACATCCACCACTTCACATAGTCAACTCTTCTTTCCTTCCTTCCTCCATCCCTCCCCCCACCCTGGCTTCTTTCTTTCTTTCTTTCTTTTTTGGTGGTAAGCATACTTAAGATCTGTTCTTCTAGCAAATTTCAAATATACAGTACAGTATTATTAACTCAAAACATACGCTCTTAAACAGTATACCACAGAAAGAGCCAGACATGTTTGGAGAATTCCAATCAGTTGAGGATGATTATAGCATAGGGTGTGGGGGAGGAAGGACTGGGTAAGAGATCATGCCGCAGAAGAAGGCAGGATTTTAGATCACAGACCTAGTATGTCCTAGTCAAGATATATAAACTTTACTCTGAAGGGTATAGGGAACAACCATGAGGTTTTTAAACAGGTAGATATATGATAAAATCTGCATTTAAAAAGACATTTTTAGCAGAAGTGAGGAGGATAGATAGGAGAGACCAAAGCTGGGTTAGACTAAAGGTGGGTAGACCAATTAAATGTACAGATAAAAAGATGATAGGGTGTGAACAAAATGTAGTCACTTGCTATCAGATATTAGCCTTTAAAGTTTCATATAATTTCAAACTTTAAAAATCATTCATCAAGAATAAATATGTCTGAAACCAAATCACTTTTTTATATCTCCATTTTTACAAGCTGAAAAATAGTTCTTGATAGAAAGATTTCCAGTTTAATCAAATGAGAAGGTACACTATCACTAAATATTTAGAATTACAGATTTCTAAAATTGTACATACTAAGAAAAATGTAAAAATTTATTAGATAGTGGTATTAATTGGAAAACTTACAGATTAAATTAAAAGATATAAAAAGAAACATTTTTCTTCTTTAGAATTGGGACTTCAGGCATTGTCTAGTCAAATTTCCTCATTTTACAGATAAGAAAACTAAAGTACAAAAGAAGGCATATTACTTGTCAAATATGTTTAGGGTGCCCATTTAGGATTAGATCCCAAGTTTCCTGATTCCTCCTTATTGAATGATTTTCTCACTTTCATATGAAGACCTGGAATTTTTAAAAGTTCTGGCAAAATGGGGAAAGGGGGGAGTGAAGCAAGCTCATAGTAAGTGTGGACCATGTATCAGTGCTTTATATTGAGATCTCATTTAATCCTCACATCTACTTTACAAGGTAGGTATTATCCATATGACAGATGGGGTACAGAGAGCCTAATAACTTGCTAAAGGCCACATGACTATCAGACACCAAAGCTCATCTCTCCATCATAGTACACTAATGCCAAAGAAGATAAAAGAGTTTTCTTTCAGTGTTTAAAAAAATACCAAGTTTGTATTAATAAATTCAGAAATCATTGAACACTGACCTGTAACATGCACCTGGATACAACAACTTCAGGTACTTCAGGGAATTTTTGTCGCAGGTCATGTAAAACCTGAAAATCAATTTGGTGGCTTCCTTGGGCCATTCGTATATTGCCTGATCAGGACTATTTGTACAGTAGGCAATTCTAGGCCTTAGTGGAAACAGTACTCATCTCTTCTGTCCAAGCATTTTCTGTGAAAGAAAGAAAAAAAACTTTAATGAGAACTGTTATAGAATGAATATTGTTGTGGATTCAAAATTTCAATACAAAAGGGTATGTGCTTTAGTACCTAACATTTAATATAAACTATAAAAATATTATTTAGTCCTATAATGCTTCCCATATAGTTATACTGTGTTTTCAGTTTATAACTACTGGTGGCAAACTTTAAAATGTTCTAATTCCTATGTATTTGTATGCTTTATAATGGCTGTGCCAAAAGGCATTCAAATAAGAAACTGTCACGGTTGTTTTAAAAGGGAAAACTGAGTAACTTTACTGATTTTTTTCTTAATGATCAGAGGACAGCCTAAGGTAAGTAATCTTGTTTATTCTCCTTAAAATTTTTAAAGTTTGGATCCTGAAAAAGTTTGGTCCTACAAATAGCTTTGCCTGCTTTGTCTAAAACTGATCTGTAAATCAAAACATTTGATATTTTGCCTTAATTTTCAGATATACTTAATCTTTAAATGTGTAATCAATTCATTCTCAGGGGCTTAGCAGCATTTGATTCCCTCTGTTTCTATAAAATCAATATTTTAAAAATACTAATGCTTGGGCCCCAACCCCAGAGGTTCTGACTTAATTGGCTGGGAGCAGCATGAGCGTGTGGATATTTAAAAGCTCCCCAAGTGATTCTAACGTATGGCCCAAGTTGAGAATTACCTAACTTACTTATATTCCTAATGTAAACCGTGTTTAATCTTGAAAGCCTCTTTGGGATATAAATAGTATAAAGTATATTAAACCTAAATAACATATTAAAATATTTAAAATCATTCCATTTGCATAATAATTAAAATACATTTCATTTTAGTATAAATTTGACAATAAGAATCTCTTTAAAACAAATTTCTTATCTGTAGTATTTCTCTTTTCCATAAGCTTAAATACAAGTCTGTAAACTCTATGAATATAGGAATTAGGTCTCTTTTGTCCATTATTACACACCTAGAGCTCTGTAGACAGTTTTCAGCATAACAGTAGATAGTAAAACACTCTTGAGTAAAGTTAGTTATGATAGGACTCCCGAATCCTCAACACAATAAAAGCTCATTGAGATATCATGTTTGGTAAAGACTCTCAAGCTTTTTATTATCATTTGGTTAATTTTTCCTTAATTCTTTTGTCTGTGTGACTTCAGCTTAGTTACATCTCACAGGTAAAAGCACTGCCAAACCAAGTTATCTGCATTACACATTTCTCAAATGTATTTCTAAAACACACACACACACACACACACAATTTTTAGCACTCAATGTAGTGTTTCTAGAAATGGGTTGCAGGAGAAAAGAAAAGTACTGGAAATTAGTAAAGATATTTTAACATAACAATAAGGGGCGATAAACAGGCTGCAGTACTGCTCATCTTGAGAAAGTCTCCTTGACTTCACTCCAGCTACCAGCTCATTTATCTGCCCATTCCCTCTTTTGGGCTAAACTCCTTGAAAGGGTGGTTTATACTTTGTCTTCATTTCCTTCCTCTTATCACTTTTAAATCTACCCCAGTCAGGTTTTCATAGTTTTTCTCCACTGAAACTACACTTATCAAAGCTGTCCTGGATCTTCAGGTTGTCAAACTTCACAGTCACTCCTCAGGCCTCATCTCACCAGACCTCTCTGTAGCTTATGAACTAGCCAACCACTCCCTCATTCTTTAAACAATTTCTTCACTTGGCTTCTGAGATCTATACTCTTCTGGATTTCCTCCTACCCACTAGCAGCTCCTTCTCAGTTTTCTTTGTCAGATCCTCTTCCCTTTCGGAACATCTAAATGTTGGTGAGTTATGGAGTTCAGATCTAGGGCTTCTTTTCAGTTACACCTACATTCCTCTTCAAGGTAATCTCATCCAAACACACTACTTTAAAGAGAGGCTTTGCAAATCTGTACGTCCAACTCCAAGGGAGCTCTCTCTCTCTTGAGTTCCAGACTAATATAACCAGCTGCCTGCCTCACATATCCTTTTGGATATCTAAAATTCACTTCAAACTTACTATGTCCAAAATTGAACTCTCAATTTTCCCCCATCCAAACCAAACCTTTCCCAGTCTCTTTCATCTCCGTATATGGCACCACCAGTCATTCAGTTGGTCCTTTTCACATGCCATATCTAATCCATTATAAAGTTTTGCTGGCTGTTATCTGCAAAAGAATATTCTGAATCTGACCACTTCTCCCCACCTCTATTACTGCTCTTGTCCAAGCCGCCATCATAGTTCCCCTAGACTACTACTGTGAAGGTCTCTTAACTGGTCTCCTCCCTGCCTTAACCCTTTGCTCTACCCCCACCTCCCACTCTATTGAACAGAGTGATCTTTGTGAAAGTAAATCAGGACAATCATTTCCCCAGCTGCAAAATCCTAAACAAGGCCCCTGGCTAACTATCACCCCTGGGGCTTTGTCTCCTACCACCATCTTTATTCCCTCAGTTCCGAACTCAGTTCCCTCACACCGGTTAGTTTCCAAAGAGAAGCCAATCTCATTCCTCCCTTAGGGCTTTTAGACTCCTTGCTCCTTCTGCCTGGAACACTTTTCACTCAGATACTTGCATGGCTCTCTCTCTTACTTCATTAACATCTCTGATCAAATGTCACTGCCTCAGAGACTGCTTCCTTGACCAATCTCTCTGTCTAAAATAATGCCACACTTGTTTCCCTTCCCTCCCTATCACATCCTCATACCTTGCTTTTACTTCATAGCATTTATCAATATCTGACATACCTACCTACCCACCTGCCTATCCCTAAAGCGTTAGCTCCACAGGACTAAGAACTTTGAAGTTCGCTGCTGTATCCCCAGGATCTAAGTCAAAGATGTAACATTTTTTTGATGAAATAAAGGTTTTACTGTATGGTTTCTTCATACTTTTTGCTTCTAAAATGCATTTCAAATAATCTAGGTTGAAAAGTGGAAAGTACATGCTGGGGTACGTGCAGGCTCTGAAAATAAGACAAGGCAAAGTGAAACCTGTCATCCTCACCAACAACTGCTCAGGTTGAGGAAATCTGAAACAGAGTATTATGCCATGTTGGCCAAAACTGGTATCCATCTACAGTGGCAATAATGTTGAATTGGGCACAGCGTGTGGGAAATACCAAAGAATATGCACAACGGCTATCAATGAGCCAGGTGACTCTGATATCATTAAAAGCATGCCAAAAGAGATTGGTGAAAGTAAATCATGCAAAATTTTTCTATAATAAGACTGGCCAGAGCCTGTTTTAAAAACAACAAACAAACACAAAGATCTTGATCAAGAAGATCAGTAAACCCTCAACAGGAAAAGCCAAAGAAAACCACACAGAGGCCTAACAGTTTAAGCGCTGAAAACCAAAGAAAAAGAAAATCTTGAAAGGAGCCGAAGAAACGAAATATAGGGAAACAACAATTCAAATGAATGCTGACTTCTCATCAAAAACAGTGGAGTCCAGAAGACACTGAAATGACAAAATTTAAGTGCTGAAAGGGAAAATAAACAATGAATCCACATTCTGCATCCAGCAAAAGTAAACTTTAAGGACAAGGCAAGACAACTATTTTTAAATATAGCCTCTGTGGGTGAGTGAATAAGTTTTACAACTAAACACATTACTGAAACTAACAGGTATTTATTTAATTATGGAAGGAAAACCAAGAAATACTTTATAACTTAATCTGGAAAATTATTTCTAATAATAAACAGAAATATATTTTCTATGGTTAAGATGCAAAATGACTGCTCTTCTGAGAAAATAAAGAAGTCATACTTTATAGGTATGCTTCTAACGGTAGGTGCAAAATTTTGGCACCTAACCTGCCACCAGCTCAAATGATCTAGGAGGAATAATTTCTTAAGGATTCTAAACAGTAGCAGAGTATACACAGTACTACAAAACCCAACCGTAAATATACTGGAAAGATTTACAAAATGTGCCATGTTCTTTCCTTTCTTAGAGTATGTAAGCAATTTATTTCTGACCTCTCAATATTATGACAGTGCAGAGTACTAAGTGTCAGTTAATGGCTCACTCAGACTTCATGTTATGATAATTATCAAGTCTTCATTTTCACTATTGTTTACCATGGTGAATTCTTCCAGTACTGTAAGAGTATAACACAAATAACGGTTTAACTGTACTCACAAGAAGAGACCACAGTCTTCAGATTAAAAAACGATAAAGAAAAGCAACAGGACTTATAGGTCTGATCAAAATTTGAGCATTTATGAGGTAACTGGATATTTAAAATTAGACTATCATCACCATCCACAACCCATGAATTTAAGGAGTGCCTAGTATGCAGCAGATACCATGTTGGAGATACAAGTATTAGAGTCTACACCCTTGCTCTCCAGGTCGCAGACATTCCTGGATTAAAGGCACATCAAAACAAGCTCATAATTTAGTAACTATTTTAACTTGTCCACTATTTTATCTTCTGTCTGCCTCTTGCCACCAGATCTGCTGCCTGCTATCTCAGTCCACCTTGTTGCTGACACAGTCATCTTTTTCATTCCTTTCACATCATTCAGAAACAGACTGGAAGGGCGTATATGAGGAAAAACTATAAAGAGCAGCAGCAAGAAAAAGGTAGGGGTCACATTGTGAAGTGCCTTTTGAGCCATTAGAATTTGGAGGTTTTAGCTTCAGGGTAATGGGAAGCCACTGAAAGATTTAAGCTCAGAGGCAGGAAAGGTGACATGATGAAGAAGACCTGTATGTATGAAGAATGGCTATAGTACAGAGAAAAGGGGCAAAAGAATATATGAGAAGACCAGTTAGAAAAATGCTGTAGTCTAGCCATGAAATAGTTAATAGCTTGTAACCGCAGAGATAGCAATGGACAGTGAGTAGAAGGAAGATCTTCAGGGATATTTAGGAAGTAAAATTTAATAGAACTTTGAGATGGATTAGATATTGGGGTAAAGAAGGAGGTATAAAGGTTGCTTTCTTATTTGCTCAGATGGTGGTCCCATCTATAAACTAGGGAACAACAGAAAAGGTCCAAGAAAACAAAGGGGTAGATTCTAAGTTTAGTTTTGAACATACTGAGTCTAGGGTACCTTTAAAACCTCAAAACAGTGATATCACAGAGGGAGTTAGGATATATGGACCTGGAGCTCAGAGGAGAGGTCTAGGCTGCAGATAAACATTTGAGAGGCATCTATGGTGCTGGCATTAATTAAAATCTGAGCGCAGATGAGACAATCCTACCATATAACTTAAGAACACTCAAAGAAATATATTCTTGGTTATATTATGTATAAAACATTATACAGTCATTATTAATTTTTTCCCTAAAGGCCAACATTCCTTCCAGCCCAAACACTAAACATTATATACAAAAATTGATTTTAAAATATCTTAATTTTTTGTTCTGGAACTATTTTAAGGATATACCCTATAATGAAAAATTAAATAAAAATTTAAATAAGAAAACATGTACACAGTTTTTAAAAAGCCAAACAGTACTACAAAGTTTATCGAGAAACCAGCAATTTCCCTGTCTCATGCCTCTCCACTTTTAACCTATTCCATATTCCACTGTCAACACTGAGCTGTTTCTCCACATTCCTACAAAGATGATTATAGGGCTATTTCTTGATTTTTCAATTTTATGCATTTTCTATGGATTTCCTACCGTGGAAAATGAAGAGTTAGCTTTATAACTTAGTTCCCATCCCATAATATAACCATGCTTCTTCACTCCTATGTCCATCTGCCCAATACTTACTTCACAATTTTTTGCTTAAATCCATATTCAGTATTTATATTACTTTTTCCTGTAAATACTGTTAGTCTAACCACTTAATCTATTATGAGGAGTGGATTATATCGCCAAGGTCCTTCCCCTACTAGCATTTTGGGAAGAAAAGTATGTGTGTTGTTAATGAAAAGACTGTAGAATATTAACCATATGTGACCAAAATCTGGCTTTCCATCAAGTCCAAGAAAACAGCAAAGCTCTCGCAATTCTAACCCCAGGAGAAATGGGGAGAAATGAGAGGGGAGGGGATAGGGGTAAACACTACTATTCTACTATTGAAATTATAGATTTAGATGAGATGTATTACTCTTAAACAAACTTTGATAAGAGATTAAAAACAAACAAAACCCCCAAAGTATGACTATACAGATATGTAAAAGATTAAAGTTGACTGCTCCTGACCAGGAGGTACCATACAAAATAAATGATGGAGGAAAGCAAAATTCCCAGAGATCTAACTTTTAAGAAAAAAGGAGTGGACTTCCCTGGTGGTGCAGTGGTTAAGAATCCATCTGACAGGGCTTCCTTGGTGGCGCAGTGGTTGAGAGTCTGTCTACCAATGCAGGGGACAGGGGTTCGTGACCTGGTCCAGGAAGATCCCACATGCCGCGGAGCGGCTAGGCCCGTGAACCATGGCTGCTGAGCCTGCACGTCCGGAGCCTGTGCTCCGCAATGGGAGAGGCCACAGCAGTGAGAGGCCCGCGTACCGCAAAAAAAAAAAAAAAAAAAAAAAAAAAAGAATCCATCTGACAATGCAGGGGATATGGGTTTGATTCCTGGTCAAGGAAGATCCCATGTGCCACGGAGCAACTAAGCCTGTGTGCCACAATTACTGAGTCTGTGCTCTAGAGCCTGCGAGCCACAACTACTGAGCCCACATGCCACAACTACTGAAACCTGCACACCTAGAGCCTGTGCTCTGCAACAAGAGAAGCCACCGCAGTGAGAAGCCCGTGAACCACAACAAAGAGTAGCCCCTGCTCAGCACAACTAGAGGAAGCCCGCGCGCAGCAACGAAGACCCAATGCAGCCATAAATAAATAAGTAAATAAATTAATTAATTTATAAAAAAATAAATAAAAAAGGAGTAACTGGTAATGTATCATATAAACTACTTAGATTTACGTAATTTAAACTTGACAAAGTGTTGGCCTTTATTATTAAAGTCTTATTAAAAAAAAGAAGTCAAAGAATAAATTAAATGTAACTCTCAGATAAGCTTAAAACTTTCCTAAGCAGTAGAATTTCAAGAAACAATACTCTAACCATCTGTTTCTAAAATTTTCTGGCAAAAGAACATGTTAATAGTTAAAAACAGAAATAACACTGCTAAATATTTCACCCTCAATTTCTACATTAGTGGGCATTGTTTCATTTAATAAGATGAGACAATTAAATGGCTGGTTAAGTATAAATTCTAGGATTCTATAATTTGTGCTCATTTATTTATGAAATTTAATCTGTCACTTACTTGCAGTGTCTTCTTGGGCAAATCATTAAACTCCTCTGTGTCTCAGTTTCTTCACCTACAAAATGGTGATGACAGAGTAGCTACCTCACATGATTTTTAGAATTAAATGAGTAATACACATAAGATAATAAAAAGGAACACAGAGCAAGCAAACAAGTAAATAAAATAGCTTATGTAAATGGTAGCCATTAACACTATCATTTCTTCCTTGTAAAATGAAGGAAACTCCAAGAATTTACAGGAGTAGTGATAACACAGTGAAAATTAATGGTATTACACTTGCCTGGCCTGTAGCAAAAACTACAAACACTAGTAGTAATAATTATTTATTCTAAATATCATGAATTTCCACAAAGTACAAAGGAACAAAACCTTAGCAAACACAGCTACAGGCCACTCTGGCTGAAGAATATTGAAGGAATTGACTGAGCCTTTGACGCCTTCTTTTCCCATGTATATGGGACAAATAATTTGTTTTAATTGGGTAACTCAGACAAAGCTACCTGAAAACCAAATATTAGGTTGCATATAAGTGCCAGATAAGTGATATAAACTGTGCTATAGGTGTTTAAAGGGCTCTCTGGGCTGAGGGAGGGTGTGGGAGGGTCTTGAATCATGGGTACTTAAATAAGAAGGTTAAAGTATGAAGCAAGGCAACCAAATACTGGGCAGGTTCTGGAGACAATGAGTCAGTCACCTGTCTGGCTAAAAGAAGGAGGGACAGGAGGAAAGGGAATTATGAAGAAGGAGTTTGGGGTGGTGAGTATCTACAAGAGAAGACGAGAAAGGCCAATGAAGGCTGCAAGTGTACAGTGGCCTTTATTATAGAAGATCTTGAGTTAACACTAACGGTTTAGTATTATTATGTAAACTGGTATACATATTTTATCTTTGCCCAGTTTGTACATGGTTGAGTTTTGCTGGAACAAATTTAATTATTATAACAAAAAATATAGTTCATGTTGAAATATCACAGAGAAATAGGATGAAATATATAAAACTAAAATTCACTTCTCAACTGCATTAGGATTCTCCTTTAGCTTATGGACAAGAAGGAGGTCTTTCCACTTTAACCATATATACCATCCTAAAATTTAACTCTGATTCCCACAGTGACTTCCAGAGACAATAATTTTTTCTATAACAATGGAATCTTGAGTTGGATAGAACCCTAGGAAATTGTCTTGTAAAAGTATATATATTTAAGAGGTTAGAGAAAAGCCTTGCTGCCCAGTAGACTCTTTTAACCAGACTTCCTCTTCCATTCATCTATCCAATTTTACCTCTTGAAACTAACCCTTGACAACAAACAGAAATTTTTACACAAGTAATGTTAGTTTCAAAGTGGAGAGAATACCTTGTTCACTGCTGCTGTACCCTAAATACTTAGAAAGTGTAAGGCAAGTAGTAGATGTTCAAAAAATACTGTTGCAATAAATCTCTAAATACAGATCAGAATACATCTAGATTAAAGACTACTATAAAAAATGGTAGCTATCCCTCCAAACTAAAGTGTTTGCCTTACCCTCGGCTATGTCAGTGCTGCTGTAATACTTGTTTTGAAACTGTAAATTTGTTTCAATGCAATTGATATGTTAGGGAACAATTTGAACACTAAATGAATTTTGCTGTGATTTCATCTGCCAGAAACGCTAGGTGAATGCAGAAAACCATACTCAGCTGAAACAAGCTGCATGTGAATACACAAAATTTAAATGTGAACACACCTCAAACATCTGCCAGCTACCTCAGCTCACTGCATCTTCGTGGAATCAGTCACACCCATCCACAACTTGTGTTCAGCTTTCCTTGTGATTTCAGAAAACGCTTCTTCAACCACTTCACAATAACAAGCTTCCACAACTATGTGGAAACTTCTTTTACAAGGCAAACTTCAGGAGGGTTTAAAAGCAAAGTACAATATTTATTTGTACAAGTATTTACATATTACATATTTCTTAGCCACTTAACATGTGTAAAACTATACTATCATGGTTTTTAAGGTTCCTATCTTTCTAAATGTTCACTGATGACATTTTGAGTGTTGTACCCCAATTCCATGTTTCCCGTAAGTCTTGTAGGGTTTTGTTTTTTTATTTTTTGACTGCATTATTTTCCACAGTATGGTGTTTTTTAGGAACACATATGTCAAATTTTAACAGAACCGTTTGTACTGCAAAGCCCCTGACCTCAACAACGGTTACTCAATTCCCCCGGATGTCTAATTGGAAGGTAGAATGTTTCAACTTACATATTTGGTTGTCAATATGATGTTACCAGTTTCTTATTACTAATTTTAACTTGTGTCTCTCTGTGGACTGGCTGACAGGATCAGACTGTGCAGTGAGTTAACTATAACTTTTTTAAAGTTAAAGCAAGTTTTGAAACTTTTTGGCCTCAATGAAGATTTCAGAATTAAACTTAAAAAAAAAAGTATTACCTTCTTAATTATATACACTATTTAAAATACCTTTTCATTATTGGTGTAGTATAAGTATCTCATCAAATGCCAAGTAGGTAATAGTTGATGCACTTCACATCTGATTAACTTTAAAAGAATTTATAAATGTCATTAATTGAATATGAAAAATCTCAAAATTAACAGCAAATTTTTAGAACTGTATTTCTTGGAGCATGATATTACATCTTTATTAGGGCAAAGCAAACTCACTGCCCCCCAAATTCTTTAATATCATATTATTTTCCTAAGATTTAAAATGTAAGAATTATAGCTATGGCAATTAAAAATCTAAAATTCAAATACTATCATCATTTACAATTAAAAACAGGATAAGTATAATTCACCTGTAGCATAAACTTTAGCATAAAATAGCTGTAATACTGAATCATTTTACATAGATATTTGCAAAAATAAAATAACAGAAACACACCAAGTTAGTCACCTAAATGCTACTTACTTTAAGTTACCTATCATGTTCAGATTTAGTGTTAGTTAAAAGCTTAAAGGGAACAAAGGATTATGTTACCAGAAAATGTATCTCTCAACTTTATAAGCCTACAGTAATTTATTTTCTAAAGAAAGACAGTAAATATTAATAACTGAAGTAACATATGATCCACATTACCTCCTCTTAAAAAAAAACTTCCCAATTTTCTCATTTAATACACTGCCTCAAGTTCATTGAATGCTGACCATTTCTTATAGTTGAAAGGCTTACCAGTTATAAGTTCCTCTAAAAGGAATGTGCAAGTCAGCCACACTTGGCAATTTATGTATTGTGGTTTTGTGGTGAGTGCTACCATTTTCTAAGGATCAAGAAAAGTGCAATAAATCTAAGGCAGAATGGTTATAATCCATCAAAACATATTATATAACTAACTACCTTGTGTGTATTTTCCAATTCATACCCCATTATTATCTTTCAATACATTAGGGCTTTAAGATGGAAACAAAGTTACTTCTGAGTGAGCCCCTTTTAATGTTCATGCCCTGGTCCGGGAAGATCCCACATGCCACGGAGTGGCTAGGCCCGTGAGCCATGGTTGCTGAGCCTGCGAGTCTGGAGCCTGTGTTCCGCAACAGGAGAGGCCATAACAGTGAGAGGCCCGCGTACGGCAAAAAAAAAAAAAAAAAAAAAAAAACTCTCCAGAAAGTGGGCATAGAGGGAACCTACCTCAACATAGTAAAGGCCATACATAACAAACCCACCGCAAACATCATTCTCAATGGTGAAAAACTGAAAGCATTTCCTCTAAGATCAGAAACAAGACAAGGATGTCCACTCTTGCCACTATTATTCAACATGGTTTTGGAAGTCCTAGTCACAGCAATCAGAGAAGGAAAAGAAAAAAAGGAATACAAATTGGAAAAGAAGAAGTAAATCTGTCGCTGTTTGCAGATGACATGATACTATACATAGAGAATCCTAAATGTGCCACCAGAAAACTACTAGAGCTAAACAATGAATTTGGTAAAGTTGCAGGATACAAAATTAATGCACAGAAGTCTCTTGCATTCCTATACACAAATGATGAAAAATCTGAAAGAGAAATTAAGGAAACACTCCCATTTACCATTGCAACAAAAAGAATAAAATACCTAGGAATAAATCTACCTAAGGAGACAAAAGACCTGTATGCAGAAAACTATAAGACACTGCTGAAAGAAATTAAAGATGATAAAAACAGATGGAGAGATATACCATGTTCATGCATTGGAAGAATCAACATTGTGAAAATGACTATACTACCCAAAGCAATCTACAGACTCAATGCAATCCCTATCAAATTACCAATGGCATTTTTTACGGAACTAGAACAAAAAATCTTAAAATTTGTATGGAGACACAAAAGACCCTGAATAGCCAAGGCAGTCCTGAGGGAAAAAAATGGAGCTGGAGCTATCTGACTCCCAGACTTCAGACTACTACAAAGCTACAGTAATCAAGACAATATGGTACTGGCACAAAAACAGAAATACAGATCAATGGAACAGGATAGAAAGCCCAGAGATAAACCCACACACCTATGGTCAACTAATCTATGACAAAGGAGGCAAGGATGTACAATGGAGAAAAGACAGTCTCTTCAATAAGTGGTGCTGGGAAAACTGGACAGCTACATGTAAAAGAACAAAATTAGAACACTCCCTAACACCATACACAAAAATAAATTCAAAATGGATTAGAGACCTAAATGTAAGACCGGACACTATAAAACTCTTAGAGGAAAACATAGGAAGAACACTCTTTGACATAAATCACAGCAATATCTTTTTTGATCCACCTCATAGAGTAATGGAAATAAAAACGAAAATAAACAAATGGGACCTATTGATACTTAAAAACTTTTGCACAGCCAAGGAAACCATGAACAAGATGAATTGACAACCCTCAGAATGTGAGAAAATATTTGCAAATGAATCAACGGACAAAGGATTAATCTCCAAAATATATAAACAGCTCATGCATCTCAATATTAAAAAAACAAACAACCCAATCAAAAAATGGGCAGAAGACCTAAATAGACATTTCTCCAAAGAAGACATACAGATGGCCAAGAAGCACATGAAAAGGTGCTCAACATCACTAATTATTAGAGAAATGCAAATCAAAACTACAATGAGGGGGCTTCCCTGGTGGCGCAGTGGTTGAGAGTCTGCCTGCCGATGCAGGGGATACGGGTTCGTGCCCCGGTCCGGGAAGATCCCACATGCCGCGGAGCGGCTGGGCCCGTGAGCCATGGCCACTGAGCCTGCGCATCCGGAGCCTGTGCTCCGCAACGAGAGAGGCCACAACAGTGAGAGGCCCGTGTACCGCAAAAAAAAACCCCAAAAACCAAACTACAATGAGGTATCACCTCATACCAGTTAGAATGGGCATCATCAGAAAATCTAGAAACAACAAATGCTGGAGAGGGTGTGGATAAAAAGGAAGCCTCTTGCACTGTTGTTGGGAATGTAAATTGATACAGCCACTATGGAGAACACTATGGAGGTTCCTTAAAAAACTAAAAATAGAACTACCATATGACCCAGCAATCCCACTACTGGGCATATATCCAGAGAAAACCATAATTCAGAAAGACACTTACACCCTTATGTTCACTGCAGCACTATTTACAATAGCCAGGACATGGAAGCAACCTAAATGCCCATTGACAGACGACTGGACAAAGAAGATGTGGTGCATATATACAATGGAGTATTACTCAGCCATAAGAAGGAATGAAACTGTGTCATTTGTAGAGACGTGGATGGACCTAGAGACTGTCATACAGAGTGAAGTAAGTCAGAAAGAGAAAAATACATATCCCATACTAATGCATATATGTGGAACCTAGAAATATGGTACAGATGAACTGGTTTGCAGGGGAGAAATAGAGACACAGATGTAGAGAACACATGTATGGACACCAAGGGGGGAAAGTGGTGGGGAGGGTGGTGGTGGTGAGATGAACTGGGATAAAATGGATAACTAATAAGAACCTGCTGTATAAAAAAATAAATAAAATTCAAAAAAAAGAACGATGACATGAAAAATGAAATGATCACAAGATTATAATTAAAAAAAATAAAATAAAGAAGGCAACACCTAAGCTGGGTCTTGGAAGATAAAAATGTGTTCGCTAGATGGTCAGGCAAGAGGGAAAGAATATTTCAAACATAAGTGGTTGTCTGGGAGAAGACTTTAAATACATGGCAAGTTTGGGAAACCACAAGTAGCTGGTTAATGGTGAAGTGCAGGGAGTGAGACTAACAGGGAGAAAGTGTGATAAAGGATGAGGCTGAAGAAGTAGGGTAGGCACAGGCATATCATGGATGATCTTAATTGCTTTCCTCTGCACCATATGTGCTGAATCCCACAAGTCAGCAAGAACATGCCTCTCACTTTCCAGATTCAGATAATTTATCTCTGAAGTTCCAAGCCCTGCCTGGTTCTGTGACATTCCACCAAGTCCCAGAGGTGGGCATGCATTCATTCAGCAACATTCGCTCTGTGCCATTTAGCGGTGTATAAGCTGCAGTGGAGATCAGGAGGAAGTGCCTAAAACTTAGGAATTAAGGAGAGGCAGGAGGAACTTCACAAAGAATGTAGTGCTTGAACTTAGCCATTACAGATGAATCATAAAAGTCTTGCAGGATATCACTGACTACTGTTTGTGTTGCGGGAAAGACCATGAAAGAATAAATTTGAAGAATTATAGCTGTAGTGTAGAAGGGAAGTGAGACAAGGCTAAAAAGGTGGAAAGTTTTCAGTGAAAAATGTACAGATTCTAGATAATGTAAAAGATCTAAGAAAATTCTACTGGCCTGGAACTTTCTCATAAATATGATCTACTTTTTGGTTCACCTTGATATCTGGGATCCATTCCACAAACACTGCCCACTATAGGCCTGGTAATGTGCTCTAAACATGCAAAGGTGAATAAAATATAGTCCCTGCTTCTGAGATTATACATTAGTAGAATTCAGATTTATTTTGGACTTCTTACAGCATATATTTGTTATCTTACTTCATCCTCTCCACATGTGAAGCAGAGAAGACAACTGGTAAACCATATTTTTTTCTTTTTAACTGAAGAGAATCATGGAAAGACTTATTAAGAGATATATCTATAGTTCCAACTAAGTCAGTAGCAGAGCAGTATTCTAGGCCAGCAGCTCTCAACTGTGGTGTCACTAGCCAGTGCTAGTGCAATCAGTTGTAAATGAAATTTGTTACTGATCGTTAAGTACCAGAGCTCTATCTATAACAATATAAAGTATCTAACCTATGGACAAACACATGTTTTAAAGAGGAGCATATAAGGATGTCACTTCAGTGTATATTACTAAAAGAACAACCTGAATGACCATCGAGGAATGAATAAATAAATTACTCTATAGTAATACTAAAGAACATCATACAATTTTTTTTAAGTTGAGTAAGAAATCCAAGTAATTATATGCAAAGACCTATAAGACATTACTGAATGAAAAAAGATGCAAAACCCATGTATAATGATACCCTTTGTGTTAAAAAAAAGGATACAAAAAATTTTTTAAACAGATTATTTTTATATGAACGCACAGGAAATGCTCTGAAAGGATACGCACTGATGAGAGCCGGCTGGGTAAAGGGACACATGGATGGAAGATGGACCAAGGAGATTTAGTCATCTCTGTTATGTTTTAACTTTTTATAAGGATATATATTCATGTATTACTTGTATAATTAAGCATAAACAATTGAGCTTAAAGCAGAATATTTTCCCTATAAAGTTATTTCCTACATATTTCCCCATAACATTACTTGTATTCTGATATGTGGGTAGGAGAGTTAAGAGCAGAATAGAAAGAATTATTTGCAAGTACCTGAACTGAGCCAACTCAACGTACTTTCAAATAACTCAAAGCCTATGTTATCAATGCTGAAACTGTTACCGATACAGTTAGCAACTGCAACAACGCTCAGTCATCAGGAGTCTTGACAGATGAGATTTAAACGTCCATACATAAAGGTGGACAAGAGCACCCTCCTCTGAACCTATAGCATCATCACTCTGGTTTAGCACACACTACAGGTTGGGCTCTGTGATGAACGCTGTTAACCTGTATTATTTCAATTACTTCTTACAACATTCCTGTCAGGATTAAATGAGAAACTGCAGGTGAAACTCTTCACACATAACGCCCAACCACATAACAGTAAGTGTTGTCCTTTATAGGTGTTCCTACTGCTTCATCTCTAACCTTATCAAGTTTCAGCCCTCACTGTACGGCAGTCAGCTTTTCAAAAGCCTCACTGACTTAAGTGTGCCAATGCTAAGAAATCTGCAATGGATTCTCATTACCTACTGAACTAAATCCAAACTCCTTCATCAGACATTTGAAAGCATGGGTGACACAGCTCCATCACCCATCATATTCCTTCTGTACCCTACTATTCTGTAGGCACATTGGAGCGCTCACAATTTTTAGAATATATTATATACTTTGACTTCCGTAACTTAGGAATACTCTTGTCACTCTCGCTAAACAGTTCTATCTACTTTTCAAAGTTCTGAAGAAATATTACCTTCTCTACAAAGTTGATTCTCTCTGGCACTCTCAATTACATTGTTTGTACCTCTATTATGATATGTTTTTTGTATTACTTGTTTGTAAACTGACTGAAAGCAAGTTTTTTTAATTTTTACATCTCTACTGTGCCTAGCACAGTGTTTTACACACAATTTGCATTTAATAATGTAGAAAACTTTCACCATTACTCATAGCCCCAGTGATAACCAGTACAACTTGAAATTCAGAAGCAATTCTAATTTCCCCTTCAATTCACCTACCAGTGGTAATGACCCTATAGTAACTCTGGTAGTAACTCTTTCCAGTCCTAATTCAACACTCAGTGAGATATAATTATTTCCATACCAAACAAATGAAGTGGCACATAATCAGTGACCTAATGCTGACAAGATTGGCTGACATTAAATTCATTATGCATTAACACTGGAGGAAGGAATACAAAGCATATGCTAGAATATTAGAATCATCTTTTAAAATAACAATTGGGATATAAAATTCCTCTGTTCAATTTTGGGTAGTCTCTAACCTAACTGAATTGAACTTTAAAATCAAACGATGTGTAAGGTCATCTACCCATTTAGTAAATAAAGTCACCTTTTATGGATTAATTATTTCTAAATCTATACAAATTGGTAAAAGCAGTAAATGTCCTTAAAAGCTAACTGACCTCAGCCCTCTAACCATTCGTAAGTGGTTTTTTCTCGGTTAAAATCTAAGGTAGCAAGAAACCTTAGTTTTTAGTTTTGTTGTTAAATTTCACGACATTCCAACTACTAATGACTTTGGTTTCTTTTGAGCAATCAAGTAAAAACATAGCAAATACTAGTTATATACTTATATTTAAAATATAATTAAATTCTTCAGGCAAAAGTATTACATAATACGTTACTTGATTCTATCCAGGAATCTTACTTCTTCCAATTTTTGAAAGCCATATTAACTCTTTACGTGAAGGCATTCGTAGTGTAGAATAGTTGAGGATCTCAGGACAGAGAACGAGTTTCATTTAATTCTCTAAACTACTTGTACCATATGTGAACCTCTTAAAGGAAGACAGTTTTATTGTTACTGTTTACTTTTCAGTGAAGACCAGAATACTTTTTGGAGATTTATAGGGCTTAGCTCAATAGCATGTCAAATTTATTTTTCTTAAATGGTTTTTGCATTAGTTTGCTACTACTAGCAAACAAGTTAAATCAGAAATATTCAGGCAAAGGTACATTAAAGTCAATACTAGCTGCATGTTATCTAGGTGTTAGGGATGTTACCAAACTTTAAAGCAAGATGACCACAAATTTTGAAAGTAAAGTTTTGGTTATTATAGATTTCATAGTAAGGCAGTTACATGGCTAAGCTTGGCTGGTACCATGGACTTTAGCATACCTGGAAATAGAAAAATTCAAATGGTAGCTGTTCTTGATTGGCCCATTGCCATTTTTGCAGCTTACAAATTTTTAATTAAGTAACTGCAGTGAGCTCATCTCTACTGGATACTTCTTTTCCAGGGCAGGTCCAGGAACTGGGTCTGGAGCCTTGAAAGCAGAAGAGAAACTAGAGTAAACTAGAGGTAGGCAGAACAAGAAACGTGACCAGATAACATTGAGATCTAATAGCAGTGAGGTAGTCCCCAAAGTCTCTCACATGAAATATTCTTAAGTGGAAAAGAATCTCTTAAATTACAAGTTACCAGAAGATGCCATTTGCATTAGTTCAGTCATTGTCTTAATCTACACAACTCCACTCTGAACTCCCAATTCTAGAAACGAAAACAGTAGCCTTTATGAAATCTCTATTGGCTTTTAGCAATAGACTGTCCAATATGGGACCACAGAGTATAAAAGAACGAGAAAAACAACAATAAATTCATTTTCATTGGTAAAATTGGAATTGTAAGGTCCTCATTTTCAGGTCACTTTTCTCTTTTGCTATCTTATTTCCAATCATCTTCTAATTATTCCCCTAAATTCCTACAATCAATTGTCAGAGGTTTCTTAAGAAATGCTTTAGATATATCCAAGCAATGAACTGAATTTCAAGTTCCAATTTTTAAAAATACTTCGTAATTCTTAAAGAGGGAGGCAAAGAACAGCTCATAAGATGTGGTTCTTAACCACACTGGAAATTCTTTTTTCCATTACCAAAACAGATTCAATGATTTTTTTTTTTTTTTTGGTTAGGTCCACATTATTTAAAAAAACACACACACGCAAAACTTGCAACTACAAAGGTTACATAAATGGTAGGCTATTAAAAATGTTAGACTGTTGTACTAATCAGATTACTAGGGCCTGGAAATGATGTCCTTGTGTTTGGTGAGCT
Source organism: Mesoplodon bidens (assembly GCF_964165515.1). NCBI lineage: Eukaryota > Metazoa > Chordata > Mammalia > Artiodactyla > Ziphiidae > Mesoplodon > Mesoplodon bidens. The sequence continues at coordinate 77,903,796 of NC_138168.1, read as the reverse complement.
GATACCCTTAGGAGTCTCTCTCTAAGAAACGAATCAATCCCACAGCAGTCAAAATAAACTGAACCCTCTGCTGCTGTCAAATGATGGCAGATTGTGAGAATTGTAACAGGACAAAAAAGTAGTGAAGACAAGGATTCAAAGAACTTAACTCCCTGCATTTCTAGTAACTAGAAACACAACAAAGCAAAATAAAATGAAAGTAGTTTTTAAGAAAAATGTCAATTTTCCACCTTTTGTGATGGCATGTTGCAGGTGAAAATATTCAGGTAGAGAAAGATCTAGGTTCAAATCTGGTTCCAGTATAAACTAGAACTCTGCAGAAGTTTCCGGTCTATTAAATAGGATACCATCCCCCACCTCACTGGATTGTCATGAGAATTAGCACCTAATGACCTGGCACACAGTAGGTATTCAATACATTTTTCTGCATAATGGAATGTTATTTTTTTGTTCTAAACATATGAGTATACTTAAGCTTTCATTTTCATAAATGCTAAAGCAACAGCTGTGTAACAAGCTTTAGGTTTAAATAACTCAACTGTGTCACATCCTAAGAGATATAACTGATTTATCAACACTTATTTCAGAACAAAGCAAATGTAAGAACGCTCAGTTCTGAGAATTGATGATAAATAAAAATAGAACAATTTACATTTAGGATATAAAGAGAATTAGTGGTAAACAAGTAAGTAGACATGTAATTCTTCCTCCTCCAAGTAAAGGAGAAAATACTTTTGTCAACAGGTTAAAAGGTTATAGATCTGGGATACGGTGCCTTTTAAAAAACAAAAGGAATCAATATATGATCTAACTAGGTCTTTAAGTCAGGAAATGCTTTAAGGGCAAAGAAAAGCCTTACATTTGAGCAACAATTTTCCTCTTACTGATAGAACAGTGGGTTCCACACAAAATTATTATTTACCAAATATGGTTCAAAGATCAGATTACACCTTCCCCGGCATTACCAAGTAATAGAGCATTATCGCAGGCCACAAGGAATTTTAAAAAGAAAAAGAAAAAGAAAAAAAAAATTTCCTTAAAGTTACTCGAAATGTATTCACTGCTACAACTTTATTTCAAATAGTTTTTAAAAGTTAACATGGAAAGAAAGAGTCTTAATCAAAAGAGATTGCAATTTACTTAGAGATAATAAGATTAAACTAAATTTTGCCAGAAGGCAAAAAAAAGAAAAAAAAGTATTTAAAAATGAGGATTCCTATTCATTAACCCATATGGATAGACTTTCAGTTTAAAGACATCAAGAAAAACACTTTTATAGACAAACCATTAATTTTTGTTTTTATTTTATAACTACTATCATATTGAAATCTCATTACTCAAATAATGTTTCAGTTGATTCTTTTGGATTTTCCAGATATAAAATGTCATCTACAAATAAATGTGCCTCCTCCCTTTCAATAATTACACCTCCTATTTTGTTTTTTGGTCTAATTATATTGGCCAGCATTCCCAAGACAATGTTATGTAACAGTAATGCTGGCCAGACCTTTTTTGATTCATGACTTTTAAAAAGGAATTTAGTATTTCACTAAATACTAAAATAGGAATTCTAGTATTTTACCATTTCTAGTAACAAAATGCTGGTTTCCGGTCTGAGATACATAAAATCTTGGCTATGTTCATTCGTTCTTGTTTCACTAAGCATTCTTATTAGAAATAAATGTTGATTTCCCTTTTTTTTGATATCCCTCAAGATATTCATAGCCCCTGTGACCTACTGATATGACTTAATTTATCATTACATTCCTAGAGTGAATATTACTCAGTTATAGTATTATTCTGTTAATGTAATGCTAGATTCCATTTGACAGTTTTATTAAGCATTTTTTGCACCAACTTTTGTGAGACTGATGTGCAATCTTTTATATTCATATTTTCTGTTACGCGGCTTTATAAAAAGAACCAGGAAGCTTACCTTTTCTTCTCTATATTCTGAAATACACAGCTAATTATCTGGTGCTTTTTGCAGGAAAGAGTCTCATATCAGCTAAGACCAGCATTTTCATTTGTGGCTCCAGATCCTATCCTTTTCTTTCACATTTCCACAACACCCTTTCTTTTCAATCTCTCACTTTAACCTACGAACCTGTTTAAGTCTTAACCATCTTAAACATACATCTATGAACACATTTGTACCACAAAAACTTTCCTTACCAGTTAAGTCTTGTTCAGCAAGTATTTATTCACAAAGCTATTTATTAAAACTGCTACTCTATTCAAGGAACTGAGAATGAACTGCAGTTCCTGCCCTCTATTCCTAATCTAGTAAGGAACGCAACCGTGCATACAAAAAACTGCAATAGCAATGCAAAGAACAAACAAGCTATGCTAGGACATCTCTCTCTTACCATCTGTGCCTTGCCAAACTTCTCTATTGAGTAGTTATGCTATGGTCTCAAATTTGTTTTAATCTGCCTTCAAGTTTTGTCCCTTGATAAGTTTTATTCAAATCACCAAATCCAATAACCTCTTCAGGAGCCTTACCCACCATTTTGCAAAAACTTTGCGGTTTGATTCATATTTTTTTAATAAATCCAATTAGATCTTCAAATGTACTGTTAAATTTTGTTTTTTAAAAGGAAGTTCATAGAATATTTTATTCTTTAAAAATTTATTTACTTATGGCTGCATTGGGTCTTCACTGCTGCACACTGGCTTTCTCTAGCTGCGGTGAGCTGGGGCTACTCTTTGTTGTGGTGCATGGGCTTCCCATTGCGGTGGTTTCTCTTGTTGTGGAGCATGGGCTCTAGGCACACGGGCTTCAGTAGCTGTGGCACACGGGCTCAGTAGTTGTGGCTCGCGGGCTCTAGAGCGCAGGCTCAGTAGTTGTGGTGCACGGGCTTAGCTGCTCCGTGGCATGTGGGATCTTCCCGGACCAGGGATTGAACCCATGTCCTGTGCACCGGCAGACGGATTCTTAACCACTGCACCACCAGGGAAGTTCCCATAGAATATTTTAAGTTTTACTAGGCACTTTTAATTCACCATATCATTTGATGCTCATGAAAAACCACCCAGTACGGCTAGGTAATTATCACTCTGATTTGCAAGGTTCAGAAAAATACACCAATTTACTGATTATCAAAACTCCAATAAGCAGCAGAGTTAGGGCCAGAGATGTATTTGTGGCTTTCTAACTCCAGGTCCAGGGTTCCCTCCTCTATATTTTATTACCTTGATTGATTAATTACTAACTTGAATACTTACTGATCATTCTCTTCTTTAAAACTTTTCTGGTCAACACTGCATATTCTTCTAGCATCCTAGGTTCCTTATTTTGGTACTTCTTAATGTTTGTCAAAAGCATGTATAAGTAAAAACTATGACATTTATTCTCTCACTTCTTGCTCTGGCACCTCATCTACAGTTACAGCATTATCTAGGGAGAAGCTCCTTTAAATTGTAGTTTAAGCTTCCTGTTCTACTTGATGAAACGTAAGCATTCAGAATCATAGAATTTGATGTTGAAAGGACCTTAGAGATTATTTAGTCCAACATCTTTATTTAACAGAAGAAAAATATAAAGTTCAACTCAAACAAGTCAGTAGCAGAATTTGAATAAAAGTTTAAGCAAAATTTGCCTTTTTAAACTTATGAATCATAAAACAAATATATACATACACAGTAAATAGAAAGCAACTAAAATTTCAAGAGTAATTACTGGCCCCTGTTTCATTTTGTTAAAGATACTTGTCCATATTTCTAATATGACAATACTAATGTATGAGTCCACTTACCAAAGTAATTTTTTTTAAAAAACATGGAATGGCAATAAAGTTAAAACCTACTCAATTTTATATATTTGTGCATTAATTATCTATCTTCCAGATTTTTAGAGTGAATTGGGAATCAAAATCACACCACTACGTAGCCTAATGCTTCCTACCTAGGTTGATAATCATGACCTAGTCTACAAGGCAGGAACAGATACCACTAGACTGTTTGCTGAACACTGCTTAGAACAGTGCCTGGTACATGTATTAAGCACTGAAAATGTGTCAGCTACCGCTGCTTCTCCACCAAAAATTACTACTTCTGAATATATTCATATGATTATAAATATGGCCGTATTAATGATCCAGCCATACAGACAAGCATCCTGTTAGAGGACCAGTATCTCACTCTTCTCCTTTTGGTCTATTGTCCAAGTTTTATTCTAGTGAGCAGGGCCACAACCCTTAGTTATCCAGGAATACCTTTCCAACAACTCCCAAGCTAGAAGTACTTTAATATCTCAACATCAGAGTCTATAGGCTCTGAAAATTAACAGCTCATTTTAAAAGGAAATTTTCTACTCCAACACTTCTAAACTTTTAAGCTCATTTACCCATGATACAGAATGCATGAGAAATAAAAGGGGATCTCATGTGAAGCAGGAAGATTTTTTTTCCTCTTAATTGTGCTTAAGTTTAAACTTAAACTCTTCCCCAAACTAGCTTCCCCTCTTCAACTTCCCATTTTTATAAGAAATAGCAATTTTCTTGTTAGCCTGAAAACTGAAATTACCTTAACTTTTCTCTTGCCTTCCTTTACCTTTCGCAACTTCAAATTTCATCCATTTAATAACTAACATTCCTCAAAACACAACTCCTGAGACTCTCTTCACTGGATATTAGTCAGTACAGTTCACAGTCACTTCCACAGTTCTGAAATCTAAAAAGTTCTGAAAAGATTTTTTATGAAGCTTCATGTCAAAATTCATCTGGTAGTGGCAAAAATCTGCTTTGAACTGACGTGAAGCTACTTATAGGCTTTATTTAGCCACTTACTGTAAACATTTCCATTTTTCACTGCAGAGATACTAGTGTTTAACTACCGGGTGATGCCTCAAACCTTGCTGGGCATGTTACATAGTACACAATATATACACGTTACCTTTCTAAAATTCAAAAAATTATGAATTCCAAAACATAGCTGGCCCCAGGGTTTCAGAAAAGGTATCATGGACCTGTACAATATTATTCCAAGAATCCTAATTTAGGCACCCTATTCTTAACTTTCGTTTTGATACTTTCCCTTACACCACTCCATGCATTTCAGCCTCCATATTTACCACCAAGTCCTATAGGTTCTGCTTTCCAAATACCACAATTGCCAATTCTACTCCACTCCTACGGCTACCACACTATCCCAATCATCCCAATTTCTAAATGACCAGACCCATAGTTTACCTCCCTGCCATTAAGTTCTTCCCATCTGACCCATCAAGCAGATTAAGAAAGGCTCCTATATAACCACTTAAAATATTTCATTTCTTTGCACAGGAACTTAATAAACTGGAACAGATACATAATAAGAGGGTAAAGATGGTGATTGTGGGATTATAGATGAATTTTTGTTACCTTTTAAACCTTATCTATAACTGTAAGCTAAGAAGAGGTTCTCTTTTTTTTCAAACTTAATGAAGTTTGAAAAATTTCTAAATTGACATATTAATTCTGTAATTAAAACAACACAAACAAATGAAAAATATACTAGGCCGCTCCCCTATTTATCACTTCAACTAAAATTCCTCAGTGTGGTTTTCAAGGCCTTCTCCAGTTTGGTTACTCTAGGACTGGTATCATGGACAGCCCCCTGGCCAACCCCGGCTTTTCAGTAAAAGCCAGTTTTACCGAAATATAGCTAATTATTTTTTAAAAAGAATGATTTTTAATGAGTAAAATAAATGATCACAAGGAAAATCAATTATACTGAAAAGCACAGTAATCAAGTGTTCTTTAGAACCCATATTTATGATATATTTATATATTTGCTTCTTTATTAACACTCAACACAATAAAATCCAGCAGGGGTCTAATAACAACTATAATTTTGAAGTAGTAATCTACATAAACTATACTCAGAGACAGCCACAACAGTAAAGTAATATGAAAATATCTGTGCTTTTTTTCTATTAGTAATAAAGTCACAGGTACTGCTAATACTACTGTGCTTTATTGTTTAAAATCATAATGGAAGGAAATATTAAATTTCAGTTACAGGTTATTTGTTGGTAAAAATATACAGATTTTTTTTTTTTTTCAGGGACTCCTTTAAATTCTCTCCTCAGATGCTCTTCAGGGTTATGGAGTCTAGAGTTAAACTCTATTAAATCCACCTACTTTTATTTCCCACTAATACCCACAGTCAGAGAACTTCAGTCAGGCTTTGTCTGAACATGTTCAACCCTGCTTTCATTCCTGACTATGTTACTGCTCTAGCTTACGGTATCATTTCTCCACCTGGATGCTTATCAAAATCTTAACTATCTCTTGAAAAGCAATTCATGTTCCATCTCCTTTTCGAATTCTTTTTCTACTTCTTCAGCCCACATGGATCTCTCTATTCCTAGAACTCCTAATGTACCTGTGGGTCAATGCTTAATGACCCAACATGTAATTATTTTCTTATAGTTCCACTTCCGTGTCTCTTCATCCAAGGTGTAAGATCCCCGGGGACATGGGTGACATGCTTGTATACAGGACACTGCCCACATATAATATAGGCACATCGAATGTATTCAATAAAGAAACTATTCTCAATAAACCAAGTATCAGAAGACAATTTCTTTTGGAAGTTTAAGTACCAGAAAATACATCAAGAGGACTGAAAATTCCACTAAGCAGCAAAAACAGACTCATAAATTAAGCTTAATATTAATAATTCACCTCAATCAGAACCTAGATAGTCATATTATATTAAAAACTCAGAGACTTATTTACTAGGCAGTAATGAATTCCAAGTAATAAATCAGGAATGGAGTGCTAAAGTAGGCATAAAACAATGATTCATTCAAAAAATATTTGCTAAGCATCTACTACATGCCAGGCACAATTCCAGATTCCACTGATTCAATGGTAAAAAAACGAAAAACAGAAAACCCAAAAACAATGAAAAACAAAAACAACTCACACAAGAATTTACTGTTAGGCCTTGGACTAGAACCTGGGGCTCCTGATTCTCATTATGAAGCTCTGGAACAAAAAGCTGTTTCTGTCTTTCAGAATAAGTAAAGTTGGGGTGGGGAAATGTTCTCAGAAGGCAGTAAATCATATAAAACATTTTAAAGAAAAAGATTTGGAGCTATTAAAAATATATATATAATCTACATAGTATATAAATATAACATTAAAATCTCTATACATAAAATCTATCAAGAAATAGATTTGGGGATAAGTTTCAATTGTCTGTAGGATATTTACTGCCTAATGATACTAGATGAATGAGGTATTACTCTACTTGATTAATATTTTAATCACAAACACTTCATGAAGTTTTATTCTTCTTCAAAGAGCTCTGCCAAGTTGCCTCATTTACTTTATATAAAAATATAAAAACTGGGCTTCCCTGGTGGCGCAGTGGTTGAGAGTCTGCCTGCCGATGCAGGGGACATGGGTTCGTGCCCCGGTCTGGGAGGATCCCACGTGCCGCGGAGCGGCTGGGCCCGTGAGCCATGGCTGCTGAGCCTGCGTGTCCGGAGCCTGGGCTCCGCAACGGGAGAGGCCACAGCGGTGAGAGGCCCGCGTACCGCCAAAAAAAAAAAAAAAAAAAAAAAAAAAATATATATATATATATATATATACACACACACACACATATATATATATATATATATATATATATGTATATATAAACTTAAATACCAATATCACAGAAGTGGGGTGGGTGATAGCAGTCGTGGTGGTAAATATTATTCTAAGTAATCTTTTTAATTGGAGAGAAGAGCCCAAAGAGGAGGAGGATGCAAATGCGGGTAGGAAACAAGGAACTGCTCTCCACACATTTCAATCTCTAGTGCTGTTTATGACCAAATAGAAATTATTTTTCTTAAAGGGAAGTTCTTAGACTAATAGCAATGGAATTCAGAGACTGAGTGAGTGAGGGGGAAGGATAAGTGGGTGGGACTGGAACAAATAAACTAATAGTCTGACAATGCCATGCTAGTAACCTTAAGTCATCTTGTCCAAAACTCAACCCACTGCCTCCCACACAATAATATAGCTATATGTTAATTACTAACCATAGAGCACTGATTCTGAAGTTAGAAATCTCAGGGTCTTCAATTCTTTTCCTCACTATATACAATCACTGGCAAAGTTCTACTGATTACTCCCACAAATGTTTCTTGCATTAATCCCCTTTTCTAGTCCCACAACCTCCTTCTGCAGGTATCTTTTACCTGGATAATCAAAGTAACACAATAATCTCTTATCTGATGGCTTATTCCACTCTTAGGCCTTTCTAAGCTATATTTCACAGTGGTAACAAGCTTTCTAGCTCCTAAACATAGCTGGATCATGTCACTTTCTTCCCCAAGAGAGGTAAAAGATTTTGTAGAATTAGATTGTACTGAGTTTTGGTAGAAGGTGATGACATTGACCTAGGGAATAATGGAAAAGAGGCTGGGCAGGAAGAGAGGAGACTTAAAGACCAAGAACTTACAACAAAGGAGTCAGAAACGTTAGATAAAATACAGGAAAGAATGGGATCAAGAAAGCCAAATGAAAAAAGGAATAACAATGAAGTTTTAAGTTTATTATTTTTATAATAATTTTGTAACAATGAATAGCTAACATTTATTAAGCATTTATGTATGTGCTAAGCACTGGGCCAAATGATTTATAATGCATTCACTCATTTAATGCTCTCAATAATCATGAGAGGTAGGTACCTCTGTATCAGACTCAGCTGACTACACATTGTTCTCTCCCAGAGAAAAGAAGGATTATTTTACATAGCGCCCCGGCCCCCTCTGGCCCCGGCCTTATTCCCCACAATGCCTAAAACAGAGCATCAAACAATTTACATTCTTACTATGTTGGTGTCAACAATACCAGAGGAAAGCCATTTTTCCTATGAATTTCATTAATATGTCATTGACTAGCACAATATATACATGTATATACAGCTATATACATACATACACGTACATAAACATACACATACAAAACACACTAGGGATCTGGAAATAAAATACTATGGTTTTCAAAAATAACTCTTCTCTTGGGGCTTAAATCTGAATTGGAACAGTAAAGGCTCAGGGTATTTTTGTCTTGTAAAGCTCAAAGGAGGAAAGGTAAATGAAAATGTTTTTAACTGAAGAGAAAAGAGGCTTATACCCCTACCATCTACCTGGAAATAGGGAGGACCTAGTCCTCCTAAAGGCAGATGAAAGTTACTTTCTTTTAAAATGTGTATAGGAAATTTCCTATGAGATACTACTATGGTCTGAACTCTAAGCCCAGTCTACTATTTGCCATGTGTGCTCCATTCCGTACAAGAAGTCTAGGCCAACTTTAGATGATTTTGCATAAATCCACTACCACTAGGAAAAAAGAACAAATAACAAATGGCAAAAATGCGTGCTTCACTGACCTTGGGTTAGTAATGTTGCTATGTTTGGGTGCATTCTTCAGGAGTGTAATATTTGTTTGAAAGCATCAGGGTACTACTCAGAAAAGACATTTGACCACAACCTATACTCTGGAATCTCAAAAACTCACTTTTTTTTTTTTTTTTGCGGTCAGCGGGCCTCTCACTGTTGTGGCCTCTCCCGTTGTGGAGCACAGGCTCCAGACGCGCAGGCTCAGCGGCCATGGCTCATGGGCCCAGCCGCTCCGTGGCATGTGGGATCCTCCCAGACCAGGGCACGAACCCGTGTCCCCTGCATCGGCAGGCGGACTCTCAACCACTGCGCCACCAGGGAAGCCCAAAAAACTCACTTACTTTTAAAAGCAAGCAAATCTTCTAGCTTTAAACTTTAGTAGTATGTGTGTTCACTCATTCATTCACAAATATTTACATAGAGCTTAAATGTCAAGGCATTGTACTAATGCTGTAAAAACTTATTTAGTGGGAGAAACTGAAAAATAAACAGAATATTATAATAAAATATGGTCAATCCTGTGATGGGGAAAAAAGTGCTGAGATATTTAAATTATAAATAAGAAAAAGCATTAATCAGTTATAACAGAAAATATCATGCCACTTAAAAAAGTATTTTCCTGAATACCTTAATATGAAGAAAACATACCTGGGCCAAAAATCTTGGCATCATCCTTGACTTCACTTTTATGCCTCAGATCCAATTCATCAGCAATTTCTGCCCACCCAGGGTTTGTAATATATCCAAAATCTGACCTCTTCACACTCTTTCCTGTTGTTACTTTGGTCTAAGCCACCATCAGCTCTCCTTTGGATAACTGCAATAATTTCCAATATGGCTTCCCTGTTGACATCTTTGCCCTGCTCTTATAGTTTATTCCACAAAGAGCTGCCAGAGTGAATCTTTAACAAGGAAAGTTACCTTCAGTAACTTCAGAAGAAAAACCATATGGTCATATCAAGTGATTCTTAAACTAGGAAGAGACAGGCACCTACAAAAAACCTACAGCTAACATGTACTTACTGGTGACAGACTTCATGCTTTCCCTTAAGATCAGGAATAAGACTAGCTTGTTTGATGTCACCACGCCTACTAAACACAGTATTGGAAGTACTAACCAGAGCAGTAAGGCAAGAAGAGGAAATAAAAGGCATCCAGATTGGAAAGGAAGAAATAAAACTGTCTCTATTCATAGACACATTAGAAAACCCACAGTCTCCACAAAAAAACGACTAGAATTTATTAGTTTAGCAAGGTCTCAGGATAAAGGGTGAACTCACAGAAATCAACCATATTGCTATAAACTAGCAATAAACAACTGGAAACCAAAATTTAAAACACAGTATCATTTACAACTGCTCCAAAAAAAATGTATCTAGTTATAAATCTAGCAAAATATGTATAGAATTTGTGTGTTGGAAGCTACAAAATGCAGATGAAAGAAATCAGGCAACCTAACTCTAAGGAGAGATAAACTGTGTTTATGGCTTGAAAGATTTAACAAAATAAAAATGTCAATTTTCCCCAAATTGATCTAAGGGTTTAATGCAATTCCTACCAAAATCCCAGCATGATTTTTTTAATAGATTTTAAATTTTCCATGGAAAGGAAATGCAATAGTTAAAACGATTCTGAAAAAGAAGAATTAAGTTAGGGAAATTTTACTACCTGGTTTTAAGACTTACCATATAGCTACAGTTATCAAGACAGTGTGGTAGTAGAACAGGGATAAACACAAAGATCAGTGGATCAGAACAGAGAATCTAGAAACAGACACTCACAAGCACAGCCACCTGACTTTTGACAAAGGTGCAAAAACAATTCATGGAGGAAGGATAATTTTTTTTCACAAGTGGTGTTGGAACAGCCGAACAATCCACGGACAAAAAGTGAACTTCAATCTAAACTTCACACCTTTATGTGAAGATTATGTAAAACTGGATCATAGATCTACATATGCAAGACGTAAAGCTTTTTAGAAACCTTTTAGAAGAAAACAGGAGAATATCTTTGGAACCTAAGGTTAAGCAAAGAGCTCTTATTAGACTTGACAACAAAAGGCACAATTCATAAAAGAAAAAAGATAAATTAGACTTCATAAAATTTTTTTTCTTTGCAAAAGCCCCCACTAAGAGGATGAAAAGATAAGCCACAGATCAGGAGAAGATATTTGCAAATCACATACTTGACAAAGGGCTTGTGTCCAGAATATACAAAGAATTCACTAAACTCAACAACAAGAAAACAAACAATCCCATCAGAACATAAGCAAAAGACTTGAACAGACACTTCACCACAGAGGATATACAGACAGCAAACAAGCACATGAAAATACATTCAACATCATTAGCCATTAGGGAAATGCAAACTAAAGCTACAAAGAGATGTCACTACATATCTATTAGAATGGCTGAAATAAAAAATATACTGACAATACCAAATACTGACAAGGATGCAGAGAAATTAGATCTCTCATATACTGCTGATGGGAATGTAAAATGGTTCAGCCACTCTGGAAGAGTGGTAGTTTCTTATAGAGTTAAACATACATTTATCATACAACCCAGCCACTGTATTCCTGGGGATTTATTCTGGAGAGATGAAAAAGTATTTTCACATAAAAACCCGTGGAAAACTGTTCACAGCAGCTTTAGTTTTAGTGCCCCAAACTGGAAACACAAAAGTCCTTCCATCAATGGCTGAACAAATTGTGGTACATCCATACAATGGTATACTTCTTAGCATTAAAATGCAATGAACTACGGATACACGAAACAACTTGGATGGATCTCAAGGGCATAACACTGAGTGAAAAAAGGCCAATCTCAAAATATATAACACAACACATGATTCCATTTTTATAACAATTCTTGAAGTGACAAAATTATAGTGATGGAGAACAGATGAGTGGTTGTCAAAGGGTTAAGGCTGGGTAGCACAAAGGAGTTTCTTTGTGTGATGGAACAGATCTAGTTCTATATCCTAATTGTGATGGTTACACGAATCTACATACATGAAAATAATATAAAATTGTACACACACAACCACTAACAAATTAAATCATATTCTAAGAAGTGGGGGGGGGGAAGGCAAATAGCTCATGTCTTAAAATCCTTCAGTGGCTTCTCATCTCATCCTGAATACTAAAATCCTTTCTACAATCTGAAGAGCTACATGGAAAGCACATCAGTAGATGAGACGATCTCATCTCCTCTTCTCCCGCTCTCTTAACTCCAACTACACTGGTCTTCTTGCTGTTGGAACACGGCAAGCATGCTCCTGCCTCTCTAGTTAGAAAGCTCTTTCCCTTTATTACTTCACTCAGGCACCTGCTCAAATGTCATCTAATCAGAGAAGACTTCCGTGTTGCCTCCCAAATAAAATGATTTCTTCCTCTTTCTCTCTCTCTAGGAACCTTAAAACCAACAAACAGAACTCAAATATCTTCCTCACCTGTTACTGCCCCTGGTATGCTCTTGTATTGATGAATGGCAGGCATTATACTATGCACTCAGGTACTCAAGCCAGGGCATGTGTGATTACTTACTTACTTCACACTCAGTATTCTCTTCTCAAATCCATCACCTACTCTTCTCCTTAATTACAGCCTTAACTCACGTCTTTATCAATTCTCAAATAAATGGTTATAAGGCTACCTCCCGCCCCCCCCCACCATCCCCCCCGCTCTTTTCTAAATATTCTCTACACTGCAGCCAGAGAAATCTTTCTAGAATGTTAATTTAAACATTCCATCATTTATGGGATGAAGTCAAATCTACTTTACAGAGCACACAAGTATTTTCATGCTCTTTCTTCTCCTTTTCCACCTCACTTCCAGTTAACCCACCACTGGTGCCTAATGCACTGGGGAACTATTCACAGTACTGAAGAGGTGTGGACTTTCCTGCCTCCCTCCTTTATGCATGTTGTTCTCTCTGACTGCAATGGCCTCTCTTCACCCAACCTGTCCTCCTCTTCCCTGCCTATCTGACACAAACAGATTGTGTCAGCCTTCCTATGAAGAATTCCTTCTTATAGCCCTCCTTCCCTCACTGGGTCAGACACTCCCTCCTGTAGATTCCTGAAGTGTTTCATGCCTAACCTTGTCACTGCATTTGCTAGTGTTAGCACACTACTGATAGCCTGTATACCTGTCCCTTGAGGGCAAGAACAATATGTTAGTCATCTTCCCAATCCCATCACCTGGCAAAATACCTGGCACACAGCAGGACTCAAAACTAATTCAAAACACTGGATAGGTGAATTAGGTTGACCAATAAAGAAGGCAGAGATGAGGCACAGTGAATGAGTCAGGCCAGATTTTTGGGTTAGCTATTTCGCACAGGTATATCATAGAAGCCATATGAAACAAACTCTATGGAGCTTCTTTCTATTCTTTTGGTCATGTGATACCCTATAGAAATTGAAGTACTGATTCCGTAGCTTGGTTTGGCTAAGATCACCAGTTCACTTTTCCCATGAACCAGTTACCTTCCTCAAAAGAGTACTTCTTGTTCCATTCACAGAGCTACAGCAACGGCTCGGAACAGTCATCCTGTAAATTCATGCCATTGTTCATGAAGGGAAAATCTCATGAAGAGAATGAGGATGTCTCACTCAGGCCAAGCACCACCTCAGCTAGAAAAATCTCAAAAAAGAAAAAGAAAAATCAAGCCCAACCAAAACATGTCAATACATTTTCATATGTAAAAAAGCAGAATTGGCTTTGTGGGAATGGAAATTTTTTATTTTTTGAAACCCCACTTCCACATGTTTATTTCCTTAGAAAATCATCATAAAGTAGCAAACAGTACTTAGTCAAGTACAGTTCAGGTATATGCTAGTCACAAGGTAAACAGCAAGTTACTCTCAATGCAAACACACAGTACATGTATTTTCACCAACTTTTGTTTGTCAATGATCCCTTAGATATCTTGAGTACTTTTTCTCTTCAATTCTAGTAACTACTTAACTGTGATGCCTACATGCATCTGCTTGAGTTCCAAAGAGTAGACGCCCACGTTTGTCAGGTCACTAACAGTCTTTTAAAAATTAACCAAGCAATTATACCACAATCTGTGCTCAATGAATTACAATGGAACAAACACTCTGTTCTGAAGCCCTTTTAAAAAGCAAATTTTCTTGCCTATATTGCTATCTTCTCTGTTACTATTTTCTAGTGATAACTTAGCACCAATAAAAGCTGATGAACAGAAAATGTTTGTATAAGCATAACTGTATAATACAAACTGTATTATTAGTAGGTTAAAATATTACTTATACAAATAGCAATTAATACTAATTAGTACAGCAAAATATTCTACAACAACAATCACCAGTTCACTCAATGAATTAAGATAAAAAAACTTTTAGGAAAACTCAAAGCAAAAAATCACAGTTAACCCAGTAATGAACATCAGGAAATTCAGCACTGTATCTTTTTTGAATGTGAAATATGGACACAGAAAAGAATACTATTAAAATAATTGAAAAAAATATTAACTAGCAATTTAAAACAAAAAAGTTACAAAGGTCACCTTAAACAGATAAAGTGGTATATGTTTTATAGTATTATATTTAAGCTCATATATTTTCAGTGTTTTCAAAATCTGATCCATGCCAATTTTCTAATGTTTTTCATAAAAAAACCTAAATTATGGGTTGTAAACTAATTTCAAATAAAAAATGTGGGCTTTTTCACAGGAACAGATAAGAAAAATACAAAGAATTAATAATTTGCATGTTTATTTTGTAATTAAAACAATAATGGTGATGTTTTGTTTATTTCACCCTTGGTCTGAAGAGGTACAGTAAATTAAACAGCATAGAAGTTATTACCCTTTTATTCTACTTGTTGGGGAAAATGAATTGAACAGGTATTCTGAAAGAAAAACCTAACAAAGCTAAATTCCAAATGTAAGATTACCTCCCATTATTTGAGCTACATGTCTACTAGAAAAAATAATTCACCTTGTTCTGTTTGAAAGATTAATACTTTTTGAAACTGAGCTTCGCTAAATAGAAGCTAATATTGATATAAGAAAGTTACAGGGAAAAAAATCTGCCTCAAAAAGCATAGGATATATCAGACATTTTGACTACTACTTATTGACGTCTAAGTTCAGGTAAGTACTGTGCTAGGTAACATAAATGAAGAACTAGCTAACATAAGAAATACAGATAATGTAGTTAAAACTACCATGCAAGGTAGGTATTATTATACCTATGTATTTTTCTAAAGACAAGTCCTAGACTCAAAGAGTTTGAGTGATTAGCCTAAGACCACAAAGCTATAGTTAGTAATAGAACTCACATTTGAACTTGGGCTCATCTGACTTTAAAGACCAGGTCTTTTCTTATCATACGTCACAGATTCCCAACACAATAAAATTAAGATGTTTAGTTAAAAGGGTGGAGGTTGACAAGTTGACAAGTTAACAGAGACCAACTCAAACTCAAAAGTAGTATTTTCTTCAGCAGCTGAGAGAATTAAAACTAGGTGAACTCCCTTCTACTCCTATTTTCCCAGTTCATATCAGAATGATTGTTTTTGTTGATTTCTCTGACTAAACAAAACTTGCCTGGTGTGAGAACTGTGTTCAGCAAGGTCAAATTGCAGATTTCAAGTTTTCATTTGTATTGGCAAGTACTTCCTCCCATTGATAGGGAATGGAAAATCATTCCGCTGAACTGCCATTGGCTCTATACTAATGAAACAAGCAGTATCTGGCCTGCCTGACTGGCAAACCGACAGAAAGCAAACTTGTGATGTGCTCCATTTTGCTAACACTAAAAAGGTTAACATTAAGATATTATGGGCCAAAATAAGTTTTCCTTAATATAAATGTTAGAGGAAAACTTTAAACATTAAAACTCAAAAGAAGAGTATTATTTAATAATTCAGATGAAAGTATAGTTAATAAACCAAAGAATAAAAAGAATTTACTAACTGAAAATTTACTTTTTGTGCACTTTTTTTCCCTCAATAATTCACTGTCATCTGTTATTCTCCCAGAACCTGTCTTCTGCACTAGCCAAACAGACAAGTTAAATGGTCAGAATCAACCCCCAGAAACTCTGAAGTTTTTGATGGTAGCACTAATCTCTATACTATACCTCGGAATGTGGCATTGCTTTTGACTTACTATTTTGGCAAGCTTGGGCAGGGGCTGGTTGCAGAGACCACAAATTTTCTTTAACAGAGTAATTCTTTTGAATCATTTTATTAAAAACAATCAGCATTCATATATTTCCACCAAAATCTTTTAAATTCTACACTTCTTTACTCTTGCTTCTCTTCTCTGTCTCTCTCTGCAGGACCATTCCAACCTCTACTTTATTATTTGGCTTCTGAGGCTTGTACCAGGATTGTTTTTTGTTTTTCTTCTTAGGTGAAACAAGAATGCTATTTTCTTTAACAAGGCAATTAAAATACTACAAATTCTTAAAATGCCCTGGTCTATGTTGTACCTATTTGTGGATAAATCAGACTGACTTTCTTTCTGAAGCCACTCAAACTGACACCCTGTAGTAGTATCCCTTTCCAGTGGTAGGTTGTTACAGTTCAAAACAAACAAACAAACAAACAAAAACCCACAAGAGTATAAAAATATCCAATCGTAGATATTTTTATCTCATTTCTAAAACAGTATGTGTCATACCAAGTTTAAAAATTAAGCAATTTGTTTCTATACATCTTCAAGGGGAATTTTTTTAAAAGCCAAGAAATATTTTGCATAAATGACTAAAGATCTTAGAACTTAAGGGAAGTCTTCAGTTTTAGGAAAGCTAAAATTATTATTCATTAGGCAGAGAATAACAGAACAGGAAAAAGCTTACTGGTGCTAAGATTCAAACATCTGAAAAATGGTTACTGTTAAAGTAGGGTAGGGTGGGGTGGGATGTTTTCCCTTTCCCGTGAAAACACCAATATTCCCCATATCACAGGAATGTAAGAAAGTGACTGAGCCATTTAATCCATAATGTCAGTATAAATGTACAGTTTCACTGAAATTGCCTTAAAGAGGTAAGACAAACTTGTCTTTTAAAGGCTGGTTAAGAGCACATAATTATATATGAATTATTTTTTCTACTCTGCTTTTAAAAATTTCTATTCACTTTTTCACTTTAGTGTCAACAACTTCATAGGAATAGGTTAATGAATACTAATTTAGCTACAAATAATTTCTTTCTTTTCTTCCTTTTAATTTCTAGGATGTTTTTTCAAACTTTTGGCTAGATTCAAAAAAATAGCATTCAGAAGACTGTGTGATATCTGAGTCTGCGCTTAAAACTAGAGATTCAAAGACTTAAGTCCAGTGCAAACACTTTTCAAAATCAGAAGGTGCTTACTACCAAAAAGAGTTGTGATACACAGGAAAACTATCACTAAGAGCCATCCAGCACTGAATGCACAGTATTTCTTAAGCTCCTTAAGTACAGGCCAGGCACTGAAGATATGGTGAAGTCAAGACTGAAAGGAAAATAAGACACGGTCTGTCCTTGAGACAGTTTAGTAATTTCCCAGGCTAAAAATGAAAACAAATATTGCAATTTGACTGACTATTCCACTCTTTCTTCAAAAAACTTATCCACAATTTGCATTACTTTCTCTTCATAAAAGTTTTCCTTAATACTTTGTGAATTCTCTGAATTACCCCTTTTCACACAATAAAGGTATAATAACTAATGACAAAGCGAACATTTATTGAATACATAAACTGTACTAAATGTTTCACAAGTACTTCCATGAACTGGGATCTTATACGATATTTTTATCTACTTGTCAAAATGCTGAAATCCAGCTCATCAAGATATGTCACAACATTTCCTCATCATAAAGACTAGGTTTACTCCTGACAGCATATTGACTAGATAACATGTGCAAACGCTCCAGAAAGTATTAGTGACCATAAATTACAGTTGAGTTTTAATTAATCTTATTCTATCAGAGAAGAGTGCTTTAGTTGTTCAAATAAACTGTGTATTAAACAATGTCCCCCACAGTGCTATGAAAGCTTCTTGGAAAGGTTACCAACATCAACTATTTTGTTTTACAACAGAACTCCGGATAAGCAACAGACAAAAAAGTTGCAGTTTATTGAGCCCCTTCTATATATCAGATAATTTACACAAAATGTATAATTTGGCATCACAACAACACTATAGGTATTCTATTCATTTTACAGAGAAGAAAACAAGCTCAGAGAGGCTGAGAAATTGTAGTTGGCCCCAAATCACAAAGCTAGTATGTGGCAAACCAGGATTCAAACCAGGATAGCAGACTCCACATTTTCTATTGAGCCACAAAGCAGCTTTCTGAAGCACTAACAATAGGAAATCGCTATTAACTAAAACTCTGAAGCACAAACATAATGTTGTTCCCAAGTTATGAAGTACATTTCTAAAAAAAGTTTCTTATTGGAGTATAGTTGATTTACAACGTTGTGTTAGTTTTGAAGTATATTCTTAAAGAAAAAAATTTACGTATGGAAGTTTTTGTTTTTGAAATCAAAGATAATATCCACTATGCAGTTTTTAAAAGAGCAAATATGCAATGTCTGTTCCCCAACCTCCTGTTCTGTTTTACTTTTCTCCACAGTACTTTTTTCTCCCAGACATGCTTGATTTTACTCATTTATTATATCTTCCACTACTAAAATGTAAACTATATGAGGACAGAAATTTTGTCTGTGTTATCCACTGCTGCCATTTCCAATATCGCAAAGAACCCTGTGCTCAATAAATATTTGTGAAACGATAGAAACCCTGGCACTTAGTAGGTATTCAATAAATATTAGTTTCTCTTTTACTATGCAGGAAACACTAAAAAGGTTAATGTTAAGATATTAAAGGTCTAAAGAAATTTACCACTCCCTTGATACCAAATTTTGAACTGAAACAGATTATCAGAAATCCAATAGAATTTCTTGCTCAAGTTTTACATTAAAAATGTTGAGGCAAATCAAAAAGATACATTCGGCAAAGCCTCATTTATAAAGCACTGTCAGGAGATACGGGGGTCTACGTGAATTATATTTTGAACAAAGCACTTTTAAGTGGCAAAACTTTAATCAATTTTCACAGAGATCTTTCACTGATATTAATATTCACAATTTTGTTTTGTGGCAATTCTGACTTGGATCTCCTTCTAAAACATCAAGTTCTCAGCTGACGCATCTTACTGTGCTTTTAACAGTAGCCCATTCCTTCTGAGGATTAAGAAATTAGAAACTAAGCATACTTTGTAAAATGAGTCAATAAAAATCAAAGTGAAAAGTCTAAGTGAAATGCATAACTTTAACGCTAGAAGGCTAGTAGTAAGTACTACTTAGTACCAAACATTGTGTTTTGAGGCATGGAATACTTAGAAAATGAAGAAAAAGACAGCCATTCTTAATCTCTGACTCTTATCAAGATCACAGGCGAGTTTAGCAGTTAACTAAAGGGAATGTAAAAAGTACAATACTGGGCTTCCCTGGTGGCGCAGTAGTTGAGAGTCCGCCTGCCGATGCAGGGGACACAGGTTCGTGCCCCGGTCCGCGAAGATCCCACATGCCGCGGAGCCGGGAAGACCCCACATGACGCGGAGCGGCTGGGCCCGTTGAGCCATGGCCGCTGAGCCTGCGCGTCCGGAGCCTGTGCTCCGCAACGGGAGAGGCCACAACAGTGAGAGGCCACGTACCGCAAAAAAAAAAAAAAAAAAAAAAGTACCGTACTGGCCACCCTTGAGTACTTACTCAGGGATTTTAGCTTTCTGATTAAGTAAGTGTCCTCCTTGGTTTTTAGGGTCGGAATCATAAAAAAATGGCATGTTAAAATATTATAAGTATTTTGGAAATACGAGCCAGAGGCAAATAAATATGAACATGCATACGTTTAGATTTCATACAATTTCCAAGTCTCCAAATCCTTACCATCTTCATACAGAGGACTAAAATAAAATGACATATAGACTGTGAGAGTCTACCTAAAGATTCAGCCCAAACCTCCTTAGAATCGTTCAGCATGATCATCTTCCTGTGCTTGGCACCCACCACTACCCACATCTCCATTTTCCTAGTTGCCTAAAACTGTGCATCTAATCCTCTACTAGCATCTTATCCCCTAGCTTCTCCTCCTTATTACTGTTTTGCCCCATTTTCACATTTGCCTCTATTATTTCCTCATAATCCTTCTATCTTATAGAGTCCCAATCTTAGATGGACCAAATAAAGATGACATAAGTGAAACAATGGAGAAGTGCTACTACTGTTCTCTCTTGGGTCATAGGAGCGTGGCCAGGTAGAGATATAATGAAACTGAAGCTTTTCTGAATTACAGTTTAACTTACAAACTTTGTATGTTGTAAAGATTATCAGGAACTTTTTTTCAAAACATCTATAACAAGGTAAACATTGCCTTTTAAATACGTTGATAACCATTAAAAAATACACTTTTAGTCTTGATGAATTTATACAACTAAAATAAATGCTGTTTCAGAAAATTCACACATTCCTCATGGGACTGTTTTGGCACGAAACTCACAAAGTTTCATGTAAGTGGTGCCCATCACACCCATTTTGCAAAATGCCATATGTTCATAGATACATATGTAGATTTCATCCTCAACAGTATTTTGAGAAAAGAATTTTCCTTACAGAGAAAACTACAGAAGTAGAATAAATTTTTATTTCTGTCAAGACACAAGACTAATCATGTTAAGACACTTAACCCAAGTATAACGTGTTACTAATACTAAACAAGCAATTCTCAATAATAATGTAACTGGGAAACTGAGTAGTGTGCCCACTTAACTCTGCAGAGTTTAAAAACCTCCTCATTTCATTAGATGCAATAACTGTATGCAAGTTTTAAACAATATCACTAGCTGAAGGCAAGCGCTTCTTTCCAGTAAAGAGAGGACCAAATATAGGTGTTATTTCAATCAAATCAGATTAAGTTGAAACTTATTTTTCAGGAAATTTGTATCAGATGAGACCGATCATTTACCCACTTCTTAACAGGTTACAAAAGCACAGGTTCTACTATGCGACAGTTCACTAAAGAGGGTTGAACCACTTGCATTTCATCAGTGTCCCCTGAGAATACTTCTGAACTCAAGAAAAGGTATTCCACGTGCCCAAGAGAAAAATGAAATAACGGAGTATATTCAGTGGACGACTTACTCATCTAATTAATGCATTCAACTTTCAGTTGATCCTTTAAAGATTTAAATCTTAAGCACCCTCTATTAGAAACTCATTAGGTTTAAGGGGAAAAAAACCCCAACAGAAGTTCTGAATCACTGGAATTTTTGTTCTATTTCCTGTTAACACACTGATAGTGGCATCATTCAATATATTCCTTCCAGACACGTTTTTTCAAAGCTATTGAATCCCTTTTAAACTTGGCCCTATTTTAATTTGTAACTCATTTATCTGACAATTCTTCCCATTGTTTCTAATTTACGTGCTCAGCCAAAGCTTACAGTAAGATGAAGAGCGTGTCTGTCTTTATTAGAAAATGCAGTGGTTTCAAAATCTAAAGTTTCAAACTGTCAGGGTTTAAAACCAATCACGACTTCACTGTTCCAAGGAATTCAAAGATACTTTTAAAAAGGTGTCAATACTCTGCTACTGTACGAAGAGTGTGGTAAGCAGCAGTAGTGTAAAAACTGAAAGCAAAATTGTATTCCATGCCCACCAAAATTCCCGGCCAAATCTGAAACTGCATAATGAGCAACGTACTCTTTAAGAGTGAGCTAAAGCACAAACGAATTCCTTTTATACAATGCGAATCAACCTGACCCTAAAGTTCGACACTTTACAAACTTACCTAAAACAGACAAAATGGATGCAAAAGTATACTGCCTCACTGTTGCCTCAAATACGACCTTAGTGTTCAAGAACCTTCCAATGAAGAGAGGCACTCAAAACAGCCTCGCATTGGGGACCCCAAAACGCATGAACTCCTGCGAGACCCCCGTGAAGCTGCAAATTCCCTCCACTCTCCTGGAAACCCAGCTTATCAGAAACATTTGAAGAATTCCTCCACGACAATTAAGCTGACTTGAAGAATGGAAACCGAACATCGCAAATATACTATATATGGAATGAAACATGGCCAAACGCATAGATACGAAGCCACACGGGCTCCGCCACTCTGCTATACTACCCAGCCCGAGCAGCCTTACAGCATCAGCAACGGGAAGATACACCTGTCACCTGTTCAGCGATACCCAGACCCTTTCAGCCTCCCGGCCCCAACCCCAATCTTAGGGTTTGAGGTTGACAGGACAGAAAGCTAGAACCATCCTCTGAAATCTAAGGGCCACACACTCACAGCGGGGCTGGCTCCCCACTTCCAGAAGGCTGCAGAAAACCCACATCGGAAAAGGAACGACGCTCTCCCCTCCACCTCCACATAACTCCCTCGATCTCTGCCTGCAATACCCTCGCCCCTAAGTCATCCCTCTTCGGGCCACGGCTCCCCCAGAGGAGATCTCCGTCCCCCCCGCCCAGCCCCCCCATATCTCACACATGCCAAAGGGGCGGGCCGGGGGCACCCGTGCAGGCAGGGGCCCTCCCCGCCCCCGGCACCCTCCCCCACCCGGGGCTCTCCCCGGCGCCCGACTCCAATGAATCTCCCCCTCCCCCTACACACTTCTTCCCGGGAGCCCAGGCCGGGCCCGATGCTCCCCACCCCCGCCCGGTCTGGAGGACTTGGGGGGGGCTCCCTCTCTGCCTCGCCACTGGGGAAGGAAGGAGGCGGAGGGAGGAAGAGCGAGAGGAAGAAGCGGACGCCCCGCAAGGGCCTCGCGAGTCGTCAGAGTCCCTTCCAGATGAAGGGGGGGGGTGCGGGGAGCTGAGGGGAGAGCCGGGATTGGGGATCCCGCCGAGGCCCCGCAGCGCTGTCCGCTTACCCTTCGCCGCCGCCGCCGCTTCCCCCTCCTCCTCCTCGGCCGCCGCCGCCGCCGCCTCTCCCACTACGGCAGCCGTCTCCACCGTCGCCGTCGCCGCCGCCGCCTCCACCACCACAGCCGCCGCCAGCGCCGCCGCCGCCTCCGATTCCACCCGGCAGGGGGGACACCTCAGCTCTCCCTCCCTCCCCGCTCAGCCCCTCCGATCGGCCGCCGCCGCCAACTCCCTCCGGCTGCCGCCGCCGCCGCCGCCGCCGCTCGTGGCTGAGGGGGAGGGGAGGGGGTCGGGCTGAGTCGCCCCGCCGGCGGCTGCTGCAGATCAAAAACGATGGCTGGGTGGCGTCGCCGCTCCCCGCTCCTCGGCTCCAGCTCGTTCGGCCTCCCTACCTCCTTCGGCCCCCACCCCCCTCGCGCTTGCTTGCCCTCCCCCCACCCCCCCAGCTCTCGCTCGCTCTCGCCGCGGCTCCGCCAGTCCAGTGCAAATCAAAATACTGTCACACAATATGGCGGCGCGGCCGCCGGCAAACACCGCGAGATCTGTGGGCGCTGCTGAGGCGGCGGCTGTGACTAGGCCTCCCCCAGTCGGGCGGCGGGGGAGCGGCCATCGGCGGCGGCGGCGGCGGTGGCGCGGAGATGCTCTTTCTCCGCCCTGCACCCCTCCCCCGACTCTCGCAGACTACACACCCGTCTTGCGAAGGCTGCAGGGAGAACGCTGCCCGGTCGCGCGGAGTGGCGCGGGCCGCCGCCGGGGCCGTGCTAGAGGGGGCGCCGAGGCAAACGGCCCGAGGAGGGCCCAGGATCCTACTTTTTAAGTTTTATCCCGGCCGCCGTTACTTGGAGGGGGTGTGTGTGTGGAGAGAAAGAGCAGGTTTACCCCCCAACGGGGGCCGATAGCAGTTTGGGTTGAAAGGAGAAAAGAACTCAGCTCCCCGCGTCTTGGCCCGTCTGGAAGCGGGCGGCGGGACCAGTGGGGCTGCTGGCCTCGCCGCGCGGGTTGGGGGCTTCGAGCTCCGGGCGGGGGGCGGACCTGATGCCGCGGCACTGCAGCAACCCCGCGCCTTCCCCAGGCCCGGGCCGCCGAGGGCGGCAGGTGGGCCTGCGGCGGAGCCGGTTGTGCGGCCGCTGCGGGGCGGGGACACACCCCTTTGGAGGCGGGTGGCGCCGAGAGCCGCTGGCTGATGGGGGTGACCAGAGCAGGAGACCAGAGTCGTCCCGAGAGTGTGCGGGACACATCCTAGAAGGCTCAGAACTCGCAGCTTCGAGTTTGGAAAAAAATGTTGGGCTCTGAGTCTTCTTGAGCGCTGGAAAGAAAAAACCAGTCTAAATGCTGTAAGGGTTTTGTTGTTTCGATTTTATTTAAATTGCACGTTCCTAGAAGTCCTAGAAGCAGAGCCAAAGACACTTTAACTTGTGTGTGTGTGTGTGGGGGGGGTCAGGCGAAGCAAACACTTCTGTCTCTATCTTCTTAAAGAAATATTTGTTTAATTTCCTCCTAAAATGAAACGTGTTTAACACTCACACGTTTCTCACCATGTAAGATATTTATTTAAACATTCTAGCGCTTTAATGGTGTCCAAAACACTACAATTTTTTTGGTCCATTTCTCTGCCAATTTCTTCCTTGAAACAATTCTTACTCCCCAGAAAAATCCTGAAGGACCATTTTTATTTTTCTATTTCCAGTATGAGCGCTGTAGTTACAGCGAGAGCCTTTAAACACACACACACACACCCAAAACAAAACAAAAATCTCTTAAGAAGTACAGGCTTCTCTACTGTTAAGGTACTTTTGCCAGTTCTTTTCCCTTCACTCATCATTTAAAAATACCTGAAATATTGGGATAGGGCACCAATTCAAAACCTTTACCACGTCATAAGCCGGAAGTACTTATTATTACTTACTGTATCAGAATTTAAGTATTTTTCTCTCCATTGTCGATATTAAGAGGAGTAAATTAGGATTTTAAAAATGGGAAGACTATAGTTTTAATGTATGCAATGCTTGGTAATAAAAAAAAAATCACTGAACGTTAATACTTCACAGTAGTCCTTTCTGAGGAACTGTTTCCGAACTAAATGTTGAAGTAATTGATGAAATGAGTTTAGAGAAATTGAATCCATTATTAAGTAAATTTCACTTCTCTTTGAAACCACTATAAAATATAGAGCCAACAATTGCTTTTGAAATGGTAGAATTACATATTTTATACGAAATATTGTTAGAAATTTAATGAAATGTATATATACATATTTTAATGGAAATATAATGCATTTAAACTTATGAACACGATAGGTGTGAATAGCTCAAGTCTAAGAACCAGTGGGTGGCAGAGAAGGTATGTATAACAATACATCCTTGCACCAACACTGAAGAGCTTTAACCCGGATCTAATCATGAGAAGCATCAAACAAACCCAAATAGAGGAAAATTCTACAAAATAGCTGGCCCGTATTCTTAAAACACACTCAATGTCATGAAAACAAAACAAAACTGCAGATTAAAGGAAACTAAAGACAACAACTAAATGCAATATGTGACCCTGAACTAGATCTTTACTGGAGGAGGAAAATGCTATACTTTAGGATGTTATTGGGATAATCAATGCAGTTGGAATATGAACTAGATTCCGGACATTAAAGTACGTTAGTTTAATCTACGTTCCGTAGATTAAAGTACGTTATCCATGTTAAGTTTCCTGAATATATTATATACTATATTATATTAGATATTAGATATTATATATATTGTGTATGAGAATATTCTTGTTCATCAGAAAACACACTGAAATATTCCCTGCGACCACCAGGGAAGTCCCCTTGGTTATTTTTAAATTTTAAAATAGTTTAAATATTTTTAAAAACTTGGTGAATATGGGAATTTCTCTACTATTCTTGCAATTTTTCACTGTATGAAATTATTGCAAAATAAGTTTTAAAAAACAAAGAGCTTTAAACTGCAGAGTTCCCTACTTAACCAAGAGAAGGAATGTTGTGAGATGGACAGGTAGAGATAGAGAAATAGATATCCTTTCATAATGGAACTAGCCATCTGTTTCTCCGTAACAGATGGGAGTTTGGGTCATTCAACTTTTCCTTCTTCTCACCTATTTAATCTACTTGAATTTGGAACAGAAATAGTTAGGAACGCTTACTATATATTTGGTAAATGTGATATCCATATTTAGTGATCCAATAAATATTCAGTGTCTATTATCCACAAGGCTCTGTGGAGAAGACATGAGGGAAGAAAGCAGACTGTGCCTTTCAGATGCTCTCTGTAACGATTAGAGAGAGAAAACAAGATATAATCCCTATACTACATTCAAGAGTCTTTTAGTCTAGTGCTGTGTGGCGACCAGCTACCTGTAGCTATTTACGTTTAAATTAATTAAGCAAAATGAAATGTTCAGGCCCCCAGTTGCATTAGCCACATTTCAAGTGCTCATTAACCGTCTTCACAGAAAGTTCTATTATTGAACAGCACTGGTAGTAGAAGAGAACACACTGTAAATAACACCAATACAAAGTAGATGGTAATAAACACCACAGAAGCTTAGAAGAAGGACAGTTTACTTTGCAGGGGGTGGCAGTAGAGGAAATGTCAGGGACAGTTTCAAGAAGATTGTGTACAGGCAAGTGGAGATGGAGCAAGAGTATTCCAGGCAAAGACAACATGAACAAAGCAGGAAGGGGAGAGGCATATTCAAGGGATAGCACTTTGTTCTATGTATCCATAGTGCAAGGTACGTAACAGAGTGTAGCGCTGTACAACACCACAAATGCTGAACTGCTGAGCTTGGACTAATTCTCTAAGCAACGGGAAGTTACTAAAGAAGTTGTCTTTTGGGGCTTCCCTGGTGGCGCAGTGGTTAAGAGTGTGCCTGCCGATGCAGGGGACGTGGGTTCATGCCCCGGTCCGGGAAGATCCCACATGCCACGGAGCGGCTAGTCCCGTGAGCCATGGCCGCTGAGCCTGCGCGTCCGGAGCCTGTGCTCCGCAACGGGAGAGGCCACAGCAGTGAGAGGTCCGCGTACCGCAAAAAAAAAAAGAAGTTGTCTTTTGGACAAGACAAAAAATATGATCAAACAGTTCTTTAGGAAGGATAATCTAGCAGCACATGTATGAAATGGATTAGAGTTGAGGGCATAAAGACTACATAGCATTGCAATAGCCCAAATGAGACATAATGAATTGATATAAAGCGGTCTATCAGTAAGGATGTAACAAATTCCAATTTAAAATGGCTTAGGCCACAAGGAAATTTGTATCTCACAAATTTGGTAATTACAAAGTAAACTTTGGGTTCGAAAGATTCAGAAGCTTGATAATGTTGTCAAAGACCAGGCTCTTGCCACCTCTGCTCTGCTATCTTGGGTGTTGGCATCATTCTCCAGCTAATAACAGCAAGATGGTAATGGCAGCTCCAGGTATCATTTCCTGAGGTCATAATGTCTGGAGGGAGTAAAGAGTTTCTTCTTATGAGAGGGAAAACGTTTCCCAGAACCACTCCCCCATCCCCCCTCTGACTTACCTCCCATCTCCTAGGCCATAGTTGAATCACATGCCTATTCATGAATCAGTCCTGGGTTTACATGATGGAACAAGTGTGAAGGAGTCAAAGACGGAGAGATGAGAGTCAAAGATGACTACAATTTAAGCCTAAATGACTACGGTCCATAGGAAGAAGAGAAATTATTCAGGGAAAGATGATGATTTTTGTGAGAGTCCTACTTTGAGGTATCTAGGTGGAAATGATCAGCATGTGAAAACGGGATTGACGTACAGAGTGAAGATCAAAGTTGGGGATATGCATTGGATGTCCTCTGCAGAGAGAAAATCAACAAAGCCATGAGACTGCCAAAGGAAAGGAGGGGTAGAGAGAGTCTACAGCACAATTTCAGAAAATAAAGTGGATGCAGGGAAAGTATGGTCAGAGAAGTAGGCCGTATATTATACATAAATCAAGGGGAATGGATGGAGTTTCAAGAAAGCCAACAGTGTTAAGTGCTATGGAGAGATTCAGGATGATGAAGATTTAGAAACTTTGGGTTGCCAACTAGGTAACTGTGATCTTTAAGAGAGATGTTTCATAGTAAGATAGAAGCAGATATATTTCAGGAGTTAAGTGATAAGCAGATAGATAGGAAGAAGCATGAAATATTGACTATTCTTTCAAAAAGTTTAGTAGTCACAAAAGGAAAAGCTATATGAATGAAGGTGTTTATAGCAATATTTATTTATAAGACTAAAAATTGGAAGCAACTGAAATTTATGAATGTATTATTATTTAAAAAATTAGGATTTGTGTACTCAGTTGTATGTGATGCAGTCATTTAAATAATTAAGATTATGGAACAATATGGAAAAATATTTATTAAGCAAAGGAAGAAGACAGGAAACTTAAAAAAAACACCAAAGACATGGATTGTAACAGCAAAAAGTATATATACGTGTGCATATGTAGGATACTATAAAATATATAAAATAATTATAATTGTTTTGGGGTTGTTGAGCAATGGGATATATATTTTCCAAACTTTGTATGTTATAGAAATTTTATAATTAAAACACATTTGCCTATATTTAAAAATATTAAATGGCAAAGACAGGGACTGGGAACTTGAGGTAACTGTAAGGTTGAAAAACATTTGCTTTTTTTGGCTTGTTTTGCTTTGGCAAGAAATAAAAGACATTTGGCTGTGTTTATAGGCTGGGGGTAAAAATTCAAAGTAGAGGGAAAGACTGAAGGTGCAAGAATGAGGTGATGACTCGAGCATCTAAGAGAAACTCATAGGAATAATATTGAAGGCACAAGAAGAGAGTTTAGCTTTTTAGGACAAGGGACATTTTCTGAGACAAAAATAATTAAGAAAGGAAGACTATCCTAAAATATCTGTGTGTGTTTGTGCATGTGTGTGTGCAAATTGAAAGGTGATTCTAAAATTTATGTGGAAATAGAAGGGTCTGTAGTAACCAAGACAATTTTGAAGAAGAACAAACTTAAGACTTAACACTACCAAGTTTAAAGACTCATTAAAAGTCTCAGTAATTAAGACAGTGTGGTATTGGCACAGAGACAGATGAATACACAAAAGGAACATAATAGAGAATCCAGAAATAGAACTTGATTTATGACAAAGGCACTGCTGCAATTCAGTGAGAAAAGGATATATTTTCAACAAATGGTGCTGGAACAATTGGCCATTCATATGGAAAAAATGGATACTTGACTCCTACCTCACACCATATACAAAAATTAATTCAAGATGGATCATAGACCTAAATGGGAAGTTTAAAAAAGCTTCTATTAATCAAAAGACACTATCAGGAAAGTGAATAAGAAAGAGAGAACATATTTCAATACATATATCTGACAATGGGCTCACATTCAAAATATATGAGAAAATTTCCATAAATCAAAAAGAAAAACCAAACAACCCAATTTTTAAAAGAAGGAAAAACTCTTGAAGAAGTACCCTATAAGATGATTTCCAAATGGCCAATAAGTTCACAGAAAAGTGTTCAACATAATTTCTTATCAGGAAAATGCAAATTACAAACACAATCACATATCAGTACCTACCTAACGGAAGGGCTAACGTTAAAAAGTCTAACAGTGCCAAGTGTTAGCAAAGAAAAGTGTAGAGCAACCTGAACTCTCATATACTGCAGATGGGATTGTAAATTGGTTCAACCACATTGGAAAACTCTTTGACAGTGTCTACTAAAGCTAAACATATGCCTACTTTATGACCTAACTATGTTGTTTTATTTTATGTGTCAACTTGGCTGGGCCATGGTGCCCAAACAGCTGGCTGAACATTATTCTGGGTGTTTTTGTGAGGGTGTTTTTGTATGAGATTAACATTTAAATTGGTGGACTTCGAATACAGCAGATTGCCCTCCACAATGTAGATGGGCTTCATCCAATCATTGAAGGCTTGAATAGAACAAAAGAAAAACTTTTCCCCAAATAGGAGGAATTTCCCCAACTAGACGGTTTCCTGACTTGAACTGGAACATAGGCTCTTTCTGGTTCTCCAGCCTGATGGCTTTTGAACAGAAACTGCAACATTGGCTCCCCCTGGCTATCCAGGCTGCCAGCTCATCCTGTAGATTTTGGACATGCCAGCCTACATAATCATGTGAGCCAATTTCCTATAATCTCTCCATCATTCTTTCTCTCTGTATCCTATTGGTTCTGTTTCTCTGGAGAATTCTTATACACCAACAACTTCATTCCTGGGTAAACACTCAGGAGAAATAAATGCACATGTCCATCAAAAAACTGATAAATGGAATATTATTCAGCAATAAAAAACAATGAAGCGGGGCTTCCCTGGTGGCGCAGTGGTTGGGAATCTGCCTGCCAATGCAAGGGACACGGGTTCGAGCCCTGGTCTGGGAAGATCCCACATGCCGCGAAGCAACTAGCCCCATGAGCCACAAATACTGAGCCTGCGCGTCTGGAGCCTGTGCTCCGCAATGAGAGGCCACAATAGTGAGAGGCCTGCGCACGGCGATGAGGAGTGGCCCCCACTCGCCACAACTAGAGAAAGCCCTCACACAGAAACGAAGAGCCAACACAGCCATAAATAAATGAATAAATAAATAAATAAATAAAATTAAAAAACAAAACAAACAATGAAGCACTGATACATGCTACAACAGCGATGGACTTTGAACACCTTCTGCTAAATAAAAGAAACTAGTCACAAAGGACCACATATTGTATGTTTCCATTTATATGAACTGTCCAGAATAGGTGAATTCATAGAGATAGAAAGTATATTAGTGATTGCCAGAGGCTGGAGGAAAGGGTAGAATATGGAGTGGCTTTTAATTGGTACACAGTTTCCTTTGGGGATGATGAAAATGTTCTACAGTTATATATTGGTGATGGTTTCATAACTCTGAGTTTACTAAAACTCACTGAATTTTGCACTTTGCAAAGGTAATTTTATGGTATGTGAATTATATTTTAATAAAACAGTTACATATTTTAAAAAGAATTAATTACTGATACACTTAACAAAATCAGTGAATCTCATGCACATTCTGAGAGGAGAAGAAAAAAACAGACAGAGGGCTTCCCTGGTGACGCAGTGGTTGAGAGTCCGCCTGTCGATGCAGGGGACGTGGGTTTGTGTCCCGGTCCGGGAAGATCCCACATGCCGCGGAGCAGCTGGGCCCGTGAGCCATGGCCGCTGAGCCTGCGCGTCCGGAGCCTGTGCTCCGCAACGGGAGAGGCCACAACAGTGAGAGGCCCACATACCGCAAAAAAAAAAAAAAAAGACAGAAAAGAATACACATTGTATAATTCTGTATATGTGAAGTTCAAGAACAGGCAAAAGTAATTGATGGTAATACAATTCAGAATAGTGGTTACCTCTGGGGGGTACAGGACGAGGAGTTTTGATTAGGAGGACTCATGCGGGAGCCTACTGGGGCACTAAAATATTCTTCATCTTGATCTGGGTGGTGATTGTTTGGATTTAAACACATGCAAAAATCCATCGAGTTATATATACACTAAAGTTAAGCGTGACTTAGGCACTTTAGTGAAAATATTTTGTACTTCAATAAAAACATTTTCTAAAAGGAGAACAATGGGTGACAATGTAGAGAAATTTAATCTTAGAAAGAGGGACAGTAGAGAGGTTGTGGTGGCCTCCAAGCTTTCAAATATGCAGAAAGCAAGGTCCTTTGCTCAGAGTAAGAGTGTTGGGAAGGGGATTAAAAAAGTATGGAAAGGAGATAGTGATAAGAAAGAAGGGGGTCACTCATTAATTGTTGTCTTATTTCTCTCTAGGATAAACAATGTGATTTATGTCACATGCTCTCATGTGTACAAAATATGGTATGTGTGTGCTGTGTGATGCCACTGTTGGTAGAAGCACCAGAAGTTTTTATGAATAATTTAAAAGCTTATTCCACGAGAATAATAATAACAGACAGATCCATGAGAAATCAACAGTCTTTTTCATGGACTCAGCTACCCTTTGCCTCAGGACTAGACTTGAAAACAGAGAGAATTAGAATGGCTAATATTCTCATCTTTGTCTCTCCCTTTCACCCTAGATCATAAACTCTTGAATAAAAATCTGTTTCATTCAGAATAGTTTATGCCAGCATAATTAGCTAGTGTTTAAATTCCATAATCTAGCTTTAGGCTGGACTTGGGTGCTCAGTACTTTTAAGGCTCTTTTTCACCTTTGGATAACCATTAGTTAAAAAGTCTGTTATCTTCCCAACCAACCAGTCATGCTGATTTCCATTTTTGAGACTAGATCACGATGCAAGACCTTATCAGAAAATGTTGCAACTGTCTGATGTAGAATATGGCACGTTGATACACTGGCGTGATGCACAAATGTGATAGGAACCCAGAGCCTATAAAATTTACCAGTTATAAACCACTATTTATTATAGAGTGCTTTACAATTTACAAGGTTTTCTCACATATATTATCATCTCTGTTTGTCACAGTTTCTTTTGTTTTATACATTATTACTACCACCACCAATTCACAACTAAAGATTTTAAGGTTCAACAGGTTAAATGACTTACTTTAGATTGGGTAATCTAAAACAATTATTAAGTGAACAGTGGGACTTTGAACAGATCCTCTGACCACATAGCCCAGGTCCTTTTCACCATACCATCCTGCAAGACATCTTCTCTTTGTTTAAAAAATTTACAGTGATGATAATAATAGGGTGGGCAGTTTAAGAGAAACAAAGTTACTCTGGAAATTCAGAAGAGGAGGGGATCACAGGCAAGGTTTCTTGGGGATTATATTCCAGCTGGGCCTTGAAGAGGTGACGGGCTTGCAAAAGACCAAAAAAACCCCAGAACCAAACCAAACAAACAAAACAAGGGAAGGCATTGCAGGTGCATGTAATAGTAGGTGCAAAGCCATAGAGTCAGAAAAGTATAGACCATATTTTGGGAATATTCAGTAGTTTGGTTTTGTTGAACTGTAGGAAGAATGTAGGATAGTGGTAGGAGAGAAGACAGAAAAAGGTAGCACTACGAATTAAGTTTGGTAGGCAGTAGTGTACCATTGAAGTCTTACGAGCAATGGAATATACTTGCATCTGTACTTCATCTGTCCTCTATTCGGTGGAGAAAGAAGAGGCTGGAGGTGGGAAGACCACAAAGCCAATCATTTCTAGGCAAAGGTATGGACAACCTGAACAAACCTGTGGCAATAAAAAAAAAAAGAGTCAGGAGCAAGAGAAATTTCGATGGTAGATTTTTTTAAACATCATTATTGGAGTATAATTGTTTTACAATGGTGTGTTAGTTTCTGCTTTATAACAAAGTGAATCAGCTGTATGTATACATATATCCCCATAACTCCTCCCTTTTGCGTCTCTCTCCAACCCTCCCGACCCCACCCCTCTAGGTGGTCACAAAGCACCGAGCTGATCTCCCTGTACGATGCAGCTGCTTCCCACTAGCTATCTGTTTTACATTTGGTAGTGTATATATGTCCATGCCACTCCCGCACTTCGTCCCAGTTTACCCTTCCCCCTCCCCGTGTCCTCAAGTCCATTCTCTACATCTGTGTCTTTATTCCTGTCTTGCCCCTGGTTCTTCAGGACCATTTTTTTTTTAAGATTCCATATATATGTGTTAGCATACAGTATTTGTTTTTCTCTTTCTGACTTACTTCACTCTGTATGACAGACTCTAGGTCCATCCACCTCACTACAAATAACTCAATTTCGTTTCTTTTTATGGCTGAGTAATATTCCATTGTATATATGTGCCACATCTTTATCCACTCATCTGTCGATGGACACTTAGGTTGCTTCCATGTCCTGGCTATTGTAAATAGACCTGCAATGAACATTGTGGTGCATGACTCTTTTTGCATTATGGTTTTCTCAGGGTATATGTACAGTAGTGGGATTGCTGGGTCGTATGGCGGTCCTATTTTTAGTTTTTTAAGGAATCTCCATAATGTTCTCCATAGTGGCTTATCAATTTGCATTCCCACCAACAGTGCAAGAGGGTTCCCTTTTCTCCACACCCTCTCCAGCATTTATTGTTTGTAGATTGTTTGATGATGGCCATTCTGACTGGCGTGAGATGATACCTCACTGTCATGTTTTTCTCTAATGATTAGTGATGTTGAGCATCCTTTCATGTGTTTCTTGGCCATCTGTATATCTTCTTTGGAGAAATGTCTATTTAGGTCTTCTGCCCATTTTTGGATTGGGTTGTTTGTTTTTTTGATATGGAGCTGCATGAGCTGCTTGTAAACTTTGGAGATTAATCCTTTTGTCAGTTGCTTCATTTGCAAATATTTTCTCCCATTCTGAGGGTTGTCTTTTCATCTTGTTTATGGTTTCCTTTGCTGTGCAAAAGCTTTGAAGTTTCATTAGGTCCCAATTGTTTGTTTTTGTTTTTATTTCCATTTATCTAGGAGGTGTGGTTTATGTCATAGAGTGTTCTGCCTATGTTTTCCTCTAAGAGTTTTACAGTGTCTGGCCTTACATTTAGGTCTTTAATCCATTTTGAGTTTATTTTTGTGTATGGTGTTAGGGAGTGTTCTAATTTCATTCTTTTACATGTAGCTGTCCAGTTTTCCTGGCACCACTTATTGAAGAGGCTCTCTTTTCTCCATTGTATATTCCTGCCTCCTTTATCAAAGATAAGGTGACCATAGGTGCGTGGGTTTATCTCTGAGCTTTCTATCCTGTTCCATTGATCTATATTTCTGTTTTTGTGCCAGTACCATACTCTCTTGATTAATGTGGCTTTGTAGTATAGTCTGAAGTCTGGGAGCCTGATTCCTCCAGCTCTGTTTTTCTTTCTCAAGATTGCTTTGGCTATTCGGGGTCTTTTGTGTTTCCACACAAATTGTGAATTTTTTTGTTCTACTTCTGTGAAAAATGCCATTGAGAGGTTGAAAGTGATTGCACCGAATCTGTAAATTGCTTTGGGTAGTATAGTCATTTTCACAATGTTGATTCTTCCAATGCATGAACATGGTATATCTCTCCATCTGTTTTTATCATCTTTAATTTCTTTCATTAGTGTCTTATAGTTTTCTGCATACAGGTCTTTTGTCTCCTTAGGTAGGTTTATTCCTAGCTTTTTATTCTTTTTGTTGCAGTGGTACATGGGAGTGTTTCCTTAATTTCTCTTTCAGATTTTTCATCATTAGTGTATAGGAATGCAAGAGATTTCTGTGAATTAATTTTATGTCCTGCTACTTTACCAGATTCATTGATTAGCTCTAGTAGTTTTCTGGTAGCATATTTAGGATTCTCTAGGTATAGTATCATGTCATCTGCAAACAGTGACAGCTTTACTTCTTCTTTTCCAATTTGGATTCCTTTTATTTCTTTTTCATCTCTGATTGCTGTGGCTAAAACTTCCAAAACTATGTTGAATAATAGTGGTGAGAGTGGACAACCTTGTCTTCTTCCTGATCTTAGAGGAAATTGTTTCAATTTTTCACCATTGAGAATGATGTTAGCTGTGGGTTTGTCATATATGGCCTTTATTATGTTGAGGTAAGTTCCCTCTCTGCCTACTTTCTAGAGGGTTTTTGTCATCAATGGGTGTTGAATTTTGTCAAAAGCTTTTTCTGCATCTACTTAGATGATCATATGGTTTTTCTCCTTCTATTTGTTAATATGGTTTACCACATTGATTGATTTGCATATATTGAAGATTCCTTGCATTCCTGGGATGAACCTCACTTGATCATGGTGTATGATCCTTTTAATGTGTTGTTGGATTCTGTTTGCTAGTATTTTGTTGGGCATTTTTGCATCTATGTTCACCAGTGATATTGGCCTGTAGTTTTCTTTTTTTGTGACATCTTTGTCTGGTTTTGGTATCAGGGTGATGGTGGCTTCATAGAATGAGTTTGGGAGTGTTCCTTCCTCTGTCATATTTTGGAAGAGTTTGAGGATAGGTGTTAGCTCTTCTCTAAATGTTTGGTAGAATTCACCTGTGAAGCCATCTGGTCCTGGGCTTTTGTTTGTTGGAAGATTTTTAATCACAATCTCAATTTCAGTTCTTGTGATTGGTCTGTTTATATTTTCTATTTCTTCCTGGTTCAGTCTTGGAAGGTTGTGCTTTCCTAAGAA
Organism: Mesoplodon bidens; assembly: GCF_964165515.1. Lineage (NCBI taxonomy): Eukaryota > Metazoa > Chordata > Mammalia > Artiodactyla > Ziphiidae > Mesoplodon > Mesoplodon bidens. Next base: position 77,867,393 of record NC_138168.1, on the reverse strand, counting down.
TTTGTCCATTTCTTCCAGGTTGTTCATTTTATTGGCATATAGTTGCTTGTAGTAATCTCTCATGATCCTTTGTATTCCTGCAGTGTCAGTTGTTACTTCTCCTTTTTCATTTCTAATTCTATTGATTTGAGTCTTCTCCCTTTTTTTCTTGATGAGTTTGGCTAATGGTTTATCAACTTTGTTCATCTTCTCAAAGAACCAGCTGTTAGTTTCACTGATCTTTGCTATTGTTTCCTTCATTTCTTTTTCATTTATTTCTAATCTGATCTTTATGATTTCTTTCCTTCTGTTAACTTTGGGATGTTTTTGTTCTTCTTTCTCTAATTGCTTTTGGTGTAAAGTTGGCTTGTCTATTTGAGATGTTTCTTGTTTCTTGAGGTAGGATTGTATTGCTATAATCTTCCCTCTTACAACTGCTTTTGTTGCATCCCATAGGTTTTGCATTGTCGTGTTTTCATTGTCATTTGTTTCTGGTATTTTTTTTTTTAATTTATTTATGGCTGTGTTGGCTCTTCGTTTCTGTGCGAGGGCTTTCTCTAGTTGCAGCAAGTGGGGGCCACTCCTCATCGCGGTGCGCGGGCCTCTCACTATCGCGGCCTCTCCTGTTGCGGAGCACAGGCTCCAGACACGCAGGCTCAGTAATTGTGGCTCATGGGGCTAGTTGCTCCACGGCATGTGGGATCTTCCCAGACCAGGGCTTGAACCCGTGTCCCCTGCATTGGCAGGCAGATTCTCAACCACTGCGCCACCAGGGAAGCCCTGTTTCTGGTATTTTTTGATTTCCTATTTCATTTCTTCAGTGATGTCTTGGTTATTTAGTACTGTATTGTTTAGTCTCCATGTGTTTTTATTTCTTACAGATTTTTTTCCTGTAATTGATATCTAGTCTCATAGTGTTATGGTCAGAAAAGATCCTTGATATGATTTCAATTTTCTTAAATTACCAAGGCTTCATTTGTGACCCAAGATATGATCTATCCTGGAGAATGTTCCATGAGTGCTTGAGAAGAAAGTGTATTCTGTTTTTTTGGGATGCAATGTCCTATAAATATCAATTAAGTCCATCTTGTTTAATGTATTATTTAAAGCTCGTGTTTCCTTATTTATTTTCATTTTGGAGGATCTGTCCATTGGTGAAAGTGGGGTCTTAAAGTCCCCAACTATGACTGTGTTATGTTGATTTCCCCTTTTATGGCTGTCAGCATTTGCCTTATGTATTGAGGTGTCCCTATATTGGGTGCATAAATATTTACAATTGTTATATCTTCTTCTTGGATTGATCCCTTGATCGTTATGTAGTGTCCTTCTTTGTCTCTTGTAATAGTATTTATTTTAAAGTCTATTTTGTCTGATATGAGAATTGCTACTCTAGCTTTCTTTTGATGTGCATTTGCATGGAATATCTTTTTCCATCCTCTCACTTTCAGTCTGTATGTGTCCCTCGGTCTGAAGTGGGTCTCTTGTAGACAGCATATATACGGGTCTTCTTTCTATATCCATTCAGCCAGTCTCTGTCTTTTGGTTGGAGCATTTAATCCATTTACATTTAAGGTAGTTAGCGATATGTATGTTCCTACTACCATTTTCTTAATTGATTTGTGTTTGTTATTGTTGGTCTTTTCCTTCTCTTGTGTTTCCTGCCTAGAGAAGTTCCTTTAGCATTTGTTGTAAAGCTGGTTTGGTGACGTTGAATTCTCTTAGCTTTTGCTTGTCTGTAAAGGTTTTAATTTCTCCCTCGAATCTGAATGAGGTTCTTGCTGGGTAGAGTAATCTTGGTTGTAGGTTTTTCCCTTTCATCAGTTTAAATATGTCTTGCCACTCCATTCTGGCTTGTAGAGTTTCTGCTGAAAGATCAGCTGTTAACATTATGGGGATTCCCTTGTATGTTATTTGTTGTTTTTCCCTTGCTTCTTTTAATATGTTTTCTTTGTATTTAATTTTGATAGTTTGATTAATATGTGGCCTGGCGTGTTTCTCCTTGGATTTATCCTGTATGGGACTCTCTGTTCTTCCTGGACTTGATTGACTGTTTCCTTTCCCATATTAGGGAAGTTTTCAAGTATTATCTCTTCAAATATTTTCTCAGTCCCTTTCTTTTTCTCTTCGTCTTCTGGGACCCCTATAATTCGAATATTGTTGTGTTTAATGTTGTCTGAGAGGTCTCTAAGACTGTCCTCAATTCTTTTCATTCTTTTTTCTTTATTCTGCTCTGCGGTAGTTATTTCCACTATTTCATCTTCCAGGTCACTTATCCGTTCTTCTGTCTCAGTTATTCTGCTATTGATTCCTTCTAGAGAATTTTTAATTTCATTTATTGTGTTGTTCATCATTGTTTCTTTGCTTTTTAGTTCTTCTAAGTCCTTATTAAAAGTTTCTTGTATTTTCTCCATTCTATTTCCAAGATTTGGGGTCATCTTTACTATCATTATTGTGAATTCTTTTTCAGGTAGACTGACTATTTCCTCCTCATTTGTTTTGTCTGGTGTGTTTTTACCTTGTTTCTTCATCTGCTGTGTGTTTCTCTGTCTTATCTCGCTTAATTTACTGTGTTTGGAGTCTCCTTTTCACAGGCTGCAGGTTTGTAGTTCCCGTGTTTTTGGTGTCTGACCCCAGTGGCTAAGGTTGGTTCAGTGGGTTGTGTAGGCTCTCTGGTGGAGCGGACTGGTGCCTGTATTCTCGTGGATGAGGCTGGATTTTGCCTTTCTGGTGGGCAGGACCACATCCAGTTGTGTGTTTTGGGGTGTCTGTGACCTTATTATGATTTTAGGCAGCCTCCCTGCTAATTGGTGGGGTTGTGTTCCTGTCTTGCTAGTTTTTTGGCATAGAGTGTCCAGCACTGTAGCTTTCTGGTCATTGATTGGAGCTGGGTCTTAGCGTTGAGATGGAGATCTCTGGGAGAGCTTTCACTGTTTGATGTTGCATGGAGCCAGGTGGTCTCTCGTGGACCAATATCCTGAACTCGGCTCTCCCGCCTCAGGGGCACAGGCCTGACACCCAGCCGGAGCACCAAGACCCTGTCAGCCACACAGCCAGGTACGTGGGGAGTTTCTTGCCTCTTGGGAAGTCTGAGGTCTTCTACCAGCGTTTGGTAGGTATTCTGTAGGAATTGTTCCACATATAGATGTATTTCTGATGTATTTGTGGGAGGAAGGTGATCTCCACGTCATACTCCTCCGCCATCTTGAAGGTTTCCCAGATGGTAGATTTTTATAAAATCATTTTAGGCAAATGAAAGGGGTGAGGAAGAAAAAACTTATCAAAGAAAGACTGATTTTGAGCCTAAAAAATGGTGAATTGTTATCACATTAACAGAAACAGAGAAGTGCTTTAGGTGGAAATAATGAATTAGGTTTTCAATGTGTTGAACAATGGTTTTAGTTGCCCTCTGCAGCTTTCCAAACCTCTGTCATTTAGATGTTTAAAGATGAGAGGATGAATTGACAAAGAATACGAATGGCCAATAAATGTATGAAAATGTGTTACCTCACTAAAAATACAAAGGAGGTATTTTTTTCTTCCAGTGTATCAGATGGAGAAAGATTGAAAAGACCAACTATTCAGAAACAAACTTAAGAAATATTTAGGATTTATAAGAAAATGAAAAGCTCTGCTGAAGAAAACAAGAAAAACTAGAAGAAAAATAGAAATAATATACCTTGAGTTGGAAGATAATATTTTAAGGACAAAATTGTCCCCAATGTTATAAATTTAACTCAAGCACAATCAAAGGTTGACAAAGTAATTTTAAAGAGCATCTGGATATTTATTAAATAAAAGTTGCAGAACAGTGTGTATAGCATGCTACAGTTTTTGTAAAGAAAAGGGGAAATACACACACACACACACACACTGGGGAGGAAAATGGGGGCAGCTGAGATGAGGGGGAGAGAGTGAGACATCTCTTTTTTTAAAAATTAATTTTTATTGGAGTATAGTTGATTTACAACTTTGTGTTAGTTTCTGCTGTACAGCAAAGTGAATCAGTTACACATATACATATATCCACTCTTTTTTAGATTCTTTTCCCATATAGGTCATTACAGAGTATTGAGTAGAGTTCCCTGTGCTATACAGTAGGTCCTTACTAGTTGTCTATTTTATATATAGTAGTGTGTACATGTCAGTCCCAATCTCCCAATTTATCCCTACCCCCACCTTCCCCCTTGGTAACCATAAGTTTGTTTTCTACATCTCTGACTCTATTTCTGTTTTGTAAATAAGGTCATTTGTACCCTTTTTTTAGATTCCACATATAAGCGATATCATATGATATTTGTGAGACATCTCATTTTATTCCCTTTCCTCCTGATTTAGAAAATGTGAAAGCGTTACACATCAAAATTAATGAAATCAATTGAGAGGAAGAACTAGAATGTTTTTTTTAAGGAGAAATAATTAGGGTAGGGGTAGGATGGGATTCAATGACTAGACAAAAGGCTTGTTACAAGGATTAAATGAAGGAACATAGGTAAAGTTGTTACAACAGTTCTTGGAACATGTGGTGTACACACAAATGCTTGTTGATATTATTTTTTTATAATCTTTAGATGGGAACTACATGACTCAAATATGTAAAGAAATATATTGATAGTTTGTTTTTTTTTTTTGCGGTATGTGGGTCTCTCACTGCTGTGGCCTCTCCCGTTGCGGAGTACAGGCTCCGGACGCGCAGTCTCAGCAGTCAAGGCTCACAGGCCCAGCCGCTCCGCGGCATTGGGATCTCCCCGGACCGGGGCACAAACCCGTGTCCCCTGCATCGGCAGGCGGACTCTCAACCACTGCACCACCAGGGGAGCCCAACTCATAGATTTTTTACGACATGAAGCTTAAAAACTTGTGGATCGGGAAAAAAGATTGAGAAAAACATAAACTGGAAAAATGTACTTACAACATATATGAGGGATAAGGTCAGTCATTCCGCAGATATTTTTTGAGTGTCTGCCTTGGGTGAGGCATTACACTTGAGGCTGGCTACGTGGTGATGAAGAAGATGGTGTTGGCCCTCATGGAGTTTATAGTCTATATAGAATAGTATTAATATCCCTAATATATAAAGGGTTATTAAAAGTCATAAGGTGGGAAACCTACAGGCCAACAGGAGATGGACAAAGGACATAAAGGGGTTGTTTTTAAAAGTATTGCTGATGGTCAATAAACATAGAGAAATAAATTCATTCTCACTAGTCAATTTCACTCAAAAACAATGAGATTTAATTTTTTGTTTATTAATGGTGAAAATTTAAAAAGTGTGGAAACCCAATGTTGGCACGGTGGAGACAGAGGCATTCTTACATCCTGGGATTGGGAGTAGAATAGTATAAGCTTCCCACAAAACTGTTTAATAACATGTATTGGAATTTTAAATATGCAAACTGTTTGACCTAACAATTCCACTCCTAGGAAGAAAAAATTAGACATATATTTGAAGGTATATGTTCAAGGATGTTTACTTCAACCTTCCTTATGTTAGCAAAAAAATAGAAAGCAACCAGAATATATCTTAATGAGTAATGGGCTAAATTCTGGCGCATTGATAAAGAATATGATGCAAAGATTAAAAGGGTGATGTACTACACACATTGACATGAAAAGATGCCACAATATTATATTAAGTGTGGAAGGCAGATTGCGTGACAGATTATTTTTTAAAAACTTCATTATTTATTATTTTAAAAAATTTCAGGGCTTCCCTGGTGGCGCAGTGGTTGAGAGTCCGCCTGCCGATGCAGGGGACACGGGTTCGTGCCCCGGTCTGGGAAGATCCCACATGCCGCGGAGCGGCTGGGCCCGTGAGCCATGGCCACTGAGCCTGCGCGTCCGGAGCTGTGCTCCGCAATGGGAGAGGCCACAACAGTGAGAGGCCTGCACACCGCAAAAAAAAAAAAAAAAAATTTCATTATTTAAAAAAACTTCATTATTATAAAAACTTCATTATTTAAAAAAACTGACAGATTATTTAAAAAAATTTCACATTGAGAACAGTGGATGTATATGTATAGAAAAAATTCTTGCAAGATAGGCTCCAAAACATAACACTGGGTGATGACAAGAGGGGTCACCTTTATTTTATGTTTTATACTTTTCTGGGGGTGGTATTTTCTGAATTTTTAGCAATGAATATGTTACTTACACATCCACACACAAAATGAAACTCCAATAAAAATAAACAAAATAAAGCTCTGTCTCTTAAATATTTTCCTTCAAAAGTTCTTTAGGGATAATCTTGGTTTAACTAAAGCCACGACGATTGAAATTTGTATGATTAGGACTCTCAGGTTTTGCACATTCATAATTTTTCCTGTCCTAAGTCAGTAGGGAAATCTTTTGTAAATAATAAAATATTTCAAGAATTTGGAATGAAATGACAATCACAGAGTACTGACCTCATTTCCACGATGGTTAAAAGAATCGAAGGAAAAGAAACCTTGACAGGGCAGCAGACAAGAAGTCTGAGCAGCACCGGCTGCCTGAGGTTTGCAGCAGGTTCTCTGGCAGGGGCGGGGGGTGGTGGAATGGAGGCGAGACAGGCAGTTTGCCTCTTTTTTGGTTTGCCCTCCATACTTACTCCTCCCCAAACTGTAAATTTCCACATGTGTAAGTCTTTAGGATACAAGAGAACTCCTCTCCTTGTCCCTGTCACTCTTCTACCCTTGTTGAACCAGGTCTTACGTGCACTGTTATGTGGACATTAAGTCCTCTTGGCTCTGCAGACATTATTATGCAAAAATGACCGAAAATCCTTAATTCAACCCACTTTGCTATGGGATTCAGAGGCCTAATGCTTATCATGTTTGCAACAGAGTCGTTCCATGACTCACAACGCTACCCATCTTTGGACAGAGAAGAACTGTGTCTCAGCCTCAGATCTTGGAGTCGGAGAAAGGGGCCCAACTCTGCAGACCATGGGGTTATTGTAAAGGGTCAGTGATTTCGTATAGGTCCCAAGCCTAGTCTGAAAACTAAATTGACCAAAGTACAACAGCTGCTGTATGGAGAGGGCCACATTATTAAGATACTTAGATTAAAAAGGAGTTCTTATTGTCAAAAAGTTTACCAGCTACAAACTTAAGATGATAAACTTTGTATGGTCTTTCATGCCTTTATATGTCTCTGTATATGAAGGGTCTCTCCCACCCCACCCTACCTTCCTGCCCTGGTGAATCCAGCAGGAGCATGACGCCAAGCACACAGTAAATTTTCAGTAAGACTGTTTAGTCCAAATTCTATAGATCTGTAGAACAGAACCCCCGCTTCTTACTTTGCCTCTTATTTCTCTTAGAGCAAAATTCCTATATAAATACAAGAACAAAAAATAAAAAATGAAAACCAAGTTTGATTGTTCAGAGGCGGGGTGAGGAGAGGCACTGAATAATTGTCATGCTCCTAGACCTAGTTATTGGTTTACTTACTAGAAAAAGTCACAAATTTTTCTAAACAATTTTTTTCCAAAATAAATGCTGAAATGCTCACTATTATAAACTGGAAACCTTATGAATTCTGAAGAATTTTAAAATAATAAGTCTATGTAACTGAATTGGAGGAAAAAATGACATGTGAAGGAAACACTTTAGACTCTAGTTTCAGCTACTATAGCGTTTCTTTAAAAAAAGTTCAAAAGAATATTACCTCAGAGTTATGAATAACTGCTTTGTCTATGTTACACTCAAAGTCAGCATTTCACTGAAAAATTTTGTGTTCTATTGTTTTTTTCTTTGAACTACTCTTCTTTCCACATGATAATGTCAGGATTTTTCATTTCTAACAGCTCATCTATTAACAGCAGAGAACAGGCAGGACATTTGAGATAAGAAAATGACTTGGAGGTGCTTTTATAAGTTTAATGGTTCCTGAGTCTGAACAGTCTTGTGAACTTCGGATAGTGTCCTTAGAAAAAGGAAATGAGTTCAAAGAGACAAGCTATTGCAGTATTTGAATTTCAAGTTTGTGGTGAGCCAAGTAACATGATGGGCTCATGTAGCAGAATTTAATAATAGATTATCTTAATGATGCACACTCCCACTCCAATTCTACCCTACTTATATTAATACTCGACATTTCAGTAAGATATTTGAACAGGAAGAAAGATGTTCTAATCATGACAAAATAATTTTCAACAGTTTTCAAGTGATACTCCCAAATTTGGGAAGACTGCAGTACTGAGCCACTTTTAAACAAATGAGTCTAGTCCTTTAGGTGAAATGATGGGAGATCCTGTGAGATCCTAGTCGTGGTTCACCTGTGCCATTTTCCACAGATAAACCAGGGTACATGTTATTAATTAATTAAAATCAGCTCCTTTGTGAACATTGGTAGAGCATTGGGATCTAACCTTTTGCTGTTGCACCTGTCATTTTTTCCATCTTTACCCATCAAGGTGTGACCTGTTCTATAACGTGTCTGTCTTTGGTGAGGGACATGCCCAACTTCTGAAGCTCCAAAAAGAGGGTTTATCTGACTAAAACAGACACTTGAAGACTGAATTCCCAGACTCCTGTTACTGAAAGAATAGGAGGCACCAGCAGAAATCTGAGCTGTCTGGCAAAACCCACTGTGCCCATCAGTACAAATGAAGATGAGATCACTGTAAAAACCAAGACGATCTTTCAAATTAATGTGAACTCCTTTAAGCTGAGAGAAGACTTTGAGGAAACTATACTAGGTGGCCAGAAAACCAAGAATACAGTGACCTTAGATAATGACTCCTTGATTCAGGTGCAGGACTGGGCTGGCAGGGAGACCCCCAGAAGAAGAAAGTTGGTGGATGGGAAAATGGCGATGGATAGTGCAAAGTGCCACGAACAATGTTACCTGCACTGGGACACATGAGAGAGTATAAACAAGCTGTCTCAAACTCTGAGGCACTCCCAAACTGTGATCCAAACTCCTGAGGTGGTTTCAATAAAATTCCAAAATTTAAAAAAAATTACCTGTTCCTTCAGGGTCTAGCTGAAACGGAGACCCTGGTCTTCCTAACAGGGGTCCTCTTTCCACCTTTTGGATCTTCACAGCACTTGCTTTGTGCCTCTCTCAGGGCACTTCCCACAGTCCACTCATCTCCATTCAGATTCCTCCTTCCTTGACTTCACTGATTCACCTTTACCTTTGCATCTGCCATGGTTCCTAGTACAGGGCTTGCACATAACAGGAGTAACAGATGTTTCTGTGAAGAAATGAATGAATGGATGTATCTTGAACCAATCTGGTAAAACGTAAAATTAGGCATAAATGTATCTGTCACAGATTGAACTAAATTAGTAACATGCAAAAGTTTACGTCTCATTTATTACACAGTAACACATACTTAACTTAGAAATTTAAGAAAATATAGATAAGCCCAAAATTACCTATACTCTTTCTATCCAGAGAGAGAAACTCTTCCATGCTTTTCTCTATTTGTAAACGTATATGTGTATATACATAATGCAAATATACATACGTACACACACATACACACCCACAGGTATATTTTTCTCCTTAACCAAAGTATAATAATATGCTATATTGCTTTGTAGCCTGTGTTATTTCAGGTTCTCTGAAAAGCAGACACCAAGATAGGACTAAAGGTACCTGAATTTCATTAGGAAAACACCTGTGAGAGAAAATGGGGAGGGAGCTGGGAGAGGCTGGAGAGGCATCAGACTGTGATCTAGGTCTGATCCCAAGTGAAGGAGAGAAAGACAGGAGGTTGAGTGGTGTCATCTAGGGAAAGTTCAGCAAGTCTCTGAGGGAATCCTGGACTAAGAATCGGCCATCAGAGGAGTCCCAGGTCCCCGGGGAAGACGCCCGCCTTACTAACGCTGTCCGACTGTCATTGGCTGCGAGCAGACGGTAGGGGTGTGGCCTTGGCGCAAAAGCTGTGGACAGATTTCCCAGCACAGCCGCCTGAGGCCCTTGGTCAGTTATACTCCCTGAAGTTGGAAGTCTGACGCCAAATACCCACTTTTTATTATGAACATCTTTCCAAACCATAAACTATTCGTCTATAGTGTTCTAATAAATATTTCTATTTCACAAGTAATACATGGCTGTTTTAGAAAAACTGGACAATAACTGAAAGAACATAAAACTTACTAATAATTCTAAGCCTAGAACTACCTACTGTTAACATTTTGATATATGACTTTTATGATAAAAAAGTGCAAATATGCATATATAAATAAAACACAGGCTTATATATTTGTGTATAATGTATACATATACACAAACAAAATATGCATACACATATATTATCATAATTTTCTAGCATTTGTGAGAATGATGGGATCTGCTCCTGAGCCTTTCTTGGGCATATTTTTGAATGACTATGTGAAACAGAACAGGCTGTAAGTTCATAGAAGCTGATTGAGAGGTTTCAACAGGCAGAACTTTAAGACTTTGTATATGTCAATGATTTCCTTCTTGGATATGAAAATAGATTTAATTTTATACTTCTTTGTCAAAACTGCTTTTCAAATGGCATACATAGTTTTGTATTAAATAATATAAGAATGTAATGAGTAGATATGTCTTAATACTTCAAAGTTTCCTTCTGTTCTCCAAAATGGTGGCTCAGTGACTACTGAGTCGATAGTTTTATAAAGTGATTTATTTTTCACAAAAATAAGATTTGAAAGGATGTTGACCTGTTCAATATAGTGTTTTCTGACAAGTATTCTTTGAATACCTAGCACTCTTCTTAGTGAAGACAAAATATTATATGGAAACAATAGATGAAGACACTACAGGTTTTTGACACAAAATAACTTTCACATGGATGAAACAAATAAATAAAAATAAATTTTAAAATGTGGACTGGCATTCATAGAGTTAGGATTTATAAACATAGGTTCTTTTTTTTTTTTTTTTTTTTTTTGAGGTACGCGGGCCTCTCACTGTTGTGGCCTCTCCCATTGCGGAGCACAGGCTCCGGACGCGCAGGCTCAGCGGCCATGGCTCACGGGCCCAGCCGCTCCGCAGCATGTGGGATCTTCCCGGACCGCGGCACGAACCTGTGTCCCCTGCATCGGCAGGTGGACTCTCAACCACTGCGCCACCAGGGAAGCCCCTAAACATGGGTTCTTATTACTCCTAACCATATTTTTTTGATGAATGTTTAAGTGTAAAATGCAGAAATGACCATTTCATCCCCTTATTAACTCCCTGCTGGACTTCATTTTAAGAAATTTTAATAGTTGAAAACATAATCTTTATACTGCAGGCTTCAACAACCTCAGTGTATAATTAAGATTACAATTACCTTAATACTCTACATTATAATGTCCCCAAGAATCTATGACTTGATTAGTAGGCTTTCCAGCTTTTTCCCAGGGTTATTGTAATTCCCCTGTTAATATCCATTAGAGGAGAGAGAACTCAAATGTTCCTTGGGGCTAAACTCTGTAGCTGTTGGCTCCTTGCCATGCCTTCTGGTTTTGGCTGCCTCAAGTGCTAGAGATTTGCCCTTGGTGTCACTGGTGATGTTGTATGGTTGCTGACCACCATGTCAAGAGCCTGCACTGTCCCACAGAGATGTGTCTCTGGCCAACCGCAGTGGGGACCTCTGCCAGTTATCCCAGTTCACGATGATTCCAAGGATGAGAGGGAAGGCAGTCTCTTGTCATCACTCAATCTCTATCCCGGTTATCTGATAGCAAAACTCCCCAAGCCCTGAATGGTACAGCATTCAATTTACACATGCGTTCATTTTTGCCAAGGTGCATCCAATGCACTTGGGTAACTGAGTCAGGATCCTCCCTTTCCATGCAGCAAAAGATGTAGAGTCCAGAATATTCCATGCCAGTGACTTAGGCCTTGAAGCTAAGGATCATTGGTATTGACAACCCCTCTCTCAGCTTTCAGCCCACCTCTCCCTGTCTTTGCCTCCTTAATTTCCTGCTGGAACCCCTGGTCCTTTCCTCAGTCTGACATTGGGCCTGTCTTTTAACCGCAGTGGAGTGTGTTTGTGTGTGTGTGTGGGGGGAGGGGATGGGGTGAGGTGGGGGGGACATGGTAATGGGGAGAGAGGTGATTTTAGACACATGACTGACAAAAAGTTCTGTTGCATAACACTAAACTGTTCTCTAAGAATAACATTCAATCAGGAAAATGTTGAAGGAAAGAGAACGATCCTAAAGCATCACTTTCAGTCCTAAATTGAATTTTAAAATAACCCACAGAACTACAGAATTTTACAGCTGGAAGTGATTTTAAAGACGATTTCATACACTTCACTTGACCTGTGCAGAAACTAAACGATTTGCTCAAAATCAAAGTTATTGGCAGAATCAGTTCTAGAATCAAGATTATCTGACTCCAGTCAATCTTATACCCATGATTCAGCAAACATGTCTTATTGATCAAAACCATTCTGTCTGATTTTTCCTTTTATATGAGAGAAATAGGACATTTGAGGTCTCTTGAGCCAAACATACAAATAAGGGCTTAAATTTAATCAGAGTAATTATTAACAATATATAGACTTTTTAGGATGAATCCCTTTACCTGGATTCACTCACACATGATCAGGGTCACAGGGTCTATCCTCAGTTTACCATCTTTCTAGTCCTATGTAAGTTATTGTTCCTATATTGTTAATACTTTGAGACCAACATTCTTCAATAACAATAAAAAGAAAAAAATTATTCTGTCTTCATCCAGAAGACATTTATCTAGCAAAAATGCTATCTAGTTTATCTAGCTTCATTTTTATCTAGCAAAAACCTGGGTATAGGAAAAATAGATTTCCCTTAATTTGCACTGCACTATTAACTTTCTTTCTGTTGCAGCTTATAATGGCAGCTGATGTTAGATACACTAATGTAATTACTATAGACTCTTGACCAGAATTAAATATTTCAAACCAATGCTGTATTCACAGATGAACATTTCCACTAAAATTAGACAGATTCTTAACATAGCATTTCTATTCCACTGTAACACTTCTCATTTTCTGTTGTATTTGAAATATGTAAAAACATTCAGAGTTAGCTGTCCAGTCAAGGAAAAAAGTTAAATCTCTGTATTTTTTTGGCATGAAAAAGATTCTTTAAGTAAATCCCCAATGAAAAGCTATGATTAATAGTAACAATGGAGCTAGGCAAGTATTTTTAATTCAAAAACAACATTAAGGGGAAGGAATGTACTTAGCCAGTTACAGAGTTAATCTTTTTAGCTGAGATTATCTTCAAAATTCTCAAAAAGGTTCTGTCAAGTGGGAGAATATAATATCATTTTATGGGATTTGCCCCTGAAATAAGGAAAAATAATGTTTCTCTCTGTGTCTGTGTGTGTACTAGACTTTGTAAAATGTCCTCCATATTTTAATTCTCCCTTAGAATACCTTGAAGAGTAAATACTATAATCTCCAATTTATAAATGACAAAACTGAAGTTCAAAGAGCTTAAATGACTGGTTCAGGGTTACACATGTAGTAAGTAGTACAGTCTTGATTTAAAATGATGTCTTCTGACTTTAAAACTACATACCTTTCTCCAACAAAAATGCATTTCCTAGGAATATCATGTGTATTTTCAGAGATACTGAGCTCTACTCAAATCCCCTAATCAGCTTGACCTCCTTCAGATCTTTGGGAATGTCAAACCTTGAATTTGGTGTAAGGTGGTCTTGGGTTGGTAGCATGCCAGTCTTGACAGAAATAAGCACAAATCCTCTTTGGAGGAAAGTGCTTTCACTGTAAGCCTCAAATTATTCCTATAAATTATTCCTTTTACAAATGCAGTATGTAGTGCATGGTTAAAGATAACCAGGCACAAACATAACTGAGAAGAGCAATCGTGGTGGATTTGAAGCTGTCAGCTATGAAAACCAGAAGTAGATGAACACATATGTGAAAAAATTTAATTTAATTTTTTAAACTAAAAATTTAGTTTAAATTTAGTTTAAATGGTGGTGACCATTTAAATGGATAGTTTTAACCATAGATCAGAGGCAGCTAAAAATAGAATTCGTGAACTATATAATAGGTCAGAAGAAATTATCCTGAGAAGAGAGAAACAAGAAGAGAGTTCGAAACACAGAGATACTGAGAGACTATCTAACATGTTTAATTGGAGTTCCAGAAGGAGAGGAGAGAGACAATAGGAAAGAGTAATGTTTGAAGACATAATGCTTCAGAATTTTCCAGAACTGCTGAAAGATATCCACACATTATGAATTCTCAAGCCAGGTAAGTTAAAAAAAAACCAAAACACCTCACTTAAACTCACTGTAACGAAACAGCAGAAAACCAGAGACAAAAACAAAGTCTTTAAAGCAAGCAGAGAAGAAAAAAAGACAGATTATCTTCAAAGGAAAGACAGTTGGGCTAAGTAAAGGCTTAGATGGCTTCACTGGCGGCTCTACTAAACGTTTATGAAAGAAATAAATCAGATCTTCCACAAATTCATCCAGAGAATTTTGAGAGTCCACTATATCTTAAGAGTCCACTATAAGATCCAATCATGATGAAAACTATTCAACACTGTACTGGAGGTTTTGATGGTACAGTAAGGTGAGAAGGAAAAATAAAAGTGTAATGACTGGAAAGGAAGAAACAAAACTGTAATTTAGATGGCATGACTATGTACTTTTCTATATCTGCGTTGTATTTCACTCTACAAAAGTGTTTTAAATGCCTTATAATTGCAGAGCGCTGTATGTTTTTCAATGCTCTCTTATACTAATGGTTGTATTTGATCATCACAAATCTGTGAGAAAACTCAAGTTCAGAGAGGTTGGGTCACAAAGCTGGTCTATGGTAGAAGCTGCACTAGAACCCAGGCTTACTGTCTACTGACCCTTCAAGAGCCTTTCCAGTTCATAGGTATTTTTACTATGGCATCTATTTTAATAACAATAGTCCATAAAGCAATCTATTTATTTGGGAACATAATTTATATTATGTGCAGTGCTATTTGTTATAGAGTAATACCAAACGACACATGACCTTGTAATTAGATAAGAGAAAGAAGCTATAACCTAATCAAAGCAGCTGCTTTATCTGAGTGTCTTGGCTTATCAAAACAGCAGGTGGTAAAATTATGTTAGAAACCATTGATAAAGCTAATGTTGTAATTTGAATTGTGCCCCCTAGCCCCTCACCTGCCAATTTATATGTTGAAGTCTTAACCCTTACTACTCTAGAACGTGACTGTATTTGGAGATAGGATCTCTAAAGAGGTAAAGTTAAAATGAGGTCATTAGGGTGGGCCCTAATCCAATATGACTGATAAGAAGAGGAAATTTGGGCACATATGGGTACAGAGGGAGGACTCTGTGAAGACACAAGGAGAAGATGGCCGTCTATAAGCCAAGGAGAGAGATGTGGAATACATCCTTCTTTTATGGCCCTTAGAAAGAATCAGTCTTACAGACAGCCTCCAGAACTGTGTGAAAATAAATTTCTCGTTTAAGCCACCCCAGTCTGTTGTACTCTGTTACAGCAGCCCTAGCAAACCAATACAGCTAGTGACATACATACATACATACATACATAAATGCCATTACTCTTGAGCAAAACAGATGCTGGATTTGTACAATGACACTTAGGATTTATAGCTGTTCACTTATATATAGCTTTAAAAGCTTTCTATTTGTTAAGATTTTTTTCAGGGAAAATAACTTTGTTATTGAGTGTTTAACACTCTCTAGATCTCTGCCTTTTTACCACTGAAACAATCGCTTTTATAACACTGTGTTGAATTATTGACGTTTTTCAGTAATTAAATTATCACAGCAGAATAAACATTTTTATGATGATTCGTCTAATATTATCAGATGATGTAAATGAAGTCATATTGTCTGTGAAGTGATCTTACAGCATTTTGAAAGAGATCGTAAATTTCTCCTTAAAAGATCATGTTAAGCTTATATTTAGAGGATGGTAATTTTGAAGAGTTGAAGTGACTTGTAATTTATTAATGTTTTTAAAAGGCACAGCGTTACTGTCACATATGCCCTTCTCAACCCAGGCTGATGTACCTGGGACATCTGGTCTTTCATTCATTAAATTCAACATTCCACTGGAAAATGCTACTGGAATGTGCAAAGATTCAAACAACAAGCCAGGACACCTGCATCTGAGACCAGTTTTGTTTTGAAACCAGAAAACCCATGCAAATAAACAACAGCAACACACATAGGAGTGAATTAATGACAGCTTGCTGGAGATAACTCAAAAAGAAAAAAATTTCAATAGTAGTTTCCAGACTTCTCTCTAGAATCAAAAGAGTTGGGTTAATAATTATCCCAAATGAGATGGTAGATTTATATAAAATGAATTTATTCTACATTAAATATAAGAAAATATTTCAGAACATTTTATACTCAATGATCTTTCAAAATAAAATAATTCCATTTACACTTCGCTACAAATTTCTCCTCTCTCCATCGCCCCATCCCCTGTCCCCAATTCTAAATGAAGAAGAAGAGAGACAATTCAAAAGTTTTCTAATGTCCTATTGTAATTAGTAAGCCCCATAACCAGAGGCCTGTGGTCATGAAGTCTGGCCCAAGAAAGCAATTTCTGGAGTTCACAGGGTTGGTTTCATTGGGAAGCAAAACTCAGCTGCAAACTCCCAACTTGTCAGCTTTGCAATCAGGGGAACTAATAAAGATATGTGCCTGGAAAAATTAATTTATTCATCTAGTCAAAAAATTTTAATTCAATCCTCATATATTGAGTAACAATGAAAACTTTCATAATTAGCTTGAGTTATATGATATTTTTATTAAAGGAAAACAAAGGAATTTAATTAAGATTAAGGATGTCAAGGAAATAGGTCATATGATTAGCTATGAAATAACTTTAACTTTTGAATAAACTCATTGTTGCTTAATTAAGGTATATTGATTTGTAGAAACTTCAGGGGTGCTTTTGTTACAAGTTAGAAATACGCTGGATTTCTTAATACTGATATGTAAATTTTATGCTTCTTAATTTACCTATTGGAACACTGTCAATAACACAGTTCAGTTCTTTCAAAAAGAAATTTAATGATTAGCTCTTCCTCTATTTAAACAAATCTATTTAGTTAATTTTATGCTCTTTCTTAAACAAAAATTCTAGAAGTGCTACCGGGCATAGTCTCATTGTTTGAACTTGTAGCTCTATATTTATAGCTAGGTCCTTACTTACTAATAACTTTAATTGCATCAATCATTCAGTCTAAAATTGTGCTTTTTATTTTGACTTGTTCAGTGCTCATGGACTCCTGATTAAGAAACAGTTTTCTGATGCCAGCACGGATGGAGTTCAATCTGTGGTCCAAAGCACTGGGAAATGAAATTAATCAGTCTGTGTTGTCAAAAATTTACCGAAACACTTACTCTTTCCAGTGTTGTGCTAACCAAAGCACCATACTTCTGTCTAGTGACTCAATCTGCTTGCCATTCCTACTCTTAAATTCTGCAAAATCCAGTTGCCAATCACTTCCTTCTAGAAGGCTGCTAAGATTACCCATTTATGTTCCTCATTTATATTCTTAATTTGTGTCATTTTAATGAACATTCATTGGTATGTTGCCTTATAACTTGTTTTCTAATGATTTAGTTCCTATGATGTGTCTTCATAGTTAGATTGTAAACCCTTGAGGACAGGCACTGTCTTCTATTGCTCATATGATCAGCAACATCCCTGAGATTAGCACGTATTCACCTAGAAAGCTCAAATAATACTCCTAATGATGACATCTAGTCACAGTAAAATTTTGAAGTGGTTTCTGAATGATCAAAGGAAGGTTAAACTGAGTTTCATGATGGACTCTAATCTTTTGAAATGGGACAATCCCTGAATGGTCTATGTATGAGGTCACTTTTGGTTCACAAAGCATGCATTCCCCAATCATTCTGAAGAAACAGGAGCTTACTGTGTGGTGTTCTGCATACAGCAGGAGCTCAGGGATTGTGTTTGATTTTAACAAAATGGCACAACCCTCCCCCCCCAACCCAGGAAGAAACTGTCTTTAATCTGGATCCTGTTATTTTAAATTTTGTGATAAATTGTCAAACAAGGTTCAGGCTGAAGCATATCTTTGCTTTTGCTGTGAAAGTGGGGTTTATCTAGTAAATTATGAAGAAGGTGAGGGAATTTTAAATCATTCCCTCATTCAACAGCTATTTATTTAGCACCTACTAAGTATCATATACTCTTCTAGGCTCCTGGGATGTATAAGAAAGCAAAACAGACAAGTATTCCTGCCCTGATGGAGCTTACATTCTAGTGGAGAGGAGTAGGGCAGGAAATACAATTAAAAATTAGTGAATACATGGGGTCGTGACAATTGCTATAGAGGCAAATAAAGCAAGGAGGGAGGATAGAGATGAAGAGAAGAAGGGAGAGGGCACAGAGGTTGCTTAGGTAAGTACCCTTTGTTTGAACAAAGACGTGCTGGGGGGATAGCTGAACCAGGGGTAAACCTGCAAATGCAAAAGCAGTGAAGTGCGTACCTGCCAGGCACAGGCACCAGCAAGCAGCCCAGTGGCCTGGAGTGGGAGAGTGGTGGCAAATGAGGTCAGATCATGCAGAACTGGTTCACCACACTGCCTGCACACACAAATCACCTGTGGAGCTGGAAGGACTCAGGCTCAGGCCCCAGACCAGAGACTATGGGTTTCAAAGGCTCCTCAGTTGATCCACTGAAGGCCCTGATGAGAACTTGGGCTTGTGTTTCTATTAAAAAAATTTTTTCCCCAGTTTTATTGAGGTATAATTCATAGATAGCACTGTATTAGCTTAAGGTGAACAGCATAATGGTTCGATATAAGTATATAATGGGAAATGATCACCATGGTAAGTCTAGTTAACAGCCATCACCTTACACAGTTATGAATTTGTTTTTCTTATGATGAGAATTTTTAAGATCTACTCTCTTAGCAACTTTCAAATAGACAATAGACAATACAGTATTGTTAAGTATAGTCACCGTTACATCCCCAGGACTTATTTATCTTGTAACTGGATGTTTCTACTTTTTGACCACTTTCACCCATTCCCCTTGAACCCCTGCCTCTGGTAACCACCAGTCTGTTCTGTTTCTATGAGTTCAGTTTTTTTCAGATCCTATGAGTGAGATCATACAGTATTTGTCTTTCTCTGTCTGACTTATTTTACTTAACATAATGGTCTCAAGGTCCATCCATGTTGTTGTAAATGGCAAGATTTCTTTTTTTATGGTTGAATTATGTGTGTGTGTGTGTGTGTGTGTGTGTGTATACATTTTCTTTATCCATTCATCCATTGATGGAGACTTCAGTTTCCCTCTCTGGCTTTTATTTTGGGTGAGGTGGGGGTCGTTGGATGGTTTTGAGCAGAGGAAAGACGTGATCTATCTTTTAAAAAGCATTCTCTTGATTCCTGTGTCGGGATGCAAGTGCAGAAGTAGGGAAACCATTGACTTAAGAAGAGCTACTTGTGTGCAATTTTACAAAGAACTGCCGTGAGTTCAAGACACTCTTATTAGGACATCATCAGATATCGTCTAAGTTCCACTGTCGAGTATTGCTTGGTCCTAATAAACCAAGTATATCACAAGTTCCTTTGTGCATAGGACAATTGCATCATTCAAAAAGTATGCTGGAAATCAAGGTTTTCACTAATTTGATTAGCTTTTTCTGCAATGGTGTGGGTTGGAGACGTTTTGCTGGACAAAGAGAAGGCCCTTTTCTTTCTCCACCGGCAGTGACATACCCCTCTCCCTCATCACTCATGTCTCGGGGACCCCAGAGGTGAGCAGGAACAGAGGAAAAGGAGCTGGTAGGGTGGTGATGTGGCCACGGGGGCAGCTTGCGTTTGCTGGAGGCTTTGCCTTGCGGTGCACAGAGCCCAGACAGGGCAGAGGAGCTTTGGTTGTCTCTGTGAGTTGGGAGCTGTCTACCCTCCACTGGTCCGCACAGATGTGAGAGTAAAACGAGAGGGAGCGAGAAACACATCCACTCTGCTGAGCAGACCATGGTGTGAGATGGAAACGATGCAGGGACCACTGTGTTTGGATCTCTGCCCCTTGGGTTCCTCATTCAGAGATAACAGTGCCCACCTTATAAAGTGATTTTGGGATGGGTGAGGTAATCCACAGAAAGTGCTTTGCACGGTAGCAGGAGCAGAGTAAGGACTTAAAAATATTTACTGTCTGTGGGCTTCCCTGGTGGCGCAGTGGTGGAGAGTCCGCCTGCCGATGCAGGGGACGCGGGTTCGTGCCCCGGTCCGGGAAGATCCCACATGCCACGGAGCGGCTGGGCCCATGAGCCATGGCCACTGAGCCTGCGCGTCCGGAGCCTGTGCTCCGCAACCGGAGAGACCACAGCAGTGAGAGGCCCGCGTACCGCAAAAAAAAAAAAAAAAAAAAAAACCAGCAACAAACAAATAGCTTGATGACAGTAAACTATTTTTTTTCGTCCCAGCTTCCCCTTCCCCCTCCTCGTGTCCTCAAGTCCATTCTCTATGTCTGTGTCTTTATTCCTGTCCTACCCCTATGTTCTTCAGAACCATTTTTTTTCTTACACAATGTCTTTATTTTAACACATATAAAAAATAAAACCAGGCACAGTACCACATTGAAAACAAATTCTGTAACAGGCTGATGGAGTGGCCCTGTGCTTGGTGGGCTAGAAAAGAAGTTGGTATACACATGAGCAGTTTGTATCAGAAGAAATACCTTTACAACAACTTTTAATAAGCAGATTTCATTTTCCTTCAGAAAAAGTCACAACTTTCTACTACTCTAAAAGAAAAAGACTCCCAGAAAACAAAGTTTGCTTGTTAATAGTCCCTCCAATATGTAGGGGAAGCTTATTTTTTCTATCCATTTAATATTTCTGGGAACATTTGCAGTTTGGGCAAAAATGTATACATTTCAGGGGCTTCTACCATTTTTACACTTATTTCTAAAACAATGTTTATTGTTTTCTATTTATAAATTAATACATGTGTAATGAAGGAAAATATAAAGAAGAAAAAGTCACCTATAATCCTTTCATCTGAAGAAATGTTCATCTGTCAACATTTCGTGTTTTGCTTTCAGTCTTTTAAAAAATACATTCTTTTATGGTTACAAAGGCAAAGTTAAATGATATATACAATTGTTAGCCTGCTTTGTTCCCTTAGCATTATATCATAAATATTGTCCTATGCTACTAAAAATCCTTCATTTTAAGGGCTGTCAAGTATACCAATGTACAGATGTATCATAGTCTACTGAATTAGTCCCCTATTGCAATAGTTGGGTCTCAAATTTTTGCTATAATAAATAATGCAGTGGTGAACATTTTTGTATATAAACCTTTTGTCAGGTTATTTCCTCAAGATTGGTTTCTGAAAGAGGAATGAATGGGTCAAGACATGTGAAAACTTCTAAGGGTTCTGATATGTTCTGGGAAAGTCCTTTCCAGAAAGATTGAACCAGTTTGCCCTCCACCAGACTTCAAAGTACCGTGCACTTTCAAACATATATTTTTTTAGAAACATTTTTTCCTTTTTATAGGGTTTTAAAAAATGCTGTTTATATCCTGTTTTAAAAAGCAAAGTAGAGTAACATCAAGTATTGGTAATAACTTAGAAAACAGGCATAGAAGCAAATTATTGTCTTAGATATACAGAAGTAATTTGTAAGAAATGTATACCGTATAATAATATTTGAAAATTGTTTTTTCTTCATGTTCTGTGCATATGTCAGATATGAAAGTCCATTGATAGCAGCTGGGATTTTTCTAAACTCTAAGATTTAAGACCAGGGCATTGGGCAAAATTAAATAGTCGTGTGTAACTAAGTTTGAGAAACTGGATTGGAACTACTAGATTATTAAAAAGAGATTTTTTTGAGTAATATATAACTCATTTTTAAAAATGAGCAAATTATCTTAGAAGAATATTAGAAGAATTTGTGAAATATATTTTCAGTGCCTTTCTTTCCCTGAAAGGAAAACTAGGACTTTAGTTGTTTTAAGCCATACACAGTATTATTTAGAGCACTGGTTCTCAAAGTGGAGTCCCCAGGCCAGCGGCAGGAGCATCACCTGGGAACTTGCTAGAAATTCAAATTCTCAGACTCTAAGGCCTAATAATTGGACCCTCTGAGCATAGTTCCCAGCCATGTGTTTTAACAAGGTCTCCAGATGATTCTGATGCATCCCCAAGATTGAGAACCACTGATTTAGGGTTTAAAAGCAAATCAGTTTGTCCATTTCCCCAACCACCATGACCTGAGGCAAGATAGCAACCGGTTAGACATAGAGAAGGACATTTCTGCCTTCCAGGTTTTGTTTATCTACAAGTGTTTGGGAAGTCACTCAATGTGCTTAATTAGTACATGCCTGTATGTGATGAAGTGGGTATATAAGTATATTAAAATACACATCTTAGAACTTTCCCCCTATTTCTTACTTCATAAGAAGGAAGGATTCTTTGTTGCTCCCAGAGTTTATAGGGATAATAGATGGAAATGGAGAGAAAGTTAAGAGAAGGAAGTAGCTCACTGTTTAAGATAGGCCTAGTACTACCCTTGGGAGATGTGGGAAGCTGTTCCCCTGTAAAGAGATTCTAGGAAATGTACAAGACTCTAGGCTCCAGGCACAATTGTAAAATATGTGAGAGTTGTCTTCAGTGCCCTCTGGCTTTCTCTCCCCAGGTCTGTGCTTTCCGTCTACCCACTTACAAGAGTGTGAGTGGTAACTAACTTATTACTTATGGAGTGCCTGTCCTGCGTCCTCTTGAAGAGCTCAGTGGGCATTGCATCATGAAATCCTACAACCACACCAGGAGAATGTGGCCTCTTAAAAGCAACTAATACTCATAGAGAGGTAAAATAACCTGCCCGACATCACAGAGGTATAAGAGTTGGAGGCAAGTCAAACCAGACTTTCCTGATTCCGACAGCTGTGCTCTTCGTCTCTGAGCAGTGGCCCAGATGGGATGTCTTTAGACAGCGCCCCAGGCTGCAGAACTGCCCTCCTCCTGCCTTTAGCCAGCTCCACTTTCTCACTTGTGATCTTAGATGCTCCTGCCTCTGTGGGGGCAATGGGCGTGGGGAAATAGCTCCAAGGGGATAGTGAGCACAGTTCAGGGTAACCTCTTTCAAGATTGTTTGTGCCTAAAGGAAGAGACAGTTTTGTAGATGTTAACAATTTGCGGGTGGCCTCTCTGGCAGTATAGCAGCTAATGGAGAAGGTATTTTGGAGTGGATTCAGGGGAACTTTCTAGTAACTTTTCAAATCATGCCCTTCAGGCAACTGCCTACCCTGTCCATGAATGAGTAAGGACAGATTGCTCATGTGCTTTGGGAATGTGTGTGTGTGTGTGTGTGTGTGTGTCTGTGTCTGTGTAAAGGGATCATTGTGTGGCAGACACAGATTAACCCAGGGTGAAAACTGGCTCTAATTTTTGTTAGATGCTTCCTCCTCTTAGTCTTTGTGAGAGTTGCATTCTCAGAACTAACTAAGAAAAACACTTATTGAGCATTTACTAAAACTCAGGAATAGGCACTGGGATACGAAGACTGACTTCAAGAAAGGATCTAGTAGGGAAACTAAAGATACAACACTACATAACCTTGTTGAAACAGTGATGGAGATGTTCACAAAGAATTATGGGCAAGAGAACAGGCCCCCAACACAGCTTGGGGGCAGTCAGAGGAGGGTTGCCTGTGGTGCAAGTAACGTGTTGCCTATTCTTGGAGAAAGGATACAAGTCAGGGTGGAGAGCATGGCTAGAGGCACTTGGGCTGGGTAAGTGGGGAGCTGAAGCATTTTGGTGTTGTGAACTAGTGGGGATGTAGCAAGTGGGAGGCTGTTAAATGCCCTAAGAAGAGAAATTGACAAAGGTCAACTTGCATTTTAAGTGTAGAAGCTGGCAAATGAGTGTTAAGTTTGGGGAAACCAAATGAGAAAGAGACATTGCAATTAATCATTGGTGGTCAGATCCTAGTGATAACACACCTACAAGATGGTTGTTATTTGTGTTCTGAAACCTTGAACTATTTGCCCTACTAATTTTAATGATTTTTATTATATTTCAAAAATGTTTTTAAAAATCAAAGTTATCCATGCCCAGTTATAAGCCATAGTGCCCTGCCCTCCTTTATTCAACTCTAGTCCTGTTGAGCAAAAGCCACCACTTCTCTTTGAGTTGCTTCTCCTTGCAGTTATTTCTACACCTCCAAATGAGACTCTTCTGCCCCCAATTTGTGATTTACTGATTCTAGTGAACTTCCTGTTACATTATACGAAGATATAACATACCCTCTCCCCTTCTTCCATATTTCCATTATACTTATATTACTTTTTAAATTTCCTCTGTTGGTTACTGACCTATTTACATAGGTCATGACCTGAAGTCCTTGGCTTCTACTTATCTACACCCACTTAGCATCAACCAAGTGGTGCAAACAGAGTGGGATAGGAGAGAGTTGCCCCTGAGAGGTTCCAGCCAAGTGAGCCTGCCATGATAGAATCATACTGACATCTCTAACTCTAATTCACTATCACATGGATCATTTTAACCTTTTCAAGGGTAGGATTTTTAAAATAGAAAATGATCATTTTAATTATGTAACTTCAGAGTATAGGTTTCCATTGAGAACTGGGGAGATGTATGGGGTACGAATATCAGTCCACAACTCAAGTTCTTTGTTTTCCTTTAAATCAACTTATATCTAGCTCTGAGTCTTATCATGTTGGAGGTAGAAGGAAATTCCATTTCAAACATGCTTGGGACCCCATGCCTCAGGGCTATCAAAGGTCCAGGGGTCTTGTGTAGCCCCTTGGCACTGGGGCAGGTTGTCTTTCCGCCCTGGTTGCTGCTGAGATGCCTGTGGTGGGAGCCCACAGGGGTCCTAAGGCTCCACGATTTGTGCCACACTTGAGGTGGGGTACTTATCAGTAAGAAGAGGGTTCTGCTCTGGTACATGTGTGGCCACCAAGGTCTGGCACCTCCTGGGGTCTTCCATAAGCATTGCCCTGGTCCTCACTTTCTCTGCAACCCCGACTTCCTTCCCTATTCCAATCCAGGCCCAAAGCTCCACTCTCTTTTTACACTTTTCAAAGGCCCATTCCCTCCAGGACAATAAGTGCAGCTTCTTTAAAGGACTAAAGCTTTTTCAAAAGCAAGAATGGGAATTATCTTTTCAGGCAACCTTCTTAGACATCCCCATTATTATAGGTGTAAAAAATGTCTGGCTACCTGCTTGAAATAGTGGTAGGGGAAAACACAGGCAGAGCAAAGATAAGGTAATATTTCAGTACATTTCTCCTATAAGTGAGTAATGGTGGGTTTGAAAATCCAAGGTAATAAAACGCTTTCAATAGAGTTACGAGACAAAAGAAACACTTTCTACTTTGAGGTTGTACAGTCTACAATTCCACTCTTAAGAGCAAAATGCTCAGGTCACAACCATACACGTTAGCAATGGGATCCCTTAACTGGGTCCCTAGTCCCATGAGACTTTTGGATGACTCAAGGCAGGATCTCCCAGCCACAGCAATTCTAATGCATTGCTATTTATGTCACATAGAAAACTGTTAGTTCTGGGCGCTGGATGCAAGATTCCATCACGCTTTTGCGTTTTGAACTGAGGTCCTATCATGTTTCCAACAATGATACTGGTCAATGGAAATATTATACTTTTAAGACCTAAAACTAGGTTATTAACAGAGATTTAACTTTGTGAGGTGCAAGCTGAAACTTTTATTTTCTCCAATCACTGCTTCCAATTGCCGTCTGTCCACTCTTTTTGTTCTATTAAGCAGCAGATTTTTAAGATACCTGGGACTGATCCTTTTACTTTCTAGTCACTTCCGATTTATTGAAATTAGTCCAGTTTCAACTCAAAAGCTTCCATCTCCCCATCACCGGTCAGGCTTTTAAAGGACTTTGAACAAGGAAGCTATGTGGTCTGCCTTTCTGTTCCCTTTCCCTGTTTCTTTTTGAGGGATCAGGGACAAAGGGAGGCACAAGGACCACCTCCTCGTGTTGACTGTTGCTGGTTCTTTTGCTAAACTGATGGGCCATGGATACTGGCTTGGTGCCAGATGAACAAAGGCTGATTCTCTCATGGAACGTATAAATCAGCACATGAAGCATCCTCATTGCACAAGTCCCTTTCTGGAAGGTCTGGCCCTGGCCCAACCTCTGCCAGCCTCCTTTAGCACTGCCCTGGCAGTCCGCCCTTGCTGGTAGAGTTCACTCACTTGGTAGACAGATCTTTAGAGTGCAGCACTACAGAGCAGATTCCTCTCAGCACCCGTCCACGAGAGCCACTCAAGTATCTGTTCCACAGGATCTAAGCCACAGGAGCCTCAGGTAGCTCTTCTAGGCCAAGAGTAGAAACTCATGCTGCTCCCTGCCACCTCTTCTCTAAGACCTCTATCTGTTAGATGACCGTTTTGACTGTCAAAAACGTCCCCAAATATTGCCAAATGTCTCCTGGTGATAGGGTGACCAACTTTCCCGGCAGTAGGCCTGAAAGTCCCATGTCCTGATGTGGTACACAGAGTACTGTCCCCCCAAAACTGTCCACATGCAAATCCCCCAAACCTGTGACTCTATTACCTTCCATGGCAAAGGGACTTTGCAGAGGTGATTACTTCAGTATCTTGAGATGGGATGATTATCCTGGGTGATTTGGGTGGGCCCACTGCCATCACGAGGGTCCTTAGAAGAGGGAGGCAGGAGTGCTAAAGTCAGAGAAGGAGCCGTGATGATAAGAGCTGAGATCAGAGTGATACAATTGCTGACCTTGAAGATGGAAGGGGGCCATGAGTCGAGGAATGCAGTCAGCCTCTAGAAGTTGAAAAAGGCAAGAAATAGATTCTCCCCAAGAACCTCTAGAAGGAACACGACCCTGTCAACACCTTGATTTTAATCTAAGGAGACTTCTGACCTCCAGAACTGTAAGATAATAAGTTTGCATCATTTAAGCCACTAAATTTATGCTTATTTGTTATAGCAGCAATAGGAAACAAACACACCCACAAACTCCTTGGTCCCAACCCAAACCAGGATTGTGGGTCATCCTACCTGGGGGGCAAAATTGCCCCTGGTTGAGAAACACTGCTCTGTTTTTTAAGAGTAGTTTTCTTGAACTTTGCTCACTTAGCTTCAAGAAGGGACACATACTTTTCCCTTCTCCCAGGATGAGGAAGGAATTATCTCTTACCACAGAAAATTACATTCCCCACAAGGCAATTACTCAACAACTTCCTCTTACCTCTCAACCAACTCAGCCTTCGGGAGGTTGAGGGTGGGGCTGGAGGTGTGTGGTATTGGTTTTGTGTCAGCCAATACTGACACAGTCGGTCTTGGCTCCCTTTTTTACTCAGCTTTTTCCAACTCTTTGCAAATTCCAAAGCAAAAGGAAAAAATCACATTCAACTCTTTATTAACCTCAGAAGTGGCTTTAAGCAAAGCCTTTTGCAACTTCTGCTTTCTGGTTGTCCATAAGTGTGGGGAAGAAGATCTGACTGTCGGTATGACAGCTACATTTCCTATCTCTGGTGGACTCTCCTGTCTCCCAATGTATCCTGTTCCATAGTAGTAGTGTTTTAAGGAAACCACTTGGCTGCCCAGCTAATGAGTACACTTTCAAGCCTTCCTAGCAGCTAGCTGTAGGTCAGTGACTAAGATCTGGCCAAGAGGATGTTAGTAACTTCTGGCTCATTTCCTAAAAAGGAAGCGGCTTGCCCTCTACTTCCTCTTTTCCTTAGGGTAAGAATGCAGATAAAATGATGGTGAATTAACTTCAACCAAGCAGATGAAGACAATATGTCAGAGGATGATGGAGCCACGAGATAGAAAGAACCTGGGTTCCGGGATGACCCCATGCAGTAGAGCTGCCTACCCATCCTTAAGTAAGCTTAAGCTGTGAACAATATATATTAACTCACTGACAAAATTATTTGCATCCCTGTCCATTTTCTGTGTTCCATATAGTAGGAATTCTCAAACACTGTCCTGCCGATGACATTCTTGACAATATATTCAACTGTCCAAGTCAAAATGAAAAAATAAGAATAATGCAGTAGCTAAGACGTGGAAAAGAAAAGCCACAGACAAAGGAATTGTTTCCAGTACGTAAAAAGAACTCTCAAAGGTCAATAATAAGAAAACCAAACAAGCCAATTAAAAATGGGCAAAAGAATTAAACTGACGTTTCCTGAAAGAAGATATATAGATGGCAAATAAGCATATAGAAATGTGTTTAACATCACTAATCATTAGGGAGATGAACATGGAAACCACGAATACCATCAAACACCTATCAGAATAGTTAAAGGAAACAAAAAGTGATGCTATCAAGCACTGTCTAGGATAGTAGCCACTGGCACCCCATCTATTGCTGGTGTGATGCAAAATGGCAGAGCCATTTTGGAAAATAGTTTGGCAGTTTCTTGTAAAGTTAAAGGTACCCATCGTATGACCCAGCGATTCCTCTCCTAGGGATTTACCCAAGTGAAATGAATACCTATGCTCACCCAAAAACCTGTATGTGAATGTTTGCAGTGGCTTTATTCATAATCACCAAAAACTGGAAACAAACCAAATGTCTCTCAATGGGGTAATAGATAAACATAATGTGATACATTCATGTAATGGAATACTACTCAGTGATAAAAGGAATGAATTACTGATACATGTAACAACATGGCTAAATCTCAAATACATTATACTAAGTGAAAGAAGTCAGACTCAAAAGTCTACCTATAATCTGATTTCCTTCTATGATAGCGTTGCAAAGACGAAACTACAGATCAGACGACAGAAAAAGATCAGTGGTTGCCAGGGGCTGGAGGAGGTGATAGGACTGGATTGCAAAGGGGCACAGAGGAATTTTTTAGGGT
This sequence comes from Mesoplodon bidens, assembly GCF_964165515.1. Lineage (NCBI taxonomy): Eukaryota > Metazoa > Chordata > Mammalia > Artiodactyla > Ziphiidae > Mesoplodon > Mesoplodon bidens. The sequence continues at coordinate 77,838,593 of NC_138168.1, read as the reverse complement.
AAAGGAACTGTTTTATTTGACTGTTCCATTGTGGTGGGGTCATACAACTCTATACATTTGTCAAAATTTGAAGAACTGTGCACTAAAAATGGTGAACTTTATTGTATGTAAACTGCACTTTAATTAAAAAATGGAAAAGAAGAATAATTTGTGGTAAGTTTAAAATTTTTTATTTCTTTAAAAATTTATTTTATTTATTTATTTATTTTTGGCTGCTTTGGTTCTTTGTTGCTGTGCATGGCTTTCTCTAGTTGCAGCGAGCAGGGGCTATTCTTCGTTGCTGTGCACGGGCTTCTCACCGTGGTGGCTTCTCTTGTGGCGGAGCACGGGCTCTAGGCACACAGACTTCAGTAGTTGTGGCATGTGGGCTCAGTAGTTGTGGCTAGTGGGCTCTAGAGCGCAGGCTCAGTAGTTGTGGCACACGGGCTTAGTTGCTCTGCAGCATGCGGAATTTTCCCGGACCAGGGCTCGAACCCATGTCCCCTGCATTGGTAGGCAGATTCTTAACTACTGCACCACCAGGGAAGCCCAATTTGTGGTAAGTTTTTAATAAGACTACTCAGTTTTACAATGTTACATATTACACATGCTTTATAACTTGTAGCACTATGTTGTTGCTTGTGTAGTGTAACATTTCTTGGTTTTTATTTGGCACAGTAATGAGTTGGCCACTTTTTACTGGAATCCCAGATTTTTGGTGGACATCTTCCTGGTATATGTAATCTCAGCCTAGGATTCACTGCCTTAGAAGGCCAGGCTCTATAGATTTAATCAGGGATTGTGGTGCAATAAAATAAAACCCACTCAACTCATATCAGGAAAGGAGTTTACGAGGAGATAGAGAGGACTCTGTAGAACCCAGATGCAAGAGCTCTTGATCTGGGGAAACCAGAACGCCTCAGGCAGCTTTCTCCCCACCCACTCTCTCTTTTCTCTCTCCTTGGTTACAAGGTCTCTCCTCTCTGCTGCTCTATCCATACAAGCTCCTCTGCCTTCGCTGCACCCCGGCCTCTTCTGCTTATACATGGCCCAGCATGGCAGCCAGCCCCAAGTCCTAAGTGACCCCTGACTCAACCTCAGTTCAAAGGAGACAGATTCTGGCCAGCTCAGCAACTCATGGGTTAGCTCTTCACTTCAGCGCAGGCAGCTGTGGCCAGAGAGAGGTCGTATTATGAAGAACAGAGGCACCGGGGCTACAGGCATACATCAGATTCTTTAGGATGGAGTGTGGGCAGGCAATGGCTGGTACCTTTACTACAAATGACTTGTGTTTAACGTCTGCTCTTATTAAATGCCTGGCAAATGAGTGAAGTAAACCGAGAATATTCTAATCTTCTCCCTCCAGGTCAACCAAAGCAGGTCCCAAAGTGTGAGACTTTGGCCTACTGAAATTCTGATGTTTACAGTATTCTCAGAGGATGCACCATGTTTTCACATCACAGAGACTAACAAAAGCAGATTTTACTTAGGTGTCAAGCATCTGACTCCATTCTTGACCAATCTTAAATAAAAACAACACGTTATGGCTTTACAGATCTAATGAACGTTAACAAGTTGAACTTTCCAATGTCCTGAGTGTTTTAAGGAAACACTTATTGACCCTCTTGCCTTCATCCTTATTCTCTTCAATCTACCTTCCAGTTATAGCCAGAGAGATCTTTTATAATTTACATTTTTGATTATGCCATGCAGGTCCTTAAAATTCTTTATGATGCGCCTTCATGACCTGACCTTTTTGGCTTCACCTGTGGTCGCTACAGTTCACACGGGATATTCTTTCTGGTTTTGGACAAGTTGCTCTCTCTGCCTGGGATACATTTTCTTCACCTGAATCTCTGATAAGTGATTCCTCACCTTTCATGATTCAACTCAAATGTCACTTCCTCCAGGAAGCCTTCCTTGACCTCCTCAGGTGCAAATGAATTAATATATATATAATGTGCTTAGAATAGTGCCTGACATGGTAAGTTCTCAATAGGTGTAAATTTTTATTACTGCCATTTTAATAAATTTTTATTACTGCCATTTTTATTACTGCCATTTTATTTATTGCACAAGGAACTTAAGATTCAGAGAGGTTAAAGGAATTGCAAAAGCTGACAGCGAGGGACTCTTGATGCTTTGATAAGGAATTGGAAGTTTCTAGCTCCCAGACGCATGCTCTGTCTACTAGGTCACTCTCTGAAAAAAATTTTTGACGTTAAAAAGATTGACTCATTCTGTAACCATGAGAATTGGAAACAACTACTGTATTGTGCTTTTTTTCTTTTTTAAAGTTTTTATTATACAAGCAGTATATGTTCATTATAAAGAAATCATAAATTATGGATAACCAGATAGAAGAAATCACAGACACATATATTTTATTTTAAATGCAGAAGGGAAGACTTGTTTTTATAATCACTGTGGTAGATTATCTTCTCTACATTCAAAACGGCACCAGAAAATTTTTTTTTTCAGAGGTGAGGAAGGGAACATTTTCCTCCTCTTCCCACACTAGAGCTTCCCCTTTGGCCCTTCAGAGAGGGAGAATCTTTCCTCAGCTAGTGATGGCCAATGTGCTTCTGGTGTAGGAGCTTTACACTCTTCATGGAGATAAAGCAAAACCACGGCTGAGTTTGGAGGAGGCCTGGAGCAAGGACCATGAAAAATGTACTTGAAAAAAAAAAATCCCAGCTCAGTTCAACACATGTATTCAAGACCGAATGTATCATATGCTAGAGAATAATAACAGCCTTACCACCAGATACTCGCCATAACAATCCTGTGTGGAAGGGCAAATCTGTTTCATTTATGAGGACGTTGAGGATTTTGAGAGGTTAAATAACTTGACTAAGGAACCACAGCTAGTGAATAATACAGACAGAATTTGAATCCAGACAGTCAGGCTCCAGAGCCTGCTACCTTAACCAGTACTATCTGAAGGGATAAAAATGAATCCAAGAATGAAGAGGCAAAATTTGTAGACTCGTTAAACAAAAATTTGGGGGGGTGGGGGGAGAAGGAATTTAAGAATCACAAAAAGTACAGTGAAGCGATTGAGTCATCCATATTTCTATCACTCAGAATGAGCTGTGCAACATATTTGTTTTCAGGATTTTTTTAAAAAGAAAAATCACATGCTTACAATAAATAAGTCAAATAATGTGGAGATATACAAAGTAGAAAGTATCACCCCAAATTCCCACCACATTAGACAAACATCACTGCAGACATCTTCCTGTTTATTCAGATACAGTGGCAGGCAGTTTGCTCAGTGCCTCTAAACTCATCCTGAAGCCCTGTTCAGTGATAAAGCGTCACAGGAGAAGTTTTTCCCACTTCTTTTCTCATTGCTCTTCTTAAATTCATGTAGTGCCCATTTCGGGTAGAGCCTTCCTCCCTCCTTCCCTCCCTTCCTCCCTTCGTTCCTTCCTTCCTTATCATCCATGCAACAATTCAGTGGTTACTCTGTACCAGGAATTGTGTTAGGTGCTTGGGATAAAAAAGTTTCTGATACAAGGTAGAAAAAAGCCTGGTGGAGAAAAACACAGAACAATTGAGAAAATTGAGAACAATTACAGGATTCTAATGAAATATAAGGGACCCTGCAAACACAGAGGTAAAATGGCAGTAATAAAAATTTACACCTATTGAGAACTTACCATGTCAGGCACTATTCTAAGCACATTATATATATATTAATTCATTTGCACCTGAGGAGGTCAAGGAAGGCTTCCTGGAGGAAGTGACATTTGAGTTGAATCATGAAAGGTGAGGAATCACTTATCAGAGATTCAGGTGAAGAAAATGTATCCCAGGCAGAGAGAGCAACTTGTCCAAAACCAGAAAGAATATCCCGTGTGAACTGTAGCGACCACAGGTGAAGCCAAAAAGGTCAGGTCATGAAGGCACATCATGAAGAATTTTAAGGACCTGCATGGCATAATCAAAAATGTAAATTATAAAAGATCTCTCTGGCTATAACTGGAAGGTAGATTGAAGAGAATAAGGATGAAGGCAAGAGGGTCAATAAGAACTACCTGAGAGTATTGATCCAGCTGAGGATTGATAAGGGCCTAAATGGAAGCTGTGCCATTGTGAGTGGAGAGGAGGGAGGAGATTTGAGAGATGTTCAGGGATTAGAACCATCAGTGAATAATTATAATAATAGGAACATTTATTGAGCATTTAGCCTGTGCTCGACAATCTCCACCATAGCCTATGGGGCAGACACCATCATTAACACCATTTTACAAGTGAGGAAACAGAGTTGTTAAGTAACTTGCTCAAGGATATATAGTTAGCAAGTACTGGGGCCTGGTACTGAACCCAGGTTTTCTGACTCCAGAGTTCATGCATGTGACCCTGTGCTATGCAAACTCCTACCATTTTCATCAACATTTATACAGGGAGATCAAGACAGAGACTCAAAGAACAACTGGACGTGGAAGTAAGAGGGTGGTACCTGTGATGACTTCCAGAATCCCACACTGGGACAAATCCTGGGAGCAACTGGGATTAGTGTAGTATTCTCAAATAATGCCTGGAGAACCATTGCTCCTTTTATATACGTGACAGAGAGAATAATTTTGCTATGCTCCCTGTGGCAGAGAAAGCCAGTTATCGCTCACATTCATTCTTACCCTCTTCTTTAGTAAAGAGTAGCCATTATTTTCAGGTGGGCTCATGACCACCCAGAATACCATTTTGCCCAGCTATGTGTGGGCCACGTGACTAAATGTAAAAGGAGGCAGAGTGAGCCACTTGAGAAGTGCCCTTTAAGGAGGAAGGGCGGCACTTCTTCTCGCCTTTCTTCTTTTTCCAGGCTGGAATGCTGACATGATGGCTGGAGCTGGAGCAGTCATCCTGAACCATGACACGGAACTGAGGATGGTAGAATGATGACCAAGAAGGAGCCTGGGTCCTTAACACCATGGAGAGCTACATCAGCCCTGGACTGATGACCTTTTCTGTGAGTGTTTTTTGTTTAAGTCACTACCATTTTGATTTTCCTGGTAGTGAAAGCTAACCTAAGTCTAACTAATACATTGATTATGATATCCTTTGGCGAGTATATTTCTCTATAGCCTTTGATTTTCACCTTTTGTTTTGGGTGATGATACTAATTCACTTATTCATCTGATGTATATTTATTGAATTCTCACCATTTGCCAGAGACTATTCTAGACATTGGTGGTATAGCAGTGAACAAAAAAAATCCCTAACCTGTTGGAGCTTACTTTCAAGCGGAGAAAAGAGACAATGAATGAAAATCTGTATACACAATATAATGTCAGTTATTAGGCTATTTTCTTCATTCCAGACCATCCTTCTTTTGCTTTGTGATGCTGGAGCTGGGACACTTTTCTGCTTTTCCTGCAGGATCCTTGTTAGGCCATACCAATAGGGGGACCCAGAGAGAACTCGGACTACAGGAAGAGTAAGAAGGGATATGTACACTCTTTTCTCTGCAGTGCCAGCCTCATCAATTTCCCTGGTCCAGGAAGATAATAGTTATATAATATAATAATAGTTTAACCATTAAACAAAGTCAAGGGCCTTTGGTTCCTCCTCAAGGGCTAAAGATGATATTCTAAGTCATATCCTTTGAGCTGTTATGCAGATATTGAAAGCCCCACCAGCTAGAAGAAGTTAACTGCAGGCTGCCCACAAGCATGTAGACCCCAACTGGTTGGAACCAGAAGGTTGATCATGTTGACTCTCTATGACCTCACCACCAACCAGTCAGAAGACCATCTGTGAGATGATCACGCCCCACAACCCTCTCCCTCACCCTGTCTTTAAAAACCTTTCCCTGAAACCCATCGGGGAGTTCAGACTTTTTGAGCACTAGCTGTCCCGGACTCCTTGTATGGCGCCCTGCAATAAATGCTGCACTTCCATTCGCCACAACCTGGTGTCAGTAGATTGGCTTTACTACACATGCGCGAGTGGACCCAAGTGTGGTTAGGTGACATAAGGACACTGACCATATTGGACTTGGCTCACCCTAATGGCTCATTTTAACTTCATGTCTTTAAAGGCCCTATCTACAAATACAGTCATGTCCTGAGGTGCTGGAGTTTAACATATGGATTTTTGTGGGGTGGGGAGAACACAATTTATCCCATAACACTACTCCAACTTCTATATGTGTATATTTTTAGTACAATTAACTTTATTTTAAAAAAAATATTTATTGATTTGTTTGGTTGCACCGTGTCTTAATTGCGGCAGGTGGGCTCCTTAGTTGTGGCAGACGGGCTCCTTAGTTGCGGCTCGCCAGCTCCTTAGTTGCAGCATGTGGGCTCCTCAGTTGTGGCATGCGAACTCTTAGTTGCGGCATGCATGTGGGATCTAATTCCCTGACCAGGGATGGAACCCAGGCTCCCCTCCATCAGGAGTGCGGAGTCTTATCCACTGCTCTACCAGGGAAGTCCCAGCTTCTATATTTTAATAATTACAATTTCTTCTCTTTGCTACCCCAGCCCTGGAAGTGGAAACTTCTTGCAGTTGTTATCTCCATGAAGTGCTGATATTCCCCTTTTGCGTTTTTGCTTCTTTGATACCTAGTGCCCAATTCTTTACATTAATTTCTCTCTGTTAAGATAACTGGTGTGGGTTCCCACTCTTAACCAGCCCCTGACTGAGGCAAGAGGAGACTCTGTGTCAGTTACAGGGACAATAGGGTGGTGTCCCAGGGGTTCAGGCTGGCCTCCCCTCCCACGCAGGGCTTTCAGGAGGCACTGCCTCTGACAGTTACCACATCTGTGCTCTGGTTCTTGGCTTGCGAGGGTCAAAAACTCGATTTGGTCAGTGCGCTTCGAGTTGGTCAGGCTCTCAGCGATGGATGCCTGTAAAACAAAGTCCTGGGAGATGAAGGTGTGGAGTAGAAACCCAACGACCATTTGTTAGATGATGTGGGTTTGGGATATTCATGCTCTCCAGTTAGCCCTTCTCTTCCCTAAGGAAACCTACATAGGAATTCAAATGTGACCGAAGTTTCCTTAGTCAGCATGAAATCTGAGCAAAGGCAGAGTCGGTGGTCTCAGCAGCTTATGAGGTGACCAGATTATGATATTCTAGCATACTCATCTCTACTGAGGGACAGTCTGCCAAGTGGATGAGAACAATCATGTTAACCAGGGAGGATGCCCTCTGCCCTGGAGAGTGACACAGATACATGGACAATCTATGACTCCTTAGGCAACTGTGGGCTCCCCTTTCCTAGATGTCACACAGACAATCCTTGTTCTGTTCACACATCCTCCTTTCTGCACATGAATTGGACCTCTGCTCTCTTTTGCATTCGATTAACACCAGATGATATTTTGAGTTCCATTTATTCTTTTGACCTAAAGATTTTTTTAAAAAATTTATGTTATTGAAGTATAGTTGATTTACAATGTTATGTTAATTTCTACTGTACAGCAAAGCGAGTCAGTTATACATATATATACATTCTTTTTCATATTCTTTTCCATAATGGTTTATCACAGGATATTGAATAGTTCCCTGTGCTACACAGTAGGACCTTGTTGTTTATCCATTCTATATATAATAGTTTACATCTGCTCATCCCAAACTCCCAATCCATCCCTCCCCAACCCCTCTTCCCCTTGGCAACTACAAGTCTGTTCTCTATGTCTATGAGTCTGTTTCTGTTTTGTAGATAAGTTCATTTGTGTCGTATTTTAGATTCCACATATAAGTGATATCATATCGTGTTGGCATTTCTCTTTCCGACTTACTTCACTTAGGATGATAATCTCTAGGTCTATCCATGTTGTTGCAAATGGCATTATTTCATTCTTTTTTTGTGGCTGAGTGGTATTCCATTGTATATATGTACCACATCTTCTTTACCCATTCATCTGTCGATGGACATTTAAGTTTCTTCCATATCTTAGCTGTTATAAATAGTGCTGCAATGAATATTGGGGTGCATGTATCTTTTTGAATTATAATTCTCTCCAGATACAGTGCCCAGGAGTGGGATTGCAGGATCATATGGTAACTCTATTTTTAATTGTTTGAGGAACCTCCATACTGTTCTCCATAGTGGCTGCACCAATTTACATTCCCACCATCAGTGCAGGAGTATTCTCTTTCTCCACACCCTCTCCAGCATTTATTGTTTGTAGACTTTTTGATGATGGCCATTCTGACCGGTGTGAGGTGATACCTCATTGTAGTTTTGATTTGCGTTTCTCTAATAATTAGTGATGACAAGCATCTTTTCATGTGCTTCTTGGCCATCTGTATGTCTTCTTTGGAGAAATGTCTATTTAAGTCTTCTGCCCATTTTTTGATTGGGTTGTTTGTTTTTTGTTATTGAGTTGTATGAACTGTTTGTACATTTTAGAAATTAAGCCCTTGTCCGTCGCATTGTTTGCAAATATTTTCTCCCAGTTCGTTTTGTTTATGGTTTCCTTTTCTATACAAAAGCTTGTAAGTTTGATTAGGTCCCATTTGTTTATTTATGTTTTTATTTCTATTGCCTTAGGAGACTGATCTAAGGGGACATTCATATGATTTATGTCAGAGAATGTTTTGCCTCTGTTCTCTTCTGAGTTTCATGGTGTCATGTCTTAAAGCTCTTTCAAGGTGACTTACTGAAAGCTAATATTACTTAATACATCTCACTTGTAATGAGAGTATAACCCTATTTCTGAGTTTGAGTGTGGTAACGCATTGTAACACTTATGAATGGGCTTCAGGTCAATAGAATCTCTTTGGGGAAGGACGTGGCAGCCATTGTCATCCAATAGGGCCCAGAGCAAAGCACAGAGAGAGCAGGGATGAGCATGCCCTGCTCGGGAGTGACTTCCCAGTTGGCTGGAGGAGAGAATTTATGTGGGTACTGTGGTAGGAGATGGATGCAGGTCAGTGTCAGATTGTGGAAAACTCTGAATTCCAGGTTAAGGAGCTATACCTTATATAGGCATTAGGGAACCCTGGAAGACTCTTGTGTGAGGCTTGCAACGTTAGCATTAGACCCCGGCCTTGCGACTCCAAGTTCAGTGCTCTGTAGAAACCAGCCTCTAGGCACAAGCCCTTGTTATATTCCCTTTATCTTATTCTTCCTAAAACTTTACTTTCAGTAAAGATGCTGAGTGGAGCAGTGCTTGAAGGGGTAAGTGGTTGGGGGAGGAGAGGGGCTGAGGAAGCTCAAGAAAGCAGGAGCAAAAACACAAACATAAACCACAGAAGAGGAAAGTGAGCTATTGGTTATTATTTCCATTCCTGTGGATATGAAATACTATCCCAATTGTGGGAAGCTGAGAAAGGCCACAGCAAAATAAAAGAGAAGCCGTCCCATTAGCAGTGATGTTTGGATGTTGGAAAACAGCTAAGGTGTAGACTTACGTTATGGAAACATCCTTAACCTCAACCAAATTCCAAGAACATTCTGAAAGAACGCTGGCAAAGCTGGTTTTGCTTTGTAGGGTCTTTGCCATTAGAGACCCACAAAATTGTAAACCTTGGAAACTGCTGTGTTTGAAAAAAAAGGATTCTGAACCCTTGTCATTAAAATGCATTTTTCCAGCATCATTTCAAATGAGTCAAAACTCTCTCTTTCTCTCTCTCTTTTTAAGACTTCAGCTCACTAAATTTGTCTAAATTAGATTTAGAAATGATACAGTTCTAAAGATAAGTATCTCCTAAATTCCCAAGCCACTCCAGCTTGTACTGATGTGAAATGTTTGGGTAAAAACAACAAAATATAAGCAACTGAGCTTTCTAATCCTTCTAAGCCTTCCTCTATCATGGCAGTCACTGGAAATGTGGCCACATTCCCAGCTTCCCTGCAGTGGCTCACATTTCCCTTTCTCTTCAAAGGAGAGCAGAATATGTCACCCCAAAGCCTCATACTCCAATATATTGATTACTTTGAGTTAAAGTTACTTAAGAAACAGCTGGTGCAAAAAGGACACTCTGACCCTCCCTTGTCCCTCCTAAAAGCAGGAAATAAATCTCCCATGAGAAAGGTACCCTCCTTGTACCAGGAGGTAGAGAGACATCCTTATCATCAGAGATGGGAAATCTAGGACCGAGAAGGCTGTATAACAAGACGTGTTACTTCACTAATTTACTACCCCAAGCCCGAACTTCTTTGTCTTGTCAATTCTTCAAAAACATATTGTTTCTTTGTCTGAAAGTTTTGATAAGCGGCCTGTTTTGGTCACTTTTTTGAGTCTCAAATTTTCATGAGTTCTTGAACACTGGAAATTAAATTTGCTTTTCTCCTGTTAATCTGTTTTATTATTAGAGTAGCCAAAGAACCAAGAAGGGAAAATGGGAAAAGTTTCCTCCCCTACATCATTAAATTGTTCTCCAATGCCAATGCCATGCACCCTGGATCCACTCCTCCTGGCCTCTGCAGTTTTCTGCTGCGCTCACCTTGGGTGAGCTCACCTGGGTCATGGGATGAGGTTGCCATGCAAACATCGTTGCTGTCACCATCTCTGCAGAGTCACCAATGTTTATGTCATTTCTTGCTTTCCTGCTCTACTTCCTGGTTCCCCGTGTCTTTAGCGGTTACTGCCCTGCGTGGAATAAGAACTCTCTCCCCAAACAGTGTTACAGTTTTCTATTAGGCCCCTCAATAGGACTGTCTTGCTCCTTCTATTAACCATGAACATTAGTCACCAAGTATTAGCCACTAATGTTAGAAGTCTCATTTCATTTGGTCTTTGTTTTCATAAAGCCCCTCTGTTGGGGACCCTGGCACACATTCCTGCAGAGAATGGGCAGATGTTGCCTCTTCACAGTAGAGTTTGGGCCTCCCACTGATGGTCACCAAGAGTCCCTGCACCAAGCATGGGCACTTCCATTCCGGCCTCACCCTGAGGCCAGGGAATTCCCAGGCCTCCAGGCCCTGCCAAGGAGCCCAGGGGTGGGCCTTGGCCCTCTTCCTTGTCCAGGAGGCTCACACCAGGAAATACCTGCCCCTTCCACTGGGCCCTCGGGCCAACACAGTCCACAGTGCCTGCCTTTGCATTTCTGAATTCCCATGACGGGCGTGCAGGACAGGTATCGCCTTCAGCACAAACTGAAAAACATTCAGTGGATCCTCCCTTGAAGCTGGCAAGAGGCAGGCTGGGAATATGCCATGGAAAGAAGAAAACGACCCTGCCAGATTCTCCAGTTTCCAAAGTCAAGAAGAGATCTGTTTGGTGCCCCAGAACTGACTGCCTACCAAGCAGCCCACCGAGATGGCTCCGTGTGCGAGGCGTGTCCGCTACGGAGGCTTGGGACAACTCCTGGGTATGAGTGCCGCTGGCCTGCTCCATATGTTAGCAATTCCTTTTAGGGAAATTGTATGCCTGGGGCTGTGGAAGTGAAGAAGCCTATTAAGTTACTCTGTGTTTTCAGGGCAGAGGAGGGACTATTTTTCACCATTTAGGGGAAACTTTGCTCATGCCATTCATTTGGAATATTCTGTCAATCTCCAGAGGTTGATATCCTATCCAATCCTTTGGTTTGGTTAAAATGGCACTTCTCCCTTGACCCAGTTCCTCTTGAACTCACCGCCTGCACACAGCTTTCATACTATAAATTCCTGCAGGGTGGTGACTAGGAAATCTTGGCACCCACAAAATATTAACATAATGTTTTGTGCATAGTAGGTAGCCAAATTAAACTGAGGTTTCTATGTCTGGATAGTAATTTGTTAAATTTAGGTTAAAAAATCTGTTTTGATATAGATAACTACCCATTTATTTCTAATTAAAAACATCTGTTTTTATTTTTCTGTAACAACTATAATATGACTCCTTTTTATGAACAAGCAACAATATTTTAACAGCTCTGAAAATTAGATCTCATTATGAAAACTTCTTGTCTAATAATCTTTGCAACATTTATGCTTTGTCTGAATCCTAGAGGAAAATACAGAATTAAAATTTGATCAGTTGAAGTTTTCTTTCACAAAAGAATATTTAACTTTTAAAAAGAGTTAAGAGAATTGTAAGTGTTAGATACAAAATTCAGTTTTTTCCTCTTGGATTTAATTTTTACTTATGGGACAGATTCATGGTGGAAGCTAATGGTTAATGTTGAAAATGATGGATAGTGATGTGGATTTGCTTCTTCTTGATGTCCTGTTGTTTTCCCAAAAAGGCAGGGATTTTTATTCAGCACGGAACGTAGTCCTCTCAAATTCCCGCCATTAGCTCCAGAATTTATTTTGCCAGGTGACAACTCTAGCATTTGAAAATTTTACCTAGAAAAGCAGACCTTATAGTGGCTGAATTTGATGCTTGGCATATGAATGTGGCTATCAGTTAGTCTAAAAATCTTCTTGCTTTTGCATTTGTCAAATTTCTCTGTTAAAAGTTTAGACACCCTTAAGCATCCACACGCTTCCACCCAGCCTGGATTCCTTAGCTAACAACTTCTTGGTAAATATTACATTTCTTCAAGGAACACAGATTCCACTGAGCTTCAACTGATACTCAGTATCACATATAAATTGCCTTTGACAAGCAAAGTTCCACTTGCTTAGAGACAAGAGTCCTGACCTGAACTGGTGTCTTTGGAATTTGGATCCAGAGTTACTGTCGGGGTGCTAAATTTATTCCCCTCAGAATGATAAAGTAGCCTGGGTTGTGCCTGCTATGGAGGGGTGGGCTCAATCCGTGCAGTTGATTAGGACAGAAGTTATTTTACCCTGGAAGCTATTGTGTCTCAGCTGGATCAGTTTAACTTAGCTGTTCTTTGGAGGAGACATGTTGCCTCACTTCTCTTTTTCCTTTTTTCGCCAACAGTCAGCCATCCACGGGCTCTCAGACCCCCAGACATCAGTTAGCTATCATTAAATATAATTTGGAGCTTTAACAATGCTGTCGATATGCCGTGGTATTTTGTCATCACTTTACTATTGGTTACAATCCCTTTCACTTATGGAGACTTCTCCCTCTTTCATCTTTGTGGTTGCCAGACTTGTAATTTGTTTTTCTGTTTAATAGAAACCTTAGAATCATTGGTATAAAGTAAAGTATGCTATGAAAAACACATGCTTTTTAAAATAGCTCTTTTCATCTTTAAAAATTAAAATATTATGTTGTCATTTATTCCAATACCAGTAAATGCATATTTTATAACATCTCCTTTAAACTCTTCAACAAGATAATTAAAAAATTTTTTGTATACCAAAATAGTCGCCTCTCTGAAACTACTTTTATTTTTTATATATTAATTAATTAATTAATTAATTAATTATTTTTTGGCTGCATTGGGTCTCTGTTGCTGCGTGCGGGCTTTCTCTAGTTTCAGAGAGAGGGGGCTACTCTTCGTTGCAATGCGCGGGCTTCTCATTGCGGTGGCTTCTCTTGTTGCGGAGCATGGGCTCTAGGAGCGTGGGCTTCAGTAGTTGCAGCACTTGGGCTCAGTAGTTGCAGCATGTGGGCTCAGTAGTTGTGGCTCGTTGGCTTTAGAGCGCAGGCTCAGTAGTTGTGGCGAATGGGCTAAGTTACTCTGCAGCATGTGGGATCTTCCTGGTCCAGGGCTCGAACCCATCTTCCCTGCATTGGCAGGCAGATTCTTAACGACTGTGCCACCAGGGAAGTCCCTGAAACTACTTTTATATGTCTCTTCATGTCCCTTTAAATTTATGCAGTAGAAAGGACACTGTGAAAAATCTCCAATGCCAGCAAAGATTTTGGTTTTCTATAGATAAAAATGTAGAAGAACCAAAATGTAGTAACTCTTAAAATATCTGATTTTTGCTTTGCCTTTAAAAGGACCCCTTTGGAGAGAGTGGATGATATAGGGCCTCTCCACTCATCTTTCTAATTAGAAAGAAAATTCAAGTTGAGAATTGTAATTAAACATGACTTAGATGAAATATTTTCAGGCTAATCAAGAGTAAATATAGCTTCTACATTTCTAACTTTTAGGATTTCAGAGCTCTAAATATAGAAATACACCTTCATGTACAGAACTATTTGGAAATTATGCATTTTATGTGGCAAACGAGGATTTTGTTTTGAATGAGGAATAACATACACATAGTAAAGTTCACAACTCTTAACCACAGGTCCATAAATGTCTTTCATGTGAATACACCTGTGTAACTACCACTCAAATCAAAATCGAGCATGTGTTCAGCTCCCCAGAAGGCTCCCTTGTGTTTTTATTCCGTCAATACCACCCCACTTATTCATTCTCTTCCCCAGTAAGCGCTATTCTGACATCAATCACCATGAATTAGTTTTGCTTGTTCTTGATCTTCATGTAACTGGAAAATGCTCTTTTGTGTCTGGCTTCTTCCAGTCAATGTAAGGTCTGTGGTATGACTTGTCTGTGTGTGTATAGAAATAGTTCATTTAAAAGTCAGCATTACTTTGTAATTAGCCAAGCAAGTACCCAGTAAAACCTCTTACCCCACATACCCACTCCAAAGCAGAGCTCTGATGAGTCCAAGCTGGAGCTCATAGTGGGTCAGGCCTCTGTCTCACCTTTCTCCTCCATCCCAAACCCACATAGTAAACTTACCATCACCTGGCCAGCTACGTGGGGCCATGACTGGAAAGCTCAGGCAAAGGAAAGTGATGCCAGGGTCTGTCTCAGTGAAGAGGTAGGTCCATGTTTGACATTTTAAAATCCAGTGATTCCCTTCCCAGGACAGATGTGGCCTGGTCAAAGTTTGCATTTGAAAGCCATCTTAGTATTGCGTCTTCTTGGGGAAAGATTGAGAAATACAGTAGGTAAAGAGGCCAGAGTAAGGGGGTAGGGGACTGGGAGTTCCTCCCTATCTTATGTAATCCTATATAATTTACTTATTTTTCAAAACGGTGATATCTATTCTTTGACTCTTGAGTATAGAATGAAGCCCTGCTTCCTTCTCTTTCACAGAATCCAAGTCAGGGCTGCAGTGGAGAGACCAAGGGCTGGGAGGTGGGGCCAGGCTGTGGTCTTGGTTCTGATTCCCGTGAGCTCAAGGGGTGACTTAGGGGCCCCTTGCTTCATCTCTTGTTCCTCGTCTGCAAAAAGGGGATGTTCGACTAATGAGCGTCTTAGCACCGTGGAGAATTTTTAAAGACCTTGAGAGAGTATATATTTTATACCTCAAGGCTCCCCAACCCTTGTATGAATAAGCATCTGTAGGACGGACTGCTTGATTCTTCTGGAGATTTCTGAATGTCCTGCCTTTGGCCAGGGAGAGCAGTGGCCAGTGCCAGTTCTGACTGCTGTGCAGGTGTTAACTTCAGGCTAAGGATCTTGTTTTAGGGAATCCAAATGACATAGTGTGTGTGTGTGTGTGTGTGTGCCTATGGGGGGAGCACTATGGACAGGCTTTCCCTGTCTGCTCTAAAGGCAAATGTGGTCAGCGCTTCTAGGGCCATTTATGACTTTCCAGGTATACATTTTTCTTGCTTTGTTTTGCTTCTTTCCTGAAAAACAGGCTCTATTAGTTTCCTCTTACTGCTGCCAAAAATTACCACAAACTTAGTAGCTTGAAACAACACAGATTTATTATTTACAATATAAATTCTGGAGGTCAGAAGTCCGAAATGGGCCTCTGGGCTAAAGTCATGGTGTGGGCAACCACATGTTCCTCTCTGGAGGCTCTAGGGAAGAATTCATTTTCTTGCCTTTTCCAGGGTCAAGAGGGGCCCACGTTCCTTGGCTGATGGTCTCTGCCTCCATCTTCAAAACCAGCCCTGGCCTACATCACGCCCCTCTGACACTGACTCTTTTGCCTTTCTTCCACTTTTAAGGGCTTTTGTGAAAGCACTGGGCTTGTCTGAATAATGCAGAATTATATATCTTAAAATCAGGTAATTAGCAAACTCAATTCCGTCTTCCACCTTCATTCCCCTTTGCCATGTCATGTAACATACTCACGGGTTCTAGGAATTAGGAGGTAGGCATCTTGGGGGAGAGCATTATTCTGTCTATTATGTGTCATTATTCACACAGGTACATGGTACTTTCTTAATCCAATCAAAAATAGGTAAGTTAACTGTGATGAACATTTTCTGGATTCAAACTTTTTATTTAATTAAGGAAAATCATCTCTTGCATGAAAATGGATGCCATCTTAATATGTACATTATTAGCAAAGAGTAGTTAGGGGACACTTTCCTTCTTTTAGACATAGGAGTATGAGAAGGAAAAAATGGTCTAAAGATGAAGAGTGTCTTTATGTGAGAAGTGTGTGTGTGTGTGTGTGTGTGTGTGTGTGTGTGTGTTGAGGCCATTGTGTGCCGCAGCCGGCTAGTATTAGCTTATGTGAGCCATTATGTGCCTGTTTTCCTAAATCCACATTCAATGACATCTCGTGTTAAATGGTTTGAAATTAGCCATGGTGGGAGAATTTACACCATGGAAATTGGCAAATGCTACAAGTCAGAGTTTTATTTTTCCTGGAGACCCTGCTGTTAAACAGTAACCATTAACACCAGCGGGGTAGAGACTCACTGCCTTCAGTTTATACACACAGCAACGCTGTGTGGCAACACTGCACCCATGGGATCTCAAGCCCTGTAGCTTGAGAAGCGGCAAGTTTCACTTGCATCAGGACCATCTGGCAGTTCTCCCAGTACTGTCAAGACCTCCCTACCTGCTGTCGTTGGCTGGACGGGGAGCTAAGTTTTCTCTCATGCAGGCGCAAGGTTGCTTCTTTGCTCCTCATTACTATTTGAACTCTCTCTGTCTAGCATTTGTTTAGGTGTTTGGCCTGACCAGTCCAATCCCCTGTTACCATTCCATCATTTGCACCCACCCTTGCTGGCCCTCTCTGTGTTTATCTTGCTCCTCCAGCAGCTAGGAGGTCACTGGTGTTCAAACTTCAGGGGAATTATCAGGGACACTTATTAAAATGCAGATTCCAAGGGATTGTCCCCAGAAAGTCTCACTCTGAAGGTCTGGGGTGAGGCCCAAGGACCTGTGTTCTTGACAAGCACCGGGTGATTCTGAGACAGGAGGATCGTGGACGCTGACTGCCCCAGCCTGGAAGATTCTGGCAGGCTGGAAGCTCCTTAGCTGCATCCTGTCCATACACTGTGGGTTCCCAGTGGGGAATGAGCAGAGTCATTTTAAAGAAACAGAGTTCCTAGTCTTTAGGAAGTTTTTCTTCCCATCTGGCATACGAGGTTTACAATGCCCGCACATGCAGTGGGTGCAGAATACCATGGCCCAGAGGAAGACATGCTTTGAAAGCTTTATCAGGTGGAAATGTGAAAAATTCCCATGTTTGCCAAGATTGGTCCTATGAGCCTAAATATTCTGAGTGTTTGAAACCATCTGAAGGGTTTATTGAACTTCTCCCTTTCCGTGGGCGTGTTTCTTATTTATCGTGCAGATGTAAACCTCGCAGCCACAGACAGTGTCTGTTGAGAGGAGGATTCAGTCTTTACCAAACCCAAACCAACTTGTCTCATAGCAGCAAACCATTCTGACTGTGGCAATTTTCTTAGCAGGAAAATTTGGGGATGGATGTGTGGTTTTTAACTTTACTCTTTTTCATTTTACACGTGAACTCTTCAGGATCCAGATTGGTTTTCTTTAAAAATATGGTCCAAATTAATTTCTACTGACTTGATTAAAAAAGAGAGAGCAAGAAATTACTACCTTAAGCGACTCTGGCCTCAAGTCCTTTGATATTTGAGACAATTTTTTTTTATCCCCCAGGATGCAATTTTTCAGTAGCATGTAGGCAAGTTTCAAATAAAGGAAAGAGTAATGAAAAATCTAATATAAAGGTTATAATTTTCTAAGGAAGTCTGTTCCTTATTAAGATCAAGTGCTTGTCAGTCATCTTATATTTTTGGAACATCCACTGAATATGGAGAGTGTACTGGGTGCTTCCACGCATGGGAAATCTAACCCCCTGTAATTAGTTTTTCTAGTCCAATAAACATATTTTAAAAAGCAAATGAGATATTTTCTAGATGTCATCTGCAGAATAATTTGAGTTATTTAGTAGAAGAGACCCCTGATCGTATAGAACTTGGGCTTACATCCTAGCCCTGTCTCTGGGGGGTCTCATTTATAGGGAGACTGTAAAGAATGGAGAGAAGAATATTTGTCTTAGGTGCCACATAGGGAGGTTGTGAGGATCAAATGCAATGACATACGTGAAAGAGTTTTTATAAAAGAGTAAGAACAAACCAATGTAGTTTATAATAATAATACATAGTTTTTGAATAGAGTTTTTTATATTAACTTCTATAGGCAAGTAGAGCATTTCAGTCTTAATCCTTCCAAATTCTTTTCCTTTATTCCAATTCCTCTAGAATTGCTATACCATCATTTTGAGATGGAGTTTCTGAATTCTGTTTTAAGATGAATGATTGTATTTTCCTTTAAGTCATAAATATGTTTCATCTTCCTTTCCACTTCTCTTTCTTTTTGGAAACTGCTTTCTTTTAAATAGTAATCAGCCAGCCCCTGGAAGCATCTCAGCGTAATGTGGGTTTTCCCCATGCTAGTCGGTCAGAGAGTTAAAGGTAGTCAGCTGCTTCCTGCGAGCTGGGATGGAAGGAGTGAGTCTCACTCACTCTTCACCCTCAGGTTGCTGAGTCTCATGACACTTCTCTCTATTTCTCCTTTTTCCTGCCCCCCCGGAAGCGTACCCTGGCTTTTGAGGAGGCCTGGGCAGTAAACGTGGTCTGCAGTACCCGTCTGGTTCTTCTTCCTCTTTCCAAATTTCAAATGTGACTTGAAAAGAGAGGCGATTCTAAATGTCCATATGACTTTCTGATTATTTAAAAACATCCCTTTCCTTTGTTCTGTCTGTAGTTCATACACACAGCGAGCTTGTGTAAATGTATATTAAACATCAAGGCTCATTGAAAGAAGAAATATTAATGAATCTAGACAAGGAACACCTCAGGATTTATTAAATTTATCTAGGGCACGAGCACTGTTTCCTTCTTCCGGTGTTTTTCCTGTTTACAGAAGTAATAGGAGTTAATCATAGAAAATGTGATAAATATGGAAAAGCACAAAGAAGAAATAAATTGTTCATTATTGCACTATTTAGAGATAATCTTTATTAATATTTTTAGACTGCCTCTCCAGTCTAACTTTCCATGTAGGTATGTATACACGCTCCTTTTTCAAGTATTTAAGATCGGTAGTGTAAGTGCGTTTTATGCCTTGATTTTTTTCTGGCCTATATTTAACATTTCCCCCATCCTCAAGTATTCTTCCCTAGCATAGTCCCTGAAACAGAGTAGGTGTTTTTGCCAAATTAACAAATAAACTACTTTTAATGGATACTAAAATATATAATATTCTATCATATAAAAATACCATAATTGATTTCATCAGTTCCCTCTGTTTTCCATTTTAAAGTAGCAATAGCATGGGAAAGGTGAGAAGTTATTTGATAATTATGGCCACATATAGAGGGAGAGAGAGACACCATCTGCAAAGGCAGTTAGGCCACGTGAAGCTCTCTATGGAGAAAGCCTGAGGTAAGGAGTGTGTAACTTTCAGTAATGATTATAAACTTTATGCCTGGACTTGATATCAGATGACTCAGAGACTTCACCTATTAAACCTGAAATAATATGGAAAGAAAATCCTAAAGTGACTTCAGAAATGGTCTGAATTACCTAGTAAGAATGCTTTCAGCTGTAAGAAGCCCAACTCAAACTGGCTTAAACAATAAGGACATGTACTGAATCATGAAAACCCAGAGGTAGGTCAGACTTCAGGCATGGTTTGATCAAGCCTTTTGTTTTATTTTTCTGCTGTTGTCATAGCTCTGTACTCCTTTATTACTGATTATATTCTCAGGCTAGTTCCCCTAGAGGTCTTTGGATGGCAGCTATTGGCCATCAGAGCTGCAGTACTTTCTTGTTCACAAAGAAGTAAGGAAGAGAAAAAGAGAGAGGACTTGGTATGTCTTACAAAAGAATCATTTCGCTTGAAGACTCCAGCAAACTGCTGTTATATTTTGTTGGCTGTGATGAGCCTAGACATCACCATTCTGAAGCCAGTTACTGACAAGGGTTATTAGGATTAACTCACACTAAACATCCAGGGTGAAATAATTGTTAATATGTGTACTACATTTCTGTGTAACAAATAACCACAAAGTCTCAACAATAAGTATTTATTTGCGGTTGTCTGATCTAGGATGGGCCCGGCTGATATGACTTGGCTGGGTTGCCTCTGCTCATCTGTCTCTCCATCTCTGCTCCACCTAACTTCTCCGCGACCACAGGTACATTCTTCTCATGGTGACGGTAGAAGTGAAAGAGGGGTTGATATATATACACCAATATGTATAAAATAGATAACTAATAAGAACCTGCTGTATAAAAAATAAATAAAATCAAATTCAAAATAAAAAGTGAAAGAGGGCATGTGACATCAGGCAAGGCCTCATACATCTTTGATTTGGAAGTAACACACCATCACTTCCATCTCATTTTATTGGCCAAAGTGAGTCACATGGCTAAAGTTAAAGAGGAGGAGAAATATACTCTCTCTGGTTGGTGGAGGAAGTTCAAAATCATGCGGCAGAGGCTGTGGGTAGTGCTAAGAGTAGGGGGAGGTGAGTGAGCACTTGTCTTCAGTGAAAACTTTAAGAGGCACCAAGATATTTAATTAAGATAGATTATATTTCAATGAAACATTTAAAAATTCAAAATTAATGCAAAAAAAAATTCATCGTGAGCAAACTAATTTTAAACCAAGACAGGATCGGTATGGGGGAGGGTTAAGAATTAGGGCCCCAAACCATAGACCACCAGCCATAATGTTCCCGTTGTAGGACTCCCACGCCTCACAGCTTTAGGAGCCTTAAAACTAACTCTTCCCTCTTGAGGTTTGCTGCTTGCTTCCTTCTAGGTCTGTAGCTTGAATATCTGGTTTTCCTGGAAGTCTCTAAGAAATTTAATAGGAACAATTTCCAAAAAATATTCTGAAGAATAAAATACTCCTTCAGACTTCTTTGGTAAAAAAGAAAACAAAACAAGGAAAGAAAATCAAGTTCTAGTCAGTGGTTCTTGTATATTAATCCATTTCTTGATTGCTAGCTTAAGAATTGGTATGATAGCCATAAAACTGAAAATTGGTAGAGTATGACAGTGATTCTCTAGAGACTGAGTTTCATAATATTTTTAGATTTTAAATACAGTACATGTCTTGACAAAGTACAGTGAAAGTCTTTTTGGCTCAATCACAAGTTATGCCATGGGTGCTTAGCTTTTTGTAGATGAGATTGGCTCAGGAATTCAAGAGCATATGTTAGTCTGGGGAGATCTTTCTCCCGTCTTGTGTGGTGAGTGATTTGCTGATCCCAGTACTGAGGATGCTGACGAGAAGGAAAGACTTCCAAGGTCACAGGACTCATCCTGTGAACTTGTGTGGAACTGCCATTGGTCCACGAGCTGCCACAGAATTATGCAGGGAATAATTTTCAAAGAAACTGGAAGGAAAAAATATCGGATCCAAAATTTTATCACTGTTTTATTTCAAAAGTAAATCTAGCTTGAAATGCTAGAGATACAACTTATTTCTTCCTAAATTTGTCCCAGTGAGAATCATATGCTGGGTCATATGGGGTGACAATCACCTTTACACCTCATCAGACACCCGCCAATCCAGCCACACCCAAAGACTTATAGAGAAAAGAGGGGTTGGGTGCAAGCTGGCACCAAACCAAGCCCAATGGAATCTTGTTACGTGGTGAGAACTGACCAATGTTAAGGGAACTGTTAGTCTCAAAATACAGAATATTTCCCACGATGGTACGACAAGGAGCTGGAAATATTCACCTTTGTAGTCATTTACCTAGGTAATTAAGGCACTGTATCTCCCAGAGTGTGTCAAAGGGCCAATAGGCTAATTGGCAAAGTTAACTCAGATAGTGACTGACTTGTGATGACAGAGCTGTGCATCCAGTGGGATTTAAAGTGGAGACAGAGAAAGAGTATAAATCCTTGAAAAGCTGGGGAAAGTGGGCTGGGAGGACAGTAAGTAGCATTTAAAGGTAAGTGTGAGGTTGAGTGAGATTTTGGGAGAAATTGAGTGAGATTTTGGAGACGCAGAAACAAAGTCGACAGTGTCAGAGGCCTCTATGGCAACATACTAAGCATCAGTATGAAGTGAATTTATGACATAGGGTGGTAAATGTGATTTCCAAATAATAAACAAGATTTGGAGCAAATACAGCAAAGGAGGGGATAAACCTAATCAAAGTCAACATACCCATTATAAATAGTTACCTAGCGTGGTGCTCTATTTCCCCCCTAAATTTCCCCTTTGAAATCTATTTTATACACAATCTTGAGTTATCCCTTAAAAAGAAAACCCAGATGTAATTATGCCATTTCCTTGATTTAAAAAAGTTTGTTGAGGAGTTCCTTGGGGGTCCAGTGGTTAGGACTCGGCGCTTTCACTGCTGGGGCTTGACTTCAATCCCTGGTTGGGGAGCTAAGATCCCGCAGGCTGCACCGTGCAGCCAAAAAAAAAAAAAAAAAAATTAGACTACTCACCTGTAAAATAAAAATCACTAGCAAACAGAGAGAGTTGAGGTCCTACAATGGCAACCACGGATGGTGTAATCAAATCTGAAGCAGAGAACACTCCATAAATAATTACCATGCTGTACACGTAACATTAAAAAAAAAAGGAAAAACCGTTTGTTGAGTATTCACTGTCTACAAACTAAAATTTAGACTTCTCTGAATGACATAAAATTCCCTTTAAAATCAGGCTTTATCCTACTTAATTAAAAATCCAAAATAAATATCTACTGAGGGCCTACTGTGTGCTGTTTCAGGATCTGTATACACTGGTGAACAAAACCACTCCCTGCCCATGCTTCCCACACCGTAGCCTCTAGTTATTCCCATGCCGAGACTTTCCCATACCCTTCTTGTCCTTTGCCCAAGAACTCCTATTGATCCTTCAAGACCCAATTCACATATAGCTCTTCTCCGGTAGCCTTCCCTCACGCCAAGCAGAAATGATTGCCCTCTTTTCTGTTTTCAAATAGCTCGTAGTTTGTATTTCAAGTATAAGACACAGAATTTTGTTACTGTTATTAGTTGATTATCTATCTCTTGAATCGGTTTGTAAAACCAGCAACAAGTGAGGGCCTGAAACAGAATAGGCAATAACTGACTGTAAGGAAATGAGGAAACTAAAGAGTGACGGAGACACACATCTGTACAGGAAAGCAGAAACCTGAGAGCGAGGGCCAGGCTGAACATGGGAGCAGAGAGCGAAGGAGAGAGAGAAGCCTTAAGCCGGAGTAGCCCATTAGGGCAGGTCCCGGATTTGTAGGTCTTGGTGGGACGTTTTGGAGGGTCCAGCGCTGACGAGAGGAATATGGGAAATAAGCCAGGAGGTGACACTAAAGTGTCAGGAGCAGAGTTCTGTCTGCTTATACTATAAACAAGCCCCGGGCCCTGTGCTGAGCTCTGGGGAGATGTACCAGGGAACTGTGCTAGTAGGGTGCCTGTGTGGGAGTGTGTGCGCATGTGCATGTGTATATGCGTGTGTATATGTGGGTGCGTGTGTGTGTCTAGGAGAGCAGGGAGTAGGGAGAAGACTCTGTAGCATGGCAAATTGAGTAAAGCGAAAATGAAAGAAAACATAGGAAGGAATCTTGCAAATATGGCTGTGTCCACCTGGCTTCCTCTTCTGTGTAATTTGGCGTGTGTGTGTGTGGGGGGGTGTTTGGGAGGACGGGGTGAGGAACGGGGAAAGAGTTGCCATGTGTCTTATGGCAGAAAATGGATAGAATTGATGGTGGCTGAGGTGGGGGGAATATTACCGCTCCTGGGACAAGACAGAAAAAAATGGCAGATGCCCCAGACTCAAGTCTGGAAACAGGCCGAGGGGCAGTAGTAATGGGACAGTCCCCTGGACGTCTCCTTGCTTTTATAGCAGAGCTTCAGAAACAGTCCTGACTTAGCTTGTGGACCCTTTCATTTCCCAACTGGAACAGGAGGAACTGGGGAACTGCCCCCTTCGATAAATTTTAAAGAACAAGGCAGAATTTGAGTTTACGCAGGGCTACTTATGGGCACCTTGGGAGTAAGTCTGCGCTAGCTGGCCAGGGAGACTCAGACATGAACAACCTTTATGAACTCTAAATTTGTGGAATGCTGATTTCTTAAAATTCAGGGGAAAGATGGACATGATTCTATGGCCCAGGAGTTTGGAAGAGAGGGAGGCTCAAGAAGTCCTAATGAACTCACACCTGGGACTTAGGTTGTGTCATGACCACTGATCTTATTGAAAGTAAAAGGCAGCCCCCTCCCACCCCAAACAGAACAGCCACACTAGGAGCTCTCTCCTGAACTTTACATCTAAAGGGGCAGGGGGCAGGTACGAAAGCTGGGAAGAGAAGCATTTAATCAAGATAGAAAGAAGTAAGGAACATGGGAAACATAACAATAGTGTCAGAAATGCCAAAACCCCAAAAGAGCTGAAGGCTGTGAAAGGGGCTGAAGACTTGACAGTCATATTAGGTCAGAAGTTCAAGGTAAGAGTTTGGGTGACAAGAAAGCCCAGTGGTTAAGAGCCTTTCAGCTTCCATGTCTATAAAAGGAACACCAGTAGTACCTACCCCACAGGGTTGTTTTGAGAATTAAACAAAATACTGTGTATGAAACACTTGGAGCAGCAGCTGGCCCACTGTGGGAAACACATATGAGTGCTTGAGGCCACCTGTGTCCTTTCAAGTACCAGGGACATGGCAGTGAACCAAACATGTGCAGCCCCCAGCCTCCTGGAGATTCCCTTCATGAGGGAGAGGCACAGGCTACCATGAGAGCGACTGACTGCGGCTGGAGGTGTAAGGGAGAGGGGGGTGCTTACCTGAGGAAGAGATCCTTAAGCTGAGACCCTAAGAGGGCATGGAGAGGGCAGCGGGAGTGGGGGGCCTGCTGAGCGAGATAAAGAACTGAAAGTTGTCCATGACTGTGGGGCGAGGACAGCAGAGCGAGTGGCTCAGACAAAACAGAACTCTTGGCCTTTCTGTTTCATTTTAGTCTTGTTGGCCTATAAGACTAAAGTTGAGATGGAAAAGGCCTGAGAATTGGAGGGGGGACATCAGAAGAGCGCCTAGCTCTTCAAGATGGGAGCGAGGTCCTCTGCTGAGCCCACAGGCTCCTGACTTCCTCACCTTGGGCAGCCCTTGTCAAACCGGTCATGCTTCACGGGCCGTCCAGTAGCACCTGCTTCAAACTTGGGATTTCTCTGACGTTTCGACTTTTATTTTAAAAAGTTGTTGTCAAGCAGAAAACAGAACAACTTCCAAGTAGTGATTTTTATAAAGAGCTATGTTTCAATGGTGCAAGTTAGGTACATAGATTGAGGAAATCATCTTGGAAGATGTGAGTTTACACTTGCTAGAAATTGGTTCCCACAATGTGCCAGGGAAACGGTGTCCTACAAGAAGCAGACTATTGAACACGATTGAATTTTTAGGCCTGAACAAGCCATTTGCTTTCAGGAGCAAATTTTAGGCAGCTCTTTCCCTGTGAGGTAGGAGTACATCTTTGATAAACAGTCCAGTGGCCACTGTATAATTTTTAAAGCCTAAAGGCACAAGAAGGAGGGGTAGATATACAGAGACATATGTTTCAGCATAGTTTGGAGAGATACAAAGCTGGAAGCCATCCGTCAGTAGGGGAGTGGATGAAGCACAGTGCTGTGGATGCTGTGCTAGACGATGGTCCAGGAAGTGTACTTAAGTGGGCAAAGCAAGCTGTGCAATAAAGGGTGCACTTCTTCCAAATTCATCAAAAGAAACGACAAAACACCCCAATTTTGTGCGTATGTATTATCATCTCGTTGTACAAACATAGGTAGATGTGCTACCTCAGGAAAGTTAAGATTGCAAAGGTGTTAGGAGGAGAAATAACTTTTAATTTATGTGACCATGGGCTCTTTCATTGAGTTAAATAAGTATGAATCACTTCTGTAATGTGAAATTTGGTTTTTTAAAATACATTAGGGAAACAATTGGAATCAGAGAGCAAAAGGAAGGAGAAACAAGGAAAAAATGTCTTGGTGATCTCACACCCTATTCAATAATATAAAACTGCATTTTGAAGTGAGGTGCTGCGAGATAAAAGCACCAAAGCTCTCCTGTTTGGGAGAATCAGACAACACACCATGTTGACCCGATGGCCGTGAGTCCTCTTGGTCATGACTGTGTGCACCCAAGGGTGCTCTTAGCCCAGTTTGAGAAGCCAAAGGCCAACTCCATCCAGATCAACACCTATTTCCCAGAGTTGGACTTTAAGCTCCACTGACACCTAATGTCACGCTCCCTCTCTGCCACTTCACAAAATCTATGAGTCTTCAAAAAATGTCACTTCATGCCTGTCTGGCAAACTCTTAGCCTCTTGGTCAAGAGAGTGGCGCCTGCAGCGAGATGCTTGAGTTCAAACCCCAGCTCCGTTGTGTGAGAGTTGCTTGAGTTGGCAAGTTGCTTGATCTGTCGGCACTTCATGAAATAGAGATCATATTGGTGTCTACACACAGGGTCTTACGAGGATGAAACCGGTGAATACATTAAAAGAGGCTTAAAGCCCCTTCTGCCATGTGTTGCTATAGATGTTGCTTGTCTTTGTTACCACTCATCCCTCCAGAGTCAGTCTGGGCAGCAGGGCTCTCCAGGACCCAGCTTTTAGACTCCTCCCCTCTTGTTCCCTCAACAGCCTGCGCAGGGTCCTGCATACATTTCATCCCGTGATTCTCTCTGTTAAATTGTCTACCCTTACTTCTCACTCTTGGACTTTGAGTAACTTGAGGGCAGGAATCGAGATTCCTTCATCTCTGAGTGGCCAGCATTCAGCACAGTGCCTGGCATAGAGTAGAGGCTAAACTGATGTCAAAGTGTTGGAAGAAACATGGATGGGTAAGTCCATCCTGGAGACCCTTCCTTATTTAGGCTGTTTCCGAATACTCCAGGAAGCCTCAGTGCTTGTGTGTGCACCTGTTAGTACTTACGTATTATTGGTATACATTGTCTAATTGATCTCTCTTTATACAGTCATGTTCCAACTTAAATTGTGTGCTTCCTGGTTCTTGGTGTGTATTTTCTTTCTTTGGTGTTTTTTCAGTTGCCCACTAGGAGAGTCTGAGCCTGACTATTTCTTGCCAAATGGGATGGGAGACTCTAGGAGGGCAGAGGTGTGGAGGTGACTTCTCTTGGGATATCCTAAAGACAGTGACCAGAATCTCAAGGGGTGTTTTCAGATTCCACAACATAATGAGAGAAAAGGAACCAACCCCTTAAATGAAGAACTTTCAGTCACCTCTACCCAGGTCCACGTGTCAGTTTCATTTCTTTTCATCAACTCCTCTCCTTTGATGGTCTACTGAAGCGAAAACAGTTAGGAAAGGTAGGCATTTAAAAGGTACCTGTTAAAGGGACCTTGTTAGGAAGAGATTCATTTCAAAGAACAACCCTTTAGTCTATCAGGAAATCCTTTCGGTCAGGCCAAAAGCTTGGGTTAAGTCAATAAGGTGCAAATGCAGACCATCCCTATTCCATTTAAAGATAAAATATTACATGATATAGTAAAAAGGTTCAGAAGAGGTGTTTCCCGTTTTTTAAGTTATGGGGGCGGGGAAGGGTTTGCACAAACCTATTTCCGTTTCCTAGTACACAGTAACTAGATATAATATCAATCTGTTATGAATAAACATGATGTCTCCTCCAACAGTCGTCACTGCTTCTGACTAGTCAACTCAATCTGTGAAAATGAGATTACTTGAAAACCTTGTCCTAGATTTTAAAGCTGAACTAGATATATTGATTATACAAATATTTTTATGTCACTGTATATCTTAATAAAATAACATTCATGTCTGGAGTGCATGTCAGTCTGGAAAGCCTGCCCAAAGCCAGATCTATTTATTTAAATCAGGGAAGGCAAAGGGCCGTGTTGGCAGCCATTCAGCTCGTCATGCTCTCATGGTTGAACACAGATAATAATAATTTTGGGTGCACACGGGCAGATTTCTCAAAGGAAGGAATTAACCCCTGTGTTTACATTATGAATCAGCAGGGAACTATTTCAGATGCTGAGACCTACAGTGGGGATAGCTGATTTCTTCTCTCTCTTTAGATTTCAGACACATGTGGAGACCCTATTGGAATTTTAGACTCAGATTCCAATTTCTGGGAATTCCAGTTTATAATGAAGTGATGAAAGGGCTGGTTTCACAGGGTCAACAGCTGGTTATTCCCGGTGAGGAAGAGAATTGACCAGCCTAGCCATCCTTGGGTCGTTTGTCCAGGGATTCAATGGCCACCCTTGGGGGTGAGTCTAACAGTCCCCTGGAGAGGAGATGGGCCATCCTTATGTCAGATCCTTTTCTCCACTGCTAAACAGCCCAGAAGCAGAAGCTGCCTTGGGGTTCACAGGGGATTGCCGAAAGAGAAGAGTTACACACTCCCCAAGAAAAGTGTTGTTTGTTTCACATTGGAAATTCTCTGAAACCATACATTTTGGGACACTACAATTTTGTTGGCAGCTCAACTCCAGAGGAAATGTCTCCTTTTGGGCATTGTGAGTCAGTTATTAAATCTTCAATTAATTTTCATTGGGAGAAATTTATTTCTTATTTTACTCAAGGACAACTTTATATACCTTGTAATAACACTAACTGCTACAGACTGAATGCTTGTGTCCCTCCCAAATTCATATGTTGAAGCCCTAACTCCCAAGGCGGTGGTATTTGAAGGTGGGGCCTTTAGGAAGTAATTAAGTTTAGGTGAAGTCATGGTGGTAGAGCTCCCATGGTGACATTAGTGCCCTTATAAGAAGAGGAAGAGACTAGAGTGCTCCAGTTCTCATCAGACACTGAAACTGTAGGCACCTTGATCTTGGACTTCCCAGCCTCGAGAACTGTGAGAAACAAATGTCTACTGTTCAAGCAACACAGTCTATGGTATTTTGTTATAGCAGCCCAAACTGACACTAAGACACTAACAATAAATAGAAAAACATAGGTTCACTTAGATTTCAAAGTGCTAATTGGTTTTGATTTATATTTAAAAATTACTTCTTATTAACATTAGTATTAATGGGACCAAGGGTGATATTTGAGTTATCTCAAACCCTGACTCTTGTGAAATTATATTCCTGTGAAGAAAAAGAATTAACAAAACTTGATAAAGATGAATATTGGGTCCATAAAACCATTATAACTGGAGACCAAAGACTAGAATTGGCATCATCAAAATGATTGTGTAGGGCTTCCCTGGTGGCGCAGTGGTTGAGAGTCCGCCTGCCGATTCAGGGGACACGGGTTCGTGTCCCGGTCCGGGAGGATCCCACGTGCCACAGAGCGGCTAGGCCCGTGAGCCACGGCCGCTGAGCCTGCGCATCTGGAGCCTGTGCTCCGCAATGGGAGAGGCCACAACAGTGAGAGGCCCACGTACCGCAAAAAAAAAGAAAAAAAAAAAGATTGTGTAAGTTTAAGCATGATGTCTGCAAGAGTGCTGTTCGAATACAGATATGTTTAACTGGCTGGAAGCAGTGACGTACTGAGCAGTGACTTGCTCATTAAATACAGATTAGCTTATCAGTTTCCTAACAGAAAGTGGAGCCTGATGGCACAAGGCAGATAAGCTTTGATGAGGAGGGTGATTGAGGAAAGGTCAGAAGGCCGGGGAGGGCAGAAGAGGATGTGGTACCCAAGGAAGATCTTAGGGCCCCCAGGAGCCACCCTTCTGAGCAGTGGAGAGAGGAGGCATGGGTGAGAAGACAGAGTCATCTTCAGGTCAAGTTCCCATTCCCAAGTCTTGCTGCTTCTTATTTGTACATATGTGTTCAGGGAAGCCATCCTGAAGTCTGATTCGGTGGCTGTGTAGATGCAGTCAAAGTCTAATTTTTCAGCTTGAATTATGATAGAAATCACAATTTAGTTTGTAAATCACTCCAGATAGCATTGTGTGAGATTAATTTCTGGTAATACCTGTCTGGGAGTCTCACGTGTTCTCTGTCAGCCTGACCTTCCTTTCTGATTTATCTCATTTGCATTCTATTTCTTTATCCATAGCATTGAATCAGTGGCTTGTAAACAGAATTAATTTGCATGTTCAAACTAAAATACCTTTGCAGATATTCAAGCTTTTCAAATATTTATTGGATTGGTGTCTGACAGAACAAATCTAGCAAGTATATTACAATTACTTGTAATGACAATTTAAAACCACTGAAATCATTTATAGTACACGAATCAACATCCTATCGATTAAAAGAAATTTAGGCAAAAAGTCACCATTTGGAAAAAAAACACCATTTGAAAACAAAACAAAAAAAATGGAAAAGTGGTTTGCCTACATATATTATCAACTGTATGTATCAAACTTAGTCAAAAATGTATTGTTTTAGTCTGCTCCTGCTGTCATAACAAAATACTATAAACTGGGAGGCTTAACCAACAGCAATTTATTCTCTCACAGTTCTGCGGCTAGAATAGGGTTCATTCTGAGGCCTCTTGTCTTGGTTTGTAGGTGGCTGCCATCTTGCTGTGTGCTCACAGGATCTCTTCTTTGTGTAGCCAGGAGACAGCCTTAGTGGCTCTTCCTCTTCTGATAAGGGCACCTGCCCTGTGGGATTAGGCCCCCACCCTTATGACCTCATTTAACCTTTATCACTGCCTCATAAGCCTTATTTCCAAATACAGTCACAGTGGGAGATAGCGTTTCAACCAATGAATTTTGGAGGGGTCACAAACACTTAGTCCATAACAGATATCATAATTAAATGTGTAGCTTTAAATATTTGTATTAGTTAAAATATAACTAGTTGACTTTGTATTATGTGTTAAAATATAACTATTTGACTTTGTTAGTCCAAAAGTAATAAACAAAGCTTAACAGTTATTATACTTAAAATCTGTTCATTGTATGGTATGTAAAATAGAAAGAATAAAAAGATAATAGAGGGGCTTCCCTGGTGGCACAGTGGTTAAGAATCTGCCTGCCAATGCAGGGGACATGGATTCGAGCCCTGGTCCAGGAAGATCCCACGTGCCGCGGAGCAACTAAGCCTGTGCTTCGTAACTACTGAGCCCATGCGCCACAACTACTGAAGCCCGTGCACCTATAGCCCATGCTCTGCAACAAGAGAAGGCACCACAAAGAGAAGCCCACACATCACAATGAAGAGTAGCACCCACTCGCTGCAACTAGAGAAAGCCCGCGTGCAGCAACAAAGACCCAATACAGCCAAAAATAAATAGATAAAATAAATAAATTAAAAAAAATTTTTTTAAGATAATGGAAAGAGTAGAAAAGTAAAGTTGTAATGGTTCTTGATTTGAATTTCTCTAGTCAGCAAGCCTAATTGTGATGTTACCACTATCATTTAATAATAATAATAATATTCTACAGTTTTATAGCACTTCACAGTTTACAAAACCTTTTGACCTACCTGACCTGTTTACACTGGGCTCCAGAACTCTCCCTGAATGCCTGTGTCTTTTGAATGGATGTAGGTTTCCAGAAGAGAGGAACAGTCTCTCTGGGGATGCAGGGAGTGTCCCCTGTCTTTCACAGTTTGGAAGAATCCTGACACCACTGCAGGAGGTAGCAAGCTAGGTGACTTCTCCGGCAAAAGGAACAGTAAGACTGAATTCTCAGCTTCTTCTTCCTCCTCCTCCTGAGCTAAGTAGGAAGAGCTCTGCAAGACAGAGAAGCAGGCTACACGGGTATGGCCCTTAGCCAAGGACAGGGTCCCTAGAGAACCTTCAGTAAAGTGTAGTTATCAGAATTAATAATAATAATAAAAGCACAGCCAGGAACCTTGGCAGAACCATAAGCAGGGTCAGCTTGGCCATTTCAGGCCTGAAACTCCTTCTGCTTCCCACCACTTTCAACTCAGGGGTGCCCATAGCTGGGATGTCAGTTGTGGTCGCAGGGGTCCTTTTAACATTTGGGGGCTGCTACCAGTCCTGTGGCTGAGGAAATTGAATAGACTAGCCTTGACCCTGTGCAGAAAACCCTGACAATAGGCCGAGTTCACCTCTAGGACACACTGTCCAGTAGACTGTTACTCCTGTGAGGACAGGAGACACCTCTGCCACATTCAGCATTGTATCCCTGGCGATTTACACAGTGCCTGGCATGTAGCAGGTGCTCAGTAAATCTTTGTCAGACAAGGACTCACACTTAGAGATTCTGAGCCTTGAGGAAGTAACCAAATGCCCAGTCCAAGAGAAAATTCACCCCTTGTTAACATGCTTAAAAACAAGCAAACAAGAGAACAACATAAGCCTGTAGAATGGAATACTACTCAGCCATAAAAGAGAATGAAGTTTTGCTATTTGTAGCAACATGGATGGACTTGGAGGGCATTATGGTAAGTGAAATAAGTCAGAGAAAGAAAAATACTGTGTGATACCACTTATATGTGGAATCTAAAAAATATTGGATTGGCCAAAAAGTTCGTTCGAGTTTTTCGTAAGATTACAGAAAAACCAGAATGAACTTTCTGGCCAACCCAATACAACAAATTAGTGAATACAACCAAAAAGAAGCAGACTCATAGATATAGAGAACAAACTAGTGGTTACCAGTGGGGAGAGGGAAGGGAGGAGAGACAATATAGGGGTAAAGGAGTAAGAGGTACAAACTAGTTTTTAAATTGAATTATAGTTGATTTACAGTGTTGTGTTTTTTAAATTAATTTATTTACTTATGTTTTTATTTTTGGCTGCATTGGGTCTTCATTGCTGTGCATGTGCTTTCTCTAGTTGTGGTGAGTGGGGGCTACTCTTCGTTGTGGTGCGTGGGCTTCTCGTTGCAGTGGCTTCTCTTGTTGAGGAGCATGGACTATAGGTGCGTGGGGTTCAGTAGTTGCAGCACGTGGGCTCAGTAGTTGTGGTACATGGGCTTAGTTGCTCTGCAGCATGTGGGATCTTCCCGGACCAGGGATCAAACCTGTGTCCCCTGCACTGGCAGGCGGATCCTTAACCACTGCGCCAGGGAAATCCCAAGGTACAAACTATTATGTATAAAATAAGCTACAAGGATATATTGTATAACAGGGAATATAACCAATATTTTATAATAACTCTAAAGGGAGTATAATGTTTAAAAGTTGTAAATCACTATATTGTATACTGGTAGCATATAATATGGCAGCTCAATTATACTTCAACAACAACAGAAAAGAAGCCTGTAGAAGCTGCTTGAATAGAACACAGTCTGATTTTTCTTGCCAGTACCTAAGCTCACTAAATTTAACTGAAATGTCCCAACACCATGTCAAAACATTTACATATGCCTTTCTAATCAAAAGCCTAGGATTGTGGCAAGGTCTTAGCGTGCTTCAAGCACCTTTTTTGATCACCACAAATTCTAGGCTTGCCCATGACGTTATTTTGATGGTGATTTTATGGCTGGAGCCATAGCCTGCTCATCAAAAGGCTTAGCCTCTGCTTCCTGGCTCGTCTACTGGCTCAGGTGACCTCACTACATAATCCCAGTAAGCTCTGGCCAGGGCAACCCTGGGCAAGGTTTAAAGTAACGGTGACCACAAGGCTAGGTTCAGCGCGAGTTTGGGCTTGTCTATCAAGCGATCCTATGACATTTGTGTCGGTAACAGTCAGACCTGTCAGGCTCACTGGAAACACAAATGCCCCAAGTGTATGATATCTGCAATGATCCCTTTCTAAGAGTCACTTGAGTTTCAGACAGAGAACTGTGTTCAGAGCTGGATATCAGTTGGTGAGGCACCGGCATTCCACTGCCAGTTGAGTTAATCCCTTGTAGAGGTCCCGGAGATATTTCCACCACTGCTGTCTTCTTGTCTAAACTGGTCATCTGAATATGATAAATGTGAGTTTTACTGCTAAGATTAGCTCTTCCCTCATCCCTCACTCTGTAAAGTGAGGTGGTTTTGAACATGCACATTGAAGAACTTGAAAAGAATGCAAGTCTTGGCTGTACCATCTAAGATGTGGTCGCCTCCATGGGTAAGTCAAGAGGCTTCCTTTGAATAGGAAGTACGGCTATGTTCACAAAGCCTACATGAGGTGCACAGGCAAAGGAAGCTTCCAGACTGTGTAGGTTTGTGTCTTTCAGGTCCTCTTCTCACAGGGGAATTACTCTTTTTTTTTTCAATTGACGTATAATTGATCTATAATAATGTGTTAGTTTCAGGTGTAGAGCAAAGTGATTCAGTTATATATATATATTTTTCAGATTACTTTCCATTTCAGGTTATTACAAGATATTGAATATAGTTCCCTGTGCTATACAGTAAATCTTTTTTTTCCTCTTTCACACACACACACACACACACAAACACATACACACAGAGTTTTGAGAGTAAATGGCAGGCATGATGCCTCTTTAGTTTTGAATTTTATTTTATTTATTTTTATACAGCAGGTTCTTATTAGTTATCTATTTTATACATATTAGTGTATATATGTCAATCCCAATCTCCCAATTCATCCCCCCCAACTTTCCCCCTTTGGTGTCCATATGTTTTTTCTCTACATTTGTGTCTCTATTTCTGCCTTGCAAACCGGGTCATCTGTACCATATTTCTAGGTTCCACATATATGCATTAGTATACAATATCTGTTTTTCTCTTTCTGACTTACTTCACTCTGTAAGACAGTCTCTAGATTCATCCACGTCTTTACAAATGACCCAGAATAAAATATTACTTTTATGGCTGAGTAATATTCCATTGTATATATGTACCACATCTTCTTTATCCATTTGTCCGTCAATGGGTGTTTAGTTTGCTTCCATGGCCTGGCTATCGTAAATAGTGCTGCAATGAACATTGGGGTGCATGTGTCTTTTTGAATTATGGTTTTCTCTGGGTATATGCCCAGTAGTGGGATTGCTGGGTCATATGGTAATTTTATTTTTAGTTTTTTAAGGAATTTCCATAACTGTTCTCCATACTGGCTGTATCAATTTACATTCCCACCAATGGTGCAAGAGGGTTCTCTTTTCTCCACACCCCCTCCAGCATTTGTCATTTGAAGATTTTCTGATGATGCCCATTCTAACTGGTGTGAGGTGATACCTCATTGTAGTTTTGATTTGCATTTCTCTAATAACTAGTGATGTCGAGCAGCTTTTCATGTGCCTCCAGGACTGGATGCAGTGCCTCTTGGTGGAAGGAGGCTGGAGCCAGAGAAGAGGAAAACAGTGAAGAGGACCACATTGCATGTTTGGGGACCAGCTCCTGAGCACATGTGACAGTCCCCCGAGGCCTCCAGAAACACATTACCATAAGACTTTGCAAAGAGTGCTGTTGGGAACTGATGGGGACATACTGTATAGCACAGGGAACTCAATGTACTGTGGGAACCTAAGTGGGAGGAAAGTCCAGAAGGGAGGGGATATCTGTATGTGCATGGCTGATTCATTTTAGTGTGCAGTGGAGGCTAACACAACATTGTAAAGCGACCATACTCCAATAAAAATTAATAATAATAAAAAAGAGTGCTGCTGTGTAACTAGGGGTGAGTAAAATAGAGTAAGTTTTTTTTCTTGTATAAATTTACTTTCAAAGAAACAAGATGAAGATCATGCATTATATACAGTTTTGTATTTTACTCTGATCACTTAGCATGATTTCAAGAGCATCTGCTTATGCCCTTAGATATCTTGTTATTTCTTGCTAAATTCCAAAGAATCCTTTGTGCTCAGGAATAATGCTTCATAGCGCCTAACACAATCCACAGAAGGGACCTCCATACAAATAAATTAAAATATTTTACTTAGGTCGATTTAAAAAGTAAAGAGAGTTGGAAAGATAAATTATTTGGCTCAGCAGTGGCACACTGGACCAAGTATAATATAGCAAAATATCAGTTACAAAAAAAGTCAAAAGAAAAGATTATGTTCACAATTGCTCCTGGCTGACTGGCCTCCTGGTTATTAATTCAAATGCCCCTCCTATTGGTACTGTTAATGGCTTCAAACAGATCTTCTCTTCTTTTATGCAATGGGAAAACTGGACCCATTCCAAACAAAATAGCAGTAGTAGAAGGAAGCCAACATTTGCAGCATTGTTAGATAACTCCAACTATTAATCTTCTTCAACCAAGTCCCTTTTCATTTTTCACAGATATTTCTTCCACTGCTTAACTCTACAAGTTAGACATTCCAAGTGCTTAAAAACATTTTTAAATAAAAGAAGAATTTTCCCATTTGATTAGCATCCTGTCTCCCTTTTCAGGCTATTTCACCAGCACAAGGTACTGACAGAGCAGTAGAAGCCTCAGATGTGATGTGGTTCTTGGTTTTCAACTAGAAATAGAAGATGAGGGATGGCAAGGGGCATTAGAACCTTTGGGGACAGGGAGGACAGTTAGGTAGAAATAATTTGAAAAGACTCCTCCCGTGATTCTGACATGTCCCCAGGTAGGAAACTCCTTGGAATTGTTGAATCTTAGAATTTAAGGGCTCTCTGAGTTCAGCCAACAATGCCTCCTACCTCAGGTCAGAACCCCCTGTTTGATCCTCTGATCCAGCTTGAATAACTTGAAGGACCGCTTTATTTTATTTTTAAAATTTTTATTGGAGTGTAGTTGATTTACAGTGTTGTGTTAATTTCAGGTGTACAGTAAAGTGAATTAGTTATACATATACATATATCCACTCTTTTTTAGATTCTTTTCCCATACAGGCCATTACAGAGTATTGAGTAGAGTTCCCTGTGCTATCCAGTAGATCCTTATTAGTTATCTATTTAATATATAGTAGTATGTATATGTCAATCCCAATCTTCCAATTTATCCCCCCACTCTTTTCCACTGGTAACCATAAGTTTGTTTACTACATCTGTAACTCTATTTCTGTTTTGTAGATAGGTTCACTTGTGCCCGTTTTTAAGATTCCACATATAAGTGACATCATGTGATATTTGTCTTTCTCTGTCTGACTTACTTCATTCAGTATGACATTCTCTAGGTCCATCCATGTTGCTGCAAATGGCATTCTATTGTTCTTTTTTGTCGCTGAGTAATATTCCACTGTATATCTGTGCCACATCTTGAATGACCATTTTAATATTTAGAAAGTATTTCTTCATCTTGAACTCTATGTAGTGGTCATTTTTCATTGTTTTGGATGCCTCAAATCCATCCCTCTCTTTCTTTTTTTTTCTTTCTTTTTTTCTTTTTTTTTTTTGCGGTACGCGGGCCTCTCACTGTTGTGGCCTCTCCCGTTGTGGAGCACAGGCTCTGGACGCGCAGGCTCAGCGGCCATGGCTCATGGGCCCAGCCGCTCGGCGGCATGTGGGATCTTCCCGGACCAGGGCATGAACCCGTGTCCCCCGCATCGGCAGGCGGACTCTCGACCACTGCGCCACCAGGGAAGCCCCATCCCCCTCTTTCTAAGAGCACCATGATTTTCTTTGGGGGCATAACCTGCTTTCCATTGGAGCAGCCTGTGTTGGACAATGAACTCTCGATGTCCTCCTTCTGTGAACTCAAAGAGATCTCAAGAAGTTCCTCCTGCCAAACTCTTCCTGTTACTTCCCTGGGACAGTCAAGGGGGAGGCAGGTGACCTAAGCATATCTAGTAAAATTCATGCTTCTGGGACTTGCTACAAAGTGATACAAACACCAAGGAAATAGTGGGAATTCTTTTATTCTAGAGGCAGTGCCAGGCGAGACAATCAAGAGCTTCCTGTTGCCAAGGTCTTCTAGAGTTGCCTCTTTCTTGTCAGCCCCGAGTCTGGTTTCTCAGCCTTTCCAGTGTCTGGTGAACTCCTCTATCCCTGTCAGGTGATTTCTGTTGCTCACAACCAAGGAATGCCAGCTGACATGATCTGCCACTTGAACTACCCTCCCGATCCTAGTCCTGCTCTCTGCTGTTACATAAAGTACACCTGATTCCCCTTCAATATGACCTCTGAAATGTTTAAAGACATTTGTCATGTCCCTCCTAGATCTCTCTTTCTCAACTGGACATCCGCATTTCCTTGAACACATCCTCACTTATTATGGTTTATAGAGACTTCACCCTTCTGTTTTCCTTGTGGCACAGAGCCCAGTTTATCAAGGTCCCTCTTGCAGTGTGTCATCGGAGATTGAAACTATGATCTTTATCTGGTACTTTGACCAGTTCAGATTATGGTCAGAATTTTCCCTCCCTTAACCTCCATACTCTGTTTACATGATTGTAAATAGAACTTACATTAGATTTTATTAGTTTTATGTAACACTCCACTCGGATTGAGTGTCACATAGCAGGCATTTAAAAGGCTGGGGTTATTATTAATAATAAACCTCCTGGCATTGTCATAAGAACTGCTGATGTCAGGTCTCCCATTTTATATTTTTGCAATTGATTTTGAAAACCTAAAAGTGTGATTTAGCATTTATTCTTGTTAAATGTTGTGCCTTTTGGTTTTGGTCTATTCTTACGCCAGTGTCATTAAAATTTTTTTGACTATTTCTAATCTTAATAGTTCCCACATTTTTTTGGTCATCTACTCATCTGGTAAACATGCCTTTGATGTTTCCTTCAGGTCATTGGGAAAAGTGCTGCTCAGTTCAATGGTACAGCACCAGAGACCTCCCCAAAGGGGGAAGTCAATTCATTAATCATCCTGACAGACTGTATTGCTTGCTGAGAGTCCAGCCTCACTATACCAGATTTTCCCATCTTGCTCGTCCACCAGAAGATGAGCCACACTGTGGGATGTCTGTCTGAAAGCACTATATACAATGTGTACGTGAGGTGGGGGGTGGGCATCTCTGAAACGAGGAGGTTGATTTTCTATCTTCTTGTTCATAATGCTGCCAGGTCCCCCAAACGAAGCCTTAAGCAAAACCCCAATACATAGAAGATAATAGCTGGTTAGCTCACGGTTAAGTGG
This sequence comes from Mesoplodon bidens, assembly GCF_964165515.1. NCBI lineage: Eukaryota > Metazoa > Chordata > Mammalia > Artiodactyla > Ziphiidae > Mesoplodon > Mesoplodon bidens. The sequence goes on along the minus strand of NC_138168.1, from coordinate 77,799,798 downwards.
GGCTGGGTGGGCAATGTGTGGCCAGGGGCCTGCTTGACTTCCTGAGGGCCCAGCATCCTGTAGCCAATTCCTCACCCCCACTCCGCGCCCCCCCCCCACTCCTCATTGCACCACTTCAGGCAGGAATGACCTCTAGGGACTATGGTTTTTTGTTTTTTTTTTTGTTTGTTTTTTTAACATCTTTATTGGAGTATAATTGCTTTACAATGGTGTGTTAGTTTCTGCTTTATAACAAAGTGAATCAGTTATACATATACGTATGTTCCCATATCTCTTCCCTCTTGCGTCTCCTTCCCTCCCACCCTCCCTATCCCACCCCTCTAGGTGGTCACAAAGCACCGAGTTGATCTATGGTTTTAACCTTCTGATTTAAAACATCACGAGTAGCAATAGTTCCCTTTATTATTTCTACTGCCTTTGCATCTACAAATAACAGCAGGAGAAGCCAAGATTTTATCAGATAGTCTGCCTTCAAGTTAAGTTTCTATTTTTCCTTAAAAATGTCATTGGAAACCTGCTGCGGGAAAAGCTTTGTGTTAGAGACTGTTGGTGAATGTCGGGTGAGCTGCTCAATACATTTGCTATAGAAGTAGAGGAAAATATAAATAACAAAAGTGTGAGTGATTATCACTGTTAAGAGACAGAATAAAAAAATGCTCATAAATATTTGGAATGTTTATGAAGGACTGTTGGAATTACATAGAGATACATGCAAAAATGCTACATTTCGATTTGAAAATGTTTAAAAATGAATTATGCAAGGATAGGATTGAGAGATGTGACTTAATAGCCTTTTGCCTTTTGCCTTTTGTAGGGAGTTGCAGGACAAGGGTGGTGAAAATTGTGTTACCATTTATGGAGAGTCTATTATGGGTCAGGCATTTGATAGGGCTCAAGGTTAGTTTCTGGCCTTGAGAAACGTATAATCTGAGTAACAGCTATGTGGTGGGAGAGTAGGACTAATTACACAGGGAAAGCCTTCCTGTGGGGATTTCATCTGGAAAATAAGTAATATCCACAGATGGTGTGGTAAACGGTTAACCTAGTGCTTCTTGTATTAGGGCACATCCTGTGTTGGTGATTCAGGGATAAAAAGCAGTCCTGGCCTTTAAGAGGCCCACAGTGTAATGAAAGAGCCAGACAAGTGACTGGACAACATTTGTATGTGCCCAGTCTGACACAGGTGAGCGCAGTTGCTGGGCACTGGGTAGCTTGAGGTCAAGGTAGGAAGGAGGGTTAGTTTGCTTCTCCCTGGGGGTGGAACTCCCAAGATAGGCTCCAGGACATAGAGTAGGGACCTCAAGATGGAGAAGCAAAGGACAAAGGACACTTTGAGAGGAAGGAGACTTACTGTGGATGCTTGGTTGGCTGAGAGTCTGTCCCTGCACTAAGCACCCCCCAATTATAATTTGTGCTGGGAGAGCCCTGTTGCTCTCCCGTGACCCGGGAGTCACTGTAGGAGTCATGACTTTATTGGTTATTTCCCCTCATCATTTATCCTCACCCACAAGCTCTTCCTGCCACCTCTACCTTCGGGTTAGAGAATTTCCATATAGGATGTCCCTCTCGTGGTATGATGTGTGGAGACAAGTGGGCTTACCTCAGGATAAATGGGGCTCATTGTACAGTGACTTACGGGGGACTCGCACGGGAGTGGGTACTCCCTGCTGGGATCTCAGCTGTGGCTGTTGTCCAGCTTCAGGTCCAGCGATGGGAGAAGCACAGCAGCATCCCTCACAAAGCACTGGTGGATGTGACAGACATTCTAAGGCTTGTTCTGTTCTGGGATGCTTTCTCAGGAGGCAATCTCAGAAGGCTAAAAGCAAGGGCTTTGGTTCCAGTGCTTGTCAGCTGAGTGGTCCTGGGCAAGTCCACTTCCCCAAACCTCAGTTTTCTCATCTGTAAAATGGAACTCTACTTCATTGGGTTAAAGGAAATCATGAATAGAAGGCAATGAGTATAATGTTTAGTAAGTAGAGAGAGCCAAATACATCTAATTCTTTTTATGATTCAATAGAGTGATGCCCCCTCACCACTTCTGTTGTTGGCACAACGCATATCTTTCCCCAACCATATCCCTGTCACGGACCTAGTTCCCTATCTCCATGGCCCTGGGGAGGTCCTAGTTCCATCTTGTGTTAAAACATCAAGCTCCCTTTGACTCTGTGCTTCGGTCGACGGTCCCTGGAGGTCAGCATTGTACTCTCCCTTCATCGCTCCTATTTTCTGCTGATCTTTAACGGGCACCTCCTCAACCATCCTTCTCTCTTTCTCTAGCACACTTCTTATTCCCTGTCCTGTAAAGTTCACAGTTCTATTTAGGCAGTTTTCTCCCTTCCTCTCAAACTTCCATTTCTGGTCCTCTTGGTTGGGTCAGCAAGTTTCTGGCTGACATTCTTCCTAGAGTTTGTAGACGTGTTAGCTGTCCTTTGCCCACCTCTTGTTCAGCGTAATGGGCCCCGATCCAGAAACCCAAACCCTGCTCTTGGACACCATGTAAAAGCCAGCTTGTTCACCCTTCACTTCCTTTCTTTTCCAAAGCTGTGACACTTTAACTGGAAGAAGAGATGTAAACACCTCCTATATCCTCAGATGTTGAGCATCCTACCGAGGACTACAGATACATTTTAGAGTTCTTCCTGATTGTCAACTTTCCAAAACAGAATTTTACACTCATTTAAAAAATACTTTAGGGGCTTCCCTGGTGGCGCAGTGATTGAGAGTCTGCCTGCCGATGCAGGGGACGCGGGTTCGTGCCCCGGTCCAGGAAGATCCCACATGCTGCAGAGTTGCTGGGCCCGTGAGCCATGGCCTCTGAGCCTGCACGTCCGGAGCCTGTGCTCCGCAACGGGAGAGGCCACAACAGTGAGAGGCATGCGTACCGCGCAAAAAAAAAAAAAAAACTTTGATTGATTAAATCATGTTAATACAGGAGCTCTAACTTAGCTTAATTAAAGTTTTCTTTCAAGAGAAAGTAAACTCATTTATGTATTATATACAGAGAGATTTTTTTTCTTTTAAGAAGATGTTAGGGGTAGGAGTTTATTAATTAATTTATTTATTTTTGCTGTGTTGGGTCTTCGTTTCTGTGCGAGGGCTTTCTCTAGTTGCGGCAAGCGGGGGCCACTCTTCATCGCGGTGCGCGGGCCTCTCACTATCGCGGCCTCTCTTATTGCGGAGCGCAGGCTCAGTAGTTGTGGCTCACAGGCCTAGTTGCTCCGCGGCATGTGGGATCCTCCCAGACCAGGGCTCGAACCCGTGTCCCCTACATTAGCAGGCAGATTCTCAACCACTGTGCCACCAGGGAAGCTCCCAGAGAGATTTTTAAGTGCTTTTTTCAGATTATCAATATTATATAGAAAATATATTTAAAGCATATTAAACTTACTTTGAACGTAATCCCCAAATCAAGTTTAAAGTTTAATTTGTAGAAAAATTAGAAGAAAACACCATAAAACGTTGTTAAACAAACCATAACTCCCTATATACATGCAATTTACAGAATGCAGTTAAGTATAATTTAAGCACATCAGTATATAGCCACAAATGCATGTCTGTTTTCTTAGTACTTTTTTCAGCTTTTTCTGTGGAGCAGAAAATAAAGTCTTTGGTATTAAAGTGGTGACTGTTCAAGTTCACAGAGCATGTGGTCATTAATCATTGGCCCCATTGCCCTTGTCACATGTATAATAAATGAGAATCATTGTCCACATTTCATCTCTCCTTCTTAATGTTCCCCAAATACTGATGTCAAAGTTCAGAAGTACAAGAACTGAACTCTAGTGTCAAGGGTCCAAGTTCAGCGTGGCAGCCTGGTGTTAGAACAGAAGTGTCCTGTAGGCAGAGAGACCTGTCTTCTATTTCTCAAAGAAGGCCTTCCTGCGGTGAACCCCAAGTCAGAAGTGGGCTGACTTGCCCAGTTGGTGAACTTGCCTGGTTTCTATTCCATAGCACCTCTCTCTCCTGCAGCAAAACCACAGGCTGTGAATATACAGAAAGCTCCAGGGAGCTAAGTGGTCTGTTTTCAGTTCCCCTAGGCTGCCAGAATATCAGCCTAACCGTAGAAAAACACTTAATATAATTACCTAACCTTTATTGTGAATGCCAGTGTGTCAAAAGTGGGGTCAACTTCCTAGAACGAACACAGACCTTTCAGTTCACTATACCGCTCTTCCTTATGGCCTTGTAGGGCAAAGAGGCTTCCGTCGAGGCCAGCTTGCTTGTGCGCTGGTGGGATGGCCCAGCCAATTCAATTTGCAGGTCTCCCTGTGCTCTATGGATTATGGCTGGCTTGAGTCATCGATTAGTTTATCATCAAAGAAATGGAGTCAGCCATCACATGGATCAGTGAGCTTGGCCCTGATCCCTAGCTAGAGAACTTAAGAAATTTATTTTAAAACTCTATTCCTTGCTCCAGGCAATTGACCTAGGGAATATCTATTACTGATCTAAGTTGGACCAGAGACCAATTTATTATTAGTCCCTTTGGTAGAACAACTCAAGCCCCCTGACACAGGTGGGAGAAGGAAACTGAGAAGCAGCACGCCCTCCATGGGCAGAACAGAACAACTTCTCAGGCTTGCAGAACTCTGGGGTTTTCCACAGGCCAGCACTCCTGAGATGAAGGCAGAGGGAAGGTCATCCCTGATGAAGGGGCTCGTCACTCTCCCTGTCATGACTAGCATATGAGGGAGGCTCAGTCGTCGAGTACAAGAGCAGATGAATTAGTAAATGATTGTCCATGTTTATGCAGGATGAAACGGAAGAGATATCCATCGTTGCTTATCAATAGCTTATTGCAGTAAATACTCCTCATCAACAGGATATTGCAATAAATACTCCAAAGCCTCTTGCTTTGTTGAATTTCATCCGTTTCATCCAATATACGTTTGGCCTGAAAGAGAAGAGAGGGAGCTGGGATTTCATTACACAAAGTCCGTTCAGCCAAACATGGGCTTTTTGATATTCTACTGACCTCGGAGCCAAGCCTTTCCGTTATTTTAACTTCTTACCCACTTCTGGGAGAGGTGTTCAAACATATTTCCAGAACTTGAAACTAACCAATGTCCTGAGCAACTGCAATTAGAATTGGGGAAATTTAAAACTTGGGTCCACATGATAGCATGGCCTCTGAAAGAGCAAATAAACCAACACAACAGCACTCTGCTCGATAGTTTGAAAACTTAACCTACCAGGGCACTGTTGGAGTTAAGGCTGACACTGTAGGCCACCAGCAGTGCAAACAAGAAACTGAAGACCAGAGCTTGCAAGGGTTCAGACCAGAGTCTTACTGAGCCAGCCAAGCAGGAGGTGGCGGGTCCAATCAACCACAGTACCCACTAAGTCCAGAATCCCTGCTCCTCTGGGTAGCCATTCATTGCCAGGCTTCCTCTCTGTGCGCAGCTGACTGTGCAGGCTCCAGTTTCCCCCATGGAACGAAGCCCATGCAGCATTGATATGGCTTCCCGCATCCACGGCAACCAAACACCACCTCTGTGTACCAGCAGCCTGCCTCCTGTGTATGGGGTGGGTCTGCAGTTTTCAGGAGGGAAAACTGCGGGCCAGGGTGGTGGTGAAAGCTGCTCTTTGTTGCCACCACCCCTCCCTTTAAAAAATATATGCAAGCCTTTCTTCACGTTTGCTGGGCTGTCTACAAAAAGCACATGTTTTCTTTGTTAGCGAAAGCACTGTGCCAGTTCAGGGTTTTACTGTGCATCGTTGTCAGTTTCATCCTCTCTCTTGTGTTTGGTTTCTGACACTACGTATTTTTTCTTCCCTCTTGGTTTTGGCATCTCTTGTGTTTTCTCCTTTTATCTGTCTCTCCTGCTCCCCTGCCTCATCCACTTCAGTTGTAGATGGCTGGCTGGTTTGCTTTCTTTGTGCATTCCGTTAAGAATACTAGTTTTAGGCTCACTCCTTTAAAGGTCCCTTATGTGCTAACGTTCCCACTCTATTTTATTATGTGTCAGTCCTTACTACCATCTTCCTAATTGTTCCTTTCCCCTTTGTTTCAACCTCTCAAACAAAAAAGAACAGTTCAGTTCTATCTGGGGGTTACCCTGCCCTCTCTCCGGGGGCTCTTTCTGCATCTGTGTCGATCCTCTGAACACACACACACACACACACACACACACACGCTCCCCTCTTGCTTAACTAATTGGCCATGGCTATCCTGGGGGTGTCTGTGGTTCTTAGAGGCTAGTGTGATTGAATTGGTACTTTGGGACTCTTAAACTGAGCATATTTAAAAGGTTGATTCAGAGAGAGATTTGACAAAGACTCTTTTAATTATTTTTTCCTCTGCTTTGCCAGTGCACACTGCTGTAGCCTGTCAGAGGCCGGTCCCGGAATCGTTAGGGGGCCAAGCCATTAGGTGTTCCTGCTTACTCTGCAAATATAACAGGCTTATCACGTAGAACTCTGTCTCCAGCTGGTTTAAAATGTAGGTGGTGCCAGTGGGTAGCAGCTGTTACAGGCTGGGGAGCCAGGAGACAGTGGGGACATTTTATGGTACAAGGAGGTCAGAGTTGACAACTGCATACAGTATAAGGGACCCTTCCATTCTTCCCCCCGGGTGGCCGAGGATTCTGCAGGGCATTCTGCCTCCCAGAGTCCCCAGATGCTACCCTCCCCAGGCCAGCCAGATCCTAGGCAAGCTTAGCACTGGCTTTCAACACGTGGGCCCCAAACCCTGTCACATTGTGGATAATGAATAATTCATACATTGGTAATTCAAATGGTCACGGTGATGCATAATTCAAGTGGAAAGTTGTTATTGTAAATGCGGGGGAAATGGATTCATTTCAGAGATTAAAAAAGTTTAAATTATTATTTTCCTTAGGTTTCAGGGTTGGAGCAGCCTCTATTTTTGCAGCTGTTTGATCGGAATTGGTGCTGGGCTTAATGGCTTTGCCACAGTGTTGATTGGATAAGACAGTGCTTAACGGTTGGGGTATTTCACCCAATAACAGGTACCGATTTGCTTTTTTCATCCTGAGAAACGAGGTTAGAGTAGACATTCTATTTGTTCCCTCTCTATGGCCATGCTTGCTTCCTGCCCCAGCTGTGTTAGCAGATTTTTTTTAAAAACCCTTTTATTAGGAAGAGTTTCAACCATACACAAAAGTAAAGAGAATTGTATAATGAACCCTCATGTATCCATCATCCAGTATTAATTATTATCAAGACGTCCCCTTTTATCCCCATAGATTACTTTAAAGCAAATCTCACGTTAAAAAATCATCTCATCTGTTTCATTCAGTACACATCGGCCTGATAGCAGCTCTTCTCGACTCTCAGGAAGGAGGGTCCATACGGCCCATTTTGTACCCGAAGTCCAGTAAAGACTCGTTGGTGACGTGCTCCGGAGCAGTCGTAGTTTCATGGGAGTGGAGGGCAAGTAGCAACCTGGTCTCACCCCCAGTGACATCACCTAGGAAACCAATCTCTTGAAGGAATGCCCCGAAATGCCTCCCCCTCCTTTCACCCCTCGGCTGTGGCCTGGCATCATGGGAATCTGCCTTGTCTGCTTGTTGGTGGTAACATGACTCTCTTTCTCTTTGAGCCCATATCAAATTTTTTAAGTCTCTCATATTAGCATGTGGTTGGGGCACCGAGGAGCTAGACTTTTCACAAGCAAGCTTCACTCACTTTTCATATTTTCAATACAAAGTAGACAATAAACGTTGTGGTTAAGATGATGAAAGTTTACTGGAGCAAAGAAAAGAGTGTCATTTTAAGATAATGCCCCTGGACATAATACTTAGTCATGTACAGGAAAAGGCTGAAGAATTTGTTTACCATTTCTAATTACTATAATTCAGATAACATGGTAGAAAAAAACTTCTGTAATTGTAATATTAACCTTTGTTTATAAGAGGTGAGTTTTCTTTCTATAATATGTGTGTTCTTGAAAAAAACAATGTATACATTGTTTTGCTTTGTTTTTGGTGGAGGGGAGGGCTAAATAATTTCTGTTGAATCCGGAGTTCTCCCCAGGGATTTTGAGATAAATCTATTCGAGAAGCAAAGGATTTTTTCTAAATGAATAAACACCCCCTTCATCCATCCATCCATTCATTCATTCATCACTTTTGAGCTCTAAATACTTCGTTAACTTGTACACTTTATAAATCTGGGTTTGGGTGCGTACAGCATTATCCAGCTGGCCTTTTTTTTTTCCCTCAACAGGGGCCTCATTGAGCACAGTAACTGACATGGATCTCATAGGATAAAAGCACATCAGGGTTAGGAAACATGAAGGTCTTGTGTTTGTTTTTACACTTTACTGTCTTATAAAAGCAGTGTTAAGTGAAAAGACACGGCCCTGTGGTGGGGTCTGAAAGGTCAAAGATCTGCCTGTCTCCATATAGCTCTACTTTCTGGCTTGTTCCAGAGGCAGCGCCATCAAGATAGCATTTCCTGGGAAAGTGAGCAAATATCTATTTTTCTAAAATAGCAAATTATCCTAAGTAAGTGTATAAGGTGGTGTGAGCATCACAGTGCAGGGAGCTGAGGCAGTGAGGCCTGGACGCAGACCCAGGGACTGAAAAGCACCACAGGTGTCAGTTAGGGTGCCTTTGCATGGACACATACACACACACACCTGCCCGAGGGCTGAGAGGATCAGTTCTTTGGTGTCAATGAGGAATGGAAGCAGATGGGTCCTCACACCTCCCTTCCTACCCTGCTTTTGGATTCACTCTCAGCCACAGCTATGACTTAGCTGGAGGTGTTTCCTGGGTCCTGGAGTCAAGGGCAGGCACATGACCGGCCCCAAAGCCAGGTCCCCAGGCTGTACCAAACAACAGTTGCAACCTGGCATGGTTAGAACTCGGGAACTTCTCATTGTATCTCAGCCCAGTTTAATCCTGTCCACTCCTGGTGGCTGCTCTTTTGTGCTTTTGTCAAGTTCTTTTGTACTTTGTCCGCATGACCCCCCGGTTCTGCCTTTGGAGCTTCTGAGGGGAAAGACCTCAGCAGGACTCAAGTCCTTTTCACTTCAGCAGCCACCCTGGGCCTAGTGCCTGCTTATTTTCCCTGCTTATCCCCTTGAACTTCTAATGCTTTGATCTTGGCTTCTTAGCTGTTAATATTCTGCTTCTCAAATTCTGCTTGTTTTTGGAATGCTTGAAATGCCACGCTCTATTTTCTCCCAATTCTTAAGCACTGGGATGACCTAACACCAGAACATACTTTTTCATTCACAGGCTCCAGCAGGGAGAACGTCCTGCTTTCTGCTGACTGCCTGGTGACTGTAACAGTGGATAAAGTTGACTCGGTGGGGCGGAGGGAGGAGATGGGTAAGGCCCTTTAGTTGAAAAATTGTGCCCTGCTGTCCCCAGCTTTGGGACAAATAAAATTCTTCTTCTAACAAAGTGGTTGATCCACGAGAGGTGGGAAGTCCTAAGGGAAGCCCCCAGCTACCTTGTAGCCCAGCTCGGATCCTGCCAAACACCGCAGGAAGACGTTTGCCTTGTCTCTTGCTCTGCCTGGTGTCCCCCTGGGTCATGTCAAAAAACTCTGGGCTACATTTTAGAATCTGGCAAATTCTGAAAATTTCCCTGAGCCATTGAGTTCCACTTTTTCTTTTCATGAACAGATCTATATTGTTTTCCTTCCCACTTTTCTGATGTGCAAATTGGATTTAATGATGGTAAAGTTTTAAAACCGAGATGGATTTTGAAGGCTTAGAAGCAAAGTCTCTGGTTGTTATTTCGGATTTTTCAAAAGATTCGTGTCCCTATTGCCTACTTGTACAAATAATTACAAATTCTCCATTTCTGTTGTGTAGCACGTACACACCTGAAAGCAGAGATAGTGTCTGTTTGTAGTTTTTTGGTTTGGCTTTAATGTACCTAGCACATTGAGGTTATAAATACATTTTAATTGAAAATACTAGCTTTAACAAAGTCGTAATAGAAATTATAGGCACTTGACCAAGACACAAATTCCAGAAAGAGACCAATTAATCCCAACATCCTGTATCTACATAGAAATGAAAAATGGTCAAAGAGCATCGTATGCTATCAATTACACTTGACACATGTAATTGATGTGTATGTAGGAGAAAGATACCTTAATTCTTTTGTCAGGTCTCCTTTTACTTTTCAAGAGTCTGCTCAACTTCCCCATAAAGGTATGAAGGGCAGCATTAATCTATGTATCAACCTATCTATGAATTAAAAAGGCGAAGCAAAGAATACTCTTCCCCCACCATTTAGGACGAGTTTCTTCCTGTTGCTCTTTTGTTCTTTGAGACATTTGTGTTCTCCCTCCCCCCCTTGTGGCGCCGTGGGCTGGCATGCTTCCCTGGATGGGCACCTGACCTGTAGGATGAATGTTCCCTTCGTGTAATCTGAGTGAGAACCACAGTAAGTGGTGCTGTAAATGACACTAAACCAAGGATTACCAGGAGCAAAGGGAAAACAGGATCCACCATTTCAGAGTTTAGCCTGGGAACCACTGACACGCATGTCAGCATTTGACAGTACAGATAGGAAGATTTATGGGAAAAATCCATGCGATTTGACCTGTTCCAAGAAAGAGTTTTTTGGAGTTTCAGAGTGCAACGTGAATGCATTTTTGCTAAAAATAGAATATCTCTTCCAAAAGGGGAGACTTCAGTTATCTTCCAAAATGATTGGGTCACAATACTGTAAGATAATACTTAAATGCAATTAGCTCCTTGTACTATCCAAAGTGTGTGCCAGAAATACATGACTACATCTCTTTCATTATCACCTTTCCCAGCTCATGGGCCGCTATAACCGTCATTTTCTTCCAAGGTCAGCTGTAGCTGCTGCACTAAGAACTGTCTAGGTATATTTAACTTTGGGGATGGGTCCAACATGCCACTTTAAACGATGATCGTATTGTTTTTCCTGCTTTCCATTTCTGAAAAGGCGAGGCTTTGGCTAGTGGGTACTCGACATATCTGGCTGCAAATAGGTTACTAGGAGCCAGGAAATGTGGTGCCTAATTTCAGCATTCACTTAAGTAAAATTATTTATGACAGTCCCTCCAATTTTTTTTCTTTTCCTAACGGGGGAGAGGTGTAGACTCAGCCAGATTGAAGGCATATTTGCATGCAATCTCAGCTACTGGTGCCTTTAAAGTATGAAGGTTGAAGTTTTAAACTAGCTACGGCATATAAGAAATTGAATGAAATGTCCCGAGAAAGGAAAGCATTCATTTAAAGCATCGCTGAATCAAAAAGAATCACATAGTTTAACTTTCTTTTTTTTTTTAACGTAAGCAGCTGAAACAACAAAAGAACTCTCTAGAACGATAGGGTCAGTCACTCCACACCAGGCATTTGGTCACTGAAGCCACAGAAAACCTAGATGGTGGAGATTCGAGTTGAGAGAATTGTCATTTATAACCATCTAAGTTTGCATTACAAATTGAAAGCATTTTCCAGTGGATTAGGATGAGGCGGAGAATCTGGACCATATACTTCACGAAGTGGCAGGACAATGAACAGCAAGAAACACAGGCTCCAATTTGGAAACTAATGTGGGTTCTAGAATTATTACATGTCAGAGCTGGATGAGTCTTAGAGATGAGCTGTTTTAATTTCTCTTCAGTCGCACGGATTCTGCAAGCTAAAGCAAAAGAAAGGAGGTGCAGGAAAAGCTCATCCGAGATGTCCTCATGGATAGGTCAGAAAGTTCTGAGAACCAAATTTCACAGGAAGAACACAGAATAGGATCCGTTTGCACTACAACAGAGCTGATGCAGCCCCACATTCTTACCCCAAAGCCTTTTGTGATGAAATGTTCCTTTTGACACTAATAAGATAGTCTTTTGAGTTTATAATTTGTTGCATGATTGTTGTTACTCTGCAAAAAAAGGAAAATTTTTCTTCTTAGACTTGATCTTGGTTCAGAAAATGAGATTGATGCAGAAAATAATGAATAGAAGGGAGGTAGATTCTGTACAATCTAACAGAAAGATGCATTTATAATACTCTTGATCTTCCTGTTAACTTTGCTTATTAATCAGTAATCCCTAACAGATGGGATATAGATTACTTAGGAAAAATGATTCCAGCAAAATAGCTTTTCTAACTGTACAGAATCTGAGACGTGTGTGTGTGCGCATGTGTGTGTGAGAGAGAGAGAGAGAGAAAGAGAGAGAGAGTGAGTATTGCACTACTGCCTGTGTGGGTAGGCATCAGTAAGAAAAGTATGGGTAATACTTCCAATATCCATGAGTTCCTTATTTTCAAAGGGAGTAACTGTTACATACATTCATGTGGTCAAGAGGGGGTGAGTAATGTTCCCCAGGTCTGGTAGTGGAAGTGGAAATTGGAAATTGGAATCCTAGCATTTCTGAATGTCAGACCTGGGCTCAGATAATCAAGAAATTATTTCTCTCCTGCTTTCATTCCAGGATTGATTACCCAGCAGAACCTGTTCTACCTAAACTTCATAAAGAGGTTTTGCACTCCCTCTTCCCTAGAATAAGTAGACTTTTACCCAGTAAGTTAAATGCTGCAGTTAGAGAGTGTGTTAATTGTTTCATTGTGGGAGGGCAGGGACAGAGAGCCTGGAGTCTCTGAGGGTCTGGCCTCTGAGGGTTCTCCCTAGCTTCATAGTGGTAGTGGTTCTCCAAGTGTGATTTGTGGACCCCTGGGGGTCCCCAAGTCCTTTAAGGGAGATTTATCAGGTCAAACTACTTTTATAACACTGAGATGTTACTTGCTGTTTTCACTGGGTTGGCTTTTGCATTGATGATGCAGTAGCAGTGGGGGTAAAGCTGCTGATGGCTGAAGTCAAGGCAGTGGTACCAACCTGTCCCAGCAGTTCATTGTGAACTTCACTGTCCTGTGCTTGCTTGTAATGTATACTAGTTCCACTTAAGAGTGCCCTTATGAAGCAGTCAAATGTATTAATTGCATTCATCTTGATTCTCGGTTACAGGTTTTTTAATATTTTGACAAAATGGGAAGTGCACATAAAGCACTTCGCTGCATACAAAAGTACCATCACCATGGTACTTTCTCTTGAGGAAAGACACCTGGGGAACTGTTTGAGTCGTGAGCTTAACCAGCTGCTTTTTTCATGGGATGCTGTTTTTCCTTGAAAGAATGACTGACCGGCAAACCTCGGTTATTCTGACTCGGATATGTGGCAGACGTATTCTTGAAAATGAATTAAGCAAGCTGTCATTTCAAGGAAAATAACCCACAGTATTTGTTGCTAATGATAAAATTCAAACTTTCAGGTGAAAATTAGATGTTTAAAATACCTGTATCTTCCACTGTGGGCTTCATAGCTTCCCCAAACTCCAGTACTTTTCTGATGATATTTGTAGTCATATTAACAATGTAAACTCTTTAGGATATTATACAATGAAATGCATCAATATTTGGAAGATCTGAATAACTCAGTGAGTTTCCAAATGACCAGTGCATGATGTTACAAAATCACTCATGGGTTCATAGTGAAATATAGTCCAATAACAGAGTGGGAAAAATTCATTAATAATGGATTCAGATTCCATGTACAGCTAACCTTTCTAAGAGAAACTCCCACTTGAGTTGAGTTTGGTATGGCATCAAAGAGGAATATCCACGTTTATCTGAAAAGGATATGAAAATATTCCTCCCTTTTTCAAACACACATTGGTATAGAGCTGAATTTTCTTTCAACCAAAACAACATATCACAACAGACTGAATACAGAAGACATAAGAACCTGGACAGTCATTAAAGAGATTTGTAAAAATACACATCTCTCACTAATTTCTTAATATCATGGTTATTCTTCATGAAAATGTTCTTTATGTAAACATGCAATGGGGTTATTATTATTTTTAAATCAATAGTTTAAAATAGTTTAAAAATTTCCCAGTTGAAAATTCTAAAATGATAAAATATCAATCGATATAACCCACATCAACAAAAGCTCTTTGAGGTCCTCAATAATTTTTAAGACTGTAAAAGAGTCCTGAGACTTAAAAAAAATTGATAACTGCTGTTCTACAGGTTACAGTAATGGCCTATGGGGCTCTCAGATCTATTAGAAATATACTGGGAAACTATCCAAAGTCACAGAAGAATTTGGGGCCTGGGGAGATGGGGAAGAGTTTCTTTGAAACAAGGGTGAACTGTTTCTAGGATACCACATAAATGTCTGAGGCTCAGGGGGTGAATCAGGTCACTGAAAACAAAGGCAGCATAAAGCAGCAGTTAACTTTAAAAATGCTGCCCTTACCTTAAGTGGTCCTAAAATCTTTTCTAGCTCTTCATTAAAAAAAAAAGAATCGTGATTAAAAGAGCAGGTTTTTAATGAACAGAGACTCGGCTGGAATCTCAGTAAGGCCACTTCACTAGCTGTGTAATCTGAGCAAATCTTAGTGTTTACCTTATCTGGAAAATGGGACGGTGGCACCAACCGTTATCAGGTATAAAGTGTGGCCTTGCGTTCTTACATACCTGTCTTAGTACCTGGTACATGGTAAGTGCTCTATAGATGTTAGCAACACACACACACACCAGAATATGAACCACCTAGGAAAACAAGAGTTAATTTTCAGAACAGATCTGGCACAACTATGGCAACTGGTGCCAGAGATTTTTCTAACTATGAAGCTTCTGGACTCCCGTGGCTTGAGTTCCGAGAAGAGTCCATGGGTTCCTTTATTCATCTGGCTGTCACTGACAGCCCCTCTCCTTCCCAAACCCTCCCCAGAGACCCCTGTAATGAGTAACTGAGCAAGTGACAACAAAAGTAAGTTTATAGAGAAAAGATGAGAGAACAAAAAGAGAGTTCACGAGTTTCCTGGACACAGCTCTTTCTTTTCCAAATCTGGTTTTTGCTGGCAGTATACCAGCGGTCTCTTTTCTTTGCAGTCAGGGATTTTAAAGGCATTTTTAAAAGTCCTAGTTTTCCCTTCTGTTCTCATTAGTAGATTTCCCAGGCCTCTCCACTGAAGCTCAGCCGTCTTAGGACCCAAGATCACAGAAGATCCTTTTCCCAGAAACACTGGGTGTTCCCTGCCTCTGTGTGTTCTCAGTCAGCTTGCTCTGGAGAAGCAAACTCAGTCTCAGGTCCCCCTTGCCCAGGAGAGTGGGGTGGTGAAGGGTGATGGCCAGGCAGGCGGGGTCTGCTCTTCACCAGCTGTGTGACCTCGGATGAGTTAGCTTCTGTGAGCCTCAGACTTCTCATCTGTGAGATAATGAAAGCAGTGTCCTTTTATCCTTATTTTCCACCCTGCCAGCTCAGAGCGCTGGCTTCTAAGGGGACAGCCCTTTCTGGGAGCATGGGCCTGTTTGATCCTCTTTGGCTGCGAGGACCAGCAACCCAGCTTGATCTACTGTGGGCACAAGAATTGGATGCTTTCTTCAAGGCTTAATGTCACTCTCTCTGTCCCTCTCTTTAAATCTCCTTCTAAACCTTGATACCAAATTAATCTTTCTTTCCGGAATAAGCATTTTAATAAATCTTTTTTCCCCCTGAATGAGCATTAATCTTTTTTCCTGCATAAGTATAAAACATGTGCGATGTTCTTTTGGCATTCTGTAAGAATAAGTGGTCTGTGTGGCCAGGAACCAATTTATTCAAGTACCAAATTTACTACAAAGAGTTTTTTTAGGTCGTATAAGAAATAGGAGCCCTCGAGAAGTAACGATAAGCTTTCTATTCTTCTAAATGGGTTTCGCTAGTCTGTCTATATATTAGGATTAGGTTCATCGCTGAGTGCAGGAAATTCCAAATAGGGATCTGGGGGTGCTACCGGGTTAGTATGCAGGTCTGCAGTGACAGGGACACAGGCTGCTTTATCTGGTGCCTCTGCCATGAGTGGCCTCCATTCTCAAGGTCACGTCATGTTTTAAGACCTTTCTTCCAGCTTCAGCTTTCTCCCCCCGTGTTGCATTCTAGGCATCAGGAGGGAGGGGAGGGAAGACCTGTAAGGATTCTTTCCAGAAGTTGCATAAAGCACTTCAGATTACATCCCACTGGCCAGGACTCAATCACATGGCTCCATCTGGTAGCAAGAGAGTGTGGGAAATGCAGTTCTTATTCCAGGCAATCCTGTGCAGGCTAAAAATGGATTCAGTTACTGTAGAAGAAGGAGGCAAGGAGCAGCTGCTGCCATCCATAGTTCTTACGTTAGTCTCATCGTGGAGGGGGAGGTGCTATGGGCTAAACCAAAAGCTGGCGAACTGTCAAGGGCCAGAGGGCAAATGTTTTAGGCTCTGCAGCCGTATTGTTTCTGTTGCAACTCTTCCATTTTGCTCCTGTAGTGAAAGCACACATAGACAAGATGTAAATGTGTATGGCTGGATTTGGCACTTGGGCCTTAGTTTGCCTTTTCCTGGGCTAAACAATAATGCTAATACTAAAAATAACATTTATTCTCCATTTACTGTGTACGTGTTAGGCTCTGTGCTGAGCACCTCACAGCCGTTTTCTTAACTAATGCTGCAAAAACTCTAGGAAATAGGTCTCATCATCCTCATCAGTCTTATCTATGAGGAAATTGAGGCTCAGAGAAGTTAAGTGATTTGCTCAGGGTCACACAGCTGGTAAGTGGCAGATGGGTTTTGGACGGAGACATTGACTTTGCGGCCCACTATTCGCTGCTCCCCCAAAAAGTCTGGACAAGGGGTAACCAGAGCCATGCGACCAGGGATTTGCTCTAAGGCAGTAAATTTAGAGGGTGCAAAAGACGGATAATGAGTTTAAAAGCTCAGCACGTCATTAGCAAGAATAGTTAAAATGGGAAGAAGCTCTTACATAGAGATGGCTGGTGAGGAAACCTGTTGTGGGCCACATCGCGAATCACACTGCTGGTTTAAGGCTTGCTGTAAGCGCTCTCCTGGGCACCCTAATTCCTTTGGATCAGGATAACTTGCTATATAGACATTGGCGAGGGCTCTTGGTGGGAGGGCACGCTTGCATGGAGGTGTGGGTTGGCCGGGAAGGCCATATGCTACCATGGGACAGCGAGGGGCGTATGGCCCCAGGGGCTGTACAGTGTGCTTTCTGCATCACCGTCTGAGGTGGTCCCAGTGTTAGGTGAGGGCGGAAAGAGACAGGATTTCAGAGGCTAAGAAAAGCCTGGCTGAGTTGGGGAAGTGAGACGGAGACCTCAGCCTATGTCAGTGGAGGCTAGAGCCCAGGTGAGGTTTGTTTCAAACGTTTGGGTAGGAGGTGAGACAAAGGAGACGGGGCTTGCTTTCGGGGAAATGCTTGAACCCAGCAGAGAGGCTGTTTTTCTCTGGAGGAGCTGGCAAGTCACTTTTCAGCATCTAACAGCTTTGCATGACATAGAAACAGATTTTTCTGGAACGATGTGGTCTCCAGGGAGAGCTGCTCAGCTAAGCAAAGCCTGGGCCTCCTCTGCTGGAGCGTTGCGTTGCCACCACAGGCCCAGAGTTCCTTTCCAGCTCCTTTATGACTCCTGGAAAGCCACCCGATTTCTCAAATCAGGGATAATTTACCAGGAAATCCTCTCATTTGCGACAACATGAGTCGACCTTGAGGGCATTATGCTAAGTGAAAGAAGTCAGACAGAGAAAGACAATACTGTATGATCTCACTCATATGTGGAATCTAAAAAACCGAACTCAGAGAAATAGAGAACAGATTGGAGGTTGCCGGAAGCAGGGGGATGGGTGGTGGGGGAAATGGGTGAAGGGGGTCAAAAGGTACAACTTTCAGTTATAAGATAAATAAGTCCTGGGGATGTAATGTACACTATGGTGACTATAGTTATTGTATATTTGAAACTTAATAAGAGAGTAGATCCTAAAAGTTCTCATCACAAGAAAAAGAAATTTATAACTTTGTGAGGTGATGATTGTTAATTAAACTTATTGTGGCGATCAATTTACAATTTATATGTATATTAAGTCATTATGCTGTACACCTTAAACTAATACAATGTTAGATACCGATTATATCTCAATAAGATTGGGAAAAATAAAATAGAAAAAAGATAAGTTTAAAAAAAGAATAATTTATTATTGATGGAATATTAATAATCTGAACAATACATATGATTTTCAGAGCACTTGTATATGCATTATCTCATATAATCTTCATAAAAACTCTGAAGGGAAGGGTTGAGCAGAATAAAACTAATACACATTGACCTTGGATGCTATTGGTGTGATTGCCTGGATGCTTTGATATGTACTTCAGCCTTCCTAGGAAGTAGGTATAATTTTGTGCCCACTTTACAGAGGGAGAAGCAGAGTTAGAGAAGTTAAGTAATTTCCCTGACCACTCTCAACTCATATGTGATACTGCTGGAACTTGAAGTCGGTCTTCAAAAATCAGTTTCATTGCCCCTCTTACTAGTTTTCAGCTGTGGGTCCCTTTAGAGAGTATGACAAGGAAGTCAACACTGGTGGATGTCAGGGTTTTCTGAAGACAGCAGATTTTATCCAAACACCAGAGCTACTAGTCCAAATAAAATGGAAAAGCAGCAGTAACAGTCCCTGAAGAGAATTAACCAGTGGAAGAAAACCAAGAGACGCGCGGGGGGTGCAAATGAGGCCTGGACACAGGGTGGGTGCCAATAACCCCTCCTTTATTAATATAGACCTGTGCTCATGTTGTAACAATGAAATTAACCAAGAAACATTTGTTGATTTATTCATTCATACCTTTGGTGGACAATTATTTAGAGCAAGGCTCTGTTGGGATGCTGGGAATAAGAATAAGAAGGGTGACATCCAGCCAGTGTGTTGAGATCGATGTCCTTTCTGATGCTTTGGTGTCCACGCTGTAACTGTTTTAAATAATTTGAATAGCACCACTGGATACAGCAATAAACAAATTCTTGCCCTTGTGGAACTTATATCTTCATGAGAGGAGAGAGTCCACTGGAAAAAAAAATCAACAAATAAAGAAGTCAGGCGTTGGAAAGAGCCATAAAACAAATAAAACAGGGTGATGCTCTGAGGGTGACACATTTCCTGATTTTCATCTTGAACTTAGATTACCGTATTAAGATATTTAATTTTGGAGTGAATGACTGTCAATAGAAATGAAATGCGAACTTGGATAAAAAGCAACGAAAACAACAACAAAAAACCAGGATGGTGCGATGAAGTTTACTTTAGGCACAGTGACTGAGAAAGGCATTTCTGAAAAGGTGATCTTTAAGCTGGGACCTAGCGTCAGGAAGGAGCCAGCCTCTGAGAGAAGGACTGGGACGAGGTTGGGGTGTTTGGGGAATGGAAAGATGCGCAGTGTGGCTGGAGCAGAGGGGTGAAGGGGAGGCAAGTATACACAGGAGGTCGGAAGGGGGACGTGGCTGATTCACAGGGGGCTCTGAAAGGGTTCGAATTTCACTGTGAGTTTCAAGAAGGCCATTGGAAGGCTTTAAACAGGGGAGGGACATGATCTGATTGACGTTCTTAAGAGTTCATGCTGGTTGCACTGTGGAGAATGGATTCTAAGGGGGCAAGCCTGGATACAGTCAGGCCTGCCGTGAAGTGTTTGCAAGAGGAAGGAGACGGGTGAGGTGGACGACAGCAAGGGAAGAAAGTGGATTGATCGGGGATATATTTTGGGTACGGAGTTGACAGCTAACTTGCATATGTTGGAAAGGGAGAGGCATCGTGTTTCCCTCCTAGGTTTTGGGCCAGAGCAACGGAGGTGGAGAAGACTAGGAAAAAGCAGGTTTTACATGAAGTTCTGTTTTGGACATGTTAAGTTTGATATGCCTGTTAGGCGTTTAAGTCAATATACTTTTATGTGCAAGGCCCATGGTATGCAAGGTGAGCTACATACATAACATACAGAAAACCATAGTCATAAGATTAGAAAGGATTTCTTAAGGCTACCGTTCTGGAAGTGTGATAAAGAGTGAACATCCGAGGTGATTATTGAGGTTGGAAGCTAAGACTAGTGCAGGAGAAGAGTAGGAGGTGTATAGGAGAAGAGGGCAAGAGCCAGCTCATGGAAGGCCCCGGAAGGAGAGGACGTGGAACTCTTGAAGGGATTTGAATGGAGAATGATGTGACCACACTGGAGCTTTCGAAGATAACGGAAAGCATCACACATGGGAGACTGGAGGGGCGCGAGGCTGGATTCAGGATGAATAATGAAGAGTTATTCCCAACGGGTGAGAGAGAATGAAAGCTGAAACTCGGCCAGCGACCTTCTAGAAAAAGAGGAGAAGGCAGATTCCAAAGATTTTCAAAATATAGATTCGACTGTACTCGGGGAATTTTTGGCTGTGAGAGTGAGAGAGGAGTCCTTACTGAGTCAGTCTTTTAGCCTGGGGGCCTGGGTAGATGTCGGGGCCATTAAATGAGATGCAGACTATAGGTCCTTGAGGGAAGGGTAGATCCAATCTGATCCCATCCTGTGTTTCCTGCACCAACCCCAGGGCTCCTTTTCAGTCTGAGGAGCTGATTTGCTTTAGCATCTCCATGAAGTGCTTCCTTATTCAAGAAGGTCTGGTGGGGTGGATTAGAAGAGAGGTCAGGGCAGGACCTGGGGAACCGCCAACCTTTTAGAGGTAGACGTTAAGGAGCCTTGGTAGGTGGCAGGAGAACTGGACATCAGGGGATCCAGAAACCAGCAGAGTAGAGAGTGAGGGTATGGTCAAAGGAAGTGCGCGATGCCAAGGAAAGGCCAAAGGAGAGGAGGTCTTACAAGTGTCCTTTGGGTAAGGGCTTCGGCAGTAGCATCAGCCAGAGTAGTGTCCGTGGTGGTGAAGGTGGACGTCAGGCGGTGGTTGGTAGAGGGACAAACGGTTAGTTCAGGATGTGGGAAATACGCAGGTTGAAAACTTGTGGGTAGTGTGGTCAGAGAATTGAGGGATTTCTCTCCCAAGTTGTTCTGTTTCCTCTGAATTAGGAGGTGGCAGAGGATGACCTGAAGCTGAGGGCAGCGGTGTGGAAGATGAAAATCGGGTGAATTTGAGAGACAGGGAGTTTTAAAAACTCAACTGTGAGAAACAGAAGACTTTGATACACATTTCAGTCTTATCCTGACCTCTAGAACTGTCCTTCAAGGCACAACCTCTCGGCCCACGAGACTCACTTGGAACTCAGGTTAACCAAGTTGTGAACTCTTCCACCTTGGGTCACAAAATGATTCTCTGTCAGAACTCAGATTTAATCCTGTGAGGGTAGCCTTGGCTCTGACTATTTAGCCCAGTTCCATCAGACTTCAGTTTCATTTAGTATTCTAGGTCAGGCCAGTTGGCTGTTTGCAATTTGCCGAGTTGATTTGTTTTAGCACTTTCATTAAACACAGAAGAGCTTGGATTTGGGACCTTGAGCCATTACTGACACCAGTAGAGGCTGGGGAGGCCTGTTAGGAATTCTAAGTGTTGCTCTTCAGAAAGAGATGTTAAACTCGTGTTTCTCCTGATAGACGTTGGTCGCTGTCCAGAGGAAAGTTAAAGTTCCCATTGCTTTTTCCAGAAACAGTAATGGGGAGCCCTTGTGTTCCAGCCAGCAATCCCTCTTCTCAATAAAACAAATAGGTTCTAATGTTGGCAGCTTTCTGAGCTGTTGCTGAGAACATAAAGGCTGCTCTGTCTTTCTCTGTGGTAAATATACAGCAAGGATTTAACTCATTACTAGATAAATCATACTGAGACGGATCAGAAGAAGAGGTATCTGGTACCAGTTTTTAATTTTTTCCTTTCTTATTTTATGTTCTTTTTCTCGGTTTTATTGAAGTATACCTGACAAATAAAATTGTAATATGCTTAAAGTGTACAAAGTGATGATTTGATAAATTTCTCCTGTCTTGACTAATTCTGTCCCCTGGAAGGGACACAAATAAACTTATTTAATAATGGCAACTTAAATAAGGTGATAATTAGAGAAGTGAATTGTTTAAAGAAGTGGTGTGGTGAGATTCTTAGTGTTCATCCAGTGGTCGGGGGCTCTTCCACTTTTCCCAGCTCACATAGGCTACGTGGAGTTGTGGGCTACCTGGCCAACGGGAAGATGGACAGAAGTGATCTAAGCCCTTTCTAGGTCTGGCACTTGAAATCATCCCACAGGATTTTCTGGCTCTTTTTCCCCTTCTATGATGACAATGGAGGCCATGTGTTCTAGTTGGCATGCATTTAAGATGGGAGACGGCCACCCAATCTATATCAGGCATTATGTGATCAAGAAATAAACTTTTATTGTGTTAAGCCATTGAGTTTTCTGGGTTTTACTATTATTGTAGCAAAGCCTGCCCTAACCTGACTAATACACAAACCAAATGATATCACCTTATCAGGAAAGACAAGGTCTTTTACAAGTCCCCAGAGGTAGCAGATATTGAAATGACACAGAAGGGTTTTCCCATCTCAGAGCTGTCTGCAAAGGTCTGCCTTGGCCTTAAGATCATAGCCTATATATTTGCAGACATTTCCAGAGGTCTTCACATTGAGCTATTATTGTGGACCATAAGCTACAATAATAGGCTTCTGACAAGAAACCAAGGTTGTTTTCCCTTAAGGCAACAACTTAATGGCAGTCAAAAGAATGACTATTTCTGTATAATCTACTCATGTACTGGAATCCCCCTAAGCCACACGAACCTCTGAGTAAGCTGTAGCTGGGATCATAGTAACCATCCATGTTTCACTGCCTCTTTTTCTGCTCTCTGGTATAGAACCTGTGAAAATCTCTTCAAGTGTTTCTGGGGGTACCTAGATGATGTGTCCTACACAGTAAAGAACAAGTCTGGTTATCTATAGCTGTCAAATGGCACGTTCCATCTTTTCTTTTGTACGAGCCTCCTCCACTGGATCCCATCATCTCTGCCAGGTATTCCTTCCTGCTCACCCTGGACGTTGCTGATGCTGAGTACATCTGAGGAACCATCTGCAGTTGGGCACTATTTCTGTTATTTTTGGGCAAAACCAGTAGATAATCCTCATGAGTACACAATGCTACAGTCAGAGTTACCTTCCCCTTTAATCACTAAGTCAAGCTTGTCTGTCTAATTCTCTCAACTCTTCGAATAAAATATTACACAGGAGACTTCTGTTGGGTCTGCCTCACCAGTTTTCCAGATATACACATACATGTAGAATCTAGCAGTATTTACAGGGATAATGGTGAGTCTCCCATTACACCTATAATTACCATTCACCTAAACATTTTGTTGATGTTGCTGTTAGAGGTTTATTAAACTGCCCAGGAGATTCTTATGAATTTTCTTCACCCACTCCCTCATTCACTTACCCACTCACTCTCTTTGTCCTGGGCTTCTCCCATTTTGCCTGCCTTGCTCCAGAAGAGATGGGGAAATGTGGAGATAAGGAAGCAGATGTCAAGGGATGTTGGGTCTCCTCACTGGACCACAGTTTGGATAATATCTTCTTACCACCTACCCACTATAAATGAGCCCCAGACTCAATGGCTCACCTTGAATCTAGAGTGAAGTCTTGAGGACTCCAGTCTTTTCCAGCCCATCTTCATGAGAAGTGCCTCATCTAAATCTGATCCCTGGAACCACAGCTAACAATAAGCTGGTCTGAGAAGGCTGGCCTGTTTGGGATCATTCCTGTTGTTGTCATCCTACTTAAGACCCTTGGTACAATAGTCAGTAAATACATTTTGCAGGGATTAATAAGCAATCCAGTGCTTTGAAAAACCCACTAATATCTAAGAAACCCCCTCAATGGAGTCTTTGAACATGTTCAAATATGCAGAGCCTTATTCGACCTATTTCCTCATCAACTATGGTTGTATTTTATTGAGGGTCTCCTATGTGCAAGGCATTCTATAAGACTCCTTGCATACATTATCTCATTATTTTTCATGGCAACCATATGGACTAAATGTTGTTTCTCCATTTGGCAGAAATTGAGATTGAAGTTCACAGAATCCAAGTAAATTGCCCAGTGTCATAGAGTGCAACCCTGAGATTAAAATGCAAGTCTGCTTGTGTCCAAAGCTTATGTCATTTTTTTAAAAAAACAATATTGGGTTATTGTAGAGGAAAGTTTCTAATCACCCAGTACTACTTATCTAGCCTATGCAACAACTCCTGGGTTCACTATAAAGGTCCAGAGTAGGCTTGAGCCCCTCCAGCTCTGGAACTTTCCATGGTCTCTGCCTCTCATTCTTCCTGATCTTGGACAGCAGGAATAAGAGTGGGGATTTTTTGTTGTTATTGTTGTTGCTTTTAATATTTTCTCTTTATCTTTAATATTTGTCAGTTTGATTACTGTGTGTCTCAGCATGTTCCTCCTTGGGTTGATCCTGTGTGGTACTCTCTGCACTTACTGCACTTGGGTGACTGCTTCCTTTCCCATGTTAGGGAAGTAAGAGTGGGGATTTAAAAAACTAGATTGAATATACTGAACACATCTCCCAAGAACAAATGATAATCCTCAGAAACATCCATATTAAAAAAGAGAGACATTTTTCCCAACTTGAAACACACTCTGCATGGATTTCCCTCATCCATGTTGTAATATATAAAGCAGTTTAAAGCAATTCACTCATTTAATTAATGAGTAGTGTCATTAGCTTCTTTTTTCATGTGACTGCTATCAAACTTTCTTACTTTTTCACTCTTTACTTTCCCCTGCCCTGTCCAACCAGAAAATAAGAATTTGAACTGAAGAAAAAAATCACTTGCTCCTTAGCTATTCTAAGACATAATCAAATCTTTGAAATTATTGCCTAAAAATTTAAGAAGTAATAGAGGCACAAGCATTACAAAATTCAAATAGTGTACAAGGAGATATACTTTTAGGAAGGAAATAAGACCTTTCCTCCCCAATCTCAAGTCTAAGGCCTGAGAGATATCTACGTTTACTTATTGATGTTTAAATTATTTTGGGAACTACAAGAAATACGCTTACACTTCTTTTTCTTAATTTCTCAACTTTGATTAGTATCTATTGGTTGCCCACTAAGAAAGATGAAGGATTTTGCATACTTACAACTGTTATTTCCCACATGCCCTCCTCCTGACAATTGTACTGCATTTTCTGGGGAGGGAAGGGAGAAGACCAGTGTCTGCCCATCTATCCCATCCGCAATCCTTTCAACAGTTACCCTGGTGCCTGACCCCCGGTTCACTCCTGTTCTCTACTGGTTGACTCAGAGCTTGACATCTCTTGAAACTTGTGTCAATCCAGGGTCTCATCAGGAAAACAGAACTCATGCCAGATAATTCAATAGAGGGAATCTAATTAGGGGAATTAATTACAAAGGCCTTGGAAGAGCTGACAGAGCAAACAGGATTATGAAACAGCTCAGAATTTGGAACCAGAGGAGAGTAAGGGGATGGAGTCCCCAGAGTTTAGTAGCTCAGCCTCCCCCTTGCTGGGTGTGACCTCCAGAGTAGGTCACGCAGCTGGAGCAAGGCCTCCAGGTAGGAAATGGGACCATGGAGAAGATTTAGCTACTGATGGAGACACGGCTCAAAGCCAAGAAAGAGGGGAAGAAACACCCTGGCTTCTTCCCTCCTCCCACTGCCAGTCTCTCACCAGTGCCCCCTGTTAGTTGAAACTATCCAGAAGCCAGTTTGGCAAGGGAGTCTGGAAAATGTAGATTGTACGGGTTAGTAGCCCGAGAGACAGAACTAGTAGGGAGAGGATCTGAGACCAAACAGGTGGATGAGGTGTCACGGGTTAAATTATGTCCCCCTAAAAAGACATGTTGAAGTTCTAACCCTCAGTATCTCAGAATGTGACCTTATTTGGAAATAAGGTCATTGATGATATAATGAGTTAGGTTAAGATGAGGTCATATTGGAGTAGGGTGTGCCTTTAATCTAATATGACTGGTGTACTTATAAGAAGATGGAGGACGCAGAGAAACACAGGGAGAGCAATTTGGAGCAACAGAGGCAGAAACCAGAGTGATAAATCTACAAGGCAAGCAATGCCCAAGACTGCTGGGTGTCACAGAAGCTAGGAGAGGGGCATGGAACAGATTCTCCCTCATACCCCTCAGAGGGAACCATCCCTGCCAATACCTTGATTTCAGACTTCAAGATTCCAGAAGTGTGAGAGAATACATTTGTATTGTTCCAAGCCACCCAGTTTGGGATACTTTGTTCCAGCAGCCCTAGGAAACTAAGAGGGATGAGCACAGGGTTCTCCTGGGAAGAGTGCTCTCTCTTCTTACATGTGTTCTCGGCCACAACTTTCTCAGCAATGATTTTATATCAATATGATCTCATGTACTTCTTGGTTTTCAAAAATACGTCAAAATCTCTGGTCCATGGTACTCAGTACTATTATGGATTCATTCCAATCCAAGTGTCATTTCAATGGAATTCTATGAAGGAGAGCAAGTAAACATTAGCACTCAACCTACCATTCTAAAGCAGAACCCTACCACCCAACACAGGCGAGGTTCAATGTTTAGGGCATCCTCACCTCCTCCTGTCCAGGGGTGAGGTCTTCCAATTACACATACAGTGAATACAGTGAATACACATACAGCATATCAAACACAAGACAAGGTTTTGCATAAAAGAAATCACAACACCCCGTTTATTGAAGAGGGAACCTTTGAGTTTTAACTTACTGATCGATATAACTTGTCAAAATAATTGGAATGCTGGGACTTGTCTATGAAAATATCTATCTTATCTAGAAAGAGAACTCATGCCTTTCCTTAAGATTTAGATGATTAATTTATCATAGTTCATGGTTAACGTTTTTGAGAACAATGTTATCTAGTATCTCTTATAAATAACCAGTGTTGGATAATATGTTCTGCTCCTCTGGCTAATCACACTCTATGTTTCGAAAATTTCTAAGAGTTCTTAAAAAGCAAACAGCAATAACAATAGCAATAACAACATGCACAAAAACCCATGTAGTACCAACAGCCTGAGACCTGACTGACCACTAGCTCTGAGAAAAATTACTAGTTATGTGCCTACAGACCCGCCAGATTTAAAGGGACCACAGAACCACATGACATCTAGAAGTCCCATGTGTTCTTATCATGAGCACTGAATCAGCTATTTAGTAATTGTTTAGGGTATTCTTGTCTGATGGGAAGAAAAATAAAAGCAGCCTTCTGATATATGATACTCCCTCAAAATGACTAATACTAAAAATTTAGAAAATATAAAGCCATTATTTTGAATGGCATTCTTACATGGGTTTGTGGTATTAAAGTGCATGGTGTTTAAGACCTAAAAGAAAAGAAAAAAACTGGGACTTCTCTGGTGGCGCAGTGGTTGAGAATCTGCCTGCCAATGCAGGGTACACAGGTTCGATCCCTGGTCCGGGAAGATTCTATATGCCACGGAGCAACGAAGCCCATGCACCACAACTACTGAGCCTGTGCTCTAGAGCCTGCAAGCCACAGCTACTGAGCCCCCACACCACAACTACTGAAGCCCAGAGCCCGTGCTCTGCAACAAGAGAAGCCACCGCCATGAGAAACCCATGCACTACAACGAAGAGTAGCCCCCGCTCGCCACAACTAGAGAAAGCCCACGCGCAACAGTGAAGACCCAACACAGCCATAAATAAATAAATAAATAAAGTATCCAGATCCACCCTTTTAGCTGTTTTAAATTATTTTTCTCCACCTCCATGGCAGTAAAATGATTTCCAGTGGAAACACTCCTTGTAAAGCTACATCTTGCTTTTTCTGTGTCTGGGGGAAGGAGAAAGCAGGAACTTGTCTTAAGGATTCTCTCAACAAGACTTTCTATGTTATGATCCCAGAGAGGTCTGCACATACTTGCTCATTTTTCTGGCTTCGTGCAAAATGGACTGGGTTTGGTGATAAAAAATGCTACTGTTTCTAAGGGTTAAGCTGGCTAAATTTGCTTGACTTCACTGGAAAACTGTGTTCTTTACGATACTGTGTTCCATAGGAATGGGAATTATTGTCTGGCTTCTGCAGTGTCGGTATGACACCGAGGTCATATTCTAGCTCCTGGAAGATCAGAGGCTCAGTTCCTAACTGCACGATCCCTATGTGTTCTCACAGCCATCTCACAGCTCATGGTCATACCAGAGCCCAGTCCCTCAGCTTCCTGTAGAAGTAATATCCATTCTGGCAGGGCTCCAATTTCACCCCACTGCCCAGTGTAAATTTTGGTGGCAGTCACCTGGGCTCTAGTTCATGGAGTCCTGATATTTTGAATTCAGGCTCTCCCTAACTCTGTTTCTCCTGAGCCTAGAGCACTAGACTCAGTTTCCCTATGGTATCTTCCATGAGGAGATGCTCGAGGTGTCTTACCTTTTGCTCCAAAGCTTCCTTAACCATTCACTCAATGAAAATTTAGAGAGCATTTACCTTGTGTGTTGCCCTTTGCTAAAGCATGGTGAGAATGACCAAGAAATATGTGACATGGGTCCTATGTAGGCACTTATTGGTTAATCCATAACCCATCCTCAAATCCCTTTTCCCTTCTCTGCCTTCCCTTCGAACACTGGAAAAAACAAATATTTGCTTCCTTAGCCTCTTTTTGCAGCTGGCAGTGGCCATGTGGCACAGTTTTAAATGAGACAGAGTGGTAGGAGGGACAGCATCTCTGCTATTCCTTCCAAGTCAGAGCTATATCTAACTCATTATTTTCAGTGTTTACACGATGTTTCATAGTGTGTATGTATTAAACTCATCCAACCATTCCCCAAGGGATTGAGAGTTGTTATTTCTTATTTTTCCCAATACAACAATGCTGCAATAAACATTTCTTTTCATATATTCTATGTACCGGTGCTTTTATTTCTTTTAGGATAGAGTCCCAAATGCTATATTACTTTGTTAAAATATATACGTATTTAAATTTCAAAGGATATTGGCAGTTTTTCAAAAATATAGTAGTCCCAATTCTCAGTAGCTGTATATAAATGAGCTTATTTCTCTACATCTTTATCAGCACTGGAGTTATTTCTGTTTTCAACTTTTGCCAATCTAATGAATGAAAATAGATAATTAGTGTTGTTTATTTATTTATATTTATTTTTTGCGGTACACGGGCCTCTCACTGCCG
The DNA here is from genome assembly GCF_964165515.1 of Mesoplodon bidens. Classification (NCBI taxonomy): domain Eukaryota; kingdom Metazoa; phylum Chordata; class Mammalia; order Artiodactyla; family Ziphiidae; genus Mesoplodon; species Mesoplodon bidens. The sequence continues at coordinate 77,770,879 of NC_138168.1, read as the reverse complement.
TGGCCTCTCCCGTTGCGGAGCACAGGCTCCGAACACGCAGGCTCAGCGGCCATGGCTCACGGGCCCAGCCAATCCGCGGCATGTGGGATCTTCCCAGACCGGGGTACGAACCCGTGTCCCCTGCATCGGCAGGCGGACTCTCAACCACTGCGCTACCAGGGAAGCCCAGTGTTGTTTAATTTTAATTTCCCTAAATCCTAATGAAATTGTTCATCATAGATTTATTAGCCATTAGATCCTCGTCAGTGAATTTCCTGTTTATATCCTTTGTCCATTTTTCTAATGGCTCGTTTGTTCTTTTCTTGTCAACTTGTAGACACTTCTTTGTACATTAGAGATATAACCCTATGCCTGCCATATGTATAGCAAATATTTTTTCAGGCTACTATATGTCTTTTGAATGGCAAAAGACAAAACAGTTTTAAAAAACAGTTTATATAATCAAATATGTCTTTCCTTTCCTTTCTGACTTTCTTGTTTAGGAAAGTCTTACCCACTTCAATGAGTTGGTTGTCTGAACTTGGTTCAACATTTTAGTAACATATACTTTGGGGGGCCTGCAGTGTGAGACATACCAATCTTAAAGAGAACAAGACCTGCAAAGGGATATTTGCAGAAAAGCAAGCTGTCATTGGGGAAGAGTATATAGTTTATGGTGGTTTAGAGCTCTAGAGTCAGATAGTCTTGAGTGTGAGTTCCATTTCTCAAATGGGAATGCTGGGTGAATAACTGCTGAGATTTTAGGCAAGTTACTTAACCTCCTCTTCTGTAGAAGGGAGTACTAGTACCTATTCATATGTTTACTGCAAGTACTAGCAACTAACAACAGTGCATATAAAGCCTTTAGCAGAGGGGGTTTAGCACACAACAAGTGATAACCATTATTATTACTGTTATTAGTGCAGAAAAAGTAGGAGAGAATTTCAGAAAGATACACTGGTGTTCAAGAGATTCGACATTAATCTGTAGGGGATGGAAAACAAAGGAAAGTTTGGTAGCAGAAGAGTAATATGGGAGAGGTGGTGTTTAATAAAAATTGACCTATCTTTCGGGACCCATGGTTCCCTAAATGCTGTATTTATATTTATGTTTTTGTTTTTAAATTTAACATCTTTATTGGAGTATAATTACGTTACAATGTTGTGTTAGTTTCTGCTGCATAACAAAGTGAATCAGCTCTATGTATACATATATCCCCATATCCCCTCCCTCTTGTGTATCCCTCCCACCCTCCCTATCCCACCCCTCTAGGTGGCCACAAAGCACCAAGCTGATCTCCCTGTGCTATGCGGCTGCTTCCCACTAGCTATCTATTTTACATTTGGTAGTGTATATATGTCCATGCCACTCTCTCACTTCGTCCCAGCTCCCCTTTCCCCCTCCCTGTGTCCTCAAGTCCATTCTCTATGTCTGCATCTTTATTCCTGTCCTGCCCCTAGGTTCATCAGAACCATTTTTTTAAAGATTCTGTATATATATGTGTTAGCATACGGTATTTGTTTTTCTCTTTCCAACTTACTTCACTCTGTATGACAGACTCTGTGTCCATCCACCTCATTACAAATTTATCTCAAAATCTTATCTTAGAAAAAAAAGAACACAACTTAAACCCAAGCATACTTTAAAAGTTATTGGGATTTGGTCAGATTGTGATTATTCTATCAATCCACATCTGACTTTAGGTGAAGATTTCTGTCTCATAATCAAAAACATATTCAGTCTAAAAAACAAAACTCTCCAACTTCAACTTTCCATACCGTCATTTGTAGGGAACTTGGTGTGGCCAATTCAGCTAAGAACATTTGAGGGTCGTCTCACTGGGTCTCACTGAACACACCTTACAGAGAGATGAGTCCACCTTCTACAACTATTATGGACTGAAATTTTGTGACCCCTCCAAATTCATATGCTGAAGCTCTAACCACAATATAACTGTATTTGGAGATCGGGCCTTTGTGGAAGTAATTAAAGTTAAATGAGGTCCCGAGCCAAGAGGATTAGTGTCCTTACAAGAAGAGACATCAGAAAGCTTGCACCCCTCTCAGCACTCATGCAGAAGAAAGGCCATGGGAACACACAGTGAGATCGTGGCTGCCTACAAGCCAAAAGTAGAGGCCTCAGTATGAAACCCAACTTGCTGGTCACTTGATTGTGGACTTCCAGCCTCCAGAATTGTGAGAAAATAAATGTCTGTTGTTTACGGCCCTAGTCTGTGGTACTTTGTTATGGAAGCCTGAGCAGACTAATGCAACATCCAGCATCAAACTCTCGTTCTACCTATGAATGCTAGGAGTTATTTTAATCCAAGTAAAAGTTATTTTTTAAGAATGGAATTTCTCCATTCCTCCCAAATTAAGGTTGTCTTTGTCTTCAAGGAAAGCATGTCTGGAGGCTGAATTCCAGGGAAGGATGAAGAAACAGCCTTTTTTTTTTCTCCACTCTGCAGGATGCTGGGTCCCTCCTTCATGAAGCATGGGAGAATACGGACCAAGAAGCTACACGATCAAGTAAACCAAATACCTGGAAGAGTTATAAAATACAGGAAAAAATATGTCTTGACTTTAACCGAGCCTCATGAAATCCCAGTTATGGTTTCTTCCAGAGAGATGACGTGGCTTTACTCATAAGCTGCTCTTCCTACTCGCTGATCTCCTTGTTTCAGAAAATACAGAGAGACTGGATATGCAAATGGACAATGGCCAGAGCGTGTATATAAAAATAGAACTCTGATCTGCAACATGCCCAGGAAACCAAGCCCTTTATCTACAATAAACAACCCAGGCAGGCAGCCTGCTGTGAGTCAGACTTGTGGATTGCTATCTCTAGTAACAATCCAGGAAGCTAAAGAATAATTTCTATGACAACTGGCCCGGAATCACCAGAACCTGATTAATAACTGCCAGCTTCTCTAATTTTTGTTGCTGCTTCCAGCTTAGGATCAACCAGGCAAAGCCAAATATGTACCCCAGCCCACCACACGGGAGCCCCACTTATAGTTAGCTCACCTACAGCTGCCTGGGCTAACGACCTCCAACAAGGGCACACCCGAAGCCTTCCCTTTTTTCCACTAAAAGATTCCCACTACTCTGCCTGCCTTTGAGTCTCTGTCAAAATGTAAATGACTTTGGCCAACTCCCTTGCTATAGCAACTCTGAATAAATAGCCTTTGCTTGTTCTTCTTTGGTTGGTCTTCTTTTATTTCTCCGCTATCTTTTTATATATTCCCTAGAAGATTTGAGAGTTTCTTTTCCTCCCTAATTGTGCTCTGAAAGATTTTCTGTCATGTTTGTGATGGAGACAGGGTTTGTTCCTCCCCCTCGGAATTGTAAATTGTGAAGGCATACATGATGTTGTGTAAAAAAATCATACCAGATGTTTGTGAAGATATACACCAATCCTTAGCATGAGGGAGAGGCGCATCAAGCCTCAAAAAGAGACAATCATCCCGTCTTTGGGTAAATGTGGACTTGGAATACAGCACACAGGGCTCATGCCCCCAGAGTGATTGTTCTAGGCTGGTGATGTGCATACAGGGCCCCCCGACCACCTGTTCCTGCTCTCTCCCACCCCCGTCACTTTTTCAAGGGTATTTATAGTGACTTAAGCCCGTGTTTCTGAGTTCCTGGATCTGACCCCTGGCAGCCCGTGGCTTCCCTGCCTTCACTGTGCCACTGTCCATTTTGCTGTACTGGTTGTGTCACCTCCTGGGTGTCCCCTTGGGTACTGGGCACCCAGTCTAGGTGCTTGTTTTGCTTGAGCCAGTGAAAGAGGGATGAGGAACACCTCAAAGGAGGCTTTCCATCTGCCCATCTTGGCAGTTCTGCTGTTTTGAAAGACAACAGAACAGTGGGAAGGAGGATATTTCATTCCCTTAGCGCCTCTTTGCTTAGCCCTGGCAACAATAGTAGCAAAGTGCTTTTGCGGGGAATCGTTTGAACCAGGTCCTTATCTGCATTGCTTGGAATAAGCTTTAATAAAAACAGAAACATCAGTCCAAAAAACTCTCTACTAAATTCAGACCAACAGCACTTGTTTTAGTCCGGCTTGCTTCTCCTTAATAAAAATGAATAACTCCTTAAAGTTAGGTATTTTTAATAAATAGAAATCCATTTACATGAATCTGGAAACTGTGAGATTTCTAATTGAACCCTGTAGTCTACTTCACTGACAAACTTTAAATGACTTGATGGGAAATGAAGGTTCCAAGGTGCCATTTGGTGTTCAACAGCTTGCCTCTTATGTTGACAGATGGGTAGGGCACTTCTCAGGGCTTACCTCAGCTTCACCTACACTAGTATCAGCACTCAGCAAAGGCTCCACAAAGCACTGTATTTTGATTCATCAGCAGTTTTCCAGGAAAATGTTGCTAATGGTTGAACAAGTTAAAGTATCACAGAGTTCAGAATAGAAGAGATGACACAGGCACAGGGTACCAACTTATCTCTGCCCATCTTTAGATATTGGTCAGGCAGCTACCATGGACTGGAGACATTGGGTCCAATGGCCAGCGACAGTGTAGACTGGAAATTGTGGTTCCTCCCTTTGTGTGTAGCTGTCTCCTCGGAATCACAAACGCTCTTTAAAATTCTCTTTCCAACCATCAGTTCTAAACAGCTGAGAGATCTTTAAGGAGAGGGGTCTAGAAAGAGGTTAATAAGTGCAATTAATGGGAAAAATAAAGTAACCTTTCAAAGTATGAATACCAGCCCAGCACTACTGCCCGGTGTGGAAAGGAGTGGGCGGTCAACCTCCCCTACGTGACTGTTAGCCAGTCGAGTGCACACAGAATACAGGAAAAAAATGTGTAAAATAGGCCTTTATTTTGAGTTTGGATTATATATTCCATGCTCTGTCCTGCTCCAGGTATTTGCTGATTCTATCCAAGTGCCTAGTTTCTCACTGGGAGGGCCTGGTAATCAATTCTCTGGGTACCCATGTGGCCACCACTGTGTAGCCAGTCACCCTCTCTGACTTTTACCTTCCACACCTCCTTCCTTTCCCATGGCTTCTCAAACCTTGAACCCCCCTTTACTCATGACAAGGGCTCTCCCCTTGACTAAATTTTAGTCAGGCTTCTCTGAACCCTCTTTTCAAGCAGGCCTCGTTCGTCCTTGGTCCCGTCCTTGGCTTGCTGAGTCCATCCAGCTTTAGCAAAGCATCCTGCTAAGCCGGTTTATTGAGAATTGCCCCACCCTTGATATCCAATCAGTCTCTTCTTCCTTCTACCCACCCTTGATACCTAACCTATTCCTCTTAGTAATTTTCCATCCACTCCCAGACCCTGCCTATTGGCTATGAATTCCTGCTTGTGCCTGTTGTTCAGAGGTAAGTCCAATCTCTCTCCCTTATTGCAGAAGTCTTGAATAAAGTCTTCCTTGCTGTTTTTAACAAGTGTCAGAGTAAGTTCTCTTTATTTCTTCCCAATCCCAGAGTCCCACCTCGCCACACACGGAGCTCTCTTTGTCCTTCAGCTCTCCATCCTCTTCTTCAGATTAATCTGGTGTCCCGTTGTTGGGTGCTGGGGCATTGAATCCTGCAGGATGGAAGAGAGGAGAAGAAAAGACGTTTTCTCAGTGGCTTGTTCTCAGGGCCTGGTGGGAAGGATTATCAGAGCTTTCCTACTGCTCAGGTTCACTGGAGAAAAAAAGAAAGAAAAAGAAAAAAAGCAACTCTCATTTGTGATGCTGAAAGCACTCATCTTATAACTCAATCTTTAGAGCCTGGCCACCAAATTTCCAAACCACACAAGACTGCTTTCTGCTTTACAAGCTGGTTGCCAACATTTCTGGTCTCTGCAGAGTTCTCTTTGGTCCCAGTTCCACCCCAGACTTCTGCTCCTTGGGAGATCTCTCTATGCCCTCTGTCCCACATCAGGCACTGGAGGGCCACCACCGGGCATTTAGTGAAGGTCCAGAGTGTCTTAGAGGGATTCCTCCCTCCCCTCCTACCCCACTCCCAGACTTCACAGGGTTGTTGCTATGTACTCAGCAAAGGCCCAGTGTGACTTGCAGGGATTTCTCTCCACTTTCCTGCCTTTCTTCCAGCCTTCAGCATGCCATTACCTAGTATTTGGAGAAGGCCTGTGTACCCCAGCAGGAATCTCTCTTTAAGCTCCTTCCCTGCCTTCAGTCTTGGATGGACTTTTTCATGAACTCGATGAAGGCCTGTTAGAAAGAGTTGGCTCTTTGGCTGGTGCTGCTCAGGACTCTAGTCCATCAAATGAGCCTATGTAACTGTTACACGTTTGTTCAAAGTTCAAGTGGCTTCTCTTGATTCCCATCTATGAAAGATTTTTTCCTCTTCCCACCACCCTGCCAAGTACAAAAGCCACTATGGATCTCTTCTCTCCCAGAAAGGATTTGTCACTTTTCTGAAATTAAGTTTCATTTGAGTTTGGCTTTTTAAAAACTATGATTTTGTAGCTTATCTTGTTATTCTTGTTGTTAGGGTCATTATCATGTTTTTAGGCTTTTTTTTTAAAGCAACTTATTCTAAAGCAAAATCTTACTTGGAATCTGAATACACAAAACAGATCAAAGGTGAATCTCCCGATTAAAACATACTTGGCAGGGGTGGTGGTAGGGTTGGGTGGCATGGGGGATTCCACTGGCTGTCTCATTACTTTCTGCTATGACTACTTAGAGAAATTTTCAAGTTGTTTGAAAATCACTGATCTGATCATCAGTTGTGAAGCTTTTGCTTTGGGGGTCAAGTTTTTGTTGTACAGTTTGATTTTCTCCATGTTTCCAATGTCCAACACCTTCTTTTCTTCTTACATGCTGCTTCCTCTCCATGGAATGCTTGCCTCCATACCAATTAAAATCATGTACCCTTGAGGGTCCAGATCACCCTTAAGGATTTCTGTGTCCTCAGGACTGCTAAGGCACTTACCATTTGGGCTAGCCAATTTAGACATACTGACTGCGGTATGTCTTCTTCTGGTTTGATGAGGGTTACTCTTGTCTCTGTGACTGGACATCCTTCCTCCGGATCAAGACTATGTTGGAACTTGTCGTATGTCTTGTTAGGGGATGAGAAGGATAGGCAGACTATGAATATTTGCTGCTATCACTCTGGAAGTATGAGCACTGTCCTTTGGTCAATGACTTTCTGTTAGCCAGGATTGTTCTATATTCATGATTTCACACCATTGCATTCGAAGCCCACATGGCTTCTGCTCAAAATTAGTCCTCATTCAGATCACTCTCAGCCCTCTGAGTCACGTGACTGCCTTTGTTTCCACTGGATGCCATGGGATGCTGGGACTCTATGTGTCTTTTTAATATTAGCGATGCTTGAAAACTCACTATACAGATATTTTAACTATCCTGCTTCTCCTATCCTCCATCTTCTTAACTGGTCAGGTCCGCCTTTGCTAGCTTGGTGTTCCATGGAGCCTTGCCTCAGTGGGGTAGACTGGCTGTGGTCCAGAATCACACTTCAGTTGGATTAATGTGGCTATAAGAGGCGCCCACTGAGAGTGTGTCTTTTCCCTGATATGCACTGAGCTGTCAGCAACACCACTGGCCTATTGCACGGTGGCACCTAGAATATCTAGGCAAGCTCTCAACATGTAATTGCCAGGATTTAGAATTAGTATGTTACTTTTGATTCAGCCTATTGCTTTCCCCAGAAACAGCTATTTCCAGGCATCTCCGACTCAAAGAGATTTCTGGGAAATGAGATATCTTCCTCCAACCCAAGGGAAATCAGAAAACTTTTAACTTTTCCTTCTCTAGGGTAAGTCAGCAGCCCTTTTGCCTCAAATATGTTCTTTTTGAATCTTGGGGCTGATTATTATGATAACAATACCTACCTTAGAGAGTTGCTATGAAGATAAAAAAGGCATCAGCCTTGTTTAAATTCTATGAATGTTCTTCAGTATGTATGTTTTTCAAGGTCTTTTATGCATGTTATGCATATTTTCATGCATGTTCTTCAAGCTCTTTTATGAGATAACTGGGGCCAAAAGCAACAAAGGAAATACACAAATAAACACCAACAAGGCTGTTTTCCTTAAAAAATTCAGACTTTGGGGAGGCTAGCTCCAAGTTTTAGGACCATGGACTGAATCCTCATTATGGCATCATCCGGATCAAATCTGTAGCCTGGCTCACCTGTGGTAGAAGTGCAGGCCCTGAAGTTGTACAGATATGAAGGCTAGATTGTGAAAGACCCAAATGTGTACACCTCTAACTTGGGAAGAGTTTTCATTATGTTTTCAAGGGCACTCTAAAGTACAATTTGCTTAAACTAAATTTTTTTTCATCAGATTTACCTATCTTCCTTAAAAAAAATCTTCACTGCATCTTTTAGTAATATTAGAGCTTGTGTATTCATTCTGCTTTCATAAAGTCATTTGCCCAGTTGGCATTCTGCAACTCTGAGCTATATGCTGATAAAAGCTGAAATTTAAAATCTACCCAGTCATCAGCTGGTAGACTGGGGCTGTATTACACAACTCAAAATGAAATGTGTTTTGAGGTGTGTGTAAATTTAAGTCCAGATTTAACCTTTCATTACCTGGGTGAATCTTGCCCTCTGGTAACCTGTATGGGCACAGGTAGTCAGATTACTGTGTGGATCTCCAGGAAGTTTACAGTAGGACAGCATATTCTCTCTCCCGCTTTGCAAAGGGAGTGGCCATTATTAAAATTCCTTGGAACTTGAATTGTACTATTTGGGCACGTTATCATCTCCATCCTGAAATGAAACCTCTTAGGTAGCGGAAGGGCAAAAACTTGGCTGGCAGCAATGGTGGAGCAAACCTGCCCTCTTACCAGCTTGATGGGTGAGGGGATTTACTGCTTGTGTAGATAAGATTCGATGTAGTTAGGCATTGTCAGCACTTCCTGGTGTAAATGCAGTGCCCTTCCTTGACTTTCCCAAGGAAACACAGATCTCATGACATTGGCTTTTATTTCTCAACTACAATATCTAAAGCATCTTTTCTCATAAAGGGGGCTGAGACATTGGCCTTTAAAGGTCTCCATTGCCGCGCAGTCTTAGGAACATAATCTGACATGCAGTTTAATTGTTCAAACACGGACATGTTTACAAATGCAAGCATTCTTTTCTTTTTAAAGTAAAAAAAATTTAAATTAATTAAATTTTTAATTGAGGTATAGTTGTTTTACAATATTATATTAGCTTCAGGTGTACAACATAGTGATTCAAAACTTTTATAGATTATACACTATAGTTATTATAAAATACTGGCTATATTCCCTGTGCTGCACAATATGTGCATGCATTATCTTAAATGTAAATTTAGACACAGAGGAAATGGGGCATATCTGCAGGAAATAAGTATTTACTACTTGATGGCATTAGCAACAGCTTAGACTGTAATGACAGAGACTCCTAGATATCTCAGAAGGAATGAACTAAGCTTCACTGTAGCCAGTTTTGTGCTTGCTTTTTTGTCCCTTTAATTGGTCATTCATTCACTCATTCATCGCTTTGTGCAGGCCCTGGGCTGGCTGCTAAAGACATATCTTGAAAAGCATAGATTGTTCTCTTGAGTGATTACAGCAGAATGGGAGAGACAAAATAAACAGGCAATTGGTATACAGTTGAAAGAGGGGAGGTAGAGAAGCATTACAGAGGGAGTCAGCCTCTGGAAGGAGAAAGAAACCTGGTGGAAGTGAGTGCAGCTTTATATTGTAATATTTGACAGCGTAAGGCTCACCCTCTCTCTGGTTTGCCTATTCCTGTTCTTTAAATTCCCCTGCCCCATTTTTCTATGTTTATTCTCCTACATGAACTATGTATTATTTTTATCAAATTTCAAATTTGGACTATGTTGAATAGATTTACGGAGCATCACTCTCTTTATCAGGACTGAATTTTCTTAAGAACAATATACTTTCATCCCTTTGCTCACATCTTTTTTTTTTTTTTTTGCGGTACGCGGGCCTCTCACTGTTGTGGCCTCTCCCATTGTGGAGCACAGGCTCCGGACGCGCAGGCTCAGCGGCCATGGCTCACGGGCCCAGCCGCTCCGCGGCATGTGGGATCTTCCCAGACCGGGGCACGAACCCGCGTCCCCTGCATCGGTAGGCGGACTCTCAACCACTGCGCCACCAGGGAAGCCCACTCACATCTTTTAAAATGACTTTTAGTAGTATTTTATTAATGTATATCCTATGCTTGTCTTGTTATTCCTAGTTATTTTCTCTGGGTATTTTTTGTTATTGTGATTGGGATATTTTCTTTATATTTTACAGCTGGTTAATTATGTTTATCAAGAAAGCTAGTGATTGTGGATACTTATTTTTCACTTGGGCATAGAAATATCACACCAGACACAGGTGAGTCCCGTCACATTTACTGATTGTCATAGGTCATGTTCCCTGGGAAACAGACTGGAAGATGGATCTCATGTGTACAGGAGATTTATTGCAGTTTTCCCTCAAGAAAACATCTGAGAGGGGTAGGGAAGCCGGATTGGCAGAGGGAGAAATTGAACCAGAGTGGGGCTGAAACAGAGACCTCAAATGGTCACATAGGGAGCTCTAGAGCTAAGATCTCCCTGCAGAGTTGTACTGACTTGAGATAAGACAAAAAAGGGCCTGGTTTTTGAACCCCAGCATTGACCTCTCACTGGACATGGGCTGCCCTTGAGGAGGAGGTGTTAAGTTTGGACAAGGCAATCCCTTCAGCAGAGGGCAATTCCAGAAGCCACTGGAGGTCACCACTCCCAGCTGCTGGAGGATTGAGTACCTCGGTCTGACAGGGAGAGCTGGGCAGTGCCCCACATTTATTTTAGTAACACACGGATATTTTAGTATTTTTTATCCCTAAATGACTGCAGTCAAGGACACCAACACTACTAAGGCACCAAGTTCAAAAACACCTAGGTAGCTCCATCTTCCTTTACTTTTAAAAGACTTGCTATTTAAATTTACCTTTTAAAACTTGTAAAGCATTTCACTCTGAGACTGATATAGATGATGAAGTTTTTAAAAAACAGATAACACTTATTTTGAACTTACTTTGATGTTCCTTGGAGCACTAAATAATATTTAGGCTCAGAATAGGGAAACTTTCCAAGAATAAAACAGTGGGTCTTCAGTCCAGACAGTATTGGATAGGATTTTTAAATGCTTTGACCAGCCTAGACCTGCTGAAAAAAATCCCACTTCCCTTTAACACACATTCGAAGGAAGACTTAAATAAAGCCATTTCTTTGCTTTTCTCCCTAAACTCATTGGGGTATAACGTACATGAAATAAAATGCACCCATCTATTTTAAGTGTAGAGTTTGATGCGTTTTGACAAATGTGTACACCTGTGTAATCACTACTCCAATGAATGTATAAGACATTTCCCTCTCTCCATTCCATTCCATGTCCCTGCTGTATTCTTTTAATGAGCATTGGTTTTCCTCTTGGCAAGCACTTAGGTTATTTGGGATCAATTTTATCAAGACTTTCTTGTAAGCTTGTTATGGTGGGTCCACGGTCACCTTCACTCTAGGGTTGATTTACCCTGCAACTCAGGCATCATGATTCCTGATAATATATTGTCATTATTTTATTTTGAAGACTTATTTCTAAAAATATTTAAAAAGAGTAAAAATTTGTTTTTTTTAATAACATATTTTCCATTTCTTTTTCTTCATTTTAGATCATTTCCATTACTATGCTCAAGTTTACTAAATTTTCCTTTTGTGTTTTATATTTTTTTATACTGGTTTTTCCAACCAGTACATTTTTTCATTTCAGATATAACATTTTTCATTTCTAGAATTTCCATTTGTGTCTTTTTCATATCTTCTATTTCTCACATCATCATGTGCATGTTTTCCATATATCCTGACCATAATTATAATATTTGTATGAACAGTTTAAAAAACCTTGACTGCTAATTCCATTTCTGTCATTTCTGGGTTTCTTTCTATAGATTAATTGTTTTTCTTGGTTATAAATTATATTTTCCTTCTCTTTTTCATGCCTGGTAATTTTTGACTAAGTACTAGGCATCATAAATTTTACATTGTTAATGGTTGGATTTTCTTAAATTCCTTTAAAGGGTGTTGGATTATTTTTACAGCAGGCAATTAGAAGTTACTTGCAGTCTGGTTTAATCCCTTTGTATTTTATTTTTCAACTCTTTTGGTTTAGGGCTAAATTAGCCTTTACTTTAGATCTATTTCTAGGGCATGGCCCTCCCAGAATAGTTACTAAATGTCCTGTGTATTCAGTGAAGTTTTTCTACTTTGCCTCATGAGAACCTGAAATATTACCGACCCTGGTATGAACTCTGGGAGTTGTCTCTGTACACTTCTCTGGTGATTGTTCTTTCCCTGGAAGTTGTTTTTGCCTGGCCTTGTGGGTTTTCACCCCAGGCAGGCACAGATGGGTATTCAGTTAAAGACTCCAGAGGATCCCTATGCAGATTTCTGGAGTTCTTTCTCTACATGGCTCCCTCTTCTCATATATTCTGCCCCACAGAGTTGCCTTGGACTCCCCAAATTCATATCTTAGTCTCCTCAACTCAGCAAGATAGCTGGGGTCTGTTTGCCTTTTACCCCCCTGCACTGAAGTTCAGAAAGACTTGTCAATGGTAGGGCCCTCCTCATTTGTATTTCTTTTCTCAGGAAGAGCAGTGCTGCATGGCTTGTTATATAATGTCTGAAGATAGCTGTTTTCTATATTTCATCCAGTTTTCTAGTTATTTATGACTGGATGGTAATTCAGTGGTTACCAGTACCCTCGGATACAGTACACTTACTACTTTGTTAGGAATAATATTAGTTTAATCATCAACATAGAAAAAGCATTTTGCCTGATTATTACAGTAATAAATCCAAAGCTCACAGAACAGAAAATAGGATAGACTTTGGTCATAGGTATAAATAAAACTACACACATTAGAAACTAATTAAGGAAGTTGGTATTTCTGTTCCTTTTTTGTCTTTTCTCCTTCTGCATACCTGCTTGCTTTAAATGATTTACGCACATGAATAGTCTCCACCAAAGGATCAAGGTAGACTATGTCCCAACCATGAATAACTGCACATGATGTACCCAGGACCTAAAAATATACCCTAGTGTTTCTTAAAAAATCAGTCAGTGAGACTAAATAGAGATAAATATCCCCGTGGCGTTTGAGTTTATAAGTCACTTCTGACCAGGAGAATGGTCTGTCAGTGTTTCTACCAATACTCATGTCTCCCCACCCAGAGAGGTGTCTTCAACTGATGAAGGATAACCTGGCCATGAACCTTTAGTGCCAGAAGGGATTTTATAATCAAGTGCCCTTATTCATTTTACAGTAGAGTGAATGATTCTTGGTGCCCAGAAGGCTGCCACTGTAGCCGTTGTGTTTTGTCTGGAAGGGAAGATATGTTCCTGATATATTCACAACCCAGGATGCATTTTTCATAAAAATCATTCACAAATGAGAGTGAGTACAGTTGCAGACAGATTATCCTACTCCAGTCTGCGTATATGAGGGTCTACATTTGGCTTTTGGGTTGGATGAGGAACTGTGTCTGAGACAGTATGAGTTTCAAACTATAGGGGGTCCTTGTTATCCTCTTATTCATTAGAGGAGTCTCTATAGTTATGAGGATGCATAAGGGAGATAGTCAGGGGCAAGCAAAACCCATCAAGGCCTGAAAGTATTCACTAGTGATCTGAGGGCTTGGGAAATTGGTCCTTAGACAAACAACCATCCCAGCTTAACACTAGAGTATTTCTCTGCTTATCATGTCAAGGCCTTCTGGGGCCTGACTTTTGTTGATGGTCAGATGTTAACATACAACAGTAAAGTACAAACACAGAAAATTCAGGAACTCATATAGTAATGTTGGAAAATTGCTGGAATCACACTCAAAAATTTAAACAATGAGAGTTTGTCAGAGTTAATGAACAATTGAAGGAGGGAAATCTAATGCAAGTAAGGATAGGATATTTCCTTAGGCAGAAACTGATTTGATTATCAAAAGGTTAAGAGAAAAGCATTGAAAAAATGAATGATGGCCAAGATATCTTTTTAAATTACTTTCTTTATGGCCATACTGAAAAAGCCAAATGTAAATATCAAGTGAACTATGTTTATCATGCAATTTGTTTGAAAAATAATAATCTCATCCTCAAGAAATACCTTATGCAATTTATCTTTTTTTAAAACTTAAGGCATAATTGCAATTTAGCCTAAATTTCATTAAGTGTAATATAAATTTACCTTTTATAAGTTTTAGTTTTATTATTCAAGATTAAGTTTCCATCAAACGGTTTTATATTTAGTGTGAAATTTTGGTCTCCATTTTAAAAGAGTTTACTTTAGTTGACCTTTAACCAGTTGTGTTGCTGTACTTTTATACCAAAGAAGTTTGACATGGCAGCTCTTTAGTACATTGAGGATCAAAAGGAAATACCTTTGGGTGACGTTTCTAGTATGGAGACTTTGAGATCAATGTCAATCTATCTGGAGATCTCCAGAAGTGCAAATTACTCACAAGAGACTAGTTGCGTTAAAGGGCACTAGTTATAATCCATAGCTCTGGCCCAGCAGCACTTTCATGCCCTCTTTATGGCAAGAAAGGGAGGATCCTACCAATCTAGAACCTAGAAGGTGTTCCTGCTGTGGCCCTTCTGTCTCCAGCCTCATCTGCCCTGCCTGGTCCCTGCAGGCCTTTCCTTCCTTACACAGGGCACTCTCTTTCCTGGCCCGAAAACATTCTAGAGCACCAGCAGTCATCCTGATAATTGTCCGAGTATGTCATTCAGCTTTGGATATTCACAGCCAGAGGTGCATTACCCACATCGCAGTCTTGAGGTACAAATATAGTCACAGCTTTAATTTCCCCAGTGATGCGCTGGAGCCACCAGTTCCTTCATGTAGCAGGAAGTTCATATTTCTTGCTCATGATCTCACCTACCCCCACTCCCACAATTACTTAAACATCCTGAAGCTTGTTCAGTTCAAAGGGTCAGTCGGTAAAGAACTGGAAAATCTGTTTAGTCTGCTTGTAGGTCCCACTTTTTGGTTACCATGATTCATTTTCAGCCCTACTGTGGTGTCACAGTTGAAAATGGACCTGTATAGTCCAATGTGTCCTTGTCTAGTGCTTTAAGGATGCCCTTTCTCAGTTAGCTAGATCTGCCAGGTCTTGATAACACTATTTTGTTTTTTAAAGTTTACACTCACACACTCGGCCAAATGATCCCAAAGCCCAATCTCTGTGCCGAAAGGGCTGTGTCTGGAGGGGTTTGCATCCTCTGCCATCCCTGTCCCCTCCACGGTCCTTTCCCCATCCACTTGGTGCTGGAGTTGAGCCTGGGTTATCAGTCCAAACTCCTCATTCATCCCTGGGGGTGTCCCGTTTGAAGCCTTAGAGCTCTTCTCCTGCCAACAGACCTCAGCCTTCCAACCTATTAGATCACTTCTCCATAACATGGAACCTCAAAAAGGCTATTTTCTTGGCAGTGAAGAGAACCACAAAATCTGTGAACTTGCAAGCAATCATCTAGTTCAAAGCTTTTATTTTAGAAAAGAGGAAGAAAGAAATTAAGGCAAGGGCCCAAAATAGAACAGCTGGTCAATAACAGGTCTGGGAGACCAGGACTCTCCAATCTTAGCACAGCGCTCTACATACACTACTTTAATAATATCATGAAATAATCAATGAAACTGTTTCCAGAAAGCTTTATCTCATATTTTGTTTATCAGAAAGACAACCAAAGCAAGTCATGGGCTTCTTCAAATTGTCGGGCCATTCTTTTATATGTCCTGCTTTGTCATATATGACAAGAGCAGTGGATGGTAGCTGAATATTAAAGCCCCTTTAACATTAAAGCACTCAAAAAAATTTTTTTATTATCTTAACGGTCAACCAACATTTTTTAAAAACAAAAGGGGAGGGGTAATGAAATACAGAATTGTCACATATCTATGTTTATGTGTGCAATATTAATATAGTAACTTGATTACTCTTTGACTATCACTGTGTTGAGTGAATTCCTCTGGGACATTTGACTCCATGAATTGGACCCAAACCACTGGGGTCATGTTAAGATGGCAGATTGAAAGTCCTGACTGAATTTCTGTCCCCTGATAGCTCTTCATATGTCTTTATGAAGAATCTTATTTCTGGTTGGTTCTTTGGGCTTTCTTCTCAGGCTGGGTAGCTAGAGTTTCCTTCTTTTTATCTCAGAGCTGTGCTTTTTCCAAGCTTCAAAATACTACAACAAGAACTAGTTCATGGGACCAGAACTTCAGAGGTCGTATTGCTACATTTCCTACCCTGCGGACGCCTGGGACACTTTTACAAATTTATCCATTTGCAAACTGTGAGGGGCATTTGATCAAACCATAGTAAGATCTAGTACTGCTTCTCCCAGGATGAATGGTACCTACCAACCTTATATTGGCCTAACTAAGAACACTGAGAACAAGCCATGCCAATGACTCCTTCCTGAACTTGGGAAGTCTTCCCAAACTGATCAGAAGGGGACTGTTCAACTCTCTTGCTAAAAAATGTTCAGTCTGCCACATTTTTCTGTCTTTGGATCCAGCTCAGTGCCGGCCACATAATAGACATTCAGAGAATATTTTCTGAGTAAAAAATTAAAAAATTAGTGACCCAATTGAATGGAGAACTCTACTTTGAGTTAAAGGGGAAAACGGAGGTGGTGAGTGGGTTCGTGAAGGCTGGGTGTGCCGCAGGCAAGTATAAATGTTAGGAGTGGTTAATGTTGATTTCATAGATGAATTAAAGCATTTGATAACCTGGTAAATAGACCACTGTACAGTTATAGAAATGGCACACTTAGCTTGTAGTTATAAGGTGCTAAAATAACTATGAAAAATGAAAGAGTCCATCAATCAAATGGTTGTTTTGCCTACGTGAAAGTCAAACAACCAATGTTACTCATTTTTTTCTCCTCTGAATTGACCCTCTGTTCTGTGACCCAGCACTGTAGTGCAAACTGCCAGTTTAAGGCAATACTGACTGTTATGCTGATTACAGCATTCTGCTGGCCCCTGTGTGAAAAATGAAGCAAGATGGATTTGCTAGGCCCTGATGCTGGTTCAGAAAACATTTGTTAAAGTCGATGATTGAGGTTGTCTTGTTATCACTGAGGTTATCAGGTGATTGTTTCTTCTTCCGGTGATTTGTATCGGTGGTTAAAGGAAGAAGAGTGGAATAAATGCGGAAAGTTCTATTTTATGATCTCTCCAACTGAAAGGCAATTCGATTGAATTCAATTCTTTTCTGAGCTGTAGTAGAGAAAGATATATTTATGTATCTGTGTAAACATGCACTCACCTAAAGACCCAGTGGTAGGCTGAATGGCTCCCCAAAGATATCCAAGTTCTAATCCCAGACACCTGTGCATAAGCTACCTCACATGGCACAGGTCCTCACCCCCCCCTCCCCCTCCCCCTTCCCCCCTTCATCTCCATCCGTCTCATTCTTTTCTTCTTCTCCTACTCCCTCTTTGCTTGTAGCCAGCATTTACTTACTGGACATTCTGGTGTTTTCCATGAGTGCTTAGGGGGAGAGCGGCTGCAACGTGGACCCTGCTTTGCATCCCCCACATCTTCTTTTCTTTGCCTCACCCTAGGCAGGAAGGCAGCATCTTTATAATGCCCCTCCATGCAAAGTCTCCTGCTCTAGCACCTGTTCACACCTGCCCTTTCTGGTCAAAACTCAGCATTCTGGGACTTTTCTGAACTCCTTAGGAGCACCTGTGTTAATTTCCTAGGACTGCTGTAACAAATTACAAAACCTGGGAGGCTTAAAACAACAGAAGTTTATTCTTTCAGGCTAGAAGTCTGAAACCAAGGCGTCAGCAGGGCCATGATCTCTGAAGGAGTGCGTGAAGAATCTGCTCCATCCCTTCCTCTCAGCCTCTGGTGTTGCCTGCAGTCCTGGGCCTCCCTTGGCTTCAGAACTCCAACCCCTGCCCCCATCTTCATATGGCGTCCTGCGTGGGTGTCTGTGTTTGTGTCTCTTTTCTTCTCTTATCACATTGAATGGAAAGCCCACCCTACTCCAGTATACGGCCTCATCTTAACTTACATTTTGCTTCCATCTGCCAAGACCCTATTTCCAGATGAGATCAGATTCTTAGGTACCCAGGGTTAGGACTCCAACATACCTTTTTTGGGACACAATTCAACCCATAACAGCCGTCTTTCCACACGGATTGTCTGTCAGCTGACTCAGCCTTTGAGGTGGTACTTGATCTCCGTGGCCGTTCCAGTCAATCTTGACTCAGACAAACTCAGGTAAAGAAGGGCATCTCATGGTAGGAGTATACAATAAAAATGAGTCACAGCATCCTGGAATGGGAGCCTAATAGGGTTGGTCCTGGAGCTAGAAGGAGATTCCTGATGTCGGGAGGCCCTGAGGCGTGGAGATCCATTCTTGTGCTCTGTCATTAACATACCGCAACTGGAATGTAGTGTTGCTTCCCCCCCACCCCCACCCCCGGCCTCACAACAAACGTGATTTCCAATCTCTTCTCACTGATTTGGCTCCCCTACCCTAACTGCAGCTTCTTTCTGATTTGGCTTTTCCAGGTCTGATTTCGCCTTGTGACCCTTCAGCTACATGGTGCGCCATGAACTGACACATTCTTGTCATGTTTCTTAGTTCTCATGCTGTTATGGACTGTGTGTTTGTGTCCCCTGACATTTATACATTGAAGTCCTAACCCTGAACGTGGTAGCATTTGGAGGCGGGGGCTTTGGGAGGTACAGACGTACCTTGTTTTCTTGTGCTTCACTGTATCGCAGACATTGCGTTTTTACAAATTGAAGGTTTGTGGCAACCCAGCGTCGAGCAAGTCTATCAGCGCCATTTTTCCAAGCACATTTGCTCACTTCCTGTCTCTGTATCACATTATGGTAATTCCCACAGTATTCCAAACTTTTTATGATTATTAGTTTTGATCTGGTGATCTGCAGTCAGTGATCTTGGATGTTACTGCTATGACTCGCTGAAGGCTCAGATGAGGGTTAGCGATTTTTAGCAATAAAGTATTCTTTAATTAAGGTATGTACGGTGGGTTTTTTAGACATAATTATTACACACTTAATAGAATCGTATCATGTAACATAACTTTTATATGCCCTGGGAAACGAAAAAATTCACGCGACCTGCTGTATTGTAATATTAACTTTATCACAGTGGTCTGGGACTGAACCTACAATATTTCTGAGGTCTGCCTGTACTTAGGTTTAGATGAAGTCATGAGAGTGGGGCCCCCATCATGGGATTAATGCCCTTACAGGAAGAGGAAGGGACACCAGAGCGCTCTCTCTCTCTCTCTCTCTCTCTCTCTTTGCCGTGTGAGGACACAGTGGGAAGATGGTTGTCTGCAAGGCAGGAAGAGGCCTCTCACTAGGAATCAAATTGGCTGGCACCTTGATCTTGGACTTGTCAGACTCCACAACTGTGAGAATAAATGTCTGTTGTTTAGGCCACCCAGTGTATGATATTTTGTTACAGCAGGCTGTGTTGACCGAGACACATGCTTTATGGAGAGATTCTTAGTGACTCAGGCTCCAGGGCAGGCCCTGTGAGGGTCAGGCCTGGGGTATTTGCATTCATTTTCCCTGGTCCCAGGGTTGTGTATGCTCATGTGTGCATGTGTATTTATGTTTATGTTGCATTTTTAAAAAATATTTATTTGTCTATTTGGTTGTGCCGGGTCTTAATTGCGGTATGCATGTGGGATCTAGTTCCCTGACCAGGGATTGAACCCAGGCCCCCTGCATTGGGAGCACAGAGTCTTATCCACTGCGCCACCAGGGAAGTCCCTATGTTGTATTTTAATAGGAGGTGGTGGTCTAACCTGAAGGGCCGCCTCTGTCATGGTGGTATTCGAAGCTTGACTGCGGGCTGCTGAGACACCCCAAGCCTTCTCAAAACACAGCACAGATGTTGCCTCTGGTTCTTCTGGGATGGGGCTACCACCAGATTAGGGACTAAATGACTTAGAGTTCTCAGCACCCTTACAGGCGACGCTTGCAATTTTAGTTGGCACTTCTGTGCTGGAGCAGATGCTTGTGCCTCTGACGCTGCAGGACTGGTGCGTCTCTGGAGGAAAGGAGGACTAACAGAACACTCAGGGTGGCCCTGTCCCCAAGAGTGAGAGCCAGATCTGTGGATGTATGCTTGTTTGTTTGTTTTGTGTTTTAAGCTGCTGAAGCAGGCACTCTTATTTCATGATGAGTAGAGTTAGCCAACATATGGCTCATAGACCCCCTTTGTTGAACCTATTCCAACTTGGAGATGTGAGTTCCCCTCCTCAAGTGTAAAGAAGCCCCTTTGCTCATGTAATTGAAATTTTAAGTACCACTCTGGCCTGGTTTCAAGTCTGGCAATAAAACAAAAATCTTTCTTACCATTTCATAGATTGGGCCTCCCTGGTATGTTTCAAGTCAGTGCAGTTAGCTGAACCCTTTAATATTTCTGGAGATGAAGTGAATAGGGGTAATTCAGCCTCACCAGCTCAATAGCATCTTGCTTGCCTTCATTTAATCACAGCTCTGGAAATGTTTTGGCTTGTCTTACTGCACAAGAAAGCTTGATTAGGACAGAATCCGGAAGTATAAGTTAGACATTTTTAAGAAGTAACATTGACTAAGCTCTAACTTATATTGGTCTACAAATCTTTAGAAGTCATTGATGGGAAAGAATTTATTTACTCAAATCTTCTAATCTTCCCATTTTAAAGAAAGTTCTTCACAGAACAGTTTATATGTGTTCCAGGTTCCAAAACAAACAGAACTAAAAGTTTCAGATTACCAGAAAGATGTAAAGCACATGGCATTTCATAAAAGTTTAAGTGGGCTCACGGAACATAGGCAGTAAGGGATTAAATGGCAAAAGTAAGACCTCACAGCAGTTAAATTACCTCCTAGGACCATTCTACTGGGCTCTCTCAGGGATACAAAAACTAGAAGTGCTGACCCGCCAGGAACTTACAGTCCACATGGGAAGAAAAGATGTAACTCAGGGAAAAATTAAACAGCATTAAAGTGTTTAAGTGACAGTTTACAAGAGAGCAATGGGTGAACAATTTCATGGTCATCCTGGGCTAATTGCCAAGGCAATCCTATCAGCAGCGTTCATTCTGCATTGGAAGAAAGGAACTGTGGCCAGAAAAGAAGTCGGGCTTGACCATGGGGGTGGGTAAGAGGTTAGGAGATGAAAGGATGGGGGTCTTTCTAGGTGGGCAGAATGAAGTAGGAGATTGAAAGATGTGATCAGGAGAAGCAGAAACTGTGTAGAGATGCTGGGAGAAGCTCAGGCATTTGGACTTCATGTTTTACAAATACTCTGAGAAAAATGGGAGGCAAAGAAATCTTTTCCGCAAACTCCAGATTTTGTAATAACTGCTGATAATCTGGGCTTATTTACTGCAGAAGTGTTTAAATGCATGTTTCATTGTAAAACCTTATATCAATATTGAAAACAGCAATACTGAGATACAAAAAAAAAATCAGAGTTTAAAAGGCCAATTCTTATACAATTTCTTTGACCTTTTTGTGTCAGGTCTTTTTTTTTTAATTATAGAAGGAAATGTTGCCTTGTCCAAAGTGGTTTGAAATATCTGACATGGGAGGGTTTCTCGATGAGAAAACAGTTATGTAATTATACTCATGTTTGTCTCACTTCTATGCACTTTAATTTACTAGAAGTAAAGCTTCTAGCTGAGGGAACTTCAGGAAACCTCCCCAGTCCTGAGACAGAACTTCCGAATGTTACCATAGGGTAGGAAAACTGGTGGTTTTAGATCTAGGGCTTTATGTCGGTTTACAAAGTGTCAACCAGAAGGAAGGAAGCATGGCTGTCTTTTTCTCATCCATGTTAAACTGGCTCTAGCAGACAGACCTCGGGACAGCCCCAGGACACACGGAAACTTCTTGCCATCCTGACCCTAAATTCCTGTCCTTCTCCCAGTTAACTTGCAAACGATCCACACTGAGTTTGCCAGTACCACAAAGTGAGGAATACAAAGGGCACCTCTGGGGGGTCTCCTTGGTATCGTTGACTCTTCTGCCCAACTGGTACAGCACAAAGGTGACTCAGGGACTTCAACCACACCCAGAAGGCATTTAGGCTATTTGCCCAAACGCTGAGCCTGGCCAGCTTCAGAGCTGTGCCCTGGCCCTGCCCCTCTGGGAGGGCACAGATCACTGTTTGACAAAGTG
Organism: Mesoplodon bidens; assembly: GCF_964165515.1. Lineage (NCBI taxonomy): Eukaryota > Metazoa > Chordata > Mammalia > Artiodactyla > Ziphiidae > Mesoplodon > Mesoplodon bidens. Next base: position 77,748,694 of record NC_138168.1, on the reverse strand, counting down.
CATTGAAATGTAAGCCCAGACCCAGAAGTTCACATTTTACTGATGAATGTGCCGCATTGTGAGTCTGTGTGTGTCTTTGCTGCCGTGGCTATTCAGTAAAAAGGCCTGTTTGTATACTCTAATTGAGAGGATTGAAGTGTGACAGAGTCTCTGCCTTCTGGAGAAGCAAGGATTGAGGAACCAGGCTTTCCAGGGCCCAGCCAAGGGGAGACTAGAGCCTTGACAGCCAGGTGTGTGGAGGGGAGGTGGGAAGAGGTGGGCAAGACACAGACGGGAGAAGAAAAGGCTGGCTAAGCAGGGCTCGAGGCCCTTGTGGAGACAGGGTAATGAAGGAGGGGGGAAGACGAGTCAGGCTGAGAGCACCTGCGCAGGTGCTTCTAGGGAGGCTGGCTCGTCTTTTTCACTCTCTGAATTCTTCCCTCTCTGTAACGCAGGTGTCTCGTGCCCCACGCTTCGGTATACTAACCATGTCTCTTGTTTTCTGTGTTCTGACGCTTTGACATCTGGGTCCTTGCTCACTCTGGAAGGACCGACTCTCCCAGGGCTGGCCAATTCCTAGAGATAGTCAACAACTTGCCCACAAGCGCACATTTCAAATACAAACCAACCGATCCAGAATCTACATCCAAACACCTCCTTTAACTGGTCTTCACACTCTGGGCCCCTATCCACCTGCCCTAATCACCCCAGAGCCAGGCACCCGACAACTAGGGACAGCCCCTGTGTCCCAGAGCCCACTGAACTTATTCAAGCTGTCCAGTCCTACCTAGCACACACTGCCCTGCTCTTCCCTTCCTGCAGAAACCACTATCAAGGCTCCTGCCCACAGACGTTCCCCTTCTCCCTTCTTCTCCTGCCCACCCTGAGGTTTCCCCGTGTGACCCCTCGTGGGAGCTGTGAGTGACAAACTATCTTTTCAATGGTTTTCGTTTCTTGATCTGTTGACCTCACCATATATGAATAATAATAAAACCTATGAAACTGTTCAGTTCTAAAAAACTCTCCTAAGCCAGGGCCCTGCCCAAGTCAGCGTGCTCCCTAAGCCCCCGTCCTCCTAACTCCACTGCTCCCCGGGGCTCTCTTCTCTCTTTAGCATCAGAGACTTCATCAACTTAATAAGTCAGTCAATTAAGTGAAATAACAGTGAAAATTAAAGTATAACTAAGAGTCAGCAGTTAGCAGAAGTGCCTAATATTACCTCTGAAATTATGTATTTCAGGATGAAAGGAAGCCTGAAGAATCTATTTTCTTAGGTGCCCAGTGTTTGGCCTGGGCATAGAAACTAGGTGAAGTTAAGAAGTAGATTTCAGATCCATTGACCTACAAATATCCAGGCCATGAGTAGGCTGGACTTTGGTGGCAGTCTTGAGGGACGCAAGCACAAGAAGTCTAACATTTATTGGGGGATTAATATGTGCCAGGACTCTTCCAAAGACTATGGCTCATTTAACCCACCAACAAAACTGGGAAAAATGCCATTATTTTCGTGTTGTAGGTAAGGAGACTGAGACACACAGTTGCTGAGGAACTTAGCTAAGCTAAGTGACAGAGGTGGGGTTCAAATCCAGGCAGTGTGGTTCCAGAGCCTGTGCTTTCAACCACTTTGTTGTCTGGTACAGTAGAAAGAGCCCCTTTGTGGGAGCAACACAGACCCAGTTGTAAATTTAACTCTATCAATTATTAGTTGTGGGACTTTATTAGTAATCTGACCATCTATGATCTAAAGGTTCATCTATACTATAAGGGTGTTAATATTTATCCAACAGGGCTGTTCTGAGGATAAAATAAGATGATAATCATGAAATAAAAGCACTGAACACTCTGGTATGTAAAGAAGTGGTTGGTGCCCCTTTTTTATTCCTAAGCAAGACATAGATGCTCATTGTCCTATTACTTACACCAGTGATTCTGTAGCTGCTCATACCCGAATCATCCCACATGGCTAGAGTCAGGAAACTGGAAAATGTGTCATTAGCAAAGTCTTACTTCTGAGGAGAGGTATAGGCAAGCAGGGCTGACATTCAGCCAGTAAGCTCTGGTGTACCCAGAGCCATTGTTAACATATGAAATAAGTCCACTTGGGTGGGTCGTTAGCTGTTTTCTTGAGCCTCCTTCCCACCATGGCTCCTGTCACTCCAAGCACCCAGGTCTGGGCCTGCAGCGTGTGGCTCACAGCACCAGAGCTGGTGTCCGTTCTGGCCAGTTGGTGCATGGGCCGCTCTGGTTATTAACCACCTAGCTGGTCACCACTGCAGGCAAAAGAAGGGCTTCACAGTGGCCTTCAGAGGAGGAGCCCCAATCCGTGGGTGGGGGCCAGCCAAAGAGGAAGCACGTGCTGGGCATTTTGCCATCCTTTTACCTGTTTTGGATCAGAGAGAGAAAGAGAGCTAGTTATAGCTTCCTCCTTCTTCTCCTCCCCTCGCTCATACCCCTCTTTGAAAGCAACCTCCTAGGGGCAGGTTAACATTTTCAGACCCTTAGGAACAATGAAAATGTCCATATTTATGAAAATATTATTCCAGAGCAGATCTGTGCTATACTAGGCTCACCTGAGAGATTAAAATCACCTTTCCTTGAGCTTAAGTCTAATCTCATGTGGCCTCTCCAAACAGTAACTGCTCACAATTATAAGGGCTACTTCTTAAAAACACCCTACCACGAATCCCATCTGGGCTGAGAGCGCCCAGCCTCTTCACATTTACTATCAGTCTGGATACAAATGGCTTCGATTAGATCTTTTGAAAATATATCTGCAGTTTTCTGTAAGCTCGGTCATGAAGCCAAGAGGCATCTTAACAATCACATCTGAGCTATTGCTTGAGGCAGGCAAGGTTACTCTGGAGTTTGAGCCAAGGATTTCTCCCCTTCGCTGTGGGCATTTGGGAGAAGCCTTCTGAGATCTGGCAAACTCAGCTAAAGATGGTTCATGAACCACATTTGTCACACCACTTTCAGAGGGAAACGCTCAAATCATACTTCCTTTCATATATAATAACTGCAAGCTTTCCCTGTGATTCCTCATATGTAACCTTGTCTGCTTTCTCAAAAATCCTGTAAAGTACCCCATTTTACAGATGAAGAAACTGAGATTTAGAGGCATAAAGTTCCTTGCTCACAGATGGACTAAAAATAGAATCTTTGAGTAGGATGCTCTGCCCTTAACCAAATTGCTTTGAACCTAGGAATTGTAAATAAATCAGTTAATAGCTCCTAGGAAGTAGGGCTCCTTTTAAATTATTTTGACCTTACTTTTAATGGAAGCACTGGTTAACTTTATCCACACCCTCAATAAACTGAAAAGCTAAGAAGTGAAACAGTAAGTTTGTATGTGATGTCTTGCCGTCTACGTGTGTCGTAAGAACTAGAAAAAGCCTTAGCGATCGTCTAGTCCAGTCTTTCCCAAAGTACTGTCTCAGGATGTTAATACACATAATGCATTAAAAGAATTTCATGAGCAAATAAAGTTCAAAACAGTGATTTAGATAATTAAGCAGGTGTGTTTACTGTAAGGCGAGCGGGATTTCAATAGACTGATATGTTTGTGATAGGCGATCACATATTAAATATTTAACAACCAATTCTTCAGAGATAAAGCTCTGCTTTGCAGGTGATTTCTGTGATTGACTTCTGTGGTGTAAATATTCCTACTAAGGTCCATTACCAGCCACCAACACAACATCAATGATTGTGAAGTTGTGGAGAGATGCACACAGTAACACAGTATTACTTACTCTACAATACATACAACAGACGTATACAGTCTCAAGAGTATAATAAAAACAAAATGTAGTAAAATAATTAGAAAGTATTGTTTTGAGTAATTATTACCTTGGTTTTTAATACAATTCATTTAATTTAAGTTATGTAATTTAATTTTTAATAATAACCGTATATAACATTTGGCTCATAAAATTCCTGAAAATTCAACAATTGACTTGTGCAAGTGGGAACAAGCTGGCCCCAGCACACCACTGCTTGTGATTCCCAAAGGGGCTGGGTGGGGGTCTATTACGTGGTACTCTCCAAAGTTATTTGACCCAGGACCCTTTACTCCGGTAGCATTTTATAGGATTTGTGTTCACTGGAGCATACTTTGGAAATTTCTGATCTAGTTCAACTTTGTCCTTTTTTTCCCCTTCATTTTTATTCATTGTCAAAGCTCGTATGGTTTCCTGCCTACTAGCTGGGAGTTTGACATACCATGATTCCACCGAATTCAGTTACATAAATATTTATTGGACTGCAGTTACGTACAAAATATTGTGCTCATACTGCAGAGAATTCTAGATGACTAATATACCTGCATGTGGCAGGTATATTGTAGGATAAATCTACAATGAACTGCAGTAGAAGGCAACACATATCTAATGCAGGGGAAAGGTACAAGCAGATAAGTTAGGGAGTTAGAGGAAAACAGAATCACATCCAACTGTAGATGTTACGGTGTAAGTAATCAGGTCCAAAGTGGGGCCTGAGATCCAGTGATGCCTCTTGCTTGAGGCTGGAAGAGGTACACAGGTAGACAGTGTTCTTCTTGTTCAAGGTATATTCATTCACTCATTCATTATTTCTTCAACAGACAAAAGGGGAGGTCCTGGGACAAGGCCAGTGAAGCCTATCTTTTAAAAAAATTGCATTTTTAAAAATTACCAGTTAGGGGGCTTCCCTGGTGGTCCAGTGGGTAAGACTCCGTGCTCCCAATGCAGGGGGCCCGGGTTCGATCCCTGGTTGGGGAACTGGATCCCGCATGCATTGCCGCAATTAGTCTGCATGCCACAACTAAGTAGTCCACATGCCACAACCAAGTAGTCCACATGCTGCAATGCAGACCCCGTGTGCTGCAACTAAGATCCGGCAAAGCTAAAATAAATAAATATTAAAAAAAAAAAACTTAAAAAAAATTACCAGTTAGGCTGAGTGTTCATTCCCAGACTAGCTAGCTACTTGGGTTTTCTCTTCTGTGAATTGTCTGTGTATACCCTTTGCCCACTTCTCTATAGGTTTTCCTTTTTGTTCCCCTGCCATTTTGCAGAGCTTTTTTGTATGTTCTATCATGTAAGCTATAGATGTTTGAAACCTGAAATCTTTAATTTTGATATAATCCATTAATTTTTACTTTTTTATGATTTCTGCTTTTGAGAACTTTTCCAAGAAATCCTCCAATATTTTCTCCCATTAATTTTATACCTTTATCTTCACATTTATAGTCTTAATGAGACTTAGATTTAGTGAGATTTGTGAGGTAGTCCTCCAACTCTAGTATTCGCCATGTAATGAGATAACACCATTTCTAAATAATCCATCTTTGCCCAAGAAATATACCTTATGATTTCTTTTACCTTAAATTCTGTTTTCTCTAATATTACTATTAGATTAAATATAATGCATTACATATAAATATTAAAACTGTGATTGCATCTTTATTTGGTCCATATTTAACTGTTGCATCCTTTTATCCATCACAATCTTTTCAACCTTTCTGTATATTTTAATAAAATAAAAAATATTGGAGATAACATTAACAATTAATAATATAGCTGCTGAAGATGTCTGTCTTTAGATCTCTGTTTTAATTTATATTTTAGTAATAATGGTAGTACATTGTATCTTATATATATGATAAATAATATTATATAATTATTATTATATTAGAATATATTATATATTTCTGCCATCTGATTTCATGTTTTCCATTTATCATGGCTTCTTTTTTCCGTTTCCTTTACTGCTTTCCACAGCTGTCTCACATTTTATTTTGCTTGTTTTAAAGTCGTACCTTCCTCAACACTGCTAGTTATTAGTGAAATGCAAATCAAAACTACAATGAGGTACAACCTCACACAGTCAGATGGCCATCACTAAAAAGTCTCAAAATAACAAATACTGGAGAAAAGGGAATCCTCCTACACTTGTTAGTGGGAATGTAAGTTGGCTCAGCAACTATGGAGAACAGTATGAAATTTCCTCAAAAAACTAAAAATAGAGTTGCCATACAATCCAGCAATTCCACTCCTGGGTATATATCTAGACAAAACTATAATTCAAAAAGAAGCATGTACCTGTATGTTCATAGCAGCACTATTCACAATAGCCAAAACATGGAAAGAACCTAAATGTTCATCGACAGATGAATGGATAAAGAAGTGGTACATATATACAGTAGAATACTATTGAGCCATAAAAAGAACAAAATAATGCCATTTGCAGCAACAGTGATGGAACTAGAGATTATTATACTTAAATGAAGTAAGTCAGAAAGAGAAAGACAAATACCATATGATATCACTTATATGTGGAATCTAAAATATGTCACAAATGAACCTATCTATGAAACAGAAACAGACTCACAGACATGGAGAACAGACTTGTGGTTGCCAAGCAGGAGAGGGGTAGGGAAGGGATGGAGCGGGAGTTTGGGCTTTGCAGATACAAACTATTATATATAGAATGGATAAACAACAAGGTCCTACTGTATAGCACAGGGAACTATATTCAATATCCTGAGATAAACCATAATGGAAAAGAATATGAAAAAGAACATATATATATGTATAACTGGATCACTTTGCTGTACAGCAGAAATTAATACAACATTGTAAATCAACTACACTTCAATAAAAAAGTCAACAAACCCACAGAAAAAAGAGTTGTACCTTCCATTTTTATTATTTTAACTTAAGTTAGGTTGCCCTTAATTTATTAGATTATCTCAGGGAATTATCTAGTATTTCAAGAAATACTATAAAATTCCCTCTGAAATAAGATCTTCTAATTGACTTTAATAAAAGCAAAACTTTGCTCAATTTCCCATAATCAAATACATGCACATTGAAACCACAATCAAATACTATTTTTTTAAACCTCTAAAATTGGTAAAAAATATTTTTTTAACATCCTTATTGGAGTATAATTGCTTTACAATGGTGTGTTAGTTTCTGCTTTATAACAAAGTGAATCAGCTATACGTATACACATATCCCCATATCTCCTCCCTCTTGTGTCTCCCTCCCACCCTCCCTATCCCACCCCTCTAGGTGGTCACAAAGCACGGAGCTGATCTCCCTGTACTATGTGGCTGCTTCCCACTACATTTGGTAGTGTATATATGTGCATGCCACTCTCTCACTTCGTCCCAGCTTACCCTTCTCCCTCCCCGTGTCCTCAAGTCCATTCTCTACATCTGCGTCTTTATTCCTGTGCTGTCCCTAGGTTCTTCAGAACCACAAAATTGGTAAAATTTAAAAGCTTGATAATACCCAATGTGGGGAGGTGCATGGAAACAAATATTGTTGGTTGAGGCATAGATTTTGGAGAATATTTGACAAATATCTATCAAAATTTTGAATGTACATACTCTTTGATCCATCATTTCCACTTCTAGGAATGTATCCAATGAATACAGATTTTATTGTAGCAGTGGTTGTTGTAGTAAAAATTCATGCTTTTTTCAATTTCTGTACTGTTTCAAATTCTACTGGGAGCATGTATCACTTTTATTATTAAAAATGCACTATATATAAATTTTATGTATTTTTTCAATTTTTTTTCAAAAGAGGAGAGAAATGTAAAGATGTCACAGAGCTAAAACAAAGAGTTTCTAATTTTACAAGTTTGAGAATCTCTTGACATAACGTATCACTTTAATTGTTTTCTAAATAATGTTTGTCTTAGTTTAGGCTGCTGTAACAAATCACCATAGACTAGGTGGCTTAAACAACAAACTTTTATTTCTCACAGCTCTGGAGGCTGGGAAGTCCAGGTTCAAGGTACCAGCAGATCTGGTGCGTGGTGAGGGCCCTCTTCTTGGTTTGCAGGTGGCGGTCTTCTCCTTGTATCCTCACATGGTGGAGAGAGAGAGGGCTAGCTTTCTTCCTCTTCTTATAAGGACGCTAATCCTATCATGGAGGCCTAGTTAGCTCCTAGAGGCCCCACTGCAAAATACCGTTACATTAGGGCTGTAAAGTGTGAATTTTAGGGGGACACTAACATTCAGTTCATAGCAATATTTTATTTCAATGAAATAAAAATGGGGTTTTCTCTATTCTTATATCATCTTTTATTTGAGTGCTTCAAATATTCAATACAGTTTTCCTATTTTATTTTTATAGCTGGGTTACCAAAGCTATAGGAAGAATCTAAAATAGCTTAACTAAGATCCCACATTGAGTAGGCCTACTGACTATTGTCATCTCTTGCGTGTGTGTAGGGGGGACCGTGTTCATCAGAGACACAGCACAGAGGTAATAGCGATTCTCATTCCTCAGTCATCATTCAGTTCTTTGCATCTCTATCCCAAGAGGAAAAACCCTAACAAGAGCCATGAAAGGGCCCATATTTACTTTGGAATCATTCCATTTATTTTTCCTTTCATGGACCATTCAAATTGTAACTATTGGTCAGTCATCTATGTGGCTTGGTAATCAATGAAATTTGATCATTTAAGTGGCCTTCCATTAGAAAAAAATGCCCAATATTCCATGAAATTATAATTTTGCCTTGCATTCTTGAAACAGGCCTAGAAGCCACAGAATGAAAGCAATGGGAAGTGTGAGTTTGGAACAGGCAGGTCCGTGAAGCCATGTTCCCAAGGTCTGGAAGCAGAGGTTTGGCAATGGAATTCACAGACTCAAGAGGGCATCAGAATGGGGAGCCCAAGCAGCCCCCATTTCCGGCTTTGATTTATGTTGCATTCAGATAAAATACCTTGCTTACTGAATGCTGCTTTGGCTTAATTTCAGCAGAGTAGCAATTCTTAATCCAAAGCAGTCAAGAAGAATTTGTTCAGTGGTCAAACAGCATTCTTCTGAATACTTGGAAATCACAAAGGTCCGCTGTTGCACAATATTCTCTAGCAAACAAGGCAGAGAAAACTGGTAAACGTGCCAGACTATGCCAGGGTCAGCCCTGACAGCCCCAAAACTGACCGAGACTCCAGAGAAGTGCATGTCTCCATTGCCTCAGCTGTGAGATAGGTACATGATACAACTTTACGCTGAAATCTGAAATTGTACTCTTACAGGTGAGTATATATGTGTGTGTGTGTGTGTATGTGTGTGTATGTTCACAATTCACCCACTTTACAACTGCCGTTTCAGTTTAGTCAAAGGTGGCAGAAATAACTTTGATTAATCCTGAATTTTTAAAGAATATATTATTCACTACTGCCTCTCAGCCTCCAAAGCACTTTGTCCATGTTTTCTTTAATGTATACATCACATTCTGTCATCATTAGTAATCTATCCATCTATCTTCCCAGATAGACTTTAAATTCCTTGGGGATAGAGACTGTATCTTCATCTTTATATTTTCAAAGTCCAGTGCAATGCTTGGCATATATTAGACACTGTATAATGTCTAAGGAATGAAGCTATAGACCAACAACTGAAGTCTTCCTACATTCTGATCATGCAGTTACAAGATACTTTGAAAGAGTAAATATAACATTCACTATGCATAGATTCAAAGCAGGTATGTGATAGAATGTTAGAAGATAAGACATAGCAGGGGACTCTTCACTGAATGGCAAAGGAAAATAATATACATCATCATCTTTAGATTTGAACAAAATTGAGGCCAATTTCCTTTTCCATCATTTATTATCTAAATTCTTGGCCACTAAGGTGACTGGAATGTCAAAGGCAGTACAAATTTGCATGATTTAAAAATATATTCCTTAACTTCTTAGGGATAGTAATCAGGTCGCAGAAAAAGCCAGTGGCACAGGTCAATTTCAATTCTCACTTTTTGCTCACAAAATTTCCCTATATGAGAAGAAATTATTTGAATTTTTACCCATCTTGAACCATTAATCTCAGTAATTTAATTTTACTGAATGTACATTTCTTATATCAAATTAATTTAAAGAACAGAGTACACAGTGCCAATTGCATTCCTAAATTTCAGTTACAACCACTACTCATTTATATAATGGTAACTTAAAAGGAGAATTTGTATATATTTATATATACTAACATATTCATAGTAGACCTGTGTGTTGAAAGGGACTTGTACTTCCATAGAGCAGTACCACTTCTTCATTTTTCAAGGCGGTCTGGAGGAACTAAATTGAATTGGTGGGATTTTAGGAATGAATCTTTAGACAGTTTGGTGTAATCGGTTAATATTTTTAAAGAGATGGGGATGATTGATTAATACTTTCTAACGAAGAGAGAATCCTGTGTTGGATGAGTAATTTTCCTTAGTCTGAGATTCAGTACCAACACTTTTGGTGCTTACTCATCAAGGAGATTTGGGGGAGCGGGTAGTGGGTAGCCAGGAGTGCAGCAACTGACACCTGCTACACAGCATCTAAAAATCTCAGAAAGTCAAGAACTTAGGACACAAGAGAAATATAGATGAAATAAACATGAATAATGAGGGCAGGTACTTTCATTTCTTAGATGTAATGATAACATCATTTATGAAAAAACTGTGTAAGGTTATTCTCTGATATGGACCAGTCCTTGAGGACCTAAAGGAGAGCAAGGTAGGGCTTGGGAAAAGGGGCAGGGAAAAGGGGACCTGGTTCTAGATCAGCTGAATGTCTCTCACCCCCAAATTTGGGGGTGACTTGGAAAGTGGGAGGAGCACTCTGAGTGGCAGCCCTTGAATTCTCAGAAGGGATGAAGCGCTCCACCCAATATGAGGTGAGGCTCTGTGGTCTGGTATTCCCACTGCAATGCAATTCTGTTTTGTAAGATTCTGGTCTTCTTCTGGATGGGAATATCAAGCTGCCTGTCTTTCTAGATATTGTCTGCCTAACTACTGTTATCTCATGAACAAGATTATTTCCCTCACCCCAAGACACCACTAAGCTTAAGGGATTGCCAAATATCTAGATGGGTAGAAGGGAAAAGGAATGAGCTTCTAGAGCTTGTTCAGCTGAAACTGGGAGAATGTGCATTCTTATTATTTATTCTCAGTAAGACCCCAATACTTGATATCACTAGGATGAGTTCCTTGCAGCTGATGAAATCTCACCAGAACATTCGTTTTTGTATCCTCCCATCTTGACACCATTCCTGGTGTCTGAATTATATTTGTTGACTGGAAGTGAATTAAATTCAACTGACCTTCCTGAACTATTTTTGCTTTCATCCCTCAAAAGGATGAAACATAGGACGTCTCTCAACTAGCAGGTAATGTTGATGTTATTGTTGACGGCAAATATACTTTAATTAAGCATCACTTTAAGGTTTTCGTCCTTTGTCTCGTAACAGCCTCTGTGAGGTAGATAGGTAGTTTCAGTGGTACATTCCTGCTTGAGTAGCCTCCCTAATTCTTAGAGGCTATCTAAGCATTCAAATTAAATTTAGCTGAATACAAATGTACTTCCCTGCCTTGTTTCAAAGTCCTGTACAAAAAACACAAACCAAAACAAAACAAAAAACAAAAACAGAAGAAAGGACTTCAAAAGTTTTCCCCTCACTTTCCAACTTTCAAAGCACCCTATTCTATGCATATTTTTTTCTGAGATAGTTCAAATTAATGTAATTCTAAAATAGTATTTTAGATCACTTCTTAAAATTGGTTCTCTCAAGATTGGTATGGCCACAGAGCAAAGGCTAAATCTGATGTGTTTGCTGCTGAATCCCCTGGAACAGAGCCTGGCACTCACTCACCACTAGTTGAATGAAAGAATGTTAGAATTTTGTTCTTTTTTAATTAAAGTGTGCCTGACCTTACAGATCCAAATGCCCAGTTCAGAGTTCTTACGTTGGAAGGCTATACACTTATTCCAATGATTCTGCCATTATTCTAATCCCTTTTGGAATTCTCTTATTGGAATTCATGTCTTAGACCAAGGCATGTGGTTTTGAAGGATTTATTGGTGGCGAACTTGGTTGTAAGATCTGCTATTTAGAAAATGCAAAATGCATCTGGAGCCCAGTCTGGTAAGTAAGTTAAGTAATTTAACTTTTTAATCTCATTCATATGTGATTAGAAACTAACAAGACTAATTTTCTGATGCATTCCATAAACTATATCTGAGATCAATTCCAAACAGGAATTCCACAGATGTTTTGAAGAATGGTGGTACCACTGGAATAAGTGTATAATCTAGGTGGGCAAACACCTTAAATGGAACTACATTCCCCTTATGTTTCTTTAAAAAAATCTTTTGAAGTTTTGTCACATTAGAAAAACAAAATTCCAAGTGGTCCTTATTCCATATTTACAAGCAGTGCCTGTAGATTATTTGGAACTGACAGTGGCTGAGCCCATCCATTTCATTACCTGGACCAGTGGTCCTGATTGCCTTGATGAGTTTGAGTCTGTGGTCATCTTTGCTGGTTCTTCAGGGTACCAGCAGTTATGTTTTTACTGGAATTAAAATAATGAGCTTCTATGCTACCTATTAACTTCCTGCATGCTGAGATGAGAATAGGTTGAGGCTGTGGAAAAATGCTGATGTACTTAAAATAAAGAACTAAAATAGCCATATAAACAAACCTCAGGGAATTTTAACCAAGAAATTATTGCCAAATAAATCCTCAGCCTGTCAAAATGCTGAATATTTTATTTCGAAAAGGAACTATATTTTTAGTCTCTGCCATGCTTGTCAACACTCTAATAATAAACTTAACATTTGTTAAAAAAAAAAAAAAAAAAGATGGGATTGACGATTTTCACAAACCCTACCAGCCTCACTATGCATCAGTGGAAGCAGAAATGCACAATTGACTACTGGTGATCACAAACGTTAGGTTGGGGTATTTGTAGTTCATAACAAAGAGTAAGAAAATAAACAACTGCTGTCAGATGGCAGTCCCACGGAAACTGCTGGTTTCTGTGGGTAATTCCCACAAGAACAAAAGATAAACTGAAAACAAAAGCAAACTCTGGTCATGTTTCATGGTAGTTCACTAGCAGTTTCTTCTCTCTCTTTCCCCCTTTAGTATTCATTTTACTGAACCCACTGTTGTAAGGTGGAGAGCTGAAGTAACAAATCAGAAAATTCAGGCAGCAAGACCATTAGAATATATACAGGCATACCTTGTTTTATTGCTCTTTGCTTTATTACCCTTTGCAGGTATTGTGTTTTTTACAAATTGAACATTTGCAGAAGCCTTAACTTGGGCAAGTCTGTAAGCATCATTTCCCAACAGCATTTGCTTACTTTGTGTCTCTGTGTCACGTCTTGGTAATTCTCATGGTATTTCAAACTTTTTCATCATTATTATATTTGTTATGGTGTTCTGTGATCACTGATCTTTGATTTTACCATTGTAATTGTTTTGGCATTTTTTAGCAGTAAAGTAGTTTTAAATTAAGGTATGTACATTTAAAAAAACATAAAGCTATTGTACACTAAGTAGACTACAGTATAGTGTAAATATAACTTTTATATACACTGGGAAACCAAAAAATTTATGTGACTCACTTTATTGTGATATATGCTTTATTGTGGTGATCTGGAACTGAACCCACAATATCTCCAAGGTTGCCTGGTATTTTAAACATATTTTATCTTATAAAGCCAATGTAAATCTGTCTTAGACAATTAGGAAAATAAAATAACAGTCAAGAAGAAATTTAAAATTAACATGTCCCCACCGTTCAGAAATAATCACTGTTAAAATTTTGATATACTTTCTTCTCATCTTCTTTAAATGCATTATATCTAATAATTTAAGATAAAATTAGGAGTAGACATATAGCTTTGCATTTTGGTTTTTTCCTTTAGAATATTATAAACATTTCCCCATGTTAGTAAATAGTCTTCAAAAAGATGATTTTTAAAGGCTTCATGAAAGCCAACCACGTGCATAGAACATAAATTTGTCATTGAAATTCCTATTGATAGATATCTGGGTTTTTTTCCAGTTATACAGATCTACAATGAATACTTTTCTCTATAACATTTTGTGTACTGTTCTGATTATTTCCTTAGTATATCTTCTGAGAAATCAATTTCCTCAGTCAAGGGATTATTTGCATGCTTTTAATTAATATATTTTTGGTTAAAAATAAAAGGTGCTTCTTCTGAAATACTGAAAAATACTGTAATAGTTCCTCCCCACTTACTTTTTTTCAAAAATAAATATTATATACCTGAAACTTGGGATTATTAGTCCCATCTCTATTGGGTACTTCTATGCAAAACCAAATATAATGTACAGGTTCACTAAGATGGACAGTTTGCCTCTCATCTCACCGTCTGCCACAGGGGATAGGGTTGGATGTGCTAAGAGGTTCAAATGTGAATGCAAGAAGTGTGGTAAATATGTTTGGGGTGACTGCAAAGCCCATCCCTCATTCTTACAAATACCTTCATAGACTTTGATTAAGTGCAGGATTGGGCAACTATTTTTGTAACAGTAGATCAGGGGCTTCTGACTCAACCTGAAGGATTCAGGTATAAATCACAAAAATTTGACTTAAGAGACAAAGAGACGCTGTTGTTCCATGGACATTTTTTCAACTAGAAGACTGGACCAGTGCAGCCGTATTGGGGCCATGAGTACTGTGAGTAAACCGAGAGCCAGTCTGTTAAGAGAAGCCAGAGGATGGAGCAAAGGCACAGAGGGAAGTAGAGGTGAGAAACCATCAGGGTGGGGTTGGGGAAGGTGGAAAAAAGAGACAGATCAAGCATGCATTTGGTTACCAACAGAACTTCCTAGGTATACATTGTCAAGCTTCATGAAATACTCCTTTCTTCTTGCAATAAACAACCCCTTTACTCAAGCTGACTGAAATGACCAAATTGTCCCGACCAAAACAAAGGGACGGATGTTGATCAATCTTCTGACCACCACAGTCTCAGGCACATGCTCTTTGCTTATATGGCCTGGTGTTGGTCAATAAAATTTAAAGAACAAGGACAAATTAAAGCAATGCATAACTGCTGAATATACCTTAATTTGAAAATGTGATGGATTTTTCTTCTATGGATAAGTCTCTATCGGTCAAAACACATAAATTTATTCCCACCAAATGAGTCAGCTGGGATTTAAAAAAGCAAAAACTTCAAAAAACCCAAACACCTCCCAATTGTTCTGGAGAATAAAAAAGGAGCTAGTCTGTCTTATTGGCTTGTACTAACAAAAATTAACCCCCCAAACTTAGTTTCAATATATTTAAAACAATAATATTAGCTGTTTCTGCTAGCCCAGTGGGAATAGAGTTGTAATAAACTGGATATTGTCTGGATTGGTGTGATTTTTAACCCAGCAGGGGACTGAAAAATACTTGTTACATAGTCCAAGGTTGAAATAGTAAGAGCCAGGTGCTCTCTTATTCATGTTTTTCCGAGAAGGTCTCTGTGAATAGAAGACTGTGAACCTGGCCATGTGCAGCTGGGACAGCTTCCCTTCCCCCATCCCCCATCGCTACCTGGGTAATATATGTACTGGAGCTAAGACGAGGTTCTGTGGAGACTGCAGTGTCTTTGGTTGGCTTTGGTTTTTGCTTCTATTTTGGAATTGCAAAGTGTGGGTGGGGAGAGGATGATGTGGTTGTTCAGAGACCCGGCAAGGACACGAGCAGAATCTGATGCTTCTCCTTCTCTGTCTTCTTCCAAAATCTTAAATACTGTCGTATCTTAGATCTGGTTTCTCGGCAAAGCCTCATAGAAAAGCTATTTCTCCAAACTCTACACCCAGAAAATTGCGGCTGTGTCCCGCCGGAGGCTTCTTGCGGGATGTCACCCATGTCTGCCTGTGTGTACGTGAAACACAGCTGAACACCACAGCTTTGGGGTCTCAAGCAAGCCATTCATTTAAAAATACTTATGCTGAAACTAATGATGCCTCTGCTGCATGAGTGAACTTGTTTATGAAAATATATCAGATATTGATGTGGGACCACCAAAAATATTTGGGTGGAACTTAGGGGCTCCCAAGGTCGTACATCAACAGGTAGGGGCAATAACTGATTAGATTACTACTATTTGGGGAACAGCATCTGTGTCCCCCCAGTGAGGTCGACCCTGGATACAGATAAAAGCAGTGACATTTTACATGATCTTAAGCTAGTTATAATGAGCTGTTATCAACTGAGTGTGTTCCCCTAAAATTCAGATGTTGAAGCCTAATCCCCAGTGTGATAGTATTTGAAGGTGGGGATTCTGGGAGGTAATTAGGTCATGGGGATGGAGTCCTCACGCTAGAATTAATGCCCTAAGAGAAGGGACACAAGAGAGATGACGGCTGCCTTGGCCAGTGAGGGTGCAGCAAGAAGGTGGCTGTCTACAAGCCAGGAAGCCGGCCTTTACCAGGCACCGGCCCTGCTGGCACCTTGATCTAAGACTTCCCAGCCTCCATAACTGTGAGGAATAAATTTTGGTTGTTTAAGCCACCCAGGCTATGGTATCTTGTTATAGTAGCCCAAACTAAGACACAGGCACTGAACTAATTTTATTTATCAACCCCTGCTTGTCAGAAACAATTGAGAAATTCCCTTACCCATAGTTTCAAGATGTCTGTAATTTTTTTCTTTATTGGAGAGACTTCATATTCTAAGAATAATTTTTGTCTCTGGCTCATCTTCTAACTGAGTGTCCAATTCCTTTCTGAATTTACGATTTAGAGCATTAATTTCCCATCCCTGGGTTTGCCTTGTGTAAATTAAGAATTATAGAAATGATAAAATATATGACAAGAAACATATTAAGAGGATACAGAATTTCACAAATGAAAAGATATTAAAATGTTGCAATCTGATGTTGGTCACAGAGTACAAACTTTCAGTTGCTAGATGAATATGTTCTGGAGATCTAATGCACATGGTGAATGTAATAATGATATAACGTATACTTGAAATTTGCTAAGAAAGAAGATCTCAAGTGTTCTCCCCACTCTCCCCGCACACAAAATATAACTATGTGAGTGATGCATCTGTTAATTAGCTTTATTGTGGTAATCATTTCACAACATATATATATCAAAACGTCATATTGTATACCTTAAATATATACAATTTTTTTTAATTTTTTTAAATTATTTTTTAACATCTTTATTGGAGTATAATTGCTATACAATGCTGTGTTAGTTTCTGCTTTATAACAAAGTGAATCAGCTATACATATACATATATCCCCATATCTCCTCTCTTTTGCGTCTCTCTCCCACCCTCCCTATCCCACCTCTCTACATGGTCACAAAGCACCAACCTGATCTCGCTGTGCTATGTAGCTGCTTCCCACTAGCAATCTATTTTACATTTGGTAGTGTGTATATGTCCATGCCACTCTCTCACTTCGTCCCAGCTTACCTTCTCCCTCCCTGTGTCCTCAAGTCCAATCTCTACGTCTGCATCTTTATTCCTGTCCTGCCCCTAGGTTCTTCAGAACCTTTTTTTTTTTTTTTTTAGATTCCATATATATGTGTTAGCATACGGTATTTGTTTTTCTCTTTCTGACTTACTTCACTCTGCATGACGAACTCTATGTCTGTCCACCTCACTACAGATAACTCGATTTCATTTCTTTTTATGGCTAATATTCCATTGTATATATGTGCCACATCTTCTTTATCCACTCATCTGTCGATGGACACTTAGGTTGCTTCCATGTCCTGGCAAGTGTAAATAGTGCTGCAATGAACATTGTGGTACATGACTCTTTTTTTTTTTTATTTATTTTTTTTTAAATTTTTTTGCGGTATGTGGGCCTCTCACTGTTGTGGCCTCTCCCATTGCGGAGCACAGGCTCCGGACGCGCAGGCTCAACAGCCATGGCTCACAGGCCCAGCTGCTCCGCAGCATGTGGGATCTTCCCGGACTGGGGCATGAACCCGTGTCCCCTGCATTGGCAGGCGGACTCTCAACCACTGCGCCACCAGGGAAGCCCCATGACTCTTTTTGAATTACGGTTTTCTCAGGGTATATGCCCAGTAGTGGGATTGCTGGGCCATATGGTAGTTTTATTTTTAGTTTTTTAAGGAATCTCCATAGTGTTCTCCATAGTGGCTGTATCAATTTACATTCCCGCCAACAGTGCAAGAGGGTTCCCTTTTCTCCACACCCTCTCCAGCATTTATTGCTTGTAGATTTTTTGATGATGGACATTCTGACTGGTGTGAGGTGATACCTCATTGTAGTTTTGATTTGCATTTTTCTGACGACTAGTGATGTTGAGCAACCTTTCATGTGTTTGTTGCCAATCTGTATATCTTCTTTGGAGAAATGTCTATTTAGGTCTTCTGTCCATTTTTGGATTGGGTCTTTTGTTTTTTTGATATGGAGCTGCATGAGCTGCTTGTAAATTTTGGAGATTAATCCTTTGTCAGTTGCTCCATTTGCAAATATTTTCTCTCATTCTGAAGGTTGTCTTTTCATCTTTTTTTTTTTTTTTTTTTTTTTTGCGGTACGCGGGCCTCTCACTGTTGTGGTCTCTCCCATTGCGGAACACAGGCTCCGGATGCGCAGGCTCAGCGGCCATGGCTCACGGGCCCAGCCACTCCGCGTCATGTGGGATCCTCCCGGACCGGGGCACGAACCCGTGTCCCCTGCATCGGCAGGCGGACTCTCAACCACTGTGCCACCAGGGAAGCCCTTCATCTTGTTTATGTTTTCCTTTGCTGTGCAAAAAGCTTTTAAGTTTCATTAGGTCCCATTTGTTTATTTTTGTTTTTATTGCCATTACTCTAGGAGGTGGGTCAAAAAGGATCTTGCTGTGATTTATGTCATAGAGTGTTCTGCCTATGTTTTCCTCTAAGAGTTTTATAGTGTCTGGCCTCACATTTAGGTCTTTAATCCATTTTGAGTTTATTTTTATGTATGGTGTTAGGGAGTGTTCTAATTTCATTCCTTTATATGTAGCTGTTCAGTTTTCCCAGCACCACTTTTTGAAGAGGCTGTCTTTTCTGCATTGTATATTCTTGCCACCTTTATCAAAGGTAAGGTGACCATATGTGCATGGGTTTATCTCTGGGCTTTCTATCCTGTCCCATTGATCTATATTTCTGCTTTTGTGCCAGTACCATACTGTCTTGATTACTGTAGCTTTGTAGTATAGTCTGAAGTCTGGGAGCCTGATTCCTCCAGCTCCATTTTTCTTTCTCAAGATTGCTTTGGCTATTTGGGGTCCTTTTTGTTTCCATACAAATTGTGAAATTTTTGGTTCTAGTTCTCTGAAAAATACCAGTGGTAGTTTGATAGGGATTGCACTGAATGTGTAGATTGCTTTGGGTAGCATAGTCATTTTCACAGTGTTGATTCTTCTAATCCAAGAGCATTGTGTATCTCTCCATCTGTCATCTTTAATTTCTTTCATCAGTATCTTATACTTTTCTGAATACAGGCCTTTTGTCTCCTTAGGTAGGTTTATTTCTAGATATTTTATTCCTTTTGTTGCAATCGTACATGGGAGTGTTTCCTTAATTTCTCTTTCAGAATCTTCATCATTAGTGTATAGGAATGAAAGAGATTTCTGTGCATTAATTTTGTATCCTGCTACTTTACCAAATTCATTGATTAGCTCTAGTAGTTTTCTGGTGGCATCTTTAGGATTCTCTATGTATAATATCATGTCATCCGCAAACAGTGATAGCTTTACTTCTTCCTTTCTGATTTGGGTTCCATTTATTTCTTTTTCTTCTCTGATTGCTGTGGCTAAAACTTCCAAAACTATATTGAATAATAGTGGTGAGAGTGGACAACTTTGTGTTGTTCCTGATCTTAGAGGAAATGGTTTCAGTTTTTCTCCATTGATGTTGGCTGTGGGTTTGTCATATATGGCCTTTATTATGTTAAGGTAAGTCCTTCTTTGCCTATTTTCTGGAGGGTTTTTTTTTTATCATAAATGCGTGTTGAATTTTGTCAAAAGCTTTTTCAGCATCTATTGAGATGATCATATGGTTTTTCTCCTTCAATTTGTTAATATGGCGTATCACACTGATTGATTTGCATATATTGAAGAATCCTTGCATTCCTGGGACAAACCCCACTTGATCATGGTGTGTGATCCTTTTAATGTGCTATTGGATTTTGTTTGCTAGTATTTTGTTGAGGATTTTTGCATCTATGTTCATCAGCGATATTGGCCTGTAGTTTTCTTTCTTTGTGACATCTTTGTCTGGTTTTGGTATCAGGGTGAAGGTGGACTTGTAGAATGAGTTTGGGAGTTTCCCCCCTCTGCTATACTTTGGAAGTGTTTGAGAAGGATAGGTGTTAGCTCTTCTCTAAATGTTTGATAGAATTTGCTTGTGAAGCCATCTGGTCCTGGGCTTTTGTTTGTTGGAAGATTTTTAATCACAGTCTCAATTTCAATGCTCTGATTGTTTATATTTATTTATATTGTTTATATTTTCTATTTCTATTTCTATTTCTATTTTCTATTTCTTCCTGGTTCAGTCTCAGAAGGTTGTGCTTTTCTAAGAATTTGTCCATTTCTTCCAGGTTGTCCATTTTATTGGCATATAGTTGCTTGTAGTAATCTCTCATGATCCTTTGTATTCCTGCAGTGTCAGTTGTTACTTCTCCTTTTACATTTCTAATTCTATTGATTTGAGTCTTCTCCCTTTTTTTCTTGATGAGTCTGGCTAATGGCTTATCAATTTTGTTTATCTTCTCAAAGAATCCACTTTTAGTTTTATTGATTGTTGCTATTGTTTCCTTCATTTATTTTTCATTTATTTCTGATCTGATCTTTATGATTTCTTTCCTTCTGCTAACTTTTGCATTTTTTGGTTCTTCTTTCTCTAATTGCTTTAGGTGTAAGGTTAGGTTGTTTATTTGAGATATTTCTTTTTTCTTGAGGTAGAATTGTATTGCTATAGACTTCCCTCTTAGAAGTGCTTTTGCTGCATCCCATAGGTTTTGGGTCATTGTGTTTTCATTGTCATTTGTTTAGGTATTTTTTGATTTCCTCTTTTATTTCTTCAGTAATCTCTTGATTCTTTAGTAGTGTATTGTTTAGCCTCCATGTGTTTGTATTTTTTACAGACTTTTTCCTGTAATTGATATCTAGTGTCATAGCATTGTGGTTGGAAAAGATACTTGATATGATTTCAATTTTCTTAAGTTTACCAAGGTTTGATTTGTGACCCAAGATATGATCTATCCTGGAGAATGTTCCCTGAGCACCTGAGAAGAAAGTTTATTCTGTTGTTTGGGGATGGAATGTCCTATAAATATCAATTAAGTGCATCTTGTTTAATGTATTATTTAAAGCTTGTGTTTCCTTATTTATTTTCATTTAGGACGATCTGTCCATTGGTGAAAGTGGGGTGTTGAAGTCCCCTACTATCTTGTGTTACTGTCGATTTCCCCTTTTATGGCTGTTAGCATTTGCCTTATGTATTGAGATGCTCTTATATTGGGTGCATAAATATTTACAATTGTTATATCTTCTTCTTGGATTGATCCCTTGATTGTTATGTAGTGTCCTTCTATGTCTCCTGTTAATAGTTTTTATTTTCAAATCTATATTGTCTGATATAAGAATTGCTACTCCAGCTTTCTTTTTATTTCCATTTGCATGGAATATCTTTTTCCATCCCCTCACTTTCAGTCTGTATGTGTCCTTAGGTCTGAAGTGGGTCTCGTGTAGACAGCATATATACGGGTTTTGTTTTTGTATCCATTCAGCCAGCCTATGTCTTTTGGTGGGAGCATTTAAGCCATTTACATTTAAGGTAGGTATTGATATGTATGTTCCTATTATTGTTTTCTTAATTATTTTGGGTTTGTTATTGTAGGTCATTTCCTTCTCTTGTGTTTCCTGCCTAGAGAAGTTCCTTTAGCATTTGTTGTAAAGCTGGTTTGGTGGTGCTGAATTCTCTTAGGTTTTGCTTCTCTGTAAAGGTTTTATTTTCTCTGTGGAATCTGAATGAAATCCTTGCTGGGTAGAGTAATCTTGGTTGTAGGTTTTTCCGTTTCATCACTTTAAATATGTCCTGCCACTCCCTTCTGGCTTGCAGAGTTTCTGCTGAAAGATCAGCTGTTAACCTTATGGGGATTCCCTTGTATGTTATGCATTGTTTTACCCTTGCTGCTTTTAATATTTTTTCTTGGTATTTAATTTTTGATAGTTTGATTAATGTGTATTTTGATGTGTTTCTCCTTGGATTTATCCTGTATGGGACTCTCTGTGCTTCCTGGACTCGACTGACTATTTCCTTTCCCATATTAGGGAAGTTTTCAACTATAATCTCTTCAAATATTTTCACAGTCCCTTTCTTTTTCTCTTCTTGTGGGACTGCTATAATTTGAATGTTGGTGCACTTAATGTTGTCCCAGAGGTCTCTGAGACTGTTCTCAAATCTTTTCATTCTTTTTTTCTTTATTCTGCTGTGTGGTAGTTATTTCCACTATTTTATCTTCCAGGTCACTTATCCATTTTTCTGCCTCAGTTATTCTGCTATTGATTCCTTCTAGAGAGTTTTTAATTTCATTTATTGTGTTGTTCATCATTCTTTGTTTGCTCTTTAGTTCTTCTAGGTCCTTGTTAAATGTTTCTTGTATTTTCTCCATTCTATTTCCCATATTTTGGATATCTTTACTATCATTACTCTGAATTCTTATTCAGGCAGACCACCTATTTCCTCCTCATTTGTTTGGTCTGGTGGGTTTTTACCTTGCTCCTTCATCTGCTGTGTGTTTCTCTGTCTTATTTTGCTTAACTTACTGTGTTTGGGCTGTCCTTTTCACAGGCTGCAGGTTCATAGATCCCATTGTTTTTGGTGTCTGCCCCCAGTGCCTAAGGTTGGTTCAGTGGGTTGTGTAGGTTTCCTGGTGGAGGGGACTTGTTCCTGGGTTTTGGTGGATGAACCTGGATCTTGTCTTTCTGGTGGGTAGGACCACGTACAGTGGTGTGTTTTGGGGTGTCTGTTACCTTATTATGATTTTAGGCAGCCTCTCTGCTAATGGGTGGGGTTGTATTCCTGTCTTGCTCGTTGTTTGGCATAGGGTGTCCAGCACTATAGCTTGCTGGTCATTGAGTGGAGCTAGGTCTTAGCGTTGAGATGGAGATCTCTGGGAGAACTTTTGCCGTTTGATGTTGCATGGAACTGGGAGGTCTCTGGTGGACCAATGTCCCGAACTCAGCTATCCCACCTCAAAGGCAGAGGACTGACACCCAGCTAGGTCACCAAGACCCTGTCAGCCACATGGCTCAGAAGAAAAGGGAGTAAAAAAGAAAGAAAGAAAAAAAAATTATTAAATATAAAATTAAAAGTAATTAAAAAAAGGAAAAAAAGAAAGAAAGAAGAGAGCAACCAAACCAAAAAACAAATCCACCAATGATAACAAGCACTAAAAACTATACTAAAAAAAAAACAAAAACAAAGGACAGACAGAACCCTAGGGCAAATGATAAAAGCAAAGCTCTACAGACAAAATCACACAAAGAAGCATACACATACACACTCACAAAAAGAGAAAAAGAAAAAATATATATTTTTTTTTAAAAAAAGGAAGAGAGCAACCAAATCAATAAACAAATCTACTAGTGATAATAAACTCTAAATACTAAACTAAGATAAACGTAAAACCAGAAACAAATTAGATGCAGAAAGCAAACCCCAAATCTACAGTTGCTCCCAAAGTCCACTGCCTCAATTTTGGGATGATACGTTGTCTATTCAGGTATTCCAGATATGCAGTGTACCTCAAGTTGATTGTGGAGATTTAATCCGCTGCTCCTGAGGCTGCACGGAGAAATTTCCCTTTCTCTTCTTTGTTCACACAGCTCCTGGGTTTCAGCTTTGGATTTGGCCCCACGTATGCGTGTAGGTGGCCTGAGGGTGTCTGTTCTTCACCTAGACAGGACGGGGTTAAAGGAGCAGCTGATTCGGGGGCTCTGGCTCACTCAGACCGGGGGAGGGAGGGCTACAGATGTGGGACAAACCTGCGGCGGCAGAGGCCGGCGTGACGTTGCACTAGCCTGAGGCGCGCCGTGTGTTCTCCCGGGGAAGTTGTCCCTGGATCACGGGACCCTGGCAGTGGCGGGCTGCACAGGCTCCTCGGGAGGGGACATGGGGATAGTGACCTGTGCTTGCACACAGCCTTCTTGGTGGCTCCAGCAGCAGCCTTAGCATCTCATGCCCGTCTCTGGGGTCCACGCTGATAGCCGCGGCTCGTGCCCACCTCTGGAGCTCGTTTAGGTCGTGCTCTGAATCCTCTCTCCTCACGCAACCCTAAACAATGGTCTCTTCCCTCTTCTGCAGCTCCAGACTTTTTCCCGGACTCCCTCCTGGCTAGCTGTGGCACATTAGCCCCCTTCAGGCTGTGCTCACGCAGCCAACCCCAGTCCTCTCCCTGGGATCCGACCTCCAAAGCCCGAGCCTCAGCTCCCAGCCCTGCCCGCCCCGGCGGGTGAGCAGACAAGCCTCTCGGGCTGGTGAGTGCTGGTCGGCACCGATCCTCCGTGCGGGAATCTCTCCACTTTGCCCTCCACACCCCTGTTGCTGCGCTCTCCTCTGTGGCTCCAATGCTTCCTCCCCTCCACTGTCCCGCCCCCGTATCCACCAGTGAAGGGGCTTCCTAGTGTGTGGAAACCTTTCCTCCTTCACGGCTCCCTCCCACTGGTGCAGGTCCCGTCCCTATTCTTTTGTCTCTCTTTTTTCTTTTTTCTTTTGCCCTACCCAGGTATATGGGTAGTTTCTTGCTTTTTGGGAAGTCTGAGGTCTTCTGCCAGCGTTCAGTGGGTGTTCTGTAGGAGTTATTCCACATGTAGTTGTATTTCTGATGTATTTGTGGGGAGGAAGGTGATCTCCACATCTTAGGTCTCCTACAATTTTTATTTGTTAATCATACCTCAATAAAGCTAAAAAAAAACCCAAAGCAAACAAAAAAGTTACATATGCAAAGAGTTTTATATCACATCATTGATTGTATTAATAAAAGAATGTAGACAATATAAATATTTATTAGTAGAGGAGTACTTACCTAAATTATGGTACATATATTCATACAATGAAAACCAATACACCCATTAAAGAGACTGAGGAAGTTCCTTATAAACTGATCTGAAAAAGATTTCCTGTTGGGTAAAAAAAAAATGTTGCAATCTGGGTGGGGCACGGAATTGGAGGAGAGTGTGGGTAAGCAGAAAAATATTATGAAGATATTTTAGTAAATGATTGGGTAAGCTGACAGAGACTAAGGTTAAACGAGGGCTCCTCTTGTTGGCCTGTAGCTTGGGTAGTATTTTTCCCTGCCAGCCCAATGGTACATTGTTACATCCAGCCAGAAGTGCTAATGCTGGTCTTCATTGAATATGTTTGTAAATCCAGGATAAAGAGATTAATGTAATATTGATGTTGTTATGTAAGATATGTATTTGTGGGGATCATATGAACATAATGTGTTGTCATTACTATGCTACTTTGAATATACTTTATCTGATTTTAAGATGTGAGATTAAGATTAATGGTTTCCTATATTTTAAAGTTTATTAGAGTCACAATAGTGACTAACAAAATAAATTTGTTAAATTTACTTGACAGGCATTTGACAAGATGTACTAATTATAGATGTGCTAAATATATAATTGCAGTATGAAATGTCTAAGGAAATTTTGTTGGTAATTTAAAAGAGGAGAAATTAGTCCTTTAATTTATGAGTTAATTTAAATATTAATCAAGAAACATAAAAACAACTTTTCTTATTTTTGGACAATTACTCTATTTCTTAAAAAAAATAGAAACAATTTTGCAAGTTGAATTTAAACGTTCATAAAAACTGAGATTCTTAATTTATAGCTTTAATAAATTCAGCACTAATTTTTTTTTTTTTGTGGTACGCGGGCCTCTCACTGTTGTGGCCTCTCCTGTTGAGGAGCACAAGCTCTGGACGCGCAGGCTCAGTGCCCATGGATCACAGACCCAGCCGCTCCACGGCATGCGGGATCTTCCCGGACCGGGGCACAAACCTGTGTCCCCTTCATAGGCAGGCAGACTCTCAACCACTGTGCCACCAGGGAAGCCCCAAATTCAGCACTAATTTTTAGCTCTGCTACAGAAAACTTTTCTTTAAGGACACAAAAATTCTCTTTTAAAAACTCCATTGATCATTCCCATTGTGATATCAGAGATAGAGTTACTTAAGTGCTTGAGATGGAAAAAGCTCAGAGAAAACCATAAGTTAATTGTCTCTGACTTTTAAAATCCCTCCCCTATCTCCAGTTTAGCATACCTTCCTTCAATATTGGTAATCTTGACACTGAAGCATGACTGACATTGACCTTTGCTCCTTTGCTCCTTTGCTCCTTTCCTTATTGGGGATGCCACTGGAGGGTGGGCAGAAACATAAGATTTAGTTTCCCCTACCTGGCTTCCTAGAGAGGGATTAATTGTAAACATCTCTATTCCTTTCCTAACTGCTTTATCTCTTTTATTGGCTTTCCAACCTCACTCTTCTGCAACTATTCCCAACAAGCAATTAATTCACTTACAGAATTTCTCATTGTTCAAAAAAAGGTATTGAGCAGTGAATTCAGGTATACCAGAAGTCCGCATTAGGGACACATGCAATGGGGGAGGTATTATGCATCTGCAGTTCCTAAATGGGTCTTGCTGTTCCTTGTTTCTATGACTGCAACATCCTTTCTTCTCTTTGTCTAACTTACTCCTCAGTTTTCAAAACCTCATCTTTTCCTGACTGCTTGAATATATTTTTTCAGGGACTTATTTTTCCCCCATCAACATTACTGAGATTAATTTAGGCTGCTGTCCACAGCTATTTGGTAGTCCATGCTATGACTATGTCACATTTTATTTATTCACTTCACTGTTGATGGAAATTTCATGTTGTTTTCAGTCTTTCTATTTATTACAAATAATGCTGTTATAAATAATTGTATACTTGTCTCCTGCTGTACTTGTGCAAGAATTTTGCTAGTGTCTATAAGTATGTAGGAATGGAATTGATGGGTCAATTTTAATAAGTGATGCACTGATTTCTACTGTGCTACAGCATATAAGACCTCCTCTTACCAAAGGTCTTTATGAACACTTGATATTGGCAAGATTTTTAAAATTTGCTAATCATATGGGTCTGAAATTATGTCTCATTAGGGTTTTAATTTGCATTTATTTGAGTACAAATGAGTTGAGCATCTTAGAATGTTTATTAGTATTTGGTTCCTCCCATTATGGAATATGTGTTCTTTTTTTGCCTATTTTTCCATTCAGTTGGTAATTACTTTTTTAATAGAGCTTAGCACATAGAAATATGTATAAATATACATGTTTTTTGAATATATAAAGAACTATACACAGAAGAAACTACCACAACATTGTAAAGCAATTATACTCCAATAAAGATGTTAAAAAAAAAGAGCTATCCTCCTATATGATAGGAGTTCTTTACATATTCATGATCCTAATCCCTTTGTCAGTTTGTGTGTGGCAAATGTCTTCTCCCAGTCGATGGCATGTATTTTTCACCCTCTTTATGGTATCTTTCAATGAACAGAGATTATTTTAATCCAATTTATTTTGTTTATATTTTTCTTTATAAGTTTCATACTTTGAGTTGTATTTAAGAATGACTTGGTCTTAAACCAGGTGATAGAGATGTTCTATATTTTCTTCTAAAAGATCTTTGGGAAAACAAAACTTTTTATTTTGAAATAGTTTCAAGCTTATAGATAAGTTGAAAGGATAACAATAGTACAAAGGACACCAGTATGCTTTATACCCAGATTCACATATTGTTACATTTTTACCTCTATTTCCTTTTGCATTCCCTCTCATTTTTTTCTCTCTCTTCCTCTCCTGAAACATTTGAAGATAAGGTAAATAAATCTTTTTCTTCCCTCTAAATACTTCAGTGTATATTTTCTAAAAATAGGGATAGTCTTTTAAAAGTTTTAAAATTTTGTATTCTTCATTTAAATCCTTTATCCCTCAGAAATTAATTTTTGAGTAAGTTATGAAGTAGAGATCCAATACGGCTTTTTATAGCGGTAACTAATAGTCCCCCTCTATCTGAGAAGCGTCCAAGCTTTCCTCAGTAATGATACTTCCAACAAATATCAAGTTTTTACACATACATGGCTCTGGGCTGATTAGTGTATCCCATTGGTCTGATTGTCCATCCTATTAAGATTGTCCACACTATCTTAACTACTATAGTACTGTAGTGAGCCTTGCTGTCAGGTTGAGGAAGTTCCCCTACCTTCTTTATCTTCTTCTTCAAGAGTGTTTTGACTACCATAGCTCTTTGACCTTTCATATAAATATTAAAATTAGTTTGTCAACTTTCAAGAAAAATCATTTGGGGATTTTGATTGCAACTTCATTAAATTTATAAATAAGTTTTGTAAGAACTGACATCCTTGCAAAACTGAGCCTTCTGATCTGTGAAGTTAGTAATGTCTTTCCATTTATTTAGATATTTAAAAATGTCTCTCAGTACACATTTATAGACCTTTGCTGACAGACAGATATTGCATTTTTTAGATTTATTACTAATTGATATTATGTATATATATATATATATATATATATCTTGATATTGTAAATGGTATCTTTTTAAAATTTAAAACTCGAAATGTTTGTTATTGGTATAGAGAGACTCTTACAAATTGGGATTATAACTAGTAACCTCGCTGGAAGCTCTAATGTTAATAATTTGTAGATTTTTTTCAGTTTTTTTATGCAGACAATCATAGGATATACATATAGTAATAATATTGTTTCTAATTTTCCAATTCTTATATCTTTTATTTTTTATTTTTTTTGCTTATCTAGGATGACTGCAACTGTTAGAACAATACTGAATAGAAGTGAGAATGGATATCCTTGAATTGTTTCTGATTTCATAGGAAGTAGTCTTTAATATCTCAACATTAAATAAAATAGTTACTGGAATTTTCTATGGACACCTTTGTTTCAATTAAGGAAATTCTTTCTTATTCCTAATCTGCTGCATATTGAATTTTGTTGAATGTTTTTTTCTGAATCTATTAAGATGATCACATACCCTCCTCCCTTTAATCTTTATGTCAATTATATCAATAGATTCTCTGAGTTTGAACTAACCTTGAATTCCTAAAATAAATCTTACTTGATTATAATGTAATATATATTATACTGAATTCAGTTTACCAATTTATTTTAGAATTTTTGCCTCTATTTTCATGTGTAGGGTATTTTTTCTTGTTTTTAAAAAAATGAATTATACTAAATTTATAAAATAAGTTGAGGTAATAGTTCTTCTTTTTCTGCTTTCTGAAAGAGTTTGGTAAGATTGAAAGTATCTGTTCCTGAATTTTGGGAGAACTCACCTGTAAAACCATCTAGGCTTGGAGCTTTATTGTGGGAAGATTTTAAGCTAGAGGTTTAATTTTGTTTGCATTTATCAAACCATTCAGATTTTCTATTACTGCGTGAATCATTTTTGGTAATTTATATTTTTCTGGGAATTTGTCCACTTCTTCCAAGTTTTCAGTTTATTTTTATGAACTTATTTATAATATTTTTTTTTATATTTGTAATCTCTGCTACATCCATGGTTTGGTCCTTTTCTTTTCTTAGTCTTAATATTATTAATATCATCTATCTTTTTTCTTGATCACTTTTGCGAGAAGTGTATCCATTTATTTGTGTTTTAAAGATCCAACTTCTGGCATCTTGATCTACTCTATTGTTTTTATTTTTCCTGTTTCATTAATTTCTACTCTTATCTTTATTATTTTCTTTTTCTTACGCTCTTTGGCTGGATTCTGTTGTGTTTTTCATAGTTAACTTCTTATATCAAATGCTTAGTTCAGTAATTTTTTAAACGTAAGCAATATAATGGTTATATTAGTTTATGAGACAAGTTTCCTTCTCTGTATTGTTTTTTCCCCTCTACTAGTTTGGAAGTTATACCCTGTATTTCTAGTCTTTCAGTGGCTCTACTAGAAATTTTATCATGCATATCTAATTAACAACTCCAATGTTAATATTTTATCCTTTTGAATAATCCAAGTATGTGCAGATATCTTACCTACAATTGCCTCTCAATCAATTTCCATGCTCTTATTGTCAGATATTTAATTCTATTTTGTTTTTATTTCCTAATCTCCACAAATTAGAGCTTTTATTTTTTTATAAATTTATTTATTTATTTTTGGCTGTGCTGGGTCTTCATTGCTGCACATGGGCTTTCTCTAGTTGCGGTGAGCGGGGGCTACCCTTTGCTGCAGTGTGCGGGATTCTCATTGCAGTGGCTTCTCTTTGTTGTGGAGCGTGGGCTCCAGGTGCGCAGGCTTCAGTAGCTGTGGCACGTGGGCTCAGTAGCTGTGGCTCACAAGCTTAGTTGCTCTGTGGTATGTGGGATCCTCCTGGACCAGGGCTCGAACCCATGTCTCCTGCATTAGCAGGCAGACTATCAACCACTGCACCACCAGGGAAGCCCCTAGACTTTTTTTTTTTAATATTTTAAATTTTTGGCTGTGCCGTGAGGCATGCAGGATCTTAGTTCCTAGACCAGGGATCGAACCCATGCCCCCTGCATTGGAAGCGTGCAGTCTTAACCACTGGACTGCCAGGGAAGCCCCCCCACACACACACACACAAATTAGACCTTATTGTCTCTAAGTGACTCCCTGATAGTAAAATCATCACCACTTTGGGTCCCAAGTTAATTCTTTAAAGTCCTAAGATAATCCACTGACTTATACCAGCTTTCATATCCCTAAACAGTGTGGACTTTCAGTCCAGGCCTGACTGGGAAGATACCTCAACCATTTTAAAAATCAAGTGCATGAAATGATTGCTGTTTCTGAGAACTGTTTACCTCAGACAAATTTCCCCTTGATTGAGATGATCAAACAACAGCTACTCTCTCACCCCTTTCCTGTTGTCATACCCTGACACATACTGTTTTCTCTCTAATGAAACAACTCTAGGGGAATTTTCTAGGGCCTTTGAAAACCAGCTTTAAAAAAAAAATTAATAAAACATCTCCCCTTTTACAGGGATTCCACTAATTTCCACTGGTCCCCCTTTCCTTTCCCTGTGGCTGAAGTCTTGAATCTTTATTGGCAAATAAAGTATTCGGGTAAAGGCATGAGATACCTGATACATGAAAACAAAGAGCCTCAGTAAATAGTGGGAATGTGGGCTTTACTTGTCAGAGTGCATTCCATGTGCTTCCTGAGTAAACATTTCAGAAAAGCCCTTTAAGACACTAATTGGGCCAGCATAGCACAAAAAGGGCCAAGTAAAAGCTTAAGATAAGAGAGAATTATGGGTATTCTCTCTTGAAATAAAGCTATATTTCTGAAATGGGCTCTGTGGAGTCAAAGCAATTTAATTCTTTGTCCATGTAGTCCTGCTGTAAGTAAAGAACCACTTGATTTCAGACCCGGGATGGACTTAAGCTCTGGCCGTCCCACTCTTAAACCCATGGCCTGACTCAAATGGCCCTCTCCATGTTTCCGCAGTAAACCACATTAGGCTTTTTTGATGTTGGTCTCTCCCAAAGTTCATTGTGTGCCTAATGTGTAAAAGGGATGGGGGAAGAAAAGGCCGATCTGTGACCATATGAGGAGATGATGCAAATCTCACCGGTTATGGTACTGGGAAGCTACTGCCCCACCACGGGGGCAGCTTGGCTCCCCTGCAGAAGTCCTAGGACAGCAGACAACAGGACTGTAGAAGGTGTATCTGCATAGTTAAGCCACAAGCCACAGTGATGACCTCTGATAAGAAAACAAAAACTGGGCTGAGAAAGTTAATATGTAGATAAGGAATTCCATTTGCAGTATCTACACTTAAAATGAGATTTTTGGTTTTTTTAGAACCTATAAAATGAGCTTTTTTAAGATAAACAGCCACCTCTTTGCTCAATAATGGGGAAATTTCTTCCATAAATATGCAATAATAAGAGGGTTTTTTTTCTCTCTCTATGAGAGTTCATTGCTTATACTATCTCCAAATCTCAACCTCTGAAAATGAGCAATAGTGGGATATTTTGCTTCATCACTAAGTGTCTTAAGTTTTACTTTTTACTTCTTGAATGGGACCTACTTTATCCACCCTCCGGGTTGTGGTGTCTGTCAGGTGGAGGTTTGAGGCATCTCTTTTGTAAACCTTCCCAAAATCCTTTTAGATCTCATCTTTTCTTAAGACTGAGGGCCGCTGTATTTAACAGATTTTTCTTTCTATGTCTCAAATAGAAAATTCACGTTTAATATCCAAATGAATATAAGGCATTCTTTCTGAGAGTAGACATTTTTGCCTTCTTCATAATAATTAGTTCAAACTATTTGTGTTTCATGTGAATATAAACTTTATAATTTTACATTTGGACATATGTACCTGTATGTCATTTATTTTAAATTATAAATTATAAATTATATTAACATTTGTCCAGAGCAGACCCTGTGCCAGGCACTGTTGTGTTTTACATTCATTAGCTTATTTGATCCTCACAATAGCCCCATGAATAGGCACTGTCATTATTTCCATTTTACATGTCAGGAAACCCAGGAACAGAGAGTTTAAATGACTCGCCCCAAATCACACAGCTCGGAATGTTGGACCCAGGCTTCACACCAGGCAGTCTGCCTCAACTGCCCACTCTCGTCACGCTCGGCTGTGATACGTCTCTGGCCATCTGTGCTCCGTATTTAACCTGTTTCCCAGGCTCACAGACATGTGGAAGCTGCATTAACTTCTAAAAACAACTAGGACCTTATGCTAAGTCAAGGAAGCCAGACACATACTGTATGATTCCACTTACATGAGGTACCTAGAATATCAAGTTCATAGGGGCAGGTTGGGGGGAAGAACTGGGAGTTGTTGTTTAATGGGGACAGAGTTTCCGTTTTGCAAGATGAACGGAGCTCTAGAGATGGAAGGTGGTGATGTGGCACAACAGTGTGAACGTACGTAACGTCATTGAACTGTGCTCTTAAAAATGACTAAACTGGGCTTCCCTGGTGGCGCAGTGGTTGAGAGTCCGCTTGCCGATGCAGGGAACACGGGTTCGTGCCCCGGTCTGGGAGGATCCCACATGCCGCGGAGCGGCTGGGCCCGTGAGCCATGGTCGCTGAGCCTGCGCGTCCGGAGCCTATGCTCCACAACGGGAGGGGTCACAACAGTGAGAGGCCCGCGTACCGCAAAAAAAAAAACCACACACACAAAAAATGACTAAACTGTTCAATTTTATGTTATGTATATTTTTATCACAATAAAAAAACCCCAAATAACCACCACCACAACAACAAACAAAACCTTACTAGGATTCTCTTTAATAGGCCTGCGATTTACTGAATACAGAGTATCCTCTTGTTACTAGGAGTTGCCAGGTAATGGAAAAATTGTGTTCAATTTCTTTGAACACTTCGGAAGTTGGGGACTGACCTGAGAAATATTTCTAATTTGGAAAAGTCTGTGTGGATCAGATTCAGTCACACACATTTCACCTCTGTGTTTCAAGATGGTGCCGTGTATCAGTGGGAAAGAGGGACAGGAGCAGTCTCTGGGCCGGAAGCCAGGAGACCATGGCGGTGCCAGCTCCCTCCCTGCACTGGGGGCCCACAGGTGGTTTGCCCTTGGGGTCCTCTCCAGCCTTGGCTCTGAGACTGGTTTTCAGAGTTCAGTGCTCCAGCCCTTTGATGCTTTTCCTTCTGAGCGATGGTCTGTAGTCCTATGTGTGTCACAGCTCAGTTACCTTCCTGGCCTTCTTGGCCAGCCCTGCTGGGGGATAGCCTCCCTTCCGTTCAGGGGAGAAGCCATCGGCAGCCAATGTCCTTCCTCCTCTGTCCATAACCTGAGCCAAGGGGATACATTCCTGAATGTTCTGCCTTCACCACAATAATATAAGCACTGTTTTATCAGGCACCGTGGTGCACACACAAGCACATGTAATTGTCACAGCAACCCCGCTGGCTCAGTGCCAATACTCCCAATTAACATTAGGAAGCTTCCTTCCATTCCTCTGGAGGAAAGTAGGCCCCCCCCAAATATATCCTCTCACAGCATTCTGTACCTTTCATTCAACATTTTTTTCAGTGTATATTTACAGATTTGGATGATTTGTTTTAACATCTAGCTCCCCTGCTAGACAGTAAGCCCCACCCTTGTTTTGTTCATAAAAATCACTTTAGCAAAGAAGCATAGTGCTAGGTATATATTAGGCAAACATTTGTAGAATGAAGAAATGAGTTATGTAACTTGTCCAAGGTCACATGGTTAATAAGCGACAGGTTGGATCAGGATCCAAATAAAACCCCAAAACACATCTCTTCCTTGTGCTCTATGTTTTTAAAATTATATATGCACACATGCACATGTGTGTGTGTGTGTGTGTGTGTATGAAATTTAAAAGAATAGGGCACAAGGAAGACGTGTGTTCCCCTAAGTGAGGAAGCGCACAGGGGAGGGGCTCTGATCCTTCACTGACCACCATCCTTCACTGATGGGCAGGTGATGTCATAGAGGATCAGTGCCAGGGCTTAGCTCCTGGCCAGGGCAGCAGAGACCCTTGCAGCTGTCAGCCCTGCTTCCCAAGGCTGGGCTCTGTCCAGCATCAGGGAGAAGTATTGGCTGATATCAGAGCCATCAATTGCCCCCTGCACGAAACTCAGCTCTCACTCCACTCTGAGTAGCCCATCACGGTCACTGACTCACCCCGACCCCCTTCACACACTCCTACACATACCCACACATTCATACTCACACATTTACATGTACACCCAGACACATGGCACTCACACACACCCACACATGTAGACGTATGCACACACACACAGACATAGGTAGACATACTCGCACACACCCACACACATCTGCAGACACACACAGAGACCCACACATATACATATGATCTCCCACACAGCCTCATACTCACACCTAGGTGCACACACACCACACAGGCATACACACACAGTCACACACACACTTGCACAGGTGTGAGTCTGAAAAGTTAATTTATTGTGCTTTCTGAGGCTCCCTAATACCCTTGGAATTAGGTTCAAACTCTTTGGCTTGGCATTTGGGGTCTGCCACATGGAATCCCAACATGTTTTTCCAGCCCTTTCTTTTCCCACACCTCTCTGAATATATCCTCCATCAGGAGTCCTATGGATGACAGCCTGGACCACGCTAGCTGGAAGGGAGGTCATGAGGTGGACGCCTGACCTGACGCTGGGACCCCTCTTTCCTTATCTACACCTTTCAGGCTTTCTGTCACTGGTACGTCCCTGAGGGCTGTCTAAGGAACAAGCTCGTGTTAGGATCCTCCTCACCTTTGCTCAGCCATTTTGGTCGGCCCTTATCCTCCCTGACCAACCTTATCGAAATCTGACCCTTCTTCAAAACATAGACAAAGGCACTATTTTGTGTATCTGCCCCCAGGCCCTTCACCCAGGAGGGAACTCTTCCCAGCCCCAGGTCTCTGTATCCCTCCCTCACACCACACACCAGCCTTGCATTAAAGTTACTTGACTTACTTGCCTCAGTAAGTCTCAAATCCTTGGTAACAGGCTGGTTACATGTTGTATTTGTGGGTGTCGTTTCAAAGAATTTGGCAGAATACCTTGCACAAATCAGGTGCTCTAAAAACTCATTTACTCCTCTAAGATATAAAAGGCTATCACATTTTTTCAGTCAGTAAATTCATCCCTAGTTATTTAGCTCAATTTATAACACTGTGTATTGAAATGTATCTAAAGCAACTATTCAAGTGTAAGTATTATCTGATAGGGATCCATCACTAGGCCTTCCTGTGTTGGTTGATGGGAGAAGCCCTTCCCCGGGCTCTTCCCAAGGGAACAAGATCCTGGGGAGATCAGATGTGCAGGCAAGGGTTTCAGGGAAGGGCCAGCTTATGGGATCATAGTTCTTGGTGGGAAACAGGAAGAGGCAGCTAAGTCACAAGATAAAAGTGAGAAATTTCTAGAAAAAGGAAAGCACAGAGGGAAGAGAACAGAAAGAAAGTTATCAGAGTTTAAAAAGACCGTTTCTCCTAGTTAAAAATTTTGCCTAGGCTTGACCTGCCAAGCCAAAGGGTCAAAAATTAAATTAAGATGTTTATACAAAAGGATTCCCATCACGCTCTCTATGTATTTATTGAAGTACACATTTTCTCATTTGAACAGTTCGGTGATTGTTGCTTCTTGTCCATCATTATTAAAATGAGGTTCCCATTTGAATAGCTTATCAACTTTATATAAGCTACCATGGGTTATGAGCTCTTCAGAGGAAAATGTCTATCCAAGTGAAAAAATATTATTATTGCTACTTTATTACTTTCAAATTCAGCTGAAGCCTTGCATTGGGGCCACTAGGGCATCTTACAAGAATTACTTTGATCTCTACATTATTTATTTCCATATCAGCATGAGTGTTTTTTTCCCAGGAATCTCCAGTTTCTGGCTCAGGGATTCTTTGGCAGTACAGATGCCGTACCAAAAAGTGGGGCTCTGGGATTTGCCATTTTAGTTCAACATGTAGAGTTACCTTTGAAAGATTAAAAACTATCCAAAGTGGGGTTGGGAAGGAAAAGGGTTATTTTTTTCCTCCTACCTCTGAGTCCAATTACCGAATAAAGATTCATCATTCCTTTTGTCTGAGGAGCTCTGTGACCTAATTTTGCTCTGTGCCTCGGTTCGGATATCACAACCCATTTTTATGCATTCAGCTTTCCTAATGAAATCCACATGTCTTAAATCAATAAAGCCATTGTTTAGCTTCCTTCTCTTTTCCTTTAGTGTCTTTTGCCTGGTCCATTTTGTTTACATACTTTTTTGGTAGGAAATACAGCTCTTTATCTAGAATCTCTCCCTGTCCCTCCTATTTTGGGGGTCTTTTTCTTATCTTTCTGTTTAATGACTATTATTTGGTTAGTGTGCAGCAATTAAATGTACAGTTCTTTCTTTAATGGGTTAGTCTAAAGGAAATTTTGTTTATGCAGGTTTTCTTTTTCATTAATTGTTTGTTTTAGATACGTTAAGAAATTAACAGTGGAAAACTCAATGTCTTTTTTCAATATCTTTGTATACATGGAGGATGTAAAAGCCTCCTGTGTAAACTTCAGAAACTCAGTTTTATTGCCTGTCAGTGTTCTCTCTTTTCCCCAGAACCCCCAGTGTGTCCCTTCTTTCACTCAAGAGCCAAGCATTACTTAGGATGTAGATCTTTTTATGTTTTGGGGGCCCCCAGATCATGTCAAGACCCTCTTTAGTGGCTTTCTGCTCCTAATGAACTACTGAAAGTAGTTGAAACCCATGAAAGTTGCCTGATGGATAGTCAGACTACTTTTTCTAGTAACATTTTACTTCTCTGAAAATCCAGGGCTTCAAAATAGAAACCAACTACAAGTCCCAGAGATGGTACCAAAGGGTGTTTCTCTCTTGAGACTTGCAGCTGTCTTTAAGTCTCTCCCTAAATTCTAGGTAGTTTTCCGTTAAATTGTTACTGTACCAAACTTGGGTCTGCTCGCTTGCCATGCAGCAAAGCCCATCTAGTGACTCTGTGTGGTGGTGAAGGAAAGTACAGCATTTATTGCAGCGAGCCAAACGAGGAGAATGGGCAGCTCATGCTCAAAATATCCAAACTCCCTCATGGATGTCAGAGAAGGGTTTTTAATGGAACATTTTGGGTGAGGGTTGCAGCTCTCAGACTTTCTCCTGATTGGTTGTTGGTGAGGTAACAGGGTGATATTTTGGGAATCTTAATCATCAACATTTTGGTTCCAACCAGTCTGGGGTTTATGTGCTTTTGGTCAGCAGGTTGTCACCATCCTACACTTGGGTGGGGGTCTTAGTTTCTTCAGAATAACTCAAAGATATGCATCAGATTGTTATGTATATTACCTGAGGAAGAACTGGGACTCTGTTTTATCAGTGAACTATTGTTTAAGTTGTCATTACTTTTCTTGCTTGACTGCTTTCCCTTGGTTTCTTCATTTCCTCACTTCCCTAATTAGTAACTGCTTAAGTCTGCTCTTTGGAACTCAGGGAAGGCCTAGGAGAATAAAACCTTTTTCTACAAACAAGAAATGGGGGACACGGAGGGGTTTTTGTACCCAGGAGGGCCCCACAGGGTCCTGCTTGGTTTTAATCCACTCCCCTTTTCTTTGATACTCCTCAACCCTGAGGGGAACAGGGGCAAGACAAGAAAGGGAATACAGTTTTTGATAGAGTGGTTAATCATAAACTCAGTTTTAGGGAGACTTGGTTTCACCGTCACTGACTTTCAACAGAGTCAGGCAAGAACCAGCCCAGCAGCATCTCCTGCATTTCTCTGGGAATCTTTCCTTTTCTCATCTCTCTAAGTTATCATGGCAGGAAGTGTGGGCCATATTAGCAAGCTGGCACTTGAATATAGAAGGCAATGATGATGATGATATGCCAGCTTCCACTTTGAAGTGAAAACATGAGTGTTTGACCATTTTATTCCCTGAATTCTCTTGGATTCAACCTAGCCAAATGGGAGACATAAAAGAAGGAATAAACAGATGGTGGGTCCTGATGTTCAGACATTCTCCATGATTCTGTTCTTTTTTCTTCTTTCATGATCTTTCTTGGTCTTTTTGTGGGTTCTTGCTCATCTCTCTTGCTCCTGTCTCTTTTTCTCATTTTCAGCATTTTGTCAGAGTCATGGCAACTCTTCTCTTCCCACATCATCTTCTTTTTCTATAGTTTTATTGAAACATATCCTACGGGTGAAAAAAAGTTTCTTTTCCTAAAGAGCTCTATTGTTACCATTCTGGACTTTGTCTGAGAAGGTGACCTTGGAATTCAGCCTCCACATATAGCAGGGATAGCTAGCTAGCCACTTTAAAGGACAAAAAGAAAAACTCAAACCTACACACAACTGCTTTATTAACCTCTTTCCTGGAGGGGAAATAGTTGAAAGGCAAAGCAATGAGCAAAACTTTCCTGCTTTGTCGCCCTAAGAAATACCATCAACTTCCAAGTCATTTCAGTTTCCCTTGAGGGAGACAGAGATAGAGAGACTCCTGCTCTATCTGCTGTGACCAAGGGTAGTCGCCAAGCCCCCTTTTTGTCTTATACATTCTCTCCCTCTAGACTCTTCATTCTTCAGAAACATTTCTTCTTTAAGGTCTAGAATTACTTCTCAGTTACTTCTGCAAACTCATTCTGCAAACCAATTTCAAGTCCTTCTGATATGCAGACATTTCCTGTGGGCAGGCTTTCTTTAGTTCTTCAGATGTATTTTTCTTCTTTGAGCTGGGGAGGTAAGAGGTGGCTGGAGCATGTTTTAACTGGGCTGAAGGTCCTTTAATTGAAAAGGTGAACACCATGTCTGAAAAGCTGGGAGAGTCCCCTGGAGTAACATCCCAGACATTCTCCCTCTGTCTGGTGACGAGATCCTTTGGCTGGTTTGTGGGCTGGAGCAAGGCTGGGAAATCTCTACAAAGGCTCCGCTCCCCCTCCCAGCCTGGGTTGGGAGTAGCACCCAGGACTCCCAACTTGAGGCCAAGACCGCTGGGCCCCTCTCCAGTGCTCACTTCTCTTTCCACAGGTGTTTGCTTCTACCTGTATCATGAATTGGCCCAGGCAGCAAAAGGGGGTGTCCTTAGAAGAGCACTTCAGAGCGTTATCAGGGGATGCGATAAGGACCAAGGAAGTAGTGGGTGGTTCAGCAGAGCTGTGTGTGACCACCTGGTCACACCTTTGCTTTTGTCATCGTGATTTACCGATTGGGCAGTTCTGCTATGATAAGTCTTTTGCCTGAGGTGTAAGTGGGTTTGAGACGTTTCAAAAGAAAACCAGCTCTGTGTTAGGTAGGTAAAGTGAAAAGTTTTCAAGTTGATTGCCAGTTCCAGTCCCGGCTGCCTAGAGTACTGTGTTGACAAAGACTGAGGTTTTTTCCTGGCTCAGTGAGATGGGGGTGATCTCGGGTGGGCCTGGGAGCCAGGAGTGGCAGCAAGAGTTTTGGTCCTTGGGGTCTTACTCCTACCATCTGCTCTCCCGATTCCCAGAACTGAGCTGGCCTAAGCCTCTTCCTCCTTCCTCTCATCCCTGCGGCTCCTTTGGTGCCTTCTGGTCATGACTATCCAGTCTTACCCCAGAAACTCAGCAAGAGACAAGCCACGAGAGAACCACGGGAGGGGTGACTCAAGAAAGAGAAAAGAGAGACTTGCCAGGCACATCCCAGGGAGCACAGTGATTGGACACCCAGCTGCTCCCCTTACCGGCTGGGAGATGTAAGGATTCCTAACCACTTGGTGTAACAGTTTCCACACAGGGTTTCCTAGAATAGGGATAATGAAGCGTTGTCGTGAGGATGCAATGAGATAACATATGAAAAGTGCTTGGAATATTTTCCTGGCACATATTAAGCTCTCCATAAATTTTAGCTATTGTTATAAAATTATATATGCTGTCTTTATGTTCTAGTAAATGCTCCACACCTATGGTGGCCCCATACCTGCATCCTTTGATGACTCCATTTTGAGCTTATCCACGTCATGGCACTTCCCCTTGGGGACTCTCTGAGCTTCCCTTGAAGACAGAGTGTGTGACTTTTTGGGAAATAGAGGCATCCCAGGACCAGAGAATGATAAGTGTGGAGGGAATCTGGACCATCTTCTAATTCTCACATTAGGAATTCACAGTATAGAGCCAGACACAACAGGTAGGAGAGGATGCTCAGTGTTCCTCGGCAGTTGTGTGAGTTGATAGAAGCTTTGATAAAACCATGAAGACGATGATTCTGGGGTCTTCCTGCTTCCCTTTCATCTTCTCCGACTTTATCAGCTCTCTTTCTTTCTGGCACCCAAGGGCCCATCTCACCTTGTAGCTCAGGGTGAACCCAGACCTTTTTTCCTGAGTCCTTTAAACTTTCATTCCCTGGGCGAAGCAAAGTGGTTGGGCTTTAAGAAGTTATCTGATTCCTGTGATTCACATTGGTAGGAATGGTTAGTTCCTACCATTTGGCATTATGTACCCTTTAAAAGAGAAAGCCATAACCACAATTTTGGGAGTGTTTGGTACACTGTTTAGTCCAGAGGGCTTTTCATTCTCCACCAGTATTTCAGAAAATGAGGAGTTAGTAAAAAGGTACCCCCTTTTAGGAAATTGATTGCTGATCACTGATTCAGAGAGCATCATCTCCCCCTCAGTCCATGCTGAAGTTTCTTAAAAAGGATATTCAGAGAAGAGGACTCTATGCTTCCCCTATAGCTCTCCCTGACTATTTAATGATTCTCACTGTTGGATGTTTTCTCTTGTATCTAAGCTAAATCCTGTCTGTGCTGTTTGATCCATTTTATTTCCGCCTGTCCTGCCCTTAGTGGAAACAGAAAACAGCTGGTGACTGTTCCTCGTACAACACAAAGGATTCTGGCTTCTAAGGATCTTTGATGAAAAGGTAGCTCACTAGAGCAGCCGTCCCTAATACAGAGGGTTGGGGTAGAGTCTCGCATTTCAGGAAAACCAGGGGCACCGGCCTACGCCAGTTTTATGTCATTGCCATGCATGTGTCAAATCCTGTGTTTAGCTTGGGCCAGCTTCAGAAGGTTCTCGCTGCACCACATTCCGACCAAGAGCTGCCACGAAAGGCCTCATTTGAGGCCTGTTAACGTTCTCCACAGCCTTTCAGACTTCCTGAGCACAGCCAACAAAGTAGCCACCGTGGAGGACACGGATAGTGTCACTGTTGTTGAAATGTAGAATTCACCCGTTTATTAAAAAGGGGAGTATGCAGAGTGCTGACACACAGAACTGAGGGGCCCAAGCTCTGAGTGGTCTCATTTAGACTATTCAGTGTTTCACAGAGCACAAATCCTTTGGCAGATTGGTGAAAAGAGGGAGGCAGTTTTAATTACCAAATTGATTCAGAACTCTCACTTTAAAGTGGCCATATTATGTCTATACCCAAACCTTCTTGCCAACACAACAAAAACATTTTGCTTTATGCCTAAGTTCATTATCCTGAAGTAGGAATAATTTTTCAGGTTTTTTTCGTTGCAAGTTTATCTCTGCTGTGCTATATCACTGCTTTTCTAGAGGGATCTATGCACTGGTGTGAAATGCCAGAGAGTAAATCATAACGATACAAACTAACGTTCATTGAGCATGTGTACCAAGTGTTTGATGCGTATTAACCCTTATTTTCCCAACAAGCTCTGAGGCAGGCACTGTCGTAATCCACATAATGTAAATTAGGAAACTGAGGCACGGAAAGATTAGGAACTTGCCCAATCTCATCCAGTTTGCAAGAGGCAGAAGCTGGACTTGCCTCCAGGCAGTTTGGTTCCCAAGCGCAGACCCTCAGCCACAGCATGACACAACCTCTATGTCCATAGCTGAGAGTTGAGTGTGGCCATCTCTCTGAAAGATGAGGTTGTTGGATGGTGAGTAATTCAACACATGGCTTTTTTTTTTTTTTACAGTGATAAAACAGATATGGTATGGAGTTCTGTGCAAATAAGCAACCTCAAGGAAATTTTTAGTGTGCAGTGGGCTCAGATGTTGGGTGCTGATAAGAATCTCTCCCATTTGCCTTAGACCTTCGGTCTACCATTCTTCCTTCTTGGCAATGTGAAGGGTAGGAAGGAGGAAGAGGAAGGTCATGCTAGCAGCCTTGCAGGTTGAGAAAGGAGCATCTCCATAGACATTGGGATCCGCATCACAGAAGTAGGGGTTGTGTACTGTCACTGGCCAGTCCCTCCCTGTGCTTTTCCCAGAGTCCTGTCCCCCTGATGCCCCACCCCTGGGTGGGCTGCACGTCCTCCGCAGTGCTCTGGGCAGAAATAAGGAGCGATTCTGTATGTGTGCTCATCTCCACCCCATCTGTCTACTGATGATACCATGAAACTAGGCAGAAGTCAAAGATGAGCTTCTTCTATCATTTAAAGAAGCAAAGATGGATCTGATGTTTGACTGAAGGATAGTCTTCTCAAATCTTGAAATGTGTTCATGCCACATTCCCCTTCTTTCTGGGAATCAGGGGCATGGGGCTTACAAAAATAGGACCCTTATCAGCTTCTCTTTCATTACATGTTTACAAAGAGACGCCAACACACGGCTGGGAGGACCTCTTCTGGATAGACTTTGATTACCACCGAGAGCTACACTCCATTTCTCATTGAAGAGTCAGCTGCTGGTGAGTAACAAGTTTACATTAGCAAAACAAATTCCCTCTGCTGATGTCTTATTCCTTATGCTGATGTTTTATTCCTTTCCTTTCCATATTGAATCAGTCCAAACTAAACTCTAAGAAAGACTGTCATAAAATGCACCAGGATGATAAATAGTAAGCTGAACCAGAGTATATATGGAGAATTTTTTCCCTTGTACTGACTTTTTTCTCTCTTCTATTTTTTTTTAATTAAACTTTTTAATTTGAAATAACTGCAGAATCACACGCAGTTGTAAGAAACAATACAGAGAGATCCAGTGTACCCTTCACCCAGTTTCCCCCAGGGGTAACATTCTACAAAACTATAGTAACAGTGTCACAACCAGGACATTAATATTGACACAGTCAAGGTATAGAATAGCTCCATCATCACAAGAATCACTTGTGTTGATGTTTCATAGCCAAATTCACTTCTCTCCCTCTTGAGCCATTGTAAACCACTACTCTGTTCTCCATTCTATAATTTTGTCATTTCAATAATGTTATATAGGGTTTCCCTGGTGGCGCAGTGGCTGAGAGTCCGCCTGCCAATGCCGGGGACACGGGTTCATGCCCTGGTCCGGGAAGATCCCACATGCTGCGGAGCGGCTGGGCCCGTGAGCCATGGCCGCTGAGCCTGCGCATCTGGAGCCTGTGCTCCGCAATGGGAGAGGCCACAACAGTGAGTGGCCCACATACCAAAAAATAATAATAATAATGTTATATGTATGGAATCAAATATAGGGTTGGCTTTTTTAGTTCAGCATAATTCTCTAGAGATTCAGCTAGGTTGTTGTGTGTATCAGGTTCATTCTTTTTTTGTTTCTGAGAAGTAGTCCATGGTAAGAACATACCAGAGTTTGTTCAACCATTCACTCACTAAAGGACATATAGGTTGTTTCCAGTTTGGGGCTATTATGAATAAAGCTGCTATAAAAGTTTGTGGCCACGTTTCTGTGTGAACATAAGTTTCATTTCTCTGGGACAAATGCCCGGGAGTGCAATTGCTGAGTCATAAGGTAGCTGCAGGTTAGTCTTTTTTAAGAAACGGCCAAAATGTTTTTTAAAGTAGCTGTACCATTTTGCATTCCCACCAGTATTCTCACCAATATATCTGCATCCTTGTTATCCCTATAGATGTGTAGTGATATCTCGTGGTTTTAATCTTCATTTGCCCAAGGGCTAATGATGTGGAACATTTTCTTGTGTGCTTATCTGTCATCTGTATATCTCATTTTGAAATACCTCTTCATGTCTCTTGCTCATTTTC
Source organism: Mesoplodon bidens (assembly GCF_964165515.1). Taxonomy (NCBI): domain Eukaryota; kingdom Metazoa; phylum Chordata; class Mammalia; order Artiodactyla; family Ziphiidae; genus Mesoplodon; species Mesoplodon bidens. The sequence goes on along the minus strand of NC_138168.1, from coordinate 77,704,447 downwards.
TAATCAAAAAAATTTTTATTGTTGAATTTTGAGAGTACTTTATATATTCTAGATACTAGTCCTTTGTTGGATGTGTAGTTTTCAAATATTTTCTCACTGTTTGTGTCTTTTCATTTTTTTAAACAGTCTTTTATAGTGCAAAAGTTTTAAATTTTGATGAAGTCCAATTTATCCATTTTTTCTTTTATGGATTGTGCTTTTGATGTCAAATCTAAGAAGTCTTTGCCTAGCTCTAGATCTCAAATATTTTCTACTTTTTTTCCTAAACGTTTTGTATTTTTACATTTGAGTCTGTGGTCCATTTTGAGTTATTTTTTGCAGAAGGTGTGAGACTGTGGTCTAGGTTCATTTTTTTTGCCTACGGATGTCTAATTGCTTTAGCACCATTTGTTGAAGATGGCTGCCTTTACTCCATTGAATTGTTCTTACATCACTGTCAAAAGTCAGTTGGGCATATTGTCTATTTCTGGTTTCTATATTCTATTCCATTGATCTGTGTGTCTATCCCTCTGCCAATACCACCCTGTTTTGATTACTTATTATGTAGTATTATTTATTACATAACAAGTCTTGATATCATATAGACAAACAGATTCTTCCCACTTTATTCTTCTTAAATCTTTTTTTTAGTTATTCTACTTCATATATATTTTGGAATAATATTTTATCTATAACTACAAAAAATCTTGCTGGGATTTTCATATAAATTTCATTGAACCTGTATATAAATTTGGGAAGAATTAATATCTTTGCTGTGTTGAGTCTTCCTATCCATGAGGTGTCTCTCCTCAGCACTGTGTTTTTAGCATACAGATCCTATGCATGGTTTGCTAGATTTATGCCCAAGCATTTCATTTTTTAAGCACCTATAAATGGTATTGTATTTCTAATTTCAGTGTCAATTGTTTTTTTATATAAATTTATTTATTTTATTTATTGATTTTTGGCTGTGTTGGGTCTTTGTTGCTGCGGGAGGGGTTTCTGTAGTTGCGGTGAGCAGGGTTACTCTTCATTGTGGTGCAATGTCTTCTCTTTTTGCGGAGCACGGGGTCTAGGCACGCAGGCTTCAGTAGTTGTGGCTCGCAGGCTTAATTGCTCCGCGGCGTGTGGGATCTTCCCAGACCAGGGCTCAACCCCTGTCCCCTGCATTGGCAGGGGGATTCTTAACCACTGCGCCACCAGGGAAGCCCATCAATTGGTTTTTTGTATGTTTATTTTGTATCCTGTGACCTTGCCGAACTCACTAATTCGAGGGATTTTGGGGTAGATTCCTGGGATTTCCTATGTAGACATTCATGCCGTCTACAAATTGGGACAGTTTTATTTCTTCCTTTCTTATGTGTATGTCTTTTATTTCCTTTTCTTGTCCACTGCACTAGCTAGAACTTGCAGCACTATGTTGAATTAGAGTAGTGGTTATGGACATTCTTGCCTTGTTCCCAATCTTAGGTGGAAAACACTCAGTGCTTGCAAATGCTCTAAATACACCAATTAAAAGACAGAGATTGGCAGAGTAAACTAAAAAACATGATCCAACTATATGCTATCTAAAAGAAATCCACATCAGAGAAAATGATATAAGCAGGTTGGAAACAAACAGATGGAAAAAGATATATCATACAAACATTATTTGAAGGAAAGTAGGAATGGCTATATTAATATCAGATAAAGGAGACTTCAAAGCAAAGGAAAATTACCAGAGACAGATAAGGAGATTATATAATTCTTAAAGGGCCAATCCACTGAGAAGACATAGTAATCAACTGTTTAGTTTCCAAGTGTTTGGAGATTTTCTTGTTATCTTCCTGTTATTGATTTCTAGTTTGATTCCACTATGGCCCCAATATGGTCTATCTTGATACCTGTTCTGTGGGCACTTGTAGAAAATGTGCATTCTGCTGCTGTTGAGTGGTGTTACCACCCAGTGGGGTGAAGTCCCAGCTCCCTATTCAGGTTCCTCTGATATCACCCCCATGCAGATAGGGAAGTGCATGGGGGAGGGGTGCCTCTTTGAAGCCTGTAAAGATGAAAGTCTAAGCTCCCTACCTGGCCTTTTCTGGCATGGGTGGGGTCACAGTTTTTTCTGTTGTGTTTGACTGGAGTAGAACAGTTATTGTCTAAAATAACCTGTCGTCCCAGGTGGCCCTGTTCCTGTTCTGTTGGCTAGAGAGAGCATGGAGAGGGCATAGAGAGAAGATAGAGAGGGCATAGAAGATAGAGAGGGCATGGAGAGGGGATAGAGAGGTTATGGAGAGGGCATAGAGAGGGCATGAGAGGGCGTAGAGAGGGCATGGAGAGGGCCAGCTTCACTTGGGACTTTCTCTTATCTGTGCCCATTGGTGTTTCCCAGTTGCCTGCTTCTTCAGCTCAAGTCTGGGACACATGAAGCAAAAAGAAAACTCAGGAACTCACCACTGTATCATTCTTTGGGTCCCCAGGTCTCTAGCTGGTCTGTCCTCTTCTTTCCATCTTTTGTGGTTATACGTAACGTCCAGGGTTTCTAGCTGCATTAACAAAAGCAATAGAGAAGATTGCAACTATCCCATCTTCCTGGAAGTAGACATCAGTCTCTTATGGTTTTAACAATGTTAACATTATAAAAAAACACAGCTTTTTGAGACTTCAATACAGTAACATTTAAAAATTTTAAAAATTAAAAAAACACAGCTCTTTGATGCTCTGGACCTCACCTGCTCCATCTCCCACTTCTTCTTTTTTTTTTTTAAGTCCCCAAATAGGGCAAAACAGTCACTTCCTTTGGGGAGAAGCTTGAAGCTAAGGAGACTGAGACATTGCTTGGGTTACTATGAGCTTGTTAGACTCCATCTCTCTACCTTTTCTTTTATCCCTCTCTCAGAAAATGGGGCTTGGGCTTCCTGTGTTTGCCTAACGTGGTTTGTTCTTGGAGTATGTCTTGAGTCCAGAATGCCAAACACCTTCTGGAACTGAGGTCTGGACACAGATTAACGATAAGTTAAGGCTACTTAGGTGAGACCACCAGAGTCAGCAGGAAGCAAGAGCGGGAATGTGAGCCATCTCAACCAGGGGAAGAACTTGGAGTAGTTTGCTTGAGTGCCATAACAAAGCACGACTGACTGGGTGGCTTAACAACAGAAATTTCATTTTCTTACAGTTCTGTAGACTAGAAGTCTGAACTCAAGGTGTAAGCAGGGTTGGTTTCTTCTGAGGTCTCTCTCTTTGGCTTGCAGATGGCCGTCTTCTCCCTATGTCTTCACGTGGTCTGTCCCACGTGTGTCTGTGTCCTAATCTCCTCTTATAAGAACACCAGTCAGGTTGGATCAGGGCCTACCCCCATAACCTCATTTAACCTTAATTACCTCTTTAAAGACTATTTGCAAATACAGTCACATTGGGGGATTAGGGCTACAATGTATAAATTTTGGAGATACAATTCAGTCTATAATAAGCCTCAGATAGGAAAATGTGAAAGTGGAAAGCAGAAGGGGTGGACTGAGCCCCTTGTTGAGACTTCACAATGGGCCAAGTCAGCAGAGGAAGTGTCAGCTGATTTCACCCAGTGGTTTTCCCAGCTGATCCTGATGTGATGTTCAGTCCCTGCTTCTCTCCCAGAGGGTCCTGGCCTTGCCTGGTTCAACTTCTAATATCTTTTTTTTTTTAACACAAGGGAAAGTTAAGTCACTAGGGGAATTTTCCTAGGCACTAAATAGATGTGAGATCTATTTTTCCTTTTTTTTTAAATTGAGATATAGCAGTAAAGAGCATAAAATGTACCAATCTGAAGTGTGCTGCTCCATGTTCAAATACGTATACACCTTTGTAACCACCACTCAGATCAAGACATAGCACGTGTCCAGCACATGTGTCTAGAAAGTTCCTTGTTCTCCTTGCAGTCAACCCTTGGCTCTCTACCTGGAGCTAACCACTCCAGACATCTGTTCTTGAACGTCATACAAGTGAAATCATACAATGCACCCTCTTTTGTGTCTGGCTTCTGTTGCTCAACATAATGTCTGTGAGATTCATCTATGTTGTTGGGAGTGGTTTGTAGCCTTTCTTGCTGAACTGTATCCCATTATATGGATATAGCACAATTTTTTGGGGGGTGTGGAATAAGAAACATGTATTTTCTTCTGTGTGTTCACAATATATGTAGTAGTGACGATTAATGGGTAAATAGTTACCATACAGGGTCACGGGTATTTTAAATAAAGAAAATGTAGAAAGTGCTGAGGTTTCATCTGTTCTCCTTGGGCCTTAGGGAAGGTTTCAAAAGGAAGGCTAGGGGGAATTCACCACTGGTACAGGGAGGAGGTTATTCTGGTCGGAGCAGAGACCCAAAGTGGGGAAGGAGCATGGCATAGGAGTCCGTCCACACAGGGCATCGGGTCTGTGGGATCCCTGCTGGTGGGCCTGTGAGTTGCAAGATCTTGTCTGTTCCAGCCACACTCTCCTCAGAAGGAAAGAGCCAGGCTTGGGAGACCAACTGTTGTTCCCTTCGGCAGCACCATTCAGCTACACAGAATTTGACCTCAGGCTCCTGTGTGTCTTTGCTGCAAAACTGGGCCTAGTTCTGGAGGCTGGAAGTCAGAGGTCAGGGTGCCAGCATGGTCGGGTTCTGGTGAGGACCCTCTTCAGGGTTGCAGATGGCTGTTTTCTCGTTGTATTGGCGGTGGGAGTGGGGAGAGAGAGAGACAGGGAGAGACTGGATATAGCACAATTTACTTATCCATTCTCTGGACGTGTGGGTTGTTTCCAATTTGGGTTGTTATGAATAAAGCTGCTTAGAACATTCTTGTGTATGCCTTTTGGCAGGTCTATGCACGAATTGCTCTTGGGTATATAAACCTAGGAGTAGGATTGCTGGGTCATATCAAAACCACTTATTAAGTTAAATTTTATAAACTGATATAAGCAAGTTTAGGTCACTTCTTTCCTTTTTTAGGTTATTTTTAGTATGGTTCCACAGACTTCAGTTAGGGATATCACATATCTTTGTGGTATTGAGTTATATCATAAATTTAATTGAAGGTAAAATAAATTATAAAAATATGGCCACTTAAAAGTTTATGGATCAACTTTTTACATTAGACCTGAGATGTGGCAAGGAGGAGATTATCTGAAATAAATAGAAGATATATTTTGAGACCTTTTGGTAGGATGTTGAATTTCAAAATAAAGCAGCCTTCTTCCAAAGATTTCATGGAAAGAAGAGATTAGGTACAAAATGCCCAAGAGTGATGGGAATCAGAGAAAATTCTTCCTTCATATGCTTTCTCTAGTGCACTGTCAACATTCTGGCTGTTTGAGAGAGACGGAACTGATGCTGTGTCGTCCAGTTGACCCTTCACCATCAGGAGTTCAGTATTGCTGGGGGATTAGATTGAGGTGGGGTTTAGGCTCAGACAAGGGAGGGGTTAAGACCCTGCTCCAGACCCCAAACAGTAGTGTTGGTTCCTAAGCTGCCCGAGGGAGAGATATCCACATCAGTAATAGTAATAGGACTGGGCTCCTCTGGCTTTTCAGCAGACCATTCTATTGGCTTGTTCAGAGGTTCCCCAAGGTGTGCCCAGATTTTGGTCCCTCAGTTTTCGGAGTGGTGGGGGTGGGTCTGGGGCTTCCAGAGCCTCCTGGCCTGTTGCTTCTGGCTGTGAGTGGACACAATTTTTACTCTGTCCCCTGGTGTGTGGTTCAGGTATGAACATATTATCTGTGTACTGTGACAGCAAAGAGGATGGGAAGCACCATATTGGACCATATTCCCTCAAGTTAAGTCATAGAACCCACCCCAAAACTCTGTTGGAAGAGCTTAGGTTTCATCGACCCTCTTTTCAAAGGCTTAATGCACTCAGTCTTCCCTTCTATTATGTCTTCTCTACAGCTACCCATGTCGAGTCATTTTGGTAAATAGGTGTAGCAGAGATAACCCTCTGCTTACCTCCCTTAGGGCCAACTACCCCCAGGAGAACTGTGAGATCTGATGGGATAGTTATCTTGGAGGACATGAAAGAATCTGGTAACCACTGGCCTAGAAGTTGCAAAGACCACTGTGGACACAGCAGCCCTGTTCTGCAGGTTGACAACGTTGCTCCAAGCCATGAAGCCAAGAGTGACATGGGGGACTTCTAACACTGGTCAGGAGTGAGCGAGGCGCAGGGAGACCTGAGCCCACAGGACCAGCAGATTCCACCTCCCCTTTCTTGGGACAGACTGCGAGGGCCACTGCAGGCATCTTTGCTTGGTGGGGATCAGTTAGGGGGCAGCCTGAAGACCCTCTCTGCCCCAGGGCCATTTGCAAAAGGCACTGATGTGTTCTCTTCTCTGTTGTAAATGCTCCATTTCATTTGCTTCTGATGATTAAATATAAGTCATTTGGGAAAAGAGAGAAAGAGGGAGAGAGAGAGAGAACTACTAATGTCAGTTTTGATGAGCATGAGGTAACCGTGGTGTTATCTCATGCTCATCAACACCTGGAGTTGATGTGATTCCCGCCAGGAGCAAAGCAGCTCAGCATTTTAATCTTATCTGACCTTAGTGCAGACCAAGATGTGATTTCTCTTAGTTTTTTTTTTTTTTTTGCGGTACGCGGGCCTCTCACTGTTGTGGCCTCTCCCGTTGCGGAGCACAGGCTCCGGACGCGCAGGCTCAGCGGCCATGGCTCATGGGTCATGCTGCTCCGCGGCATGTGGGATCTTCCCAGACCGGGGCACGAACCTGTGTCCCCTGCATTGGCAGGCGGACTCTCAACCACTGTGCCACCAGGGAAGCCCTCTCTTAGTTCTTATCGAATATCTACACTAGCTCAGGGATTCCCGCATTACTGCCATTAAGGATACTAACCCTCTGGGGGAACTATAGCTGTTGTGTGACCACCAGTGATCCTTGTCTGGGCCAATAACAGCCTCCAGGAAAATTCCTTTTAGTAACACAGACCTTGGTGTCCTGGCCTTATCTCAGGTGCCCTATGATATGATGTCTTTTCTGTCTTCCCCTCTCTATCCCTGCCTACACATGATGGGAGCATCTAAGGAATTTAGGACAATTTAGAACTTTCAGGACTCAGCACAGTGTGACTGGAAAGGTTTCAGGTTTTGGAGCCAGGCTGACTGAGCCTTCCAAGCCATATAACTTGTTAACATTTCTGAACCTGCTGGCTCATCTACTAAATGGAAATTTCAGTAGGGTCCGTTTCCTAGGTCTTTCTGAGGTTTTGAAGAGAAACTGCATCTAAAGTGCCCAGCAAAGAGCCTGCCACACCACAGGGGTTCAATAATGTCACGTTCCCACGTCACAGTTTCCCTGCACTCTTGGCAGCACCTGGGGAGCGAGGAGAAGACAGAACAGCAAGGAGGTGTTAGGGCTTTATTCAAGCTCCTCGAAACCGAGGGCAGCTCAGAACCGACCCAGAACTCCCCTCCTGAGCCACTGGCAAGTGGAGCAGCTTCCGGGGAGGTGCCAGATTAGCCAGTAACAGCCTGAATCCAGAATGGAGCCGGGACAGCTGGAGGGAACACGGTGACCAGCATCAGTCAGCAGCCATCACGAAACTAAGTAGCCCCTCTAGGATAGTGGATATTAATCTAGAGACCCAGGGCACATTAAATAACCTCCCATCCAAGTAAGCAGTTTGCTTCCTGATGGAATCAACATTTTCACTTGAAAATCCTTCCAGCTCCTTGAAAATGATCACTTGCGTAGGCTAACAGTTGGATAACACTGCAATTTTTCAATCCTTTAGGTTAAATATTAAAGTAAGAAATTTTAAACTAGAAAATAACCAACTAGTGACTGGACCACACCAGCACATCAATAAGAAAGTACACCAGGGCTTCCCTGGTGGCGCAGTGGTTGAGAGTCCGCTTGCCAATGCAGGGGATACGGGTTCGTGCCCCGGTCCGGGAAGATCCCACATGCCGTGGAGTGGCTGGGCCCGTGAGCCGTGGCTGCTGAGCCTGCGTGTCTGGAGCCTGTGCACCGCAACGGGAGAGGCCACAACAGTGAGAGGCCCGCGTACCGCAAAAAAAAAAAAGAAAGTACACCAAAGGACCCAAGGTTCTTTGGTGATGGGCAAAATCATCTCTCTTCATTATCTCCTTAAGAAGACACCCAGCTGGACAATGGTCCCAGGACTGGCTGTTGGTTAAAAATAGGGAGAGGTTGGGGGTAAGGTGGGTAGTGAGGGAATTTGTTAGCCAGGATGTACAGTGGGGAATTAGGAAGAATTGAAGAATCCTTTAACTCTTTGCAACACTGAACACGTTGGGGAACCCCACGGCCTGCTCACTATGGTCACGTCCTTGCCTTTTGGTGCTGCTAATGCTTCTGTGGGGCGTCCTCTGACCCTCTCACTTCTTAAACTCTCTCTCCTGTTCCTGGGCTGGGACAAGACTATGCCCAAGGCCTTGGTCTGTCTACAGTGGTAGTTTCAGTGCTGGAATCAGGGATGTGTTTTCTTTTCAATCAATTCTTAGAACATAGCTCAGGCCTATGTTAAAAGCTTTTGACACATTTAGGATAATATGAAAAGAAACCATCGGTGAGGTCTTCCAAAGTTAACATGGTCGAAAACAATAAAAACACCAAACTCCATTTTCAAACCACGGTAGATAAGCCAAACAGAAAACTGTTTTCAAATGTCTTGGATAGAAACTCACAAAACTGACATTTAAAAGCTGCCTTGGAAATCTTGATAATGAGTTGAGGCCGTTCCCGTATGGAAGGAAAAAAATCCTACCCTCTCGGGTGGAAAGATGATGCGTCTCATTATTTCTGTCTGCACAGGAAGACCCAGCCCTGGGGAAGGCTCAAAAAGTCACCATCTGAACTTTAGGCTGAAGCAATCAACACAAAGTAGAATAAACCCGTCCTGAGAGAAGGTGTGTTACATGTGAGGCCAGCATTCTCCCAGGAAGAACTTTCTCCATCAAGAAGGCTTAGCTGCACAGCATCTAGGATGGGATTGCAGAAATAGGAGGCTGGGTGGGAGGTCTAAGTCAAGGAATTCAAAATCTCTCAATTGTCAGCTTGCATGCCACGTCCCCTGCGGGACTTAGCTTGACCCCCTCAAACTGAATGCCCCTCCTTTGGATTCCTATGCGCTGTTTATCCCTATGGAAATATCACACCATATGCTTCCTTTTCAGAATAAAATATTTTAAAAAGTAAAAATTTCAAATAGGCACACATAGGTGCGCGCGCGCACACACACACACACACACAAACATAAAATGTTTAACGGCCATGTGATTTAAACAGCCCAGTGAAGGTTTAGTGGTTTCTTACAGGTTGCTTGGTGCAGGTTGACCAAGCAGCCTTGGAGAGAGAGGGAGACTCTTGCCAGCGTGGCAGGGCAACCTCCCAGCCTGGATCCACTTCCAGGGCCTCTCATGACAATGTCACTGGCCTGGTAAGTAGTCTGAGTCTATGCTCTGTGAAAGCATGTTTCTTGAGAGTTTTTCCACTTCTGAGTAAACATATAACCAGAAAATGCCAATGAACATTGCACGAGGGCTCCCAGACTGAGAAGAATGAAAAACAATCCTGACCAGAGTGAGTAAAAGTTTTCACTTGCTCTGAAAAAGGCACAGGGATCATGCCACTGACCACGTGAAGTGGTTCACCACACGGACGGACATCACCAAGGTGAAAGTTCTGAGTTTGGAAAAGCACCCAACCTTCTCTCCAAACATTCCAGTGAGGAAGACCCAGAGCTAGAGGTTGAAGGATGATCTGTGATGTGATCAGACACTGTTAGTCAATTCTGATGCTTATTTTATAAATATTTGCCATACTCATGTTTTCCATAAATGGTTTATTGACTATTCTTGATGATGCAACTGAGCAGACCACTGACATCTTTCAACCTCCCGAAACATATCTCAAGCCCTTTGTTAATTTCTTATGGTAAAAGAAATTTCACCGTAAATCTTTATAAAACACCTGACACATCTATGGATACAAAACCATCACACTGTAAATCAGAATCCAGGCATGTTGTCATTACATGTGTTTGTGTGCATCTCCCCACTGGCGGAAAGTTCCTCAAGGCCAGTCTGTGAGCTGCTCATGATTCTGCCCTGAGTCTTGCACAGGCCTTGGGACGTGACCGGTGGGTGGAAGAGAAACTCCAATACTCTATGAGGATGCTTGTGCTCTCACAGGCTGGCACACATTTGTGATCTTGTTGGCAGTCTTTGTATAGCTGTCTTGGCTTGATGTTCTTTTCTGTGAAGGTCTTCCCTACTGATTTGTGTGAGGTGGCAATGTGCTCAGTTAAAAAACTGCACTTTCCAGCCCGCTTCCTGGCTGGGGTGGGCTTAAACTCAGCTCTGACCACAAGACCTAGGAGAAGTCTGCTGGACATTTCTGGACAAGTTTTGCTTTTCAAAGGCAGGTATTGCCCATTCTTCCTTGGTGCATCCTGTTCTTTCTGCTTAGAATATGGTTATGATAACAGGATTGCAGCAAAAATTGGCAGAGATCTCAGCCTTACCTCCTTAAGCCTCTCTACCAGTGCTGGCAACGGCTGATAAGGAAAATTAAACCTCCTGATTTGTCAAAGCTGCTCCTTGGATAGAACATAAACTCTAACTGACCCAGGTTGGGGTGATGGATGAAGGAGGTCTTACAAATGGAGGAGCAAAACCAATCAAAGGACAGAGAGAGGTGAAAGAGGAGACCTGGATTGGGAACGGAGGAACAGGGGACAGTCTGCACTGGGGGAGACAGATCTTGTGAACATTCAAAGCTCATTTGAGCGACTTCCCTGGTGGCACAGTGGTTAAGAATCCGCCTGCCAATGCAGGGGACACAGGTTCGAGCCCTGGTCCAGGAAGATCCCACATGCCGCAGAGAAACTAAGCCCGTGTGTCACAACTACTGAGCCTGCGATCTAGAGCCTGCGAGCCACAACTACTGAGCCCACGTGTCACAACTACTGAAGCCCACGGGCCTAGAGCCCGTGCTCCACAGCAAGAGAAGCCACTGCAATGAGAAGCATGTGCGCTGCAACGAAGAGTAGCCCCCGCTCACCGCAACTAGAGAAAGCCCTCGAGCAGCAACGAAGACCCAATGCAGCCAAAAATAAATAATAAAATAAAATAAATAACAATTTTTTAAAAGGTCATTTGTGGGGGCTTCCCTGGTGGCGCAGTGGTTGAGAGTCTGCCTGCCGATGCAGGGGACGCAGGTTCGTGCCCCGGTCCGGGGAGATCCCACATGCCGCGGAGTGGCTGGGCCCGTGGGCCATGGCTGCTAAGCCTGCACGTCTGAAGACTGTGCTCCACAATGGGAGAGGCCCGCGTACCGCAAAAAAAAAAAAAAAAAAAAAAAAAAAAAGTTCATTTGTGTAAGTCCTGGAGCTATATGGGTGGCTCAGGGAGAGAAAAGTCACAGGTAGTCTGATTGACTGGGCAGTTCTCTTCCCCTGAGTCAAGGAACACTTGTCTTTGGACTTATCAGGCCACTGTTCATGATTTTTTTTTCTTTTTAGCAATAATGTATGTTTTAATTAAGGTATATACATTGTTTATTTCAGACATAATGCTATTGCACACTTAATAGACTACAGTATAGTGTAAACATAACTTGTATATGCACTGGGAAACCAAAAAAATCTGTGTGATTTGCCATATTGCAATATTCAGTTTATTGCGGTGATCTGGAACAAACCTGCAGTGTTGCTGAGGTCTGCCTGTATTAACCTCCTATTGTTATTCCAGTATGCCTCATAGGGTCTCATTTTCCATCTCAATTATCTCCTCAATGTATTTCTTCTAAACACATCTGTACAGTTCCCAGCAGAAGCTCATAAAAAGTGATTTGTTCCAGGTCTTTATATGTCCACTAATGCAACAATATTGGAAGGTCTCTCATTCATTGGCATTTCCAGATCAACCGTTGTGTTGTCTTGATTCTTTTTATGGATTTTTTGTGTGTGTGTGTGGTATGCGGGCCTCTCACTGTTGTGGCCTCTCCCGCTGTGCAGCACAGGCTCCGGACGCGCAGGCTCAGCGGCCATGGCTCACGGGCCCAGCCGCTCCGTGGCATGTGGGATCTTCCTGGACCGGGGCACGAACCCGTGTCCCCTGCATCGGCAGGCGGACTCTCAACAACCGCGCCACCAGGAAAGCCCCTGAATCTTTTTTTTTTAATTAATTTAATTAATTTAATTTTTAATTAAATTTAATTTATTTTTTATACAGCAGGTTCTTACTATTTATCCATTTTATACACATCAGTGTATACATGTCAATCCCAATCCCCCAATTCATCACACCACCACCACTACCCCCTGCCACTGCTTTCCCCCCTTTGTGTCCATACGTTTGTTCTCTACATCTGTGTCTCAATTTCTGCCCTGCAAACTGGTTCATCTGTACCATTTTTCTAGGTTCCACATGTATGCGTTAATATACGATATTTGTTTTTCTCTTTCTGACTTACTTCACTCTGTATGACAGTCTCTAGATTCATCCACGTCTCTACAAATGACCCAATTTCATTCCTTTATATGGCTGAGTAATATTCCATTGTATATATGTACCACATCTTCTTTATCCATTCGTCTGTCAATGGGCATTTAGGTTGCTTCCATGACCTGGCTATTGTAAATAGTGCAGCAATAGTGCATGTGTCTTTTTGAATTATGGTTTTCTCTGGGTATATGACCAGTAGTGGGATTGCTGGGTTATATGGTAATTCTATTTTTAGTTTTTTAAGGAACCTCCATACTGTTCTCCATACTGGCTGTATCAATTTACATTCCCACCAACAGTGCAAGAGGGTTCACTTTTCTCCATACCCTCTCCAGCATTTGTTGCTTGTAGATTTTCTGATGATACCCATTCTAACTGGTGTTTGGTGATACCTCATTGTAGTTTTGATTTGCATTTTTCTAATGATTAGTGATGTTGAGCAACCTTTCATGTGTTTGTTGGCACTCTGTATATCTTCTTTGGAGAAATGTCTATTTAGGTCTTTAGCGCATTTTTGGATTGGGTTGTTTTTTTTTTTAATATTGAGCTGCATGAGCTGTTTATATATTTTGGAGGTTAATCCTTTGTCTGTTGATTCGTTTGCAAATATTTTTTCCCATTCTGAAGTTTGTCTTTTCATCTTTTTTGTAGTTTTCTTTGCTTTGAAAAAGATTTTAAGTTTCATTACGTCCCATTTGTTTATTTTTGTTTTTATTTCCATTACTCTAGGAGGTGGATCAAAAACGATCTTGCTGTGATTTATGTCAAAGAGTGTTCTTCCTATGTTTTCCTCTCAGAGTTTTATGATGTCCAGTCTTACATTTAGGTCTCTAATCCATTTGGAGTTTATTTTTGTGTATGGTGTTAGGGAGTGTTCTAATTTCATTCTTTTCCATGTAGCTGTCCAGTTTTCCCACCACCACTTATTGAAGAGACTGTCTTTTCTCCATTGTATACCCTTGCCTCCTTTGTCATAGATTAGTTGACCATAGGTGTGTGGGTTCATCTCTGGGCTTTCTATCCTGTTCCATTGATCTATATTTCTGTTTTTGTGCCAGTACCACACTGTCTTGATTACTGTAGCTTTGTAGTATAGTCTGAAGTCAGGGAGCCTGATTCCTCCAGCTCCTTTTTTTCCCCTCAAGACTGCTTTGGCTATTTGGGGTCTTTTGTGTCTCCATACAAATTTTAAGACTTTTTGTTCTAGTTCTGTTAAAAAATGCCATTGGTAATTTGATAGGGATTGCACTGAATCTGTAGATTGCTTTGGGTAGTAGAGTCATTTTCACAATATTGATTCTTCCAATCCAAGAGCATTGTATATCTCTCCATCTGTTGGTATCATCTTTAATTTCTTTCAACAGTGTCTTATAGTTTTCTGCATACAGGTCTTTTGTCTTCCTAGGTAGGTTTATTCCTAGGTATTTTATTCTTTCTGTTGCAGTGGTAAATGGGAGTGTTTCCTTAATTTCTCTTTCAGGTTTTTCATCATTAGTATATAGGAATGCAAGAGATTTCTGTGCATTAATTTTGTATCCTGCTACTTTACCAAATTCATTGATTAGCTCTAGTAGTTTTCTGGTGGCATCTTTAGGATTCTCTATGTATAGTATCATGTCATCTGCAAACAGTGACAGTTTTACTTCTTCTTTTCCAATTTGTATCCTTTCTATTTCTTTTTCTTCTCTGACTGCCATGGTTAGGACTTCCAAAACTATGTCGAATAACAGTGGTTAGAGTGGACATCCTTGTCTTGTTCCTGATCTTAGAGGATAATTTGCCTGAATCTTCATCCAGGCTTGATCACACCTAGAGACACCTAGCCGTGTCAGCTTCCTAATATAATCTAATCTGAGACATATTACTATCACTCTGAATGTAACCATATGCTCTTAGTTTTCTTCTGCAATGTCCTTGCAAGGCTCCATTACTCTTCCTGGAATCGAGCCCCAGTTGGGCAGTGGAAAACCAAGGGTTGGAGCCATACCCACCTACTTCACCCAGCTCCATAGCTAAGAGCTGGTTCCTCATCTGTCAAAAGTCAACAGTAACCCTGACCTCACTGGATTGTGCTCAAAGAGCCAGTGTTGTGCTGTGTCAGCCCTGCCCAAGGCCCCCTCTCCCCTGGCTGCTCATGTTAAATTGACTGAGCTTTTCCTGTCTGTCCCCATCTCACATAAAGTCAGGAATTACCCACTTTGAAACTCTTCCATATGCAGACCCTGGCCGTACCCAAACCTGGGATTGACTTCTCAAATGTCAAGAGGCTGAGTTTGGCATTCTTTCTCTGTGCTCCCTGAGTTCCCCCAGCTATTTCTTGTCTAGCCCGCATCTGAGGATTGTTATTGGTCAGCGTCCCCGTACTCTTGAGAGGTTCCTGAGCTTAGGGAACTGTTGTATTTGTGGTTCTATCCACAACCCTTCGAACAGTTCTCAGTGGGTAATAAACCCAAATTTGTGGAATAAATGTGTGAATGAATGAACTCCTGAGCATTACATACGTGTTTGTAGCACAGAAGGGTCCTAGTAAAGTGCTTTGTGCAGGCAAATGCTTAGATGACGTTTGTGGAATGAAAACATTCCAGTCCTAACTCCCCAGCTTTTGGAAACTCTCTTTAATTGCTATCAATTTCTTATGACTTCCTTCTCTCAGTGTTTTGTAGCCAGGGCAGCACAGAAGCTCCATAGAGCTATATCACCCTGTAACGATGTTTTGTAATAGCTTTGTTCTTTCACAGAGCTTCTCTTCCTGGCCTACTCAAGGGAAAGAAACTAGGACATTTATCAAACTATTACTCTAATATTATCTCTGAAAAAAACAATTTGCCCGGGCTCATCAAGCTGAGCATAGCAAGTTGTACATTTAAGAGATTACAATGAAACCTTGCAACTGCACTTTTTAATAGTGATGATGGGCCACAACTGACATTAACAGGCACCACTATGTGCCAGGTACTATTCTAAGCATTTCACTCATCAACTCTTCTCAACAACCTTATGAGGTGGATAGTATAATTATCCCCTTTTTCTAGATGAGGAAACAGATTCAAAGTGGTCAAGAAAGTTGCCTCAGGTTACTGGTAATTGGTGAAGCTGGGATTCGAACCAGGGCAATCTGATCCAGAACTGGAATGCTTAACCATTGAGCTACACTAAAATTCATTATTATTTTGGCCAAAGAATTTGGTGACATTGATCCAATCCAAAGAACTCTCAGTGTTGACAGATTGAATGAAACTACTGAAAGGACAATTTCACTACACGTCACTTCCCTCTCTCCCAGTTGGATCTCAAAGTTGCACATCGGTTTGCCTAGTCTTACTATGGCCTGGTCAATACTTTTCTATTTTATTTAGAAGAACTTGTAAACTAGTTCTTTGCAAACTCCCTTTGCATACTTCATAGAATGCATCTTGCTTGCACACCAGTCATGAGCCCACAGTGCTCTGTGCATAGTTGATCCGGGAAAGAAAATGGCTGCACCATAGTAACCGTCCATCATTCTATCCATCTGCTGCCCTAGAGGGATCTTAAAATGGGTTCAATTCACCTTTAAAATCCGTCACTCTATGAGGGGCTTGTAACGCTTGGCGGCCCTGGAAGGCTGCCTGAGAAACAGGACTGCTATTCGGACTACTGGTGTCCAGCTGTAAGTCTTTTCGGAGGGAAACAAGCCATCCATTCATCAGGCCCTTGTCAAATTTTCCTTCCCCACCAGCCCTCCCAGCCAAGGAGGAGAGTACCTGGAGGAATGGCTTCTGGATTTTTGTTGTTTCTAACGTGAGGTTTGTTTTTTATTTTTTAAATTGTCTACTCTTTTTTTTTTTTTTTCCTGCTCAACCCTCTTCTGCTTCAGCTCCCCAGCCCTACAACTTTCTCCCTCTCTTAGCTTTTCCTTCTTCAGCCCTAAAGCTAGGGGGTTGGGAATAAGTGCATGTTTATAATCTAGAAATTTTAAATCAGTTAGTGAGGTGACCATTTATAATTTATCACCCAAACCAGGACACTTTTGAGAATGAAAAGCCCAGACACGTGATCACCGTTTTAACTTTAGCTCCATTGCACAGCACCAAAAGGGCATTTATTTTATTTTATAGTTTTGAAATTCATTTTTATTGAGGTAACATTGATTTCTAACCTTATATGTTTCTTTTTTTAAATCAATTCTATTTATTTATTTATTCATTTGGCTGCATCAGGTCTTAGTTGCATCACGCAGGATCTTCATTGTGGTATGCGGGATCTTTAGTTGCAGCGGGCGGGCTTCTCTCTAGTTGTGGTGCGCAGGCTCAGTAGTTGCGGTGTATAGGCTTAGTTGTTCCACAGCACGTGGGATCTTAGTACCCCAACCAGTGATCAAACCCATGTCCCCTGCATTGGAAGGCAGATTCTTAACCACCGGACCACCAGGGAAGTCCCCTTATATAAGTTTCATGTGTACAACATTGTGTTTCTACTTCTGTGTAACCTACAGTATGCTTACCACCAAAAATTTAGTTTCCATCCATCACCATACAGTTGATCCCTTTTACCCATTTCACCCTCCCCCCCGCCACCCCTTCCCCTCTGGTAAACACTACTGGGGTTTTTTGTATCTAAGTGTTTATTTTTGTTGGGTTTTGTTTGTTTTTTATTTATTAGTTTTTTATATTCCACATATGAGTAAAATCCTATGGTATTTGTCTTTCTCCATCTGACTTATTTCACTTAGCATAGTACCCTCAAAGTCCATCTATGTTGTTGCAGATGGCAAGATTTCATCTTTTGTATGGCTGAGTAGTATTCCAGTGTGTGTGTGTGTGTGTGTGTGTGTGTGTGTGTGTATGTGTATACACATCTTCTTTATCCATTCATCCTCTGATGGGCACTTAGGTTGTTCCCATATATTGGCTACTGTAAATAATGCTGCGATGAACATAGGGGTGCATACATATTTTGCAATTAGTGTTTTTGTCTTTGGATAAATATCCAGAAATGGGATAGCTGGATCATATGACCGTTCTAGTCTTAATTTCTTGAGGAATTCCCATACTGTTTTCCATAGCGGCTGCACAAATTCACATTCGTACCAATAGTGTATGAGGGTTCCCTTTTCTTCACATCCTTGCGAATGCTTGTTATTTATTGTCTTTTTGATTATAGCCAATCTAACAGGCATGAGGTGGTATCTCACTGTGGTTTTGATGTGCATTTCTCTAATAATTAGTGATGTTGAACATCCCGAAAGAGCATTTAAATGCTCACCAGGGAGCAGCTGGAAATAACAGCATCACCCTTTCTTGGCTCTTGACTCGACTGCCTGATTGTGTGCAAGGTCAGCGCCTTGTCAATGGGGATTAAAACAGGACAGAGTGTTCTCTTTATTTCTTACTGAATCTTTAGTCTATAATGATTCTTTTTTGTTCCAGTTCTGTATTTTTCAGAAAGGTCACATTCTCAGTATTCAAATAGTTTAGCCTATTAGGTCTCTAGTTTGAATGTGAAAGTTATATTTTAAAATTTCAATTCAAATATGCAGGGTATTTTTTTTAATTTCAAATCCCATCTAGGCTGTGAAACTTAGTTTAAAATAAACGTACAGTTAAGCTCCTTAACTATTCTTTGGGATCGACGTTATCAGATCAAGAATATCCTACATACGTAAAGAGTTCTGTATAATTGCGTATATTCTCATTTGATACCCACACTAAAGCTGTGAGATGGGTGGCAGCGTTGAACCTTGTTTTGAACACAGAACACGCCACTTTGAGTTGGAATCAAATTACAGCAACAAAAAGCATCAGGGCATGAAGAATCAATAGTGTCAAACAGAGATTAACTGTCCAATGTTTTCAAACTTCTGGTTCAAGTATAAACACATAGTTACATCATTCTAAAAGCCACATTTGCTCTTGTTTTTTGTTTTTGCTTGTTATTTGTTCCTGAGACATCATGCCACGGTGACTAGCAAATGGTTTTGATTGTAAACTATAGCCACCCTCCCCCCATATCTCTGCCAGCAGAACCCACCTCTACTAAATACTGAAAAGGCTGGCTTTCCCAGATTCCCTTGCAGCCAAGGGCATCTAAGTAAATTCCCGTGGGCCTCTCATTAAATCTTGGTGAATTCAGCCAGAAGGGAAGTCTTCCCTGGAGCTTCTGGGGGAAAGTCTTCCTCTTTGATAAAAAGAGCCATACAAGGGAAAATCAGTGACTTATCTTTTTGGAAACAACCTGAGCAGCCGCAGTTCTCTTGCATCCATGATGGGACAAGCCTGAGGATAAATGCCTGCACACAGAAGGTAGCAGGACATCATCAGCTGGGTTGTTTTCCATCTTAAACTACTAAACCGATGTTGGAACTACCAGCCTCTGGGCTTCTTCTTATATGAAAAAGTTGTCTTTGTGTTCTCTTTCTAAGCCAAATTTAGCACACTGTTACTTGCATTTGGGCATCCTTAACGAGTCCCCATATAAATGGCACTGCCATAGTTCACTATCAGACTTATCCCCTTTTTTGTTACATTCCTGTCACTCTCTTGGACTTAACTATCTAGATAATAAAACTTCCCTATAAACACAATTTTTAAAAATCAATAGATGCCCTTATTATAATGTAAAGGAGGACTATTAAATAATTTAGAAGAAGAATACTCATTTAAATGTGTAAATGATTGGGCACAGCTATGCTAGAAGACATGAGGATGTAGTCAGAGCTTGTAGGTCTGTGTAGGATCACCATGAATGAAACAGCTCTCACATGCAGCCAGTTGTGCTGTGCTGCTGACTCAAATCTCTTCAGAAGTGTAGCCGCTGGTATTGAGATTTTTCAAAGGTGAACAATTCTTAGTGATGCTCCAAACCAAGCAATGTACAATCTTACATTGACTTGCGTGGTAGCCTCATTCTTGGAAAATTCGGTGTACGTTCAAACGTTGCAAAAGATTACTTTGTGTTATGTAACACTGAGCTGACCTCGAGGGTCACAGAATTATAAACATGTTTTCACCTACATGAATATCTGATGGCACATGTGGAGGTCATGTGAGATTTCAGACAATTCTTTGCTATGTAAGATTCACCTGCACTTTGCAAAACGTCTGGACTCCCTCCCAATTAACACTGATAGGCATCCCTAATAATTGTGGCAAGCAAAAAGTACCCCCATAAATTTTCAAATCATTCCTTGGGGCAGTTTTGTCACCTTCCCCCTCACCACAGAGGACAGCGGACCACAGAGGCCAAACTGGTCTGGGGCAGGTGCCTCAGGTCACTGACTCTGCATAAGTGTGAGAAGCACCCCTGCTCCACACTCTGCAAGTTGGAGCAATGCTGTTTCTTTGGGAGAGGGTCTGGACAGGTGGAGAGAAAGCACAGAAACTATTGGTCAATGGGACACCCTTTCTTAGCACATGTGCATTTTTTCCCTGACCATTTATTGAGCTCCCACTGTGTGCAAGGAGCTGTGGTCACTTCTGGTAGACACAGGGCCAACCACGATTTCCTTCCTGCCCTCAAGGAGGTAGGAGTCTAAAGTAGAAACTGAGAAAAGTATCCAATTAAGATGGAACAGAGGTTCTTAGTCTGGGATCCAGGAATGTACTTCAGTGGATCCTTTAATCTCTTGACAATGCAGACAAGAGTGCATGTATCTGTGTGTGTGTGTGTGTGTGTGTGTGTGTGTGTTCTCTCATGCATTTTTTTTTCTGGGTAGAGGGTCTATAGGTTTAATCATATTCTCAAAGCACTCCAGGAAACTGTAAAGGTTACAGATTTTTGCATGGGGAAGGCCTGATAAGTAAATACTATCCTATTTAATGGGTTTTCACCAGTTGCCTCTGCTCAAAATACCTCTCACTCAGATAGGTCTTTCACTGAAATTCCACAGGTAGACATTCATTTTGAACGACTGAAGAGCTAGAATGTGTCTCTGTGAGCAACATCTTTCCAACAATATTCAGGAAATATTTATGGGGACTAGGGACCCAGCCGTGAGTGGAACAGAACTCCCAGTCCTGTGGACGATGTGGACTAGGGGAGGGATGCCAGGACAGCAGAAGTGCAGGATCTTTGGGGAACAGAGTGGGGTCCACTCCAGGGCAGCAGAGAAGTTCTTAGGAGATAACAAGCCAGCCTGGGCAGCTAACGCCCTGCACGGTTGTGTATCAGCCAGCTGTCCCACGTGGATGAAGAGTCCTGGTCAAGAAGGACGTTGCGTTGGGTCTTCGGACACGGCGAGGCAGGGAGGTAGACAGCCTCCACCAGCATCAGGCCTCAGCTGTCTCACAGTTTTGCTTGGGTCAGCCACTGGGTGAACAGGTCGGGCCTCGTAGGATGACTCTGATAACATGACCTGCATTTTGGTGCATATTTAAAATGCCAACTTATCTGGGCTATCGCTATTTGTTGCAAGAGTGTGTTTGGGAAGCAGACTGCAGACTCTCTGGGCTGGAGAATGAGGGGGAGGGTGGTTTTTAACTGGCAAACTATGTGCTGACTATAACCATGCTGAAAAGCAGTGTGGTTTCTATGGGGTTCATTCTGGAACTAGTACATTTCAGTTTCCCCCTGGAACGAAGCCTCTGCCGAAAAGAAAACATACCTTGGCCTTGAAAATGCAAAACACTCTCCCTCTGCAGCTCTGAGCAGTTCTCTACAGGGAGGGTTAACTTGTCCTAAGGCCATCTTGTCTTTGGAAACCCCTAAGGAGTAAAACACAGATCTTTCTATGCTTTCCCTTCCTTTAGTAAAAAGGAACGGGAATAATTGCCAATTCAGTAGGCTCCTTGAGCTTTTGTGCATTTCAAAGGCATTTGCTGTTTGGGATTTGGAAGAAAATCATGAGAAATGAGACTCTCTTGCTGCCTTGGCTGGAAGCAGGCTCATTGTTTGCAGAGAGAACTGGTTTCCATGCTTTTGGACTAGAGACAGCTGCATTTTTTTTTTTTCAAGAGCAGTTTCTACTTGCAATGGGATCTAATAAACAGCCAAGGTAGTCAGTCTCCCACCAGTGTAAAGGTCTCTAAGTTATTTGAAAACATCCTAATACATTATCATTCACAATCAACTGTACATGTTTTTTAGTTATTACAAGTCACGTATTTCTCTCTGGATAGGACCTCTTTGGCCCAAATTTCTGCTTTATAAGGGCAGCCAATCATGTTTCAGGCTCAGGGTCCTAGTCTTAAAAGTAAACACATTCCTCTCCTCTAAACTACAGGAGACTCAGGGGATGGTCTGGGCAAGGAGAGCAGGGCAGGAACCTGCAGTTTTCGAGGCCTGAGCACTAGCCCTGGGAACAGCTGGTGGAACTGAGACCATCACAGCTGTAAGAGGGTGAGAGGCCACCCTTCCTCCTGGCGCTGGAGCAGGACCTGCCCTCACAGGAACCATAGGGTGCACTGCCCATGAACCAACACGTGGAAACTGCCTATTTTACTTTCTGTCACTAAAACAGGACACAAGACAAATTTTTGCTTCTTTTTTTTTTATGACATAGAAACAAGAACAAATGTGCTAAAATGAAAAAAACAATTGTTTCTTGTCTTACTGGGATACTGGCTTGGAGCTAAGGAGGATCAGGTAATGAATTTAGCCATTTCCATGATTAGTAGCAGCAGTAAAGCAATATATCGGGTCCCCGATATCTAGAGTCACGGGCTCAGCTCCGTGGATTGACCGTAAAGCTGGGGTCTCACTACCACGTCAACAACACACATAGTCCTTACGGCCCTTTAGCAAAAACCTATATTCCTTTTAAACAGTGGAAATACATGACCACTCTTAAAAGCACTAATATTCTCATAATTTTTTTTTGTGTGTGTGGAATGTTAGGGTCTTTTCTCCCTTTCCTGAACTTACGGTTCTGAGTCGTTTTTCATTTTGTTGGCTTTCTCATCGTCTGCCCCCTTATATTGCTATTTGATTTTTCTTCTGTTTAGACCTTGCCTTCCCAACTGATTCATTAGTCCTTTGGGAGCAGAGACAATTGGATTTTAAAATGCTCCTGTGTATCCTGTTTCCCCACATAGAATGGACTTCTGGGTCTCACTCAGGAACCCAAATGGGCCCGTGTTGGGATGTCTTTCAAATAACATTCTCTTCAAATAGAACTACAGATAACCTTTTTCCACATCCCCGCCTCTTCTCTAAGCATCATGGTTGCTGTGGGTGAGAGTTTTTTGAGGCTCACTTAACCACAAATTTCCCACCAAATATATAAAATTCAGAACAAGATCCATTGGATAGATTAACTAAAATTATACTAATGGTAGTTTAGAGTGGAGTTTGGGAAATTAAAGGAAAGGGTGATACTTTCATCTGTGACGTAAGCATTGCAACATCTTATTTTTTGTAGCCACCGCCCATCCCCTTGGCAAGAACAAGATCTCTCCCCTCTGCTGCTTGAAATTTCTCACTCTCAATTGAATAAACATTTGGCTCGGGAGCCATTATTGCTCTTCCGTGGGGACCAATCTGAGAATAATAATAATAATAAGCATTTACTTTCAAGTAACAGTGCACCAAACCTTTCAGGGCCAGGCAGATATGGTCAGAGAAGTTTGACTCACACTCAGAAGAGCATTCCTGAGTGGAAGGAGAAACTCGAGAACGTGTCCTCTGGGGTGAGTGTCCCAGAGACCTGAGGCCCAAGCCCAGCCTTGCCCTTCTTCCACCAACCTCTGTAGCTTGGTTGACAAGTGGGGACCAGCATCAGGAACATTGCCCCTAACTCAATTCAGTCTTATAAAATGATATGAAGTCACTTTGTCAAGTGCACTTTCAGGTCATCAATACTATTAAAAAAAATCATTGCAAATTCTGCAATGACACTTGAAAATGTAGTGTGTTTCAATGTTGCTTTCATAAGGAAACGTCCATTTCTCAGGAATCTAAATACCTGTGATGGTGAGATACAAAGTTTTCTCCTTGGTGGTCTGCTGATGTGTGGAAGCCTGCTGATGGTGGAGGGGCTGGGAGAGGAGAGGGGAGGGGAGGAGGGGCAGGAAGAGGAGACACCAGGAGACGAGGGGGAGAATCTCTGAGTGGACGTGTTTCTAGGCGGGACTGATTGTTAGAAAGCAGCTTCCACAATGTGCTTTGAGGTGAGAACTGACTTTAGTCAACTCCCTATTGTAATGTTGGCATCTTTTGTACTTAAGGATGTTAAGTTATGACCCAGCAATCCCACTACTGGGCATATACCCTGAGAAAACCATAATTCAAAAAGAGTCATGTACCACAATGTTCACTGCAGCTGTATTTACAATAGCCAGGACATGGAAGCAACCTAAATGCCCATCGACAGACTAATGGATAGAGAAGATGTGGCACATATATACAATGGAATATTACTCAGCCATAAAAAGAAACGAAATTGAGTTATTTGTAGTGAGGTGGACTGACCTAGAGTCTGTCATACAGAGTGAAGTAAGTCAGAAAGAGAAAAACAAATACTGTATGCTAACACATATATATGGAATCTAAAAAAAAAAATGGTTCTGACAACCCTAGGGGCAGGACAGGAATAAAGATGCAGACGTAGAGAATGGACTTGAGGACACGGGGAGGGGGAAGGGGTGAGCTGGGACAAAGTGAGAGAGTGGCATGGACATATATACACTACCAAATGTAAAACAGATAGCTAGTGGGAAGCAGCCACATAGCACAGGGAGATCAACTCGGTGCTTTGTGACCACCTAGAGGGGTGAGATATGAAGGGTGGGAGGGAGACGCAAGAGGGAGGAGATACGGTGATATATGTATATGTACAGCTGATTCACTTTGTTATAAAACAGAAACTAACATACCACTGTAAAGCAATTATACTGCAATAAAGATGTTAAAAAAAACCCAAACGTACTGGCACCCAACCCAAATGACTGTCATAGAATAGACAGTTTTCAATGCGTGATTAAATATATAGAGAAAGTTTAGTATCTTGAAATAACTTGAATATACAAAGATGAAATAATATTTTTAAATTTTTAAACATGCATTGCTGTAGCGTGTGAAAAAAACTTAGTTTTTACATTTAGTACACGTTTATTGAATGTCTCCTAACGTCAGGCACGGAGTCCCCACCAGGAAGAGCCATGAGGAAAGGCATCTTACAGGAGCTCGTAGGATAGCTTGGGGAGCCATACATGAGCACGAATCATGAGAGCAAGAGCCACAGAGCTGAGTAGATAGTTGATGAAATGAATAGACGATTAGCTAGACTGCTTCTTTCTTCAGTCATTTGGGATCAATGGGAGTTTATTTTTGATCTCTGAGTTCTTTACACTGAAGATAGACAAAGACCCCCAGATCGCTGAGGTCCTCGGTTAAACAGCACTTAGCTGAGCACACAGTGGTCAGAAATCCCAAGAATCTCCTCTGAATTTTCTTTTTAAAGTGCTTAGCTCCTAAGATCTCAAAGGGGAGAAATATGTAACTTCTGGTCATTTTTTTCAGCCTGAGAATTAGGCTTCCTGAGCTCTGGGTAGTGTTGAGGTTTGTCCCAGATTTCCTGAATCACAGCCTCCAGTCTGCACACCAGCTCTAGGGCAGTTACGTTACTAAGACGTTGACTTCTTTCCAGGAGTAACTCAAAAAGTACATGAAAAGATGGAGTGAGTTGACTTTTAAAAAATTAAATGGGGCTTCCCTGGTGGCGCAGTGGTTGAGAGTCCACCTGCCGATGAAGGGGACACGGGTTCGTGCCCCGGTCTGGGAATATCCCACATGCCGCGGAGCGGCTGGGCCCGTGAGCCATGGCTGCTGAGCCTGTGCGTCTGGAGCCTGTGCTCCACAACAGGAGAGGCCACAACGGTGAGAGGCCCGCGTACCGCAAAAAAAAAAAAAATTAAATGAAAGAAATCGTGCTTTTCAACCTAAGTACATTGCTGCTTAACTGTTAAGAGCATCTAGATTTACAGTCATAAAATGCTTGGTGACCTTCAGAAGTATGTTTTTTCCCCTAGTAGACAGTGATATTGTACTTGCTGAAGTTGGAATACACAGGTATTTCCTTGCTATATGGCCAGCACCGTTGCTTGTTCTTGTTCTGTGGTATAACACAAAGTGTTTTTTTTCCTTTCCCTTTGAAGAAGCTCTGCTATTGAATTATTGATTCATGTGCTACTTCTACATCTCACCCACCACTTCCCTCTAAACATAAATCTTTGATGAAGCAGCTGATGTCTTTAACAAATAAGATCAACTGAAATTCTAGATGATTTGTAGTTAGTCCTAATTTCAGTTAGCTTTTTCTTTTGCAGAATAGTTCAGGTTATCACCTCAATAGCTAAACATACTGTTTTTGCCTTTAGCTTAACAAAGATTCTAACAAAGCCACTTATTAACCATTACTTGGCTTCCCTAGAGCTTACCAAACTATAATACTGTTGAAAGACAACTTTCAACTCATGCATGGGTGTTTTACACTTCAAGTTCTTGAAAAACTACTTTCTTTTCTTCTTTTCATTCATTCATTCCTTCATGTGGTGTGTCAGATTTCGCTGCTGGAGGTTTTATGACAAATGTCACTTACAGGCTCTAATGCTTCCAATATGCTGTAGGTTGAAAGTTAGTCACTCTTTTCAAAATTAGTGAATTTAGCTTTCTTTTCTTTGTACTCCCCCTGCGCTCCAGCCTACTTTCTTTGCAGCAAAACTTCAAAGTTTTGCTTCAAGGAAACATGGGCTAAACATGTGCTAAATATCTGTAAGTTGACTTGTTGCTCTATGACTTCAAGGTTTCACTCGGCTTTTTCACACCTCCCACTCACCTTCATCCACATCACAAGTCCTCCTAGGTTATGACTACTCAGAGGACCTTTTGCTGGCAGTGACACAGACATGTGGGTGGGGTAACCTCTAATTCAAAGAAATCATCAGACTTTGTTGTTGCTGCTGAATTTACCAAGAAGAGATGGACAAGAGGGGCAGATGTGCCCAAGAAGAGAGACGTGAAACAGCCAAGAGAAGCATCAAGGTGAAGGGAAAGAACGAACCTCAACCTACATCCCTGAGGGGCGAGTTGGGGGTGGAGGAGACTGGTACCCTTTAGGGCCCAAGAGCCCAACCACAATTTCCTTCTAGGCCTAGAACCCTGGCCTGCATCTTTGCTTGGCTGGTTCTAGATTCCTTCTTTGGGTAAATACATTTTATATCCACTAAATACAAGCTGGCTGCATGTTTTCTCTCCATGCTTTGGAATGTTACCAAAACTGAAAAAGAAAATCCCATAAATCTCTGCTCATCCAGATCTTTCTTGTTCTGAAAAGAAGCCCAATCGAGCTCCCCATCAGCGGCATGACCTTCTCCAACTCCTCCAGCCCCACACTGAGTTCTCCCTTTGAGCCCCTACAGATTCGGGGGCTGAACCATGAAATCCAGCCCTTAATCATCCTCCACTTCAGAGGGGTTGTGAAGCTGGGAAATCCCAGGACCCCCGAGGCCAGGACACCTGGACAGTGGGTCTTGGTCCGACTCTCACCTGGGTCAATTTGTGTGGTCTCTGTTTCCTCATCTGGATCATCAGAAACACGGGCTAAATATCTGTAAGTTGACTTGTTGCTCTATGACTTCAAGCTCACACATTGCTTTCTCATTGTTGCTGGTTTCAAGTACAAGAGCAGAAATTGTGTTTTATATTCTGCTTCCTCTTGCTCTCCATATGGTAACAGAGAGCTGGGTATGCAGTACTTTGTCTACTCATTAATTTAATGAGCATTTATTGAAACTTTCCTGTACATCAGGCACCATGCTAGAGGCTGTATAACTGGTGCGTGAGATAGAGGCTCTGAGCATCTTTATAGCATTCAGTGATCCTCATACTTCAGAATCTCCTGGAGGCTGTTTACACACAGATCGCTGGGTTGCACCTTCAGAGTTTCTGACCTAATAGGTCTGCAGCCCCCGATTTGTATTTCTAACAAGTTGCCAGGTGATGCAGGTGTTGTTCGCGAAGAGAACCACCTTTGGAGCCCCGGTTTGTTCTCACAGCAGTTAGTGGCAGCACTATTTTACCCAGGGGTTATTTTAACAGCTGGCATCTGAGCTCCTCTTCAGGAAGAATCAGCCTCTGCTTGAAAAAGCATGCCTTGATGAGCCTGCTTGGATGGGGTGAGACCCACTGGAAGTCAGCCAGCACCAAGATATCAGGAAGAGGAAGTGACTCCTCAGGAGACAATGTGAAGAATGTGTGGGGTTTGCTCCGGAAGGGGAGGGGGAGATGGATGGAGAGGGTGAGAAGGAAGGCAGGAGAAAAGGAGCAGGTGTGGTGCGTGGCCAGCCACTCCTTTGAAGGCTTGTGTGCTGTGCGCTGTAAAACCTCTCTTTGCTTCTTCCCTCTGCCCCATGTGGCCTCCCCGAATCTTCAGGACAAAGAGGCAGGAACCCAGGAGAGAAGAGGCCATGAGAAGGTAAGGCTCTCTGGAAAACACAAGGATCCTACAGAGGGTCCAGAGGCCCCATGGGCTGCAGAGCTGAAATTCGTGGTGGTGTCGGAGCCCATGTTGCCTGGCGTTTCGAGAGGCAGGAGACCCTTGAGAGCATCTGGGTTACTCCATGGCTGAAAGCCAAGTTGCCATGAGGTCCTGTAGACTGAGACAAGCATTTATTTTATTTGGTATGTTTTCATTTTAAACTTCAGACCTTTAAAGAAAGAACAGAGTTGAAACTCCAGTAATATTACCGTGATCACAATTTTATACCATATTGCATTTTTTCAAATTCGCTGTGCTGTGAACTTTTTCAGATTTACAGTGTTCTTTGATCTTTGCCCCAGTCTTGTCAGAGAGAATCGTCTGGTATTAGTTTTACATTCCTGTTGGGAAACAGAGGCGCAAAGAGATGAACGATCAAGACGCAGTTGAGGGCAGCTCACCTGACAGCCGAGCTGGCACCTCTCCTCAAGGTTACCTGGGAAAGGCCTTGGTTCTTAGTGTTCCAGTTTCCTCTCAAATGAGGTAGCTACAGAGTTCAGTTCTAATTCTGAGCAAATCAACATTTAAAACAGCATTTCAGAGTATACCAGTGAGGAGGTGATATCATTTTGCCCAGAACGTCTCAAATCCAGAGCCTTAGCTCTTTCCTTTAAAATCTGCTTGTCATTTGTCTGCAGGAGGGAAGTAGGGAGGAGTGTGATCACACTTAACTCTCGTACATTTTGCAGCCATATCTTCCACTCTGATATAAATCTTGTAGCTAAAAAGGTCTACGGAATGCGAGAACCAGTCACGGCCAAATCCTCTGTTTTTTTGGCAACACGTACTCCATCTGTCTTTATGGTCGACTAACAAATCAATTTTATTCTAAATCAAAATGATGGGCTCCTTAGGAGCCCTAGGGGGCTTCCAGCGCTGGCCCAGGAGAATCCCGGGATGGGCAGGACCCAGAGGCCCCTCCCACCTAACTTGTCTCTTCAGGTACCATCTTTCGTCAGATGAGATCAAGTTTAACTGGACTCCCTAACAGGGAAGAGGACAAGATCCCACAGAACCTCGTCTGAGGGGAGGGGTTTGTGGTCCAAAAGAGGCACAGCTTCACGCTGGGGGGGGTGGGGGTATCAGGAGTGACCTTTCCTTTCTACCCTTGGCCCCAATCCCAACACCTACCTATACTCACGCTTAGTCTTAGAGATAAAGGAGGGTCAAAGGATACACCCAAGAATAACAGCAGATACTATTTATTAAGCCCTAATGTCCCAGATTCATTTCCTGCTCACAATTGCCCTTAAGTGAGTGTCCCTGCCTCACAGAAGAGGGAGCTATGTCTGGGGGACTTGAAACAACCTGCTCTAGTTAGTTAGTGGGTGGTCAAGTTGGGATTTGACCCTGTATTGCTTCAAAGCCCACATGCTACACTAGTCCATCAGTTCGTTCCCCAAAGCCTGCCTATGAGAAAATAAAAATGAGTGATTTTTTCCATAAATATGAATTCATGTCTTTTTAACTTGGAGATTATGTTCTTAGCTTTGTGTGTGTGTGTTACACTGTCCATTCTTTTCTCGAAATCATGGTCACGGTGGACTGAAGTTCTCTCCTCTTCCCCCACTTCTTTCCCCCTCCCCCCTTCTCCTTCTCTCCCCCTCCTCTTCCCCACTTCCTCCTCCACTTCTTTTTTTTAAAAATTAATTTATTTATTTACTTATTTTATTTTTGGCTGTGTTGGGTCTTTGTTGCTGCACGCGGGCTTTCTCTAGTTGTGGCGAGCGGGGGTTACTCTTCGTTGCAGTGCACGGGCTTCTCATTGCGGTGGCTTCTCTTGTTACAGGCTCTAGGCATGCGGGCTTCCGTAGTTGTGGCACGCGGGCTCAGTAATTGTGGCACACGGGCTTAGTTGCTCCGCGGCATGTGGGATCTCCTGGACCAGGGTTCGAACCCGTGTCGCCTTCACTGGCAGGTGGATTCTTAACCACTGTGCCACCAGGGAAGCCCCCCCGTCCACTTCTTACTCCTTCCCTTCCTCTTCCTCCATTTCTTCTCTTTCTCCTCCTCCCTCTTAGTTTTAACTTGACCAAAAACAAAACAAGAAAACCCCTGACAATCCTATTTTGGGTCCATGTTTCCATTAATTTTTGTTGTTGTTCCATTAATTCCAGAAGGCTGGGACCTCAACTTTCGATGAAGTAACTCTTCATAGTTTAAGACTAGCACAGCTCTCGAATCCAGGGCCACACTCCACGGCCTAGATAATGTGCTGAAAATTTGATTTAGGATTCGCTGACACAGCACATTTAGTTCAAGTTTGATGATAAACTGTAGCTAGGACTACTACGGACGTTGTAGTGAAAGGTCATCTCTTCTGTAAGCTGCAGCCTCTTGTTCCTTTAAGATTTCCATTTTTCCTTCCTGTATTCTCCCTGTGTCTGGCTTCTTGAACTGATAGAATGTGCAAATCAGTTAATATGTCTCTGAGACCACTCTTATTTTGTTTTATACACAGTTATTTTCTTTGTTTGTAAAGCCTGAGCGTATTTTTTCAATTTCAAGCATTCTAATGAGTTTTACAAACAGTATGAAATTGCATTAGGCTGTATTAGGTATGATGGCCCCTTAACATCTGAACGAAGTGCTGCAAACTGGGGACCAACTGAGAAAATCTGCAGCTTGACCCACACCCTCCTCCCCTTTCTGACTTTACATTCCATCGTTTTAATCAGCCGTGGACAGAGCTGCTGGTGACACGTCTCCTCTTTTGAACTCCATCCCCCCGTGGACTCAGGGCAACTGTGAGCCATCCATCCCTCAGCCTCAGAGCCACGCCTTCAAATACAGCCGTGTCTGTGCCATCCCAGCTCCAGGTCTCTGGAGTGTCTCTCAGCTCAGAGTCCTTTAGTTTGCTTTATGGGTGTAGTAAATCATTCCACACACCATGGAACAGAGGAAAAGCCTGATTTATTAGACCTACCTGCTTGGTTCTTTCAGAGTAAGATTCCCGTACTGAATGATTTTCTCTCTTCAGATTTTTTCTTTTTATGTGTATTAAATGTTTAAATAAAATACCCATGGAGTATACCTTAGAAGCGGACCAGGGGAGTTCCAGTCCCGTCAGACCCTTAATGATGGTTTCCAAGAGGTAACAGGTTTTGGTCGCTTTCTTTCTCTCTCCATTTCTCCTATTTGTTTCTCCTTCCCCTGTCTCACTGCATCTTTCCCACCCCTCTTTGCTCAGAGAAAAGGAATAGTTCATTTATTCACTCATTCGTTCATTCACTCATTCATTCATTCATTCGTTCACTCATTCATTCCAAGTGCTGTGTTAGGTGGTGCACACCCAGAAGTGAAGAAGACAGGCAAGGTCCCTGCCCTCAAAGAGGGTGTGGTCTAGAGGGTAAGGTCATGGTTAGATGGGCATTTGCAATGTAGAGTGGCGAGTGCTAGGGAGGAGCACTTTCTTGAGGGTCAGGTGGGGCTTCCAGAAGGTTTCCCCTAAACTGGAGGCTGAACCCTGGGCACTGGGGAGTGAGCCCTGTCATTCCAAGCTGTCTCCACTGGATTTTCTCAGTTGTTGGGTCTAGTTGCTTTCTGTGTAGCAAAGAACCTATCTGATCAATACATTTTTTCACTCATCAAGGTAAACTCTAAAATCTCCTTCCCATGGGCTGAATGGGAATCCAACAATAAGAGAGTGTGAGTTTAACCTTGAGAAACTTAAAAGAATTTTATAATTGAGAACTGGATCTTGACATTTCTGAGGAAAATGACTGTGATGAACACCTACCAATAGGGCAAATCAGAGAATGGATCTGAATGAATGGAAACATTGAATGGAGGTGTGGAATTCACAAACCTCAGCTAAAATTGGAGTCCTAACAGGCCTGTAGGGGTAGCTCTCAAACCCCCGCCTTGCCTCTTCAATCACTCTGAATAGGAAGAGATGTACACCTACCGGGACGACAGCCCAGGCAATCAGAGACTAGCAGTCCAACCAATGAGAAGCCTCCATACTTTGGATTCTCAGCTTCCTCCAATGGACTCTTTAGTTACTTCAGCCCCTCCCAACTCCCCCTTTTTTTCCCTATAAAAGCAAGTTCCCCTTCCTTGTCTCTGCACTCGCCTATGCTCCGCCATATTTCGCGTACCCCGAATAGACTTGCATTTGCTGGTTAAATAATTGGCTATTATATATTTGAGGGTGACAGAGGCATTTTAAGTAGCAGCATGATAACACAAAGCAGGTGGAGACCTGGCTCTACCTGAGAATGTACCATTAAAGTGGCAGCTGGGGGTTGTTTACGCTGGACCTGGGCTCCCCTGCAGAATGGAGTCCCAAGGCAAGTTTAAATGTGTATGTGGTTTCTGTTGAGGGTGAAAGGGTATTCCAGTGAAGTACCACAATTGAATTGGCAAACGAAGATTAAGTGTGTGCCTAGGAACAGAGAACATGACTTCTGTGAGGTAAAGAGAGCGTACAAGGCTGCACTGGATGGAAGGAAAGTTTGCCGCTATCAAATAGTTTAATCAGAGCAGAATCAAAGAGGGTTAAATCCACTGAAGTTGTATACAATTCACCACGAAGGGGGGACTTGAATAATAGTTGGCTATTTAATTTATATAGAGGAACTTAATACTTTGCCGAAAACCTCTGCTTTGGGCTTTGAATTATCTGAATGATCTTGTCCTGAAGGCACTGCTCCAAGCTCTGTCAGTGCCTAGGAGCCCTAGTAATTCAGGCAGTGAAATAGCTTTAGGCTAAATTGGTTCAGCCAGTTCTATCCATGCGTCTGTAATTCACCAGCAGCACCCTAACCACAAGCCCCTCAGACCTTGTGTTCTCTCTCATAATCTTATCTCTATAGCACACCACTACCCTCCCTGCACCTGCCGGCCCTCTTCAACTATTAACCTTCATAGTTTATAGAAACAGGCTGTTCTAACATTCACAAGCATTAGTCATTATGTGAGGATAGGGGTGCCTGGCTGAGCAGAGATGCTGGTGGACACCAGATAGGCTCATCCACAAGCTAAGGGTCTGGCGTGAACATCTGTGATTCAAATTCATTCATTTACAAGTTACAGTGTGCCTGTGCCTAATGACACCAACCTTTGTGTCACTTGTGACTAGATGTGAGTAAAATATTAAATATGCAGCAGTTCTGAGTCTATTGTAATGTCTGTGGAAGTGCTTTGAAAACTTGAATGCCATAGTTCTTAACCATTTTCTTGGTCACAGACCACTTTGAGTATCTGGTGAAAACTTGGACCCTTTCCCAAAAGAAATACACACCAATATGCTTATAAGATTTTGCCTAAAAAGTCTAGAAGTTCACGCATCTTCTGATGTATTATAGAGCCCCTTATCTAAAGGGATTTATAAGTATAAAATGTTATCAATAATTTTTTTCATTCAAATGAACAGCACAGTATAGAATTGTACATTTGACACGATCTCAGTTATATACTACATATAGGAAAGAATACATGTATATAGAAAAGACTGGAAAGATATGCCCTAAAATGTAAATATTTGTGTGATGAGATTGTGATTGATTTTAATTTTCTTCTCTAATTTTGTTATATTTTCGCAATTAAAAAATGACATTTTCACCAGTTTATTTTCACAGAAGTATCTGTTTCTTGTGACTGATTATAGAAATAGTGAACAGAGCTTTCAAAAGCAAATCTAAAAAGATGCTCCAGTGGACACTCCTTTTGATGGCTGCATCATTCACAATATTTACCAGTCTCTGCGATCATGTGATCTATACCACGGGAACCTTCCTCAGGGCCTTCTGCGGGGGCTGACTCAGCTAAACCAATCAGTGTCTTTCCCCAAGAATTTTCTGAGTTCTAACAAGGAGCCAGTTTCTCTGTGGTGATAGAAGCTCTGAGTGAGGTCTGGGAGCTTTGGAGCCGGGAGGGGGACACATTCCGGCTGGCCTGTGAATGAGAGAGAGACAGAGAGAGGCAGAGAGACACCAGATAGTTCCTGGTTCCAGTTGCCCCAGAGCCCAGCTGCCCCTCAGCCCTTCTTGCATTTTGGGTTTTTTTTTCAATTCTTCCTTTGATTTTATACTTTTTACTCTTACAGCAGATTTCCTTTTTGTCTGCACTAGTTAAAGCTGGGTTTCTGGCCCTGAAACCAACAAGTCCACACAATTAACAGAAGTAGATTTATGAGTACTCAAGAATAAAATTTGACACAAGCTGTGAAAGAAATGAAATCAACGATATTTCTGGACACAGAAAGTGGCTGGCTTGGGGTGTCTGGCTCTGTGCAGGAAAGAGGAGGTTCAAAGAGCAGAGACAAACCGGGTTGATTGGCTCAGATCTTTAGATCATTC
The DNA here is from genome assembly GCF_964165515.1 of Mesoplodon bidens. Classification (NCBI taxonomy): domain Eukaryota; kingdom Metazoa; phylum Chordata; class Mammalia; order Artiodactyla; family Ziphiidae; genus Mesoplodon; species Mesoplodon bidens. Next base: position 77,670,239 of record NC_138168.1, on the reverse strand, counting down.
TGTTCTTTTAGGAGGTAGAACTTGTCTTCTTGGCTCTGTGTAGAAACAGACAATAATGGGATTGTTCAAACCTTGGTTATAACCTTAAAAATTGCAAGTCTCTTCTCTCATTTATGAATGCAATGCTTGGGATAACAAATTTAAAAGTGAATGAAAGATAAATGTATTCTGTCACTCAATGAGCTAGAAATTAATCCCTGCATGAATCTGGCAACCAGAAGATATCTGAGCTCTGTTAAAGAGAAAAATCTCAGCAAACTGGTAGAGATACTCAGTAAGAATAATCACTTTACATGTGGGTTTGTACTCTCCATAGCCAATTCCATTTCAACAAATCTTTAACTGTGGTGAAAGCAGTTAAAAAATACTGAGACATGGCTTAATTATTCTAAGAATGCTTGACATAGTGAAATTTTACGACTTTTTAAAATTAAAATATAATTAATCCGAGCAAAAAGCTCCAACTTCAAATCCAGTCCTATCCATATGCCCAGTGAAAGTGTGGAAAACTATATTTTCTATTGGCAAATGTGTGTTTCTATTGAGTTTAGAAATGGGCTGCCCAGGATAATGTGGTAAGCAGGCCGTGATGGAGGCAATTCCACCTTTGGAGGCTGGTTAGGCTGGCAGTCAGTGGGAAAGAGTTTACATCCAGACTGACTATAAGATAATGAGACTAATTTAATATTTTTTGATTCAATATACTATAACCTAAATACTCTAAATCAAATAAAAGCCATGTTCACATTTCTTGGAGGTTGAGAAATACTGTTATCACAATATTTTAGACCAAGACTTTGAGTCATTTGCCTGATGTCTTTAGATGATTCTAGATTTTGGTTATGATGCTATGAAATCAACACTTTCAGCTGAGCTTCCAAACTAGTTAGCATCTCAGTGTTTACTTTATTGTGGGTTTTGGTATGAATTACTAAATTACTTTTCAGAAAGGTACTGATTTTATTGCTATCAGCAGAGTGAGAATGTTTCACCATACTCTGCACATCCCAGACATTAGCCCACTTTTATGTCTTATGTTTTGTTTGTCACTAAAGTGTCAAAAGTGGCGTCACATTGATTCAGTTCACATTTCTTTGGTTATTTATGAAGATGACAATTTCTTCATGCTTTTAGCTTTTTGTAGAGCTGAATTCTGAAACTAACATGTCTTTTGCACATGTTTTACTCTTTTTATTGATTTATGTAAGTTCTTTATGTAGCAGTTGCAATCTTTTATTTGTCATTTCTGCTGCAAGTATTTCCCCCCATTTGTTATTTACTTTTTAATTGTGATTCTTTTTTTTTTAACCTCAGAGATTCTAATACTTTTTTCTTTGTGAGTTTTCCTACTGTGCTTCTGTTTAAAGTCCTTACTCACCCCCAAATCAGAGTCCTCTATGATTTGTGTTCACTTGCACAAAACAACATAAAGCCTGTCAATTCACTGGAGCATAGAGGCATATATGGGGTAATAAAGTAAAATCATTTTAATTTTTTCTTTTCTTTTTTTAAATTGTAGTATAGTTGACTTGCAATGTGGTGTTTATTTCAGATGTACAGCAAAGTGGTTCAGTTATACATATATACATATTCTTTTTCAGATTCTTTTCCATTATAGGTTATTACCTATATGATAATATTGAATATAGTGCACTGTGCTGTGCAGTAGGTCTTTGTTTATCTGTTTTACATTCAGTAGTGTGTATCTCTTAATCCCAAATTCCCAATTTATCCCTCCCCCCCTTTCCCCTTTGGTAACCATAAGTTGGTTTTCTATGTCTGTGAGTCTATCTCTGTTTTGTAAATAAGTTCATTTGTATCATTTTTTTTTTAGATTCCACATATAAGTGATATTGAACAGTATTTTTTATTTGTGCTATTTTAAAAAAAGAAAGAAAAGATAAGACAAGAAAAGAGGGCATAATAGAAGGGCAAATATCCATAGTCCCTGAGATCCGAGAGTATTTGCTGCATCTCAGTCTCCAGGTAGAGGCCAGCGACTGGCCTCTGCCCTCGTGGTGCTCCTGGGTTTCAGGCTAGCGTTCTGGCCAGAGTCAGGAAGACAGCTAGAGGCCTGGATTTGCCTAAGACAGCCCCAGTGCAAGTTACAACTAGAACACGTATCTCACCTGACCATCACAGGGATTAAGTGCCTGGAGATCCAGGGATGAAATGAAGGGGAGTCTTTTGGGGAAGGAGGCTGGGAAACCTGATTCCTGACATCTTTTCTTTCTGCCCCCGCCTCCCGCTTCCTCATTCTTACAACCTGCCCTCAAGACTTGGACACTAATATACAAGGTATGGGAAAAGGGGACATTTTTAGATTTCCACTCAACTAAGTTTATGTCTTAATCCAATCACATTGCAGTTTTTCTCTTTATTTCCATGAAACTAAAATTTACACTAATAGGTAGTATGTAGTACAGATCAAACCAGGTAAAATATAGGTCTTGGGCTTCCCTAGTGGCGCAGTGGTTGAGAGTCCGCCTGCCGATGCAGGGGACACGGGTTTGTGTCCTGGTCCGGGAAGATCCCACGTGCGGTGGAGCTGCTGGGCCTGTGAGCCATGGCCGCGGAGCCTGAGCGTCCAGAGCCTGTACTCCGGAAAGGGAGAGGCCACAACAGTGAGAGGCCTGCGTACGGCAAAAAAAAAAAAAAAAAAAAAAAAAAAAAAAAAAATATATATATATATATATATATATATATTATATATATATGTGTATATATATATATGTCTTATTTCAGTAGAATCTCCCCGTGAAAGACTTGTGTCTGGATTAAGAGCTTCAAAAAATGCCCCAAATGAGGAGAAGCTGTTTCTATTATGTTAAATCAAACTCTTAGGATAAGAGTTCAAATGTTGCACTCCTATGGACTCCCAGGGGAACCCTGAAGTTATGATGTAGTAAGTATATCTAATGAATGAAGAAAAAGGAATATTATTTCCTGTATGTTGGCTGTGGAGGCATAATTTAGACAAAGCAACAGACAAGGAATTAGAAGTTTCTAGAATCAGTTCAGCTACTCTGTGACCTCATGTAAATCTGTTTGTCTCTGAGTTTCAGTTTCCTATATATACTCCTATCATATAGCTGTTTACACATAGGGCTGATATAACAGATATGAAAGTGTTTTTAAACATGATTTGGAACTATGCAAATGTGCAGCACAGTATGTGTGACTGAAATAAATGTTTACCTCTGACTCCTAAACTATCCAGTCAAATAAACTACCCTTTGCATTTTTAATTTATGATTCTAAAATATTAATTTCAACCTATTTTAATTTTAGCATGTATATATTTGAATGCCAAGTAATATATATAAAACCCTCTTTGGGGATGAATATCAAGACTGGATATTGATCATGGTTTAGCTGATCAACACTAAATACCATTTATAATTATGGAAATGTTTTACTTTTTAATCATTTCAGTGACAGGGAGACTCTAGATGCACAGCTTATTTTCAGCATGAGAATGGTAATAAATGTCTGATTACTATTTTTCTTGGGATATATGGTTGGCCAGTTTGTTTGAGGCTGGTGTTCATGAGGCTGAAATCAAATATTTGCTTTTATGTCAATTAGTTTTGCCATGTTCTCCAAATTGGTCTGTAGCAGTCTAAGATGGACAGGTTTCTAATCCATCATCTTTGCTAGAAAAATTAAACAGGTCCCCTTATTGATGGTGAATCAGTGCTCTGGTATCTGTATATGCTTACTTGGAAGTCAAATAATGCTTAGCATAAAAGAAAAGGAATTGCAGGACCTGGAAAGAAAAGACTTGTGTTAAGAAAAAAAAAATCAAAACAAAAGAATTGTGTGTATTTTGGGTAGAGTAAATTAGAAGTGGGCTTCCCAACCTTTTGTTCCACATTAGGGCACACCTAGAAATGGTTAGATTTGTACAGCACTCTGGTGCTGACTAGAGGGAATTTGGGACCCAGTCCCAAGTGCTTGTGGCCACACAGAGGGCTGGGGGGATCCATGTAATGTCCACTGGGAACCCTGCCACTGAGGACAATGAAATAGAGGAAGGAGTGAGCAAGCACATTGATCTCAACACAGCCACACATCTCCAGCTGGACTCCTCTACCCACTAAGTCAGCTCTTTCACCCCATCATCTCATTTCCATGACTTACATCTCTACCCAAGCTGTAAATATTTGAGTTAATGCTATATTTTCCCTTAGCTCCTTGTGGTGTATTCAACTCAGCAAATATTTACTGAGCACTTCTGTGCAAGGCACTGTTTTCCACTGATTGAAATCGGTCAACTTAAAGTTCTGGCTTCTGTCTTTCTTCTCCAGTCTCATGGCCAACACCGATGAGCCCATCCCGCATGCACACATGGGATGACTAAACCAGAGTTTTGCCTTGCATTTCTTCCCCCATTATATAGTCAGAGGCAGAATTCCATTCACAAGTTCCCCATTTCCTGCATGCCGCCCATTGGTCAAATCTACCAGAGAGGCAGTGAGGCCAGGTGACACAATTCACAGGGATCAGCACCTCAGGAGATGGAGTCTGTGAAGAAGGGTAGTGAATGGAAGGGGAGGAGGACAAAGGGAGACTAATCAGCTCACTTGTTAATTAATTTAGAAATAGAAAAATGGTTTCCTCACGTTACTTTCTTTCCTGAAATGCCCAAGGGAGCTTCTCGTTGCCCTTAGAGTGAAATACAAATTTCTTCCAAAGTCCTTGGCAGTCAGCCTCAGTCGTATCTTGCCTTTTTGGACATGCATCCTGGCCCTGCTACTTACTGTGCTACCAGGAGCTCATTATTTAACTTCATGGGACCTTTGTTTCCTATTATACACGCAGGGTACAAGACCCTTCTTGCAGATCTGCTATAAAGGTAGAGCGATCTTGGTGCTTTAGATCTGCCCTGCTATTTTCTGCAAATTCCACTGTCCCTGAGGGTATAGCACAAATCCCGCATGAAACCTTTTTATTCAGGTCTTCACTGATCGTTCACCTCCTCCACATTGAGCCCTGCTGTGTGCCAGTGAGTTTTTGTATATTAAAAGAATTTGAATTGAGATTTATCTGAATTTTCTAGTTTGGGCTGCCTTGATGACAGGGCAATATGGCATTCTTGACTTCTTCTGTTATCCATGTTTGTCTCATTGTACTACTTTCTATTTACCTTTTTAGCTGCAACAGCGGGATTGCTTGAGGGTTATGACGATCATCGAGTCATCACATGAGTCACCTCTTGTGACTCATCAAATCAGAGTTTCAATCGTGTTGTAATTATACAACACACTCAGGAAAGATTGTCTGACAAAGACTGATTTTTAAAAATACTATAATGGTTTTAGAACAAGAGCAACAAAACTAAAGTAGGTTACACAACCTGGGAGAAATAATAACCTATTGCTCAATTGACAGTGTGTGTGTTGTGTTTTAAATACCTTAACCATGACTTGCCTCTCGCCCATACTACCCTAAAGCACTGAAGGAAAATAAGCAGGTATGGGAGAAAAATTAGGTTTGGAAAGACCTTGGAATTTCTTGAGTAAATTGTTATGGATACGGCTCCCCCTAGCGTGCTGAACAACACAGGTGCCCCAGTGAGCAAAGGCTGAGCTCAAGTTCAAGAGCTGAGAGTTCTTATCTCCAAACACCAAACTTATCTGAACTTGAGACCTCTCTTTTGCCACTGTTTCCTTCCTACTGTATAACCAACCACAGACCAGGGAAGACAGGGTGCAGATGTCTGTTACCCAATTTGATTTGAGCACCATCGTCATGGAAGGACTGAATTGATCTGAGGTACCCAAATCATATTAAAAAGCATACAGAGTTTTATTTTAAAAAGACTTTCTCATGAGGGAGGGAATTGAAATTAGGGCGAATAAGCAAAATTAGAATATGATTCCTTGTTAATTATTTTGCTGAACATGTTATTTGCCTTCATCTTCTATTTGTCAAAATGTTAATCATCGGTAAATATATTTTCCTCAAGCAGGATACATGGACCATTGGAAGACCAAAAAATGAACCACAGCAAAGGGAAAGAAACTCTTCCAATGAGGAGGAAATGACTTACATTAAAACAATGCTTCTCAAAGCATAATCTCTAGAACACTAATTCCACAGGCTGTTAATGGGTCTTAGTTTTGAGAAATGTAGGGTTTGACAAAATAAACTGATTTTTTTTTTTTTTTTTTGCGGTACGTGGGCATCTCACTGTTGTGGCCTCTCCCTCTGTGGAGCACAGGCTCCGGACGCGCAGGCTCAGTGGCCATGGCTCACGGGCCCAGCCGCTCCGCGGCATGTGGGATCTTCCCGGACCGGGGCACAAACCTGTGTCCCCTGCATCAGCAGGCGGACTCTCAACCACTGCACCGCCAGGGAAGCCCTAAACTGATTTTTTTAACTGCAGTATTCCTCCAGGCCCTTAGCATGCTCTTAAAATACCACTGTACTGTATGACACTAGTCTTTGAACTTCGGCATTTCCCAGATTAACACAATGTTTTTTTCCACGCCTATCTCACACACCTGGTTCGTGAATTATCCTTTGGGAGCATGCACTGGATTAGAATTTCATTAACTTTCAATCAAAGATGGAGAACAAATAGGAGAGTGTGCCAAAGGAGGAAAGAAAGCAGTACATTTGATACAAGCAGCAAATAGGGTGGCTGTAAGGAAGTTTGTGGTTAGTGTCATCTCTCCTTTGCATGTGAAACACTAACAACCAACGTATTAAAGTCTCAAACCATGGCCGTCCTATAGTGGAAGGAAGGCCCTCAGAAGGATCGGCCATGCTGAACACATCAGCAGCCCACAAAATCATTACCAGATTTCTCCCACATCATAGGACTGATGCCCCTTCTGAGAATAAGAAAGAAGACTCCAAAAAGTACAGCACCCCATCCTGTCAGGTTTTCAACTTTGATTGAAACTTTTCCTTGTACACAACCTGTGCTAATTCGCAAGGATGGTCTAAGCTCCCTTCTTATTAATAGGATCACAGACACAGGGTACTTTAAAGGACTTAGAGGAAGCCTGTATTTAGTAGAAGCTGTGAGTTAAAGAGGAATCCTATAACTCACAGCTAGATAAACTCCCAAAGGGAGTGTTGAGAAAAATGGAAATCCACAGAGTGGTTTGTCTTGGATAATAACACTGACTCACATCAAGTAGAATGAGCCTCTTCCTATCAGCTCTGTTCACATTTCGGAAGTGTTGCTTTTCGACTCATTAGTACACTGGGCAATGGCACTGGAAGACGTGAGGGACTGGGGGTATCAATGGATCTGGACTTATGTGCAATTCTATTCTCTTTTGCTGGGGACGCAGCCCCAGAAGGACTGTGGTTCTTAGTCTCTTAGCATATGGGGGCAGAGGGTGGGACAAGGTTCATCCCAGAAGCAGCTCTTCGTTGTCAAGGGACGTCCTGTATTCTTCCTAACGCTTTCCAGCTGGGTGGACTTCAGGCGTGGGGAAGTCAAGTGATTTACTCAAATGCCCAGTGAAATAGACCATCTGAGACTTGGACTCGGGGACTCTGCTGCTTGCCCCGGTCAGTCAATGCTCTGCTTCCTGCTTTTCGCCTCTTCTCTGAGTTGCACCAAGCAGTCAGTGTGCTGTGTCTGGTGCAGACTGTCCTCCCGGCTGTCCCTGCTCAGGACTGGAATGAGGCGTGTTACAGGTCAAGTCTGAATGTTCTGGCAGTGCAGCGTAAGGCAGATTGCTCCATGCCTGCTCAAAGCATACAGAGTCTGGCAAAAGCCAGATTGAAGATAGCTACACCCACACGCCAAGATTCCAAAAGGAAAAACTTAGCTCACATGTTTCCTTTGCGTGGTGATTTTTCTTCCCTTCCTTTTTTTCTTTTTCTTTCTTTCTTTCTTTCTTTTTTTAAAAAAGGGAATCCCCATGTTTACAAGTTGAAATCCAAAATGCACAAGTGGTCAGTTCACAATTCTGTGACCCATGAACATCTGTGGGCCTGGGTGTTCCCTGGGAATCAGCAGTGCCTGAGCTGTGAGCCAAGCCTGCCCTAGGCAGAAAGGAATTCTCAAGTGAGTGGAACAGTCGGTGAGCAAGGAGGCCTGCGAGTGATCAGGGCCTGGTTATCCTCTAGTTCTGGTTTTCCAAAGGCACGTCTGCACTCACCTTCAACTAGTTTTATGAGCTGCATTTGACTTTATTTTTTGAGATGGGTCCATCTAAAACGCCTTACAGGAAGTAGGACATGACTTTTCATTTTGCCTCTAAGAGAAATGAAACTCTATAATTTGAGATCGGCAAACGTGGTCCAAGTCTGTTTATCCCCAAACAAGAACCTCTGAGTAGAGAGAAAAATCTAGAATATCTGACACCAGTTTCTGAGGACGTAAGTGCTTGAAAACCAATAGGGCCTCCCTCTGCGGAAGAGGGTCCTACACCCCCAGCTCCTAGGAGAGCTGCAGAGGGCAGCTCGCTGTGCTCCCTTCAGGTGGCAGGTGGTACTGGGAGCGGCTAAATGTGCCTTATCATTTCCACTCCGGATTCTAGGTCAGTAGATGGACTCTGGCTCCATCACTATTTTATGGTTTTAATTTGGTAGATACTCAAAAGTTAAACTCCAAATGGAAAAAGCCCGTGATGTATTTGCATCTCTCATCTGGACCTTGGTTTCCTCATCTGTAAAATGAGGGAAAGGGCCAGATGACTGCTGAGCCCCATTGCAGCACTAGCGGTCTGTGATTTTAGGTTTGCTTCTCTCCTAGTTGGAGTTTACTTCATCTGCTCTAACTTTTCTGCTGTCATCTGGGTGTTACAGGCTGATTCATGTCCCCATGAAATTCATATATTGATTCCCTAACCCACAGTACCTCAGAATGTGATTATATTTGGAGGTAGGGTTTTCACAGAGGTGATCAAATTAAAATGAGGTCTTCAGAGTGGGCCTTAATCCAGGATGACTGGGATCCTTATAAAAAGAGGAAATTTGGATATAGACATGAACACACATGGAGTGAAGACCGTGTGAAGACACAGGGAGAAGACGGCCATGTGCAAGCCAAGGAGAGAGGCCTCAGAAGAAACCAACCCTGCTGACACCTTGAGCTCAGACTTCCAGCCTCCAGAATTGTGAGAAAATAAATTTCTGTTGTTTAAGCCACTCTGTCTGTGGAACTCTGTTATGACAGCTCTAGCAAACGAATGCACTGGGTTACACCACAATGAGTTTTCTGAGCTGTGAAAGAAGTTCCACGTGCTTTTCTTAACAGACTCAATACTGGTAGCCTAAAATAGACTCTTCTTTGGCAGGGTATTCAAGATACTTTAAAAAATCGATTTCTTTGTCATCAGGTGGAAGTAAATTATTTTGGTAAAATAAATCCTCTTTATTTTTATTTGAAGGGAGTTTCACAGTTTTGACTCACAGAATTGTCTTCCTGAATGGCTGTGGATCATCATTTTGCCTTTTAAGAAATACTGCCATTACCTATAAAATTCATTTGAGGCCAAATAGCTCATTGGATAAGCCTGCAGGTAACAGCACGTTTATAACGAACTTCAGAACACACAAGCTGCTCCAGAGTCCTGGTTTTGTTTAGTACTTTTGCCTTTAAAGTTCACTCAGAGTCAAACATCTTGTGACTGGGTTACAGACAAATTAACTGATAAAGAAAGGTAACCACTTATCACTTTGCTGTTTAAGACTCTCAGATTCTTACTTGAAGTTAAGCACGTTATTTTTACCAAAATGGATTTTTCTTTCATCTAGTACCAAGATTCTGGTTCTTTTCTTTTACAAAATAGTCACATGGAGTTGGATTGGAGTGTCCAGTATTTAGAAAGCATGGGGATTCCCTCTCTCTCTCTGTGAGTTCCATTTGATGCAGCAGTGAAACTTCTCAGGAAGAGCATTTCTGGATTACAGCCTGCTCACCTGGGGGGTTAGAATCACCCACCTTTGGAGGCTCTACATGTCTGAGAAGGAGATCAGAGTACTCGCTGAGCGACGTGGGATGGCACAGCCTTATTTTCCCACGTGACTGCAGGCGGGCAGCATAGATACCCCGCTATCATGGCTGGGGATTCCGATGAAGCAGCCTGACATGCAACCAACCAGTGCACATAGCAACGAAGCCAGCAGGTGTTTAGTGTCATCTAATGATAAGAGTCTCTAGATTGTTAAAAATACATCTTTCCCAAAGTCACACCTTAAGGAAGAAGCTTGGCCTACTAAGAAGGCTGAGGGGGCAGTGAGGATCTGCAGGCACCTTTATTTCCAGCCATGGGCAGAATGGAAAAAATTTCAACTTATTTATATTCATTTATTTATATGGGTAATGAATAAGTTAAGGAACACTTCATCTCAAACACAGATTGCTTTTATTTTAGCTAAGCTAATGTTTCAGTTCCATATATATTTTTGAATTTCCATCAATGTCAAACACCATTTTTTCTTCTTAAAAAAAAACACAAAACAATTTACAAGCACTTTTACGGCACTCAAGGAAAGTAGGCTGAAGGTTCATAATAATAATTTTCCTTTTAAAAAACATCCATCAGACCAAAATAAAATCATTTTAATTAACTCCTTCCTGAGTAACTAAAACCTTGGAATGTGCTGAAAGCTTATAATAAATAAGGCAGTCAAAGATCAATCAGCTTAAAATGTATTTTTTAAATTAAACTATGTAAAATGTACAATATATTTCATGAAGTACAAACTGTGTTGGGCTCAGGGCCAAAGAAACATTGTCGTGTGTGCCAGAGAAACTGATGAAGTGCCTTGACTTTTAGGGCCTAGAGGCTGTTTGTTGGGGCAAAATTACATTAAGGCCCTGTAAGTAAATCAGCCAGCCTCTTTCGCTGCGACGTTATAATGATCACTGCTGACAATAAATGCCTTTGAACACACAGGTAGAAGTGCCCATGTGAACTTGCACTAAGAAGATGCACTTTTTTTAATGACCAATTGTCCTGATGGGCTGACAACAGCAGAGAACACTTAGCAGACCTTATTTTCAGATAATGAGATTGCACAGTGTGTAAACTAACGATCATTCTTTATATGCGATTTCAAAGGACTCACAAGGTACCAGGCAGCAGCTCTTGCTCTTTTGTTGAGTATGATAGCTCTTCTCCGGGTTGATTTTTAAAGTAAGCCTAACGGTAGGGCCCTGGTCTCTCTAAACAGGACAAAGGATATTTCCTCTTCTAAGAACATTTCCCTTCATCACTTCCCTGCCCCAGTTCTCTGAGGCAGAAAGGAGGCCCACAAGTGGCCAAATGCCGGACTCTGTGCCTCTGTGGTCCCAGCCTTCACTGGACTCCTGCGGGGTGGAGCCTTCTCAATACATCTCATAATAAAGTAGCTTTAGTGCACACTTGACAGGTTCCAAATGACTTGCTTTATATCTTGGCTACCGTCCAATTTTAGTGAACGAAGAAAAAATTCTAGAGAGACTTGTTGGTTTCTGAAAAGCAGAAAATGTGTAGCTTGTGTAAAGTCAGAGTCTTATTTACTGTTAAGTATTCCCAACTCACACTTTGCTAGTGCTCTTGAAGGGCTGGCTCTAGGGGAAAAAACATGGAGACAAAATTTGTCCCAAGTACCTTGCCTATCACCAGCACCTGCACCCCTGCTTCTCAGCTGGCTGTATATTATCCACCCAAGAGTATATGTATTTTCGAGGGGGGGTGTTGTCAAAGATGAAAACATCTCAAATCCAAAGAACTAGATTTCTAATGACTGAACCAAGGCATCACGGTGATGGGCAGGTGATGGGAATGGGAGGGGGAAGAGATATTTTGGAGGAATGGAACTGCCCGACTTCTACTCAGATCACTTTGGGGGCAGACAACTACTCATAAATCTAGCCAAGCAGTCTCTTACCCAGAAGCTCCTGCTTCTCTTCCCGATGTCCTAATAAGAGTTCTCATCAGGGAGTTGCTTCCATAATAAGTGGAACTGTGTTTTGACTTCTGCCTGCACAGAACTCAGTATCCCTTTCTGAGCCCCCAAAACACCAAAAACAAGTACCTCTTAAGGGACGAGAAGGTAAAAGATACCAGCTACTTTGGGACACAGCTGGCCAGGGGTGTGCCTGATAGATCATGCATCGTCTGTGGTCAGGCTTGGAACTTATGCCACAGGAGTCAAATGTCAGAGCTAAGTGGATTCCTGGGTCTCCAGTTAAAGCAATGCTGGTAAGAGACATGTTTCATATAGGGTGCAAAGGACACAGCCATGCCATTTTCCTAGGCCACATGTCCTCCAGAGTTGATCTGTCTTGCCTATGCTCTTTTTTACACAGCCAACAAACTCTTTTCCTGGCTATGCTACTTTGAAATCTGTCAGAATGGTGCTCGGAAATGAAATGTCTCAATGGAGTTTGCCAAGCGCTTTGACCTTGAGAGGTACTCAAGGCTCTGGACTGGTGAAGGGTGTGGCACAAGCCTACTTGCTCTTTCAGAGATAATAAACGTGGTGCTCTTGGTGAAACTGTCCCCTGAGATAGACCAGAGGCAGAATTCTACCCATGTGGGCAGAAACCACTTACCCAGGGACATCCTCCCTTCTGATGTCCTTATCTGTCTGACCTTCTCCTCTTAGATCCTTCTAGAGTAGATTCCCTGGTCTCTGAACTGGTTTTGTGTTTCTACTGAAATATACAAGTCTGGATGTTTCCTACCACTGAGGTAATATTTTTATAGGTCATCTTACAAATGATAAGTCATTGGGCTATAGGCTCTATTTCTCCGCTTTCTCTCGTTTATGCTAGGGGAAGAAAAGCTATTTTAAGATGAGATGCCTTGTGGTGGAGCCATGTAGTGTACCTCAGAAGGACCCAAGGAGCCAGAAACACACAGAATAAAATCAAACAAATAAAACCCGCAAAACCGGGCATCTCCCAATGACCACAACCTGTGGGAACGTTTTGTTCTTTTTAATGCTGCCGAGCATTAATTTCGTCCCTTAAGGATTTTTCTTCCCCAAACAAAAAACTTTCTGGAAAGGGAGATTAAGCCATTGGAGGCCACACAGAGCTGGCATCACCTCTTATAAATATCTTCGAGCCACTTCTCATCATCCTGTTCCTCATCATCGATTGGCTCCTCTGTTTCCAGTGGGGTCGGAATGAAGAACTGAGGTCTCAGCACGGGGTGGCTGACCCGGGACTTCAGTCCGAACTTGCGCTTCAGCAGGTGGAACTGTTCCTTGACGTAGTGGTAGAACTCGTACTCGTATCTCATTCGCTGGTAGAGAATCTGCACAGCCTCAGGAGAGGGGACGGTCTTCTTCACGGTCACAGTCATGTTTCCAAGTTTCCTATGCTCTGCAAAAGAAGCAGGGTTGCACGTGAGCCGTTGTCTGCAATGCTGCAGCTTAAAGGGGATGATGGTGAGGTCCTGTGTTACCTGCATAATACGGGCAGCTCCTAAGGAAAGAAACTAAACATTCAAGGAATAGAAGGGGTAAATGGCTTCCCAACAACACTGGGAAAGATTTCACTGTATTCCATGTGTTAATATCAACACCAGTTGACTAAACTTAAACTAGCTAGCATCCCTTTCGTGGAATGTGAATGATGACATTTGACCACAATTTAATGGTAACTATAAGTTATACTTTTTTTTTTAAACCCCACATTTGTTTATTTATTTATTTTTGGCTGTGTTGGGTCTTCGTTTCTGTGTGAGGGCTTTCTCTAGTTGTGGCAAGCGGGGGCCACTCTTCATCGCGGTGCACGGGCCTCTCACGATCGCGGCCTCTCTTGTTGCGGAGCACAGGCTCCAGACGCGCAGGCTCAGTAGTTGTGGCTCACGGGCCCAGCCGCTCCGCGGCATGTGGGATCTTCCTGGACCGGGGCATGAACCCGTGTCCCCTGCATTAGCAGGCAGATTCTCATCCACTGTGCCACCAGGAAAGCCCCTATACATTCTCTTGAGCAGGAAAATCTACCTGCTTTTCATTTTTATTTCCTGTTACTTTCAGAAGGAAGAACAGAAAAGAGCTGTCTCACCACTTGCTAATCATCTTGGTTTTTTATTTTAAAATATCGACATCTATTATTTAAAGTTTAATTTGATACAAACGCCATTGCATTTCACTATTTCAGCAAGGTGTCTGCTGAGAAAAGTAAAGGAAGGACTGTTAGATTCCCTAAATACAATTTTAACTGTTGTCAATTTTGAATGGTTATTATTTGATTGTGGTAAAATATATAACTAAAATTTGTTTAATTTTATATTAACACTTAATAACATAAAATGCTATTTATATGATATATATATATATATATATATATATATATATATATATATTTTTTTTTTTTTTGCGGTATGCGGGCCTCTCACTGTTGTGGCCTCTCCCACTGCAGAGCACAGGCTCCGGACGCGCAGGCTCAGCAGCCATGGCTCACGGGCCCAGCCGCTCCGCGGCATGTGGGATCTTCCTGGACCAGGGCATGAACCCATGTCCCCTGCATTGGCAGGCAGACTCTCAACCACTGCGCCACCAGGGAAGCCCTATATATATATATATTTATATGACAAAATTTTAAACATTTTGAAGTGTACGTTTTGGTGGAATTAATTACATTCATAATGCTGTGCAACTATTACTGCTATTTTCAAAATTCTTCCATCACTCCAAACAGGACCTCTGTACCCATTAAACAATAGCTTCCTTATACCTCTCCTCTTCCCACCCTTCCCCAAGTAACCTCTAATCTACTTTCTGTCTATGAATCTGTCTATTCTAGGTACCTCATATAAGTGGCATCACACAATACTTGCCCTTTTGTGTCTGGCTTTTTTCCACTTACATAATGTTTTCAAGGTTCATCTATTTTTGTAACATGTATCAGTACTTCATTAACTTTTATGGCTGAATAATATTCTATTATATGAAAGTACCATAATTTGTTTATCCATATATCCATTGATGGACATTTGGGTTTCTCTACCTTTTGGCTATTGTGTAGAGTGCTGCTATGAACATTTCTGTAAAAGTCTTCATTTGAGTCCCTGTTTTCAATTTTTTCTGGGATTCTACCTAGAAGTGGAGTTGCTGGTTCATATGGTAATTCTATGTTTAAATTTTGAGGAACCACCAAACTATTTTCCTCAGTGGCTGAACCACTAAATATTCCTAGCAGCAATGTCTGAAGGTCCCGATTTCTCCAAATCTTCTTCTACAATTGTTATTTTCCATTTTCAAAAAATTGTAGCTATCCCAGTGTGAACTGGTATCTCATTGTGGTCTTGATTTTCATTTCACTGATGGTTAATGATGCAGAGCATCTTTTTCATGTGTTTGTTGGTCATTTGTATATCCTTTTTTGATAAATGTCTAGTCAAGTCCTTTGCCTGTTTTGAATTGGATTGTTTAATTTTTTGTTGTTAAGTTGGTATTTTTTTAATATATTCTGGATATTCTACCTACATATCAGGAATATGATTTGCAAATATTTTCTCCCATTCTGTAGGTTGTCTTTTTATCTGTTGATAGTTTTCTTTGATGCACAAAAATCTTTCATTTTAATGAAGACCAACTTATCTATTTTTCTTTTTTGTTACCTGTACAAAGTGGGTTTGTGATAGAACATTTTGTAATATCTGTCTTCACTAAAGATATTAACTATAGCTACTCTGAGGCGACACATGTTAATAGGCTTGAAGTATAGATCTCTTTGGGTTTTTAAAAGACAGAGCTTAAAAAGCTGGTATTAGGGCTTCCCTGGTGGCGCAGTGGTTGAGAGTCCGCCTGCCGATGCAGGGGACACGGGTTTGTGCCCTGGTCCGGGAAGATCCCGCATGCCGTGGAGCGGCTGGGCCCGTGAGCCATGGCTGCTGAGCCTGTGCGTCCGGAGCCTGTGCTCTGCAGTGGGAGAGGTCACAGCAGTGAGAGGCCCGCGTACCGCAAAAAAAAAAAAAAAAAAAAAAAAAAAAAAGCTGGTATTAAAGATAGACAAGGCATACAGAGGCCCCGGAAAAAAATTCGCTCATTTCCAGACTCCTCTGGTGCCTTCCTCCTGAAGCACTCTAAATGTGTGGTGTCTTGCTATCTTATGCCAGAAAAATATTAGGATTCCTATGATTTTAAAATAAATTCTTTAGTTAAATTATTTGACCCAACCTATTCCGAAAAGAATGTAAAGAATTTTATGAAAATATATATGATGCAATTAGCTAAACAGTTAAGGAAATTGGGCAAAGGGAGAATGAAGGTAGGAAAGAAAAAAGGAGAAAGGTCAGTGTTGGGGGTAATGGCTGCCCCTCCCCATATGGGAGGGTCTCCACAGAGCCATGCTCCTGCCTCTTGCCCCAGCCCCTCATTCGGGGAGGTAAGCCAGGTTCCAGGGCCAGATGGTTTTTCTGATTGTGCCTTTGGGATAAAGGATTGAGATGCTCTCTCCTCTGGGGAGACTGTACCTGTCTGCAGAGACTTCACATCCTCCTGCAGAGGAGGGCGAGGGCTTTCAGCCACAATCTGTGACTCGATGGGCAAGTCTGTGGAAGTCAGGATGCAATGTTACCGGTCCATTTCTCCTCACACCTCAGCTGAGTTCTCCCACTCAGCTTTACTTGGTAATAAAGCTGACATTTCAACCTCCATCTCTCTGTCTCCAGTATTGATTTCTCACATAGTTTAGAACCCAGGCAGGAGGAAATGGGTGTTATTTAGTCATCCATCTCTCAGACCCCAATATCGAGGAACACAAAATATATGTTGTGAAGTCCTAACTGCTTATGTAGGAGGTGGGTCAAGAGTTTGGCCCTAAACTTTCTAGCAGCTAACAAACAGTGTATATTACTCTTCGTGTAAAACAATCCATTCACATCTATTCCTAGTTGTAATGCCATAAAGAAATATATTCTATGAATTTTCATAAGAAAAATCTGTAATGGAATTAGCAATATTTTGATAACATCCTTAGAGTAAGTTCAGCCATGGGTTTCATGGGGGCCAGAGGAAAGTGGCACGTGTCAGGTTCTCAACTCTGGCTTGATTGGGGAACACATTACAGAAAATCTGGAGCAGCAGTTTCTAACTCTCCTGAAAACCTGACTAAAGCTCATGTTCAGGAAGATAGGGAGGGTACATGGAAACCCATATATGAAGATCTTAGGCATTTATGGATCTGTAGGACCCCTGATTTTGAGAAACCAAAAAACTGCACTTCCTTCAACAATCTTTCATATACTTTGTTTGTTCTAATATTAGCCCCAGTGTAATTGATAAATATTGGAATTAGTTATTTTATGTGCTGGCCTGATATACAGTCATAAACATTGCAATGGCAAAGAGAGGAGGACTTAGATTTACATTTTATGAAAAGGGAGGGGCTTAACAGTGCCTGGAACTTAAATAGAAGGCCACCCTACCCTGTTTTGGAGGAAGGCCCAAGAGAGTAAGCATAGGGGAGCCTGGTCTTTGTAAAGAAGTAACTTGGGGTCTGCTCTATTGCAGGGCCTCAAAGTTCTTCAAGGTTGAAGCACTGTTTTCCTAAACATAATGTACAGCAAGTGTAATCACTGACTACAAAGCCATCCCAAGAAAGTACCCAGTGAATTTTTAACCTAGAGCAAGATAACTTCTTAGACTAGTCTTCAAAATAAATTAGATACAAAATGTTGATCTATTTAAGGGGGGAGGGATTAATTTGGATATTGGAATTGACATATACACACTACTATATATAAAATAGATAACTAATAAGACCAGCTGTATAGCACAGGGAACTCTACTCAATACTCTGTAATGGCCTATATGGGAAAAGAATCTTAAAAAACAAAAAGAGAGAGAGAGAGTGTGTGGCAGTGCTGTGCGTGGCACTTATCCCAGACAAGCTGAGTTGTCTGCATAGCCATGTCACACAAGGAACTCTGATCTGAAGTGCTGAGCGCAAGGCCTTTGCACGCGGCACCCTATGAGATAAGAGTTTCAAAAAGTGCATGTGGAAAACCGTCGCCTGGGAGCCACTGTGCTGATTCTGATCAAATAAGTTAAAGGTGAGCTGGATGGACTAGAGAAAGCTCCTAGAATAGACTCAGTAGCCATGTGGTGAAAAATGGAAAGACTCCAAATGAAAGGAGCCTGGATCACAGTATCACAACTAGGAGGAATGTTGTCCATTCTGCAACATCAGTGCTGGATTGTGAGCGTCGCCATATTTTATTGACAGCTCTCAGCTGCTTTCATGTCTTCCTGAGGATTTATGCCTGTGTATGAGTGCATTCAGAGCTTCAGCATTCCAGCATTAATTACAATATGAATGCACTCCTTCCCATTGTGCAGTACAAAGACTCTGGATGCATCATTAAAAGAGAAAATCTTTAATACTAAAAACGCAAAAGAGGAGGACCTTCCAAATGGCACAGGAGTAAGTCGCGGAGATCGCCTTCCTCCCCACAAATACATCAAAAATACATCTACACGTGGAACAACTCCTAGAGAACATCTACTGAACGCTGGCAGAAGACCTCAGACCTCCCAAAAGGCAAGAAACTCCCCCACGTACCTGGGTAGGGAAAAGAAAAAAAGAAAAAACAGAGACAAAAGAATAGGGACGGGACCTGCACCTCTGGGAGGGAGCCGTGAAGGAGGAAAGGTTTCCACACACTAGGAGCCCCTTCACTGACGGGAACTGGGGATGGCAGGGGGGAAGCTTCGGAGTCACGGAGGAGAGCGCAGCCACAGGGGTGCGGAGGGCAAAGCGGAGAGATTCCCGCACAGAGGATCGGTGCCTTCAGGCACTCACCAACCAGCCCGAGAGGCTTGTCTGCTCGGCCGCCAGGGCGGGCGGGGCTGGGAGCTGAGGCTCGGGTTTCGGTCGGAGCGCAGGGAGAGGACTGGGGCCTGCGGCGTGAACACAGCCTGAAGGGGTTACTGCACCACGGCTGGCCGGGAGGGAGTCCGGGGAAAAGTCTGGAGCTGCCGAAGAGGCAAGAGACTTTTTCTTCCCTCTTGGTTTCCTGGTGCGTGAGGAGAGGGGATTAAGAGCGCTGCTTAAAGGAGCTCCAGAGACGGGCACGAGCCGCGGCTAAAAGCGCGGACCCCAGAGACGGGCGTGAGACGCTAAGGCCGCTGCTGCCGCCACCAAGAAGCCTGTGTGCGAACGCAGGCCACTCTCCACACCTCCCCTCCCGGGAGCCTGTGCAGCCCGCCACTGCCGGGGTCCCGTGATCCAGGAACAACTTCCCCAGGAGAAAGCACGACGTGCCACAGGCTGGTACAACGTCACGCCGGCCTCTGCCGCCGCACGCTCGCCCCGCATCCATACCCCTCCCTCTCCCCCGGCCTGAGTGAGCCAGAGCCCCCGAATCAGCTGCTGCTTGAACCCCGTCCTGTCTGAGCGAAGAACAGACGCCCTCAGGTGACTACACGCAGAGGCGGGTCCACATTCAAAGCTGAACCCCAGGAGCTGTGCGAACAAAGAAGAGAAAGGGAAATCTCTCCCAGCAGCCTCAGGAGCAGCGGATTAAATCTCCCCAGTCAACCTGATGTACCCTGCATCTGTGGAATACCTGAATAGACAACGAATCATCCCAAAATTGAGGCAGTTGACTTTGGGAGCAACTGTAGACTTGGGGTTTGCTGTATGTGACTGACTAGTTTCTGATTTTTATGTTTATCTTAGTTTAGTTTTTAGCACTTGTTATCATTGGATTTGTTTGTTGGATTGGTTGCTCTCTCTCTTTTTTTAATACTTAAAAAAATTTTTATTTTAATAATTTTTTAAATTTTAAATAACTTAATTATATTTATTTATTTATTTTTCTTTCTTTCTCCCTTTTCTTCTCAGCCACGTGGCTGACAGTGTCTTGGCGCTCCAGCTGGGTGTCAGGCCTGAGCCTCTGAGGTGGGAGAGCCGAGTTCAGGACATTGGATCACCAGAGACTTTCCGGCCCAACATAATATCAATTGGCGAGAGCTCTCCCAGAGATCTCCATCTCAAAACTAAGACCCAGCTCCACACAATGAACAGCAAGCTCCAGTGCTGGACATCCAATGCCAAACAACTAGCAAGACAGGAACACAACCCCACCCATTAGCAAAGAGGCTGCCTAAAATCATAATAAGTTTCACAGACACCCCAAAACACACCACCAGATGTGGTCCTGCCAAACAGAAAGACAAGATCCAGCCTCATCCACCAGAACACAGGCACCAGTCCCTTCCACCAGGAAGCCTACACAACCCACTGAACCAACCTTACCCACTGGGGGCAGACACCAAAAACAATGGAAACTACGAACTTGCAGCCTCTGAAAAGGAGACCCCAAACACAGTAAGTTAAGCAAAATAAGAAGACAGAAAAACACACAGCAGGTGAAGGAGCAAGATAAAAACCTACCAGACCTAACAAATGAAGAGGAAATAGGCAGTCTACCTGAAAAAGAATTCAGAGTAATGATAGTAAAGATGATCCAAAATCTTGGAAATAGAATGGAGAAAATACAAGAAACGTTTAACAAGGACCTAAAAGAACTAAAGAGCACACAAACAATGATGAACAACCCAATAAATGAAATTAAAAATTCTCTAGAAGGGGCTTTCCTGGTGGTGCAGTGGTTGAGAGTCTGCCTGCCAATGCAGGGGACATAGGTTCGTGCCCCGGTCTGGGAAGATCCCACATGCCGCGGAGCAGCTAGGCCCGTGAGCCATGGCCGCTGAGCCTGCGCTCCACAACGGGAGAGGCCGCAACAGTGAGAGGCCCACATAATGCAAAAAAAAAAAAAAAAAAAAAAATTCTCTAGAAGGAATCAATAGCAGAATAACTGAGGCAGAAGAACGGGTAAGTGACCTGGAAGATAAAACAGTGGAAATGACTACCGCACAGCAGAATAAAGAATGAAAAGAATTGAGGACAGTCTCAGAGACCACTGGGACAACATTAAACCCACCAACATTAGAATTATAGGGGTCCCAGAAGAAGAAGAGAAAAAGAAAGGGACTGAGAAAATATTTGAAGAGATTATATTTGAAAACTTCCCTAATATGTGAAAGGAAATAGTCAATCAAGTCCAGAAAGTGCTGAGAGTCCCATACAGGATAAATCCAAGGAGAAACATGCCAAGACACATATTAATCAAACTATCAAAAATTAAATAGAAAGAAAAAATATTAAAGGCAGCAAGAGAAAAACAACAAATAACATAAAAGGGAATCCCCATAAGGTTAACAGCTGATCTTTCAGCAGAAACTCTGCAAGCCAGAAGGGAGTGGCAGGACATATTTAAAGTGATGAAAGGGAAAAACCTACAACCAAGATTACTCCACCCAGCAAGGATCTTATTCAGATTCAACAGAGAAATTAAAACCTTTACAGACAAGCAAAAGCTAAGAGAATTCAGCTCCACCAAACCAGCTTTACAACAAATCCTAAAGGAACTTCTCTAGGCAAGAAACACAAGAGAAGGAAAAGGCCTACAAAAACAAACCCAAAACAATTAAGAAAATGGTAATAGGAACATACATATCGATAATGACCTTAAATGTAAATGGATTAATGCTCCAACCAAAAGACACAGACTGGATGAATGGATAAAAAAGCAAGACCTGTATATATGCTGTGTACAAGAGACCCACTTCAGACCTAGGGACACATACAGACTGAAAGTGAGGGGATGGAAAAAGATATTCTATGCAAATGGAAATCAGAAGAAAGCTGGAGTAGCAATTCTCATATCAGACAAAATAGACTTTAAAATAAAGACTATTACAAGAGACAAAGAAGGACACTACATTACGATCAA
Source organism: Mesoplodon bidens (assembly GCF_964165515.1). NCBI lineage: Eukaryota > Metazoa > Chordata > Mammalia > Artiodactyla > Ziphiidae > Mesoplodon > Mesoplodon bidens. The sequence continues at coordinate 77,648,517 of NC_138168.1, read as the reverse complement.
GGGATCAATCCAAGAAGAAGATATAACAATTGTAAATATTTATGCATCCAACATAGTAGCACTGCAATACATAAGGCAAAAGCTAACAGCCATAAAAGGGGAAATTGACAGTAACATACTCATAGTAGGGGACTTCAACAAACACCCCACTTTCACCAATGGACACATCCTCCAAAAGGAAAATAAATAAGGAAACACAAGCTTTAAGTGATACATTAAACAAGATGGACTTAGTTGATATTTATAGGACATTCCATCCATAAATAACAGAATACACTATCTTCTTAAGTGCTCAGGGAACGTTCTCCAGGATAGATCATATCTTGGGTCACAAATCAAGCCTTGGTAAATTTAAGAAAATTGAAATTGTATCAAGTATCTTTTCCGACCACAATGCTATGAGACTAGATATCAACTACAGGAAAAAATCTGTAAAAAATACAAACACATGGAGGCTAAACAATACACTACTAAAGAATCAAGAGATTACTGAAGAAATCAAAGAGGAAATAAAAAAATACCTAGAAACAAATGACAGTGGAGACACGACGACCCAAAACCTATGGGACGCAGCAAAAGCAGTTCTAAGGGGGAAGTTTATAGCAATACAATCCCACCTTAAGAAACAAGAAACATCTCGAGTAAACAACCTGACCCTGCATCTAAAGCAATTAGAGAAAGAAGAACAAAAAACCCCCAAAGTTAGCAGAAGGAAAGAAATCATAAAGATCAGATCAGAAATAAATGAAAAAGAAATAAAGGAAACAATAGCAATGATCAATAAAACTAAAAGCTGGTTCTTTGAGAAGATAAAATTGATAAACAATTAGCCAAACTCATCAAGAAAAAAAGGGAGAAGACTCAAATCAATAGAATTAGAAATGAAAAAGATGTAACAACTGACACTGCAGAAATACAATGGATCATGAGAGATTACTACAAGAAACTATATGCCAATAAAATGGACAACCTGGAAGAAATGGACAAATTCTTAGAAAAGCACAACCTTCTGAGACTGAACCAGGAAGAAATAGAAAATATAAAGAGATCAATCACAAGCACTGTAATTGAGACTGTGATTAAAAATCTTCCAACAAACAAAAGCCCAGGACCAGATGGCTTCACGGGCGAATTCTGTCAAACACTTAGAGAAGAGCTAACACCTAACCTCAAACTCCTCCAAAATATAGCAGAGGGAGGAACACTCCCAAACTCATTCTACAAGGCCACCCTCACCCTGATACCAAAACCAGACAAAGATGTCACAAAAAAAGAAAACTATAGGCCAATATCACTGATGAACACAGATGCAAAAACCCTCAACAAAATACTAGCAAACAGAATCCAACAGCACTGTAAAAGGATCATACACCATGATCAAGTGGGGTTTATCCCAGGAATGCAAGGATTCTTCAATATACGTAAATCAATCAATGTGATAAACCATATTAACAAATTGAGGGAGAAAAACCATATGAAAATCTCAATAGACGCAGAAAAAGCTTTCGACAAAATTCAACACCCATTTTTGATAAAAACTCTTTAGAAAGTAGGCGTAGAGGGAACCTACCTCAACATAATAAAGGCCATATATGACAAACCCACAGCTAAACATCGTTCTCAATGGTGAAAAACTGAAATCGTTTCCACTAAGATCAGGAACAAGACAAGGCTGCCCACTGTCACCACTATTATTCAACATAGTTTTGGAAGTTTTAGCCACAGCAATCAGAGAAGAAAAAGGAATCCAAATCAGGAAAGAAGTAAAACTGTCATTATTTGCAGATGACATGATACTATACAAAGAGAATCATAAAGATGCTACCAGAAAACTACTAGAGCTAATCAATGAATTTGGTAAAGTAGCAGGATATAAATTTAATGCACAGAAATCTCTCACACTCCTATACACTAATAATGAAACATCTGAAAGAGAAACTAAGGAAACACTCCATTTACTATTGCAACAAAAAGAATAAAATACCTAGGAATAAACCGACCTAAGGAGACAAAAGACCTGTATGTAGAAAACTATAAGATACTGATGAAAGAAAACAGATGGAAAGATATACCATACCATGTTCTCAGATTGGAAGAATTAACATTGTGAAAATGACTATATTACTCAAAGCAGTCTACAGATTCAGTGCAATTCCTATCAAACTACCAATGGCATTTTCCACAGAACTAGAACAAAAAATTTCACAATCTGTATGAAAACAAAAAAGACCCCGAATAGCCAAAGCAATCTTGAGAGAGAAAAACGGAACTGGAGGAACCAGCCTCCCTGACTTCAGACTATACTACAAAGCTACAGTAATCAAGACAGTATGGTACTTGCACAAAAACAGAAGTATAGATCAATGGAACAGGATAGAAGCCCAGAGATAAACCCACTCACATATGGTCACCTTATCTTTGATAAAGGAGGCAAGAATATACAGTGGAGAAAAGACAGCCTCTTCAGTAAGTGGTGTTGGGAAAACTGGACAGCTACATGTAAAAGAATGAAATTAGAACACTCCCTAACACCATACACAAAAATAAACTCAAAATGGATTAAAGACCTAAATGTAAGGCCAGACACTATAAAACTCTTAGAGGAAAACATAGGCAGGAACACTCTATGACATAAATCACAGCAAGATTCTTTTTGATCCACCTCCTAGAGAAATGGAAATAAAAACAAAAATAAACAAATGGGACCTATTTAAGCTTAAAACCTTTTTCACAGCAAAGGAAAACATAAACAAGATGAAAAGACAACACTCAGAACAGGAGAAAATATTTGCAAATGAAGCAACTGACAAAGGACTAATCTCCAAAATATACAAGCAGCTCATGCAGCTCAATATCAAAGAAACAAACAACCTAATCCAAAAATGGGCAGAAGACCTAAATAGACATTTCACCAAAAAATATATACAGATTGCCAACAAACACATGAAAGGATGCTCAACATCACTAATCTTTAGAGAAAGGCAAATCAAAACTACAATGAGGTATCACCTCACACCAGTCAGAATGGCCATCATCAAAAAATCTACAAACAATAAATGCTGGAGAGGGTGTGGAGAAAAAGGAACCCTCTTGCACTGTTGGTGGAATGTAAACTGATGCAGCCACTATAGAGAACAGTATGAAGGTTCCTTAAAAAGCTAAAAATAGAACTACCATACGACCCAGCAATCCCACTACTGGGCATATACCCTGAGAAAACCATAATTCTAATAGAGTCATGTACCACAATGTTCATTGCAGCACTACTTACAATAGCCAGGACATGGAAGCAACCTAAGTGTCCATCATCGGATGAATGGATAAAGAAGTTGTGGCACATATATACAATGGAGTATTACTCAGCCATAAAATGAAACAAAATTGGGATATTTGTAGTGAGGTGGACGGACCTAGAGTCTGTCATACAGAGTGAAATAGTCAGAAAGAGAAAAACAAATACCGTATGCTAACACATATATATGGAATCTAAAAAAAGGAAATGGTTCTGAAGAACCTAGGGGCAGGACAGGCATAAAGACGTAGACATAGAGAATGGACTTGAGGACATGGGGAGGAAGAAGGGTAAGCTGGGATGAAGTCAGAGAGTGGCATGCACATATATCCACTACCAAATGTAAAATAGATAGTGGGTAGCAGCTGCATAGCACAGGGAGATCAGCTTGGTGCTTTGTGACCACCTACAGGGGTGGGTTAGGGAGGGTGGGAGAGAGATGCAAGAGGGAGGGGATATGAGGATATATGTATACACATAGCTGATTCACCTTGTTTTACAGCAGAAACTAACACAGCATTGTAAAATAAATATACTCCAATAAAGTTGTTAAAAAAAAAGAGTGGATACATGTATATGTATAGCTGATTCACTTTGCTGTACACCTGAAAGCAACACAACAGTGTAAATCAACTATACTCCAATAAAAAATTTTTTTAAATTAAAATAACAAACAAATAAATAAAATGTTGCTCTATTTAGTGGATTGAGTTGACTTGCTCTAATGGGTTATTAATGTCAAGCTAGAAAAATTTTGTGAAGATTTTTTAAAATGATGGCATGATGGATTTATAGGTTTCCCTGTTTTGTTGTGATTAGGTTAACTTGGTCGATAGATTTAAAGCTACTCCTGGTTCATCACAACAAAACTCTCTTCCCTGCATGTTTTTCTCCATGGCTGGGGATAGGCAAGTTGGTGGGTGGGCAGAGCAGGTATGTCAAAGATGATAGTATGTCATTCAAGCACAATGGAAGGAACCAGGATATATTTACATCATTCATTAATTGATTTGTCAAGAGATGGGGATGGTCTCAGCTGAGCCTGATCCCCTGCGGTGTATTTTTATAGTAACAGTTATCTTTAGTGAGGACCAAGGTGTACCAAGCACTAAACAAGGCACGTATACATGGAATCGTATTTAATCCTCACATTAACCCCTCATGGAAGAGCCATGGTATCGATGAAGAAACGGAGGCAAAGCAAGACTCCGACTGGTTCAAGGTCGTGTAGCTGAAAAGAGGCAGAGGCAGGAGTGCTCTTCAGGGCTCTATGCCCGGTGCTCTTTCCCTGCTTGTCCCTTAAGTGTCAGCACTCCCAGGGCTCTGGTCCAGCCTCTTCCCTTCTCCCTTCCTTCCTCTCGGGCTAGTGTCATCCAACCCTCCACCCTCTAGTTTTCATACCACTGTGGACACAAAACCAAAAGTTTATATGAAACAATGATAGCTTCTTTACCCTTTTGTTTTCCAGAGAGCTGCCAAATTTGATAGGAAGGTTAATGATATTGCCAGAGGGTTATGTCATGGTCAGAAATAGGAGGGCAATTTCGTGGCAGGAGAAGCAGAGATTCAGATTCAACCAACACTGATGGCAAATATCTATTATGGGTTTGGATTATGCCCACATGTATGTTATTTTATTTAATATTCCCAATCACCCTTTGAGGTGTCTTGGCCCCTATTTTGCAGATGGGGGAATAGAAGCTTTTGGAAATTAAATGACTTATCCAAGGTCACATAGCTAGTGAGTAAGCAACAGAGCTGGAATTGGAGCCCAGGTCTCTCATTTGTGATGAGGTTTCCCCTAAGTACTTGGCCATAACCAGTGCAGCCTTCGTGAGCCTGTAGAAAATTATCACCTTCATATGGAAAGAGTAGAGGGCAGTCTGCCTTTTATGGTTAGTGGAGAATTTTTAAAATCACATTTCGAAGACATATGGTTAAGTGTCTTGCTGTACAATGATCAGTGCTATGGAAAAATCATTCCAGTGCTAAGTGTTCCACATTTTTATAAAAGGCCAGACTTTCCCTCCAAACAAAACAAAGCTACGTGAACTATGGAATCAGCCTCTTTCCAGGTTGCCGTAATAGCAGTAGCAGAGGAAGTTGTTAGGAATTGTTGGAGACTGTTGTTATTTCAGCCAGAAAACAATCATGCTTTAAAAATCCATACTTATTATCAGTATTCTTTGGGAAATGAAGCAGCCCATGTTAGGTGGGCATATACTGTAGAGCAAAATCATCAAGAAGTGGAGGCCTAGCCCCACGTGCATCCTCTGAAAAGCAGGACCCCCGAGATGACTCCAAGGGGCTCACATCTCTTGTGCCCCCGGTGAACATTTCAGAAGGAAGACACAAATACAGAGCAGCTTCCATTAAGGCAGGGGCAGCAAGCAGGCAGCCTGAGATCTGACTGGCAGGCTCTGTGTTATTTGACCTGTGGGGTATGTTTTTAAGAAACTGACTTAGTTGTTGGAAGATTTGGTCTACTTCACAGGGAATCTGGATTTCTGGCTTCTCTTAAAGTGAGGCGATATTCTTCAGGAGCTGAGCATGGCTGTCCCCTCAGAGGGGCCAGGGCTCTCTGTTTTGTCTCAGACTCTAAATGCCAGTTCATTCTTTTATGTTACCTGCCTGGCTGCTATAGAAATTTGAGTTTTATGTTTCTGATGAAAAGGTTTTGAAATTCTGGGTTTCATAAAACCAGGAAGCAAGTGCTTTTGTGTCAAAATTTAAGCTTCAGTTCAGCCTCATTTGTGTGTCCAATGTCACCCCCCTTCCTTTTTTTCTGTAAGTATTTATTGAATGACTTTTCTGCACCAGGCACAGGAGCTACTAGCAGTGAATGTAACTTTATCATCATCATCATCATCATCATCATCATCATTATCAGGCATTTCTGAGCACTTTCTCAGTGCAAGGACTGCAAGTTATCTAACGTGCATTTAATCTTCCCAAAGTCCCCAGTGAGTCAGGCTCTGTTATTATCATCATTTTACAGATGTGACACTGGAATTTGGTAACATGCTCAAGGTCACACAGCTCGTAAGTGGAGATGCCACAATTTGGGTCTGGGACAGTCTGACTACTGAGCCCAACCAAGCTCTTAACCCTTCATGTTGCTTATGGTTGAGGGAGCACCCCTCCTCACGGGCCTGCTCACCGGTGGGGCAGACGGGGCATTTCCCTCCGGTTGGTTTGATGTTATCAGTGTTTCCTCTCCTTGGTCAGAAATCCCTAGAAGAGGGACCAAGCCCAATGGATTTGTTTAACTACTCCGCATGGAGTTGGGTCTTTCATAACTACTATGATTATTGAATCCCGTAGAGGTGCTGTGTGTGCAAGTCTGAGTGTATAGGGTATGTTTGTGTGTGTGTGTCTGTATGTGTGTGTGTGTTTCAACCAAAAGATGGAAAACTTTTAGGAGGCCTCTGAGGCACCATGAAACTTTAAAAATATTTTCCCTGGATTTGTTTTCTTCACATGCCCACCAGTTTCATCTAGCTGTTCTCCTAATGCAGCCTATTTTGCTGCGAGTGTCTGGAGAAGAATGATAGCCCTCTGTCTTTGTACTTCCACAGCTCAGCACCTGGGGAAACACAGCACCCTCTGTACACGCTCATCGAGTGAATGAAAGAAACCAACAGAAGGAAGAGGGTGTAGTCAGACCCGAAGAAGGCTTGGCTGTGTCTGTGAGGTGCAGACACAGCCAAGTGGAGACAAAGGCAGTATCTGAGTGTGCTTAAGAGAAAATTCTCAAGAGACCCATGAATGCCGGGTGTACCCTCACATCTGGGATTTTTTAGCTCCCACTGGAGTCTATAAATTCCAGTGTTTAGCTTTGTGGTTCAGTTGCCTCTTTGGAACCATAGTGCTGGCCATGTCCTGTTTTCCTGCTCCTGTCCTTTAATTAATAAATACATTTTGGCAAAGGGAAGCTGTGGTTTCAGGTGGCTTTTAATTTTTTTTTCATTTTTCTTATTTACGTTGAGGGATTGGCCAAAGAAGCCCATTAAATCACAATAATTGCTGAAAATTTCCTCAAAGTAAGCACTGGTTTTGAGCTGTGAAATGATCAGAAGGGCAAACAAGCAAACAAAAAACAACTTCTGATCTTCTGATTTGAATAGCAAAAGAAGGATGATTTTTCCTTATAGACATGTCCAACGTCAGCCACAGAATCAGGACTGTGTGGGGACAGACTCCTCTGGGCTCCCAGACTCTGGCCTCTTCCTGAGAAGTGGCCCTGAATGGGGACCCTTTTTATACTGTTGACCCTCAACAACAAAAAATTTGCAGTTGGTCATCCAATACTGGGAGAGAAAAAAACCCAAGACTTATATAATAAGGTCAGTTGGGAGACTGCTGAGTTGGGTCAGATTTCTGCATTATTTTGTTTGTTTGTTTGTTTGTGGTACGCGGGCCTCTCACTGTTGTGGCCTCTCGCGTTGCGGAGCACAGGCTCAGGACGCGCAGCCTCAGCGACCATGGCTCACGGGCCCAGCCGCTCCGCGGCATGTGGGATCTTCCCAGACCGGGGCACGAACCCGTGTCCCCTGCATTGGCAGGCGGACTCTCAACCACTGCGCCACCAGGGAAGCCCAGCTTTCTGCATTATTAAAGCTTTATAGATAGTGGTATAAACAGCTCAATAACCAAGCCCCACACGCACATATATTCTTCCCACAGCCCATCAAAATAGCATCCCCTTCGTCTGCAGAGAGCTCCGCGGATTCACCTGTTTTCAAATATCCCCTCCTTCCTTCATGCAATCCTCACAACCTGTTCCACAGACACGACGGCCTGAGAAGTCACAGGACTGGCTCAAGGTTGTACCAGTGACTGTCCTGAGACTAGAAATCGAGCTTTCTGATTCCCAGTCTAGCACCTTTTGCTTCATCACTGGCTGTTAATTTCCAAATTGCGTGGAAATCTATAACCACCCACTTCCCCTTGCCCCGTGTGTACTCTGGCATGAAGGAGATGGGTTGAAAAGAAGGGCTTGAGTGTTCTAAGTCAAGGGGAATGCTTTGGTAAGTCTGGGAGAGTCTGGTGAAAAACCTGCAAGCCAGCAAAAACGTTTTCAGACTGAAAGGGACTGTGTCTTTTTCATTTTTGGCTCCCAAGTGCCCAGCTCCACGCCTGGCACATAACGACCCTCAATAAAGGTTTGTTGATTTGAAACCTGTATGTTGAATCCATCTGTAAGACTGGATTAACCCAAAAGGGAACTTTTGGTGTTGACTGTACATATGTTGTTTTTGCAAAATTCTTTCCTTAGCAGAAGGTCCTGCCTGAGCAAACTTTCTTTCCATTTCTAGAAATCAAATTTCTTTAGGGTAGGCTGATAGAGGAGGTTAGGCTCGCTCTGGAGAGGGAGAGGTATTTGCTTTTCTGGGCCACTCCACTGCAGAGCATTGTGTTATGGTGACAGATCACTTACAAAGACTTAGCAAAGCTTAAGAAATACCTCGATAAGGAACATTTGCTACAAACATAAATACCTTTGTAGAAACATAATATCGCTAATGAATTTATGCCACATATATTATTTACAGCCATTCACTAAAGAAATCCAAACACTGTTAGGACAATAAGGCGTCTGTGTGACCTAATTTTGCTATCTTACTTAATTGTAGTTAAGTAATTAAGTTGTTCAATTACTTAATTTGTCATCATTTGGGGTGCTTTTTAATTGCTATTTCTCCATCAGCAGAAAAAAATGTTTCATTTGGAAGGAAAACATTCATTCAGATCACATGCACTTGACCCAAGTGCAAAGAGCGAGCTTTGCTGTGGATATAATTTAAACTGTGGCTCTTTGGCCAGTCTTGCACGCTCCCTGGAGAAAGAACCATTGGGAGTATCTTCAGAAGGCTGGTGTCTCCGGGAAAGGACCGCAAAGGAGAAGGTCTACAGTGACCTTGGAAACGCCTCCGCCTGTCTGCACAGAATGCCGGCCAGTGGGAGGCAAGCAGGCTGGGTTCCCCAACTGATTGCTCCTCCCAAGGCACTGCTAAGCAAACACCGAGAGCTTAACTTTTGAATGTGATGCTAAATATCATTTACCAGTAACCTGTCTGTATGCAAGATTGAGCAGTGACCAACTGTGCTCCCAACATGGCCTCAGGCTGAGGTCATACATGGATTTTGCTTTACTGCCCAAGATCTGGGCATTTTTGCAAAAGCAGTGGCTCCTTCCACCTCTGCCTCACTGCCATTATATGTGGACTGGTTCATAACCTTCAGAACTCTTAAAAGTCCCTCTAACGTAAATAAAAAGGAAATCACAGACCTGCCCCGTGAAGTTCCCCTTCCCACCCCTCTTCATCTGTCAAACGTGCATAATGGAAAAATGATGTAGCCCTGGCTCTGGGCCAAAATAAACAATCTGGAAATACTGTGTAAACCCAGCTGCTGCACTGGAGGACACAGGCCTCGCTTTAGGACCTCCGAGATGGTTAACCATATGCAAAATAACAAAACCTCACCACAGGCTTGCCGTCTATTCTGATGCTGGGCTGGTTTTGGCATTCCTTCCCTTGATCTAAGTAAATGCACACTCCACACCTACCAAAGCCCCCTTTCCCCAACAACCCGAGCTTGTTTGAACCTGGTCCAGCAGAGATTATGTGCAAGCGATGAATACAAATTGAATAACAACCAGAAGTTGGGCCAAATTTTACCACTGGGAAAAAAAAAAAGCATCATCAAAAGACAGGCATCAATTCTTCAGCTTCAGGGGAGTTCAGTGGTGATCCACCAACAGGCCCTGCTGTTTTAAGAAGTGGTCTGTGTTAAAAACTGGGGTTTACGAATCTCAGGTTAGATTACATCCAGACATTTCCAGCACCCAAGGGATGAGGCATACTTTCTCAGGTGGCAGGTGTGATGAAAGTCACGGTCAGGTGGAGAGGGGCTGGGGCTTTGGCCAGCGTGAGGGAAGCACGGTGGGTACACATCCCTGGGCTGCTGCTGCAGAGCCCCACACCCTGCCGGCTGCTCCCCAAACCGTGTGAACACGATGCTTGTCACAGATACAGCAAACTCATTTCCTGAATTATATAGGGAGGCCACACAGTTCAAACACATGCGGCTCCCCTGCAGCTGCCTGAACCAGAAACGAATGTGTGTCACTGTGGCTCGCAGCAACGAGCTGGGCTGAACGGGCCACATTTGATTTGTCACTGGGATGATGGATGGTATGTTAAGACCAGCTTCTTGGAGGTAAGGCAATTAGGGGAGAAAAGAACAAAAAGCACTTCATGGCTGACTCGGAGCTTGGGGTTGGTAAAGTACACAGAGGGTTTTTTTCCCTTTTTTTTTGCAATCTTCAGATCTGGAAATATCAATAATTAAAAAATAAATCGAGTTCACTTTGAATTTCAAGAGAACCTTTACTCTCCGTGGCCAAGTGAAAGTAACATGATTTACTTTTTTTTTTAACGCCTGAAACTGCTAGGCTCCTTTGATGGAAGAGAATAAAGACTTTTTATAACGTTTCTACTCTGCTTTGAATTTTGGAAGCTGGAGCAAAACAAAAGGAACCAGAAAGAAAAAGTCATTGGCCTGTGTGGGGTGGGTCACAAGGGCGCATCAAGGCCAGGGCACTGGCCCCGTTTGGGAAGGCAGCAGGCACCCAGCCCTGCAAGGAGGCATGCATTTCCAGAGACGTTGCTCAGGCAATGTCCTAACCCCGTGGAATCTTGAGGTGAGGGCGGCCCAGCGGAGGAGCTTCTGGGTTCTTTCCTGGGTGAGCCAACTCCACAGCACTTACCCTCAGAATCTGCCCTAATTGCTGGGGGTGGGGAGTGGTGGTAATTAGTTACTAGCTTGCGTGGCCTCTGATTGCTCATTCATTACCTCTGCATTGAGCACCTACTAAGCAGAGTGACTTCAGGAAACAAAGGAACCGCTAAAGCTGAAAACACAGGCTCCTTGCTGGAGGAGAAAAAGTAAACAGTAAAGAGAGAAACAAATGTACAATCCACCCGACAACTTTCCAGCAGATCTGAAAATCCCTGCTTCACTGCGGGCCGGGAAGGGCTCCCTCAGATGGGAGCATCAGAGGAGGGATGAGAAGGGGGGGGCCACCACCAAGGGGTGGGCATTGAGGGCTACCTTTGGTGTCCTTCTGTAGGACCAACGAACACCCGGCTAGACGAATTTAATATGCAACAATTCACCTGGTGAGCCGGGTGACCCCCGCAGTGACTGCCCTACAAGGGTCTGTGGCCAGGCCCTTGAACTTGCATTTCCGATTAGCACCCCAGGTGATTGTGATGTGGGAACTGTCCAACCCCACTCAGATCCTAAAGCTTAGGATGAAACATGTCAGGGCTGGAAAGATGTCCCAGCTCATCTGTCCAGATACTCATGTGCTCTGAGTAATCGGGGCGGGGGGCACTCCAGTGCCCACAGGGACAACTGGCCCAGCTCCCCCACTTTCCCTGCTGCCCTGGTCCACTGGGTGGAGGGCCATTTGCTCCTGTTTCTTTCTCCCCAACTTTGGCCTCATGACCCAGATCATAAAAAAGCTGCTACCATATTTCTTTGAAAGTACAGCCCACCCAATTATACATTCATGCTTTCCCCAACACAGCATTTTGCCATCAAAATACTGGCTTGATCCTGAGAATGGCAATAACAGAAGGATTTATTTTTCACAGCAACAACTGAACCAAACATTTCTGTTTGAAAATATCTATCTCTGAAAAAAAAAACTTATTGGAAGACTTACTATGGCAATATTAATAAAATTTATTTGAAATCTTTATTGAGAAATGCATTTTTGTTACTTTTTCTACTTTATTTGGAATCATATTATGGTGGCCTTTATCAATGACTGATGAGGGCATCCAGATCAAATGGATTTATCCGAACAAAAAAGATCGAGAGAAACACTGACCCGGTAGTCCTATCCAAATTTTTTTGGCATCTGACAACCTCATAAATTCTGCTTTTACTTTCTCTGCAAGATTCCTTTTTTTTCCTCTTTCTCACAGTCTGTATATTGTTAGCAGGCCTAGGCTATTTGTCTCATACACACACACACACACACACACACACACGCATGCACGCACATATCCCTTCTTTGACAACACACATGCATGCACGCACACATCCCTTCTTTGGCAGGGATGAGGCCCTCTCCTGGAATCACACTGCGTTGTCTGAGTCTAGCCCTGATGGTGTTAAAGACAACTGCTGACACCCACAGTCATTCTGGGCACACTACATATAGTCACATCTTTGTCTCAGTTTTTCTGTTGCTCTGTTATTTTTTTCTCCAGGGTTTCATATACATCAAGCTACATATCTACTTATGTATAGGGTCAAAATAAAGTCCTGGGGAAGTTTAAGTTTTAGCTTTGAATTTTAATTTTTGGAAAGGTCTTTTACAACTTAAAAATTCATTTTTTCTGGTTATGATGTACATAATATATACATAACATATACATACACACTCACGTATACATACTTACACATGCAAATGTATAGATTTGGAAAAAAACTAAGTGATAAAATGACTTTAAATCAAGCCACATTTATTGTAGTAATATATATCCTAGTCTTTTTCTTGCTTATGTATATGAGTTGTAAAATAGACCTCTGCTATACTGTTTATTTAGTTTTATAATCTTTTAAAACTTAACTGATGACAAGCATTCGCCTATAGCATTAATTATTTCAAGTCATATTTTGTAGTGTATTTTTATGTGCTTCATTTTATGGATGCCTTATAGGTCATAAGCTAGTTTGCTACTGTTGGATAACTGAGTTGTTTTTCAGTTTCTGTGACTAAATAATATGTGATAAACATCCATGTTCATAAGGGATCATGTGCCTTTTGGCTCGTCTCCCTAAAATAAATGGTAACTTTAGGTATTGAGTGGTGCTCTTCCTCTGATAGCTGATAAGGTCTTGAATTCTGACAGTTCTAGGACACCATTCACTTTATTTTGTCAGAGATCCTGAAATTTGTGTAATGCAATTTTCCTAAATTTTAAGACGTTAAATTTACACAACGTCCATCTAACTATAACCTAACTTACTAACTCTTTAAAATGCACAGGGCTTTTTGAAGATCTTGTATGTACACTGTCTGTGAGAATAGAAAGTACTTAAGCATAGCACTTAGTATGGGAGCACGGTTGCTTGAAAACATTTAGTGCACAAGAAATTCTTAGTAAATTTCACCATATGATGAGTAAATAGTTCCTCATTCTTGGATTCTATAAACTGGGTACTCAGAATCTAGTTTTATCTTGTTTATCATTCATTCTAGATAAATTTTCTTCAGCAGAATGTAGCCTACTTCATTTTCGTCGTTGTTGTTTTAGTATTATATTTATCACAGTGATCAGTATCCACGAGTAGATTAAAGGTAAGTCCCAAGAACCAGGAACCTGGATGTTCTCTCTGGAATGTTACACATGGTGAGATTTTGATAAACCCTTGAAAGTCTTTGAATGAAGTAGCTGTTCATGGAAGCCAAATGTGTAGATAAGTGAGATATTTAACCTCTTGCCCAGGCATTAAGAAGTTAGGTTAATAAGAGGTGCTTCTTAACCATTCCCAAGTCAGCGACGTGTGAAATGTAGCTCCAAGGATGTTGTCAATTCCACCGAGAGAGTTTCCAATGTTAAGTTAAAACTAAATTGACTTTATCTGGGTAACTTATAGCACCCTGGTAGTACCAGATCGTAGGAGGATGTAAATTAACAGCTTTATCTCCGTCTCCTTCTCCCCCTGTTAGATATCAGAGTTTTAACTGCATGCTCTATAAAACAGTGTGTATGTCTAAAACGTCCACATTGCTTTTGCTTTAAGCAAAATCCTAAGAATAGTGAGATGAAATTGCCTCCTGTCCATTTGTATGGAGGAGGTCCATTTGTTTACTTAAGGAAGGTCTGATATTGACAGGCTAATACCAGTGGGTACCAAGACCATCCGAACGGAAAATGCCTGGGTGTCATGGCTACTACTTTGAAGAACAGTAACACATATTTGCTATGAATATTTAAATACGGTAAAAATGTTACAGACATTAAAATGTATATTAATTGGAGAAGAAAAAGATAAAATTTTTTCACAATATATTTTTGAAAGGTTTGGTTGGGATATAACTTGTCTTTGTAACTAGAACTTGCCTATGAAAAATGGTCGGCAACAGAAGTTGCAAGTTTCCAAGAGAAGATATTTAAATGATTAATCGCCTTTGGGCAGAAGTTACCATTAGAAAGAGGTGGTGGGGGAGAAGTATTTTTATTGAGGTAGAATAGAAATGTAAACTTCTCCTGATGAGAAAGATTAAGTTCTTTCATGCTGACAACTGAAAGAGAAAAAGGGAGGAACACTGACCTGTGTTAGGTAGTTAGTGGCTATAAATGAAGGCGGTCAGGGGTGATGTCTTGAGCTGAACTTTCCTGGCTAATGGCTGTGAGAAGCTGCAGAAACCTGTGAGGTTTGGTCGAAGGGAGACAGAGGACAGATTGCCAGGGAAGGGTTTGGATGTGGCACGAGCCTGAAATTGTGTAGTTGTGCACCAAATTTCCTCTTCGGCAAGACTGGGGCTGAGGAGAAAACTAAAAAGAATCCACCAATGCTGGAAAGACCATACTGGTGCATTAGAAGCAGCCAAGAAGGAGGTGCTAATGTTTCCCCAAATTGCGCATAGGTATCATTAGGTTCTATCAGGATTGGTTCACTTTAGAAACTGCTTTAGAGACAGGTGGAGGAGGTGACAGGAGAAAAGAATAATTTGAATGACATGCAAGACATTGAAAAAAAATCTGATCAAAGAATAGAAAATCAAAGATGTTTGAAGGAGAAAAATCAACAAACAGAAAAGCTGTAACCCATTACATTTTAGTTTTATTGGGGCATGAAATGAAGTTTCATGATATTCTAAAAACAACAACTTAACTGCAAAAAAATGAATAAATGAATTAGCATTAAATCCATACCATATTTTTACCTCATTTTGATATAATAATAGAAACTGGTTAGTTATGTCACAGTCCTCTTCTTAAACCGTACACAGAGAAACATTTAAAAAATTTCAAATGGTTCCTACATTCTAGCAAAACCAGGCATAGACAGGCTGGTTCATTTATGACTTTCCAGTAACATTTCCCTCTGATGGCTTTCACCAAATGATTCTTTTACTCAGTCTGTGCTGAGGTAACCTCCTGGCTGCACTGTTTGCAGTTCTCACAGCTCAGACTCTAAGGGCCTGAGTCTCTTCACTAATGCGTCTAGTGAGTTTCTGTGAGGGTTGAGAGTTCTCATGCAGACAAACTAGGAGTCCCGGGTTCAGTTTTAAAATGTCCCCCTTTCACTGTCATTTCTCTTTGGAGAAAAGAGAAAATCGCTGACACTTTTGACCCACTGAATATTGTAAAGTGGCAACGTTTCCATACCTTTGCAAAAGGTTGAGTATTTCAAGTCTTTGCTGGCTCCGTGGTTCTGATTCACTTTTCTCTTGTCTTGACTGCCTTACTTCCTCTTAGATTACAAGATGAATCTACTAAAAGTCACCTAAAATGTCAGGATTTTAAAGTAAGACCTGTATGGATTCATTAGCTTTCCCATTAGGTATTGGTGCTGCCTCTGGCCCCAGCAGTATCTAGAATTTCAAGAGGTTGTAAAGACAGTGCTAGTAGGTCTATGACCTTCTTTAGCTACGAGCTCAAGGAGGCGATGGGGTTGAAGATCAATGATTGCAGAACATGCTAATAGGAATTAGCATGTACTCCTTGACAACTTTACACAATTTCTACCAAAAAAGATTCTAATTTAATGCTACTCAACTTAATCATCAGTTCTTGGGTTTTACTTGAGACAAGAAAATGAAGGCCTGACTTGCTGGAAGTGAAAGTGAGGGAAAGCTCTTTGGCTCTTCTTTGGGTAGATTCAATCTCACACTCTTTTTCTGAATGTTGCAAAACACTCTGGAGCATAAGAACTTCTCTTTCTCTCCTTCCTTTTTTTTTTTTTTTTCTTTTTTTGCGGTACGCGGGCCTCTCACTGCTGTGGCCCCTCCCGCCGCGGAGCACAGGCTCCGCACGCGCAGGCCCAGCGGCCATGGCCCACAGGCGCAGCCGCTCCGCGGCACGTGGGATCCTCCCGGACCGGGGCATGAACCTGTGTCCCCCGCATCGGCAGGTGGACTCTCAATCACTGCGCCACCAGGGAATCCCCTCCTTCCTTTTTTATCCCACCAAGTCCAAAGCAGGAGAGGGTGGAGAGCTGCTGGGCGTGGTGGGAAGGGGTGAGAATTAGGCAGGGAATCACTCCTACTCTCAAATTTTTCTGGTGGCCTGGGCAGGGGTGATAGATTGTGGCATGCGAACCACCATTCCCTCTCTCTCAAGTCCCTGGCAATGATTGTGGCCAGGCTCAGCCTAACAATCCTCATGCCTGTGTTTCCGGTCACCATGCCTGACTGTCCAAAATTGGTACTAGACATAAGCCCCAATTCCAGCAATTTTGGACTGAAGGAACAGTACACTGAGGATTACTGAAGGCTTTTAGACTATCATAACCTTTGTGTATTCCCTGAGGTATTCAGATCTGATTCTTTGATAAGTTAATGGTTGCAACTGAGCACATAATTCTTTATATCCACTTAGAATGTTTATGAGGGAATTAGTTTCCATATAACACCATTAGGTCATCTCCTGATTAGGTCGATATATGAGTGACCATTTTTCCTAATGTATGATAAATACATTGATATATACTGTCAAATACCTGAAATCAGTTGACACCTAAGCTTATGCCTTATGACAGCAGACAGCAAATAGGTCATTTTCATAATTGTCATGGATACCCCCTACCCACATCACCCCACAACGAGCTTAGGTATGTAGACATACAGGTGAAGACAGCAAATAGTAAAAATCCTACAATTTTAAGAGAAAAAAATATGACCCTGAACATTAGCATGGGATGTTTTCAAGCTTATTGATATTCACAGCCTTTAATCATATCATCCCAATGATATTCATAAGTAACAAAGGCTTTGTGGAAATATTTGACAGCCAATAATTTATTTTAACAGACATTAATATTAAATTGACTTAGGAAAAAGAAGGCACAACCCTCCCAGACTTCAGACAATACTACAAAGCTACAGTAATCAAAACAGCAAGCTACTGGCACAAAAACAGACATAGGGATCAATGGAACAGAATAGAGAGCCCAGAAACAAACCCACACATCTATGATCAATTAATCTTCAACAAAGTAGGCAAGAATCCACAATGGAGAAAAGACAGTCTCTTCACCAAGTGGTGTTGGGAAAGCTGGACAGCCCCATGTAAATCAGTGAAGTTTGAACACTCCCTCACCCCATACACAAAAATAACTCAAAATGGCTTAAAGACTTAAATATAAGACAGGACACCATAAAACTCCTAAAAGAGAACATAAGTAAAACATTCTCTGACATAAGTCATAAAAATGTTTTCTTAGGTCAGTCTCCCAAAACAATAGAAATAAAAGCAAAAATATACAACAGCTCATACAACTCAATATCAAGAAAACTAACAACCCAATCAAAAAATGGGCAGAAGACCGAAATAGACATTTCTCCAAAGAAGACACACAGACGGCCAATAGGCACATGAAAAGATTCTCAACATTGTTAATTATTAGAGAAATGCAAATCAAAACTACAATGAGGTATCACCTCACACTAGTCAGAATGGCCATAATTAAAAAGTCCACAAATGATAAATGCTGAAGAGGTTGTGGAAAAAGGGAACCCTCCTACACTGTTGGTGAGAATGTAAACCGGTGCAGCCACTATGGAAAACAGGTTCCTCAGAAAACTAAAAATAGAATTACCACATGATCCATCAATCCCACTCCTGGGCATGTATTTGGAGAAAACTATAATTTGAAAAGATACATACACCCCAATGTTCATAGCAGCACTATTTACAATAGCCAAGAAATGAAAACAACCTAAATGTTCATCAACAGATGACAGATGAATGGATAAAGAAGATGTGGTATATATATACAATGGAATAAAAACTCAGCCATAAAAGAGAATGAAATAATGCCATTTGTAGCAACGTGGATGGACCCAGAGATTATCATACTAAGTGATGTCAGAAAGAAAAAGATGAATGATACCTTTTATATGTGGAATCTAAAATATGATACAAATGGACTTTTTTATAAAACAGAAACAGAATCACAGACACAGAAAACAAACACATGGTTACCAAACGGGAAAAGGGGGAGAGATAAATTAGGAGTTTCGCATTAGCAGATATGAACTACTATATATAAAACAGATAAACAACAAGGTCCTACTGCATAGCACAAGGAAATATATTCAATATCTTGTAATAACCTACAATGAAAAAGAATCTGAAAAATAATATATATAAACTGAATCACTTTGCTGTACAGCAGCAAATAACACAACATGGTAAATCTACTATAGTTCAATTAAAAAATTAAATTAACTCATTCTACAAGGCCAGCATCACCCTGATACCAAAACCAGACAAAGATGTCACAAAAAAAGAAAACTACAGACCAATATCACTGATGAACACAGATGCAAAAATCCTCGACAAAACACTAGCAAACAGAGTCCAACAGCACATTAAAAGGATCATATACCACGATCAAGTGGGGTTTATCCCAGGAATGCAAGGATTCTTCAATATACGCAAATCAATCAATGGGATACACATATTAACAAGTTGAAGGATAAAAACCATATGACCATCTCAATAGATGCAGAGAAAGCTTTTGACAAAATTCAACACCCATTTATGATAAAAAACCCTCCAGAAAGTAGGCATAGAGGGAACTTACCTCAACATAATAAAGGCCATATATGACAAACCCACAGCCAACATCGTCCTCAATGGTGAAAAACTGAAACCATTTCCACTAAGATCAGGAACAAGACAAGGTTGTCCACTCTCACCACTATTACTCAACATAGTTTTGGAAGTTTTAGCCACAGCAATCAGAGAAGAAAAAGAAATAAAAGGAATCCAAATCGGAAAAGAAGAAGTAAAGCTGTCTCTGTTTGCAGATGACATGATACTATGCATAGAGAATCCTAAACATGCTACCAGAAAACTACTAGAGCTAATTAATGAATTTGCTAAAGTAGCAGGATACAAAATTAATGCACAGAAATCTCTTGCATTCCTATACACTAATGATGAAAAATCTGAAAGAGAAATTAAGAAAACACTCCCATTTACCACTGCAACAAAAAGAATAAAATACCTAGGGATAAACCTACCTAAGGAGACAAAAGACCTGTATGCAGAAAATTATGACACTAATGAAAGAAATTAAAGATGATACAAATAGATGGAGAGATATACCATGTTCTTGGATTGGAAAAATCAACATTGTGATAATGACTATACTACCCAAAGCAATCTACAGATTCAATGCAATCCCTATCAAACTACCACAGGCATTTTTCACAGAACTAGAACAAAAAATTTCACAATTTGTATGGAAACACAAAAGACCCCGAATAGCCAAAGCAATCTTGAGAAAGAAAAATGGAGCTGGAGGAATCAGGCTCCCAGACTTGACTATACTACAAAGCTACAGTAATCAAGACAGTATGGTACTGGCACAAAAGCAGAAATATAGATCAATGGAACAGGATAGAAAGCCCAGAGATAAACCCACGGACATATGGTCACCTTATCTTTGATAAAGGAGGCAAGAATATACAATGGAGAAAAGACAGCCTTTTCAATAAGTGGTGCTGGGAAAACTGGACAGCTACATGTAAAAGAATGAAATTAGAACAGTCCCTAACACCATACACAAGAATAAACTCAAAATGGATTAAAGACCTAAATGTAAGGCCAGACACTATCAAACTCTTAGAGGAAAACATAGGCAGAACACTCTTTGAAATAAATCACAGCAAGATCCTTTTTGACCCAGCTCCTAGAGAAATGGAAATAAAAACAAAAATAAACAAATGGGACCTAATGAAACTTAAAAGCTTTTGCACAGCAAAGGAAACCATAAACAAGATGAAAAGACAACCCTCAGAATGCAAGAAAATATTTGCAAATGAAGCAACTGACAAAGGATTAATCTCCAAAATTTACAAGCAGCTCATGCAGCTCAATATCAAAAAAAACAAACAACCCAATCCAAAAATGGGCAGAAGACCTAAATAGACATTTCTCCAAAGAAGATATACAGATTGCCAACAAACACATGAAAGAATGCTCAACATCATTAATCATTAGAGAAATGCAAATCAAAACTACAATGAGATATCATCTCACAGCAGTCAGAATGGCCATCATCAAAAAATCAACAAACAATATATGCTGGAGAGGGTGTGGAGAAAAGGGAACCCTCATACACTGTTGGTGGGAATGTAAATTGGTATTGCTACTATGGAGAACAGTATGGAGGTTCCTTAAAAAACTAAAAATAGAACTACCATACGACCCAGCAATCCCACTACTGGGCATATACCCTGAGAAAACCATAATTCAAAAAGAGTCATGTACCCCAGTGTTCAATGAAGCTCTATTTACAATAGCCAGGACATGGAAGCAACCTAAGTGTCCATCAACAGATGAATGGATAAAGAAGATGTGGCACATATATACAATGGAATATTACTCAGCTGTAAAAAGAAACAAAATTGAGTTATTTGTACTTAGTGGATGGACTTAGAGTCTGTTATACAGAGTGAAATAAGTCAGAAAGAGAAAAACAAATACCGTATGCTAACACATATATATGGAATCTAAAAAAAAAATGCTCATGAAGAACCTAGGGGCAAGACGGGAATAAAGACACGGACCTACTAGAGAATGGACTTGAGTACACGGGGAGGGGGAAGGGTAAGCTGGGACAAAGTGAGAGAGTGGTAGTGTATATATGGACATATGTACACTACCAAATGTAAAATAGATAACTAGTAGGAAGCAGTTGCATAGCACAGGGAGATCAGCTCGGTGCTTTGTGATCACCTAGAAGGGTGGGATAGGGAGGGTGGGAGGGAGGGAGATGCAAGAGGGAAGAGATATGGGGATATATGTATATGTATAGCTGATTCACTTTGTTATAAAGCAGAAACTAACACACCATTGTAAAGCAATTATACTCCAATAATAATGTTAAAAAAATTAAATTGATCTCCCTACTTGGTAACCATATTTATTTCTGATAGATTGTATATTTTGATAAATAAGTTTAAAAATAAATGTTACTGAAGGTTGACTCACTATAATTTTATTTTTATTTTATTTATTTTATTTATTTTTTATTTTTTTTTTTTGCTGTACATGGGCCTCTCACTGTTGTGGCCTCTCCCGTTGCGGAGCACAGGCTCCGGACACGCAGGCCCAGCAGCCATGGCTCACGGGCCCAGCCGCTCCGCGGCATGTGGGATCTTCCCAGACCAGGGCACGAACCCGTGTCCCCTGCATCGGCAGGCGGACTCCCAACCACTGCGCCACCAGGGAAGCCCGACTCACTATAATTTTAACAGTGGACACATCATGGAATATTTTCCTATCTAAGCAACCAGAATAATGATGATAGGATCCAAAAAAGATCTAAAGAAGTGCTCACTGGGAATTCCTTAGCTGTCCAGTGGTTAGGACTCCCAGCTTCCACTGCAGGGGGCATGGATTTGATCCCTGGTTGGGGAACTAAGATCCTGTGTGCCACATGGCACGGCCAAAAAAAAAATAAAATAAAAAAAATAAAAAAAAAAAGAAGTGCTCATTAATGACCTTTTTGTTCTATGTGATAAATCATGTACTCTAAGAATTTTTAAGACTTCAACAGACATTTGCAGCAACTAGACTGGAAAAGATTCCCATTTTTGCTTTGCTATTTTAGAAAAATAAGTGATTTTCCTTAGATTGTTTGCTTTCTTAAATTCCATTCCCCGATTCATTAAAATCCTTCTGAAAGCCAAAGTTGTTGACACGACTGAAACAAACGACTTCACTGTTCACCAGATTGAGGCTTTGCAAGCACTTTATTAAAGCGGTCAATTCTGGTGATTTCAACTAATAAAGTATTTCTCCCAGAAAAAACAGAACAAAGTAACATATCTAACATAACAGTGAACATCATCTCAACAGAATTTCTAAGCTTTCCAGAAACACTGGGTTCTAAGAATTTAGCAGAAAAAAATTTCCTAGAATCATAGGGTTTATTAACTACCCCATCTCCCTCAGAGCTTCATGTTTTTGGTTTTGCTCTTTACATGGAGGGGCAGTAGAGTGGCCAAGAGCAAGGGGTATTGAAAACCCAGGCCTGAGTTTGAGTGCTGGCTCTGTTGATGACCAACTCATTGACCTAGGAAATCCTCTCTACCTTATCAATTTCCTTATCTGTAAAACTGAGATAATAAGAGTATCTACCTCATAGGAATGTTATTAGGATGAAATGAAATCATATAACTAAAGGGCTTGAAAAGTGCCTAGGAGACATTTCTCCAAAGATGACATACAGTTGGCCAGTAGGCACATGAAAAGATGCTCGTCATCACTAATTATTAGAGAAATGCAAATCAAAACTACAGTGAGGTATCACCTCACACCGGTCAGAATGGCCATCATTAAGAAGTCTACTAGTAACAAATGCTGAAGAGGGTGTGAAGAAAAGGGAATCCTCCTACACTGTTGGTGGGAATGTAAGTTGGTGCAGCCACTATGGAAAACAGTATGAAGGTTCCTCAGAAAACTAAAAATAGAATTATCATATGATCTAGTGATCCCACTCCTGGGCATATCTCCAGACAAAACCCTAATCCAAAAAGATACATGCACCCACATGTTCATAGCAGCACTATTCACAATAGCCAAAACATGGAAACAACCTAAATGACAGATGAATGGATAAAGAAGATGTGGTACATATATACAATGGAATACTACTCAGCCATAAAAAAACCCCAAAATAATGCCATTTGCAGCAACAGTGATAGAACTAGAGATTATCATACTAAGTGAAGTAAGTCAGAAAGAAAAAGACAAATACCATATGATATCACTTATATGTGGAATATAAAATATGGCACAAATGAACCTATCTACAAAACAGAAACAGACTCATAGACATAGAGATCAGACTTGTGGTTGCCAATGGGGAGGCAGGGAGAGAGAGGGATGGACTGGGAATTTGGAGTTGGTAGATGCAAACTATTACATTTAGAATGGATAAACAAAGTCCTACTGTATAGCACAGGGCACTATATCCAGTCTCCTGGGATAAACCATAATGGAAAAGAATATTAAAAAAGAATGTATATATCTGTTAAACTGAGTCACTTTGCTGTACAGCAGAGATTGATACAACATGGTAAATCAACTATACTTCAAAAAAAAAAAGTTCCGGGCTTCCCTGGTGGCACAGTGGTTAAGAATCCGCTTGCCAATGCAAGGGACACGGGTTCGAGCCCTGGTCCGGGAAGATCCCACATACCGCAGAGCAACGAAGCCCATGCGCCACAACTACTGTGCCTGTGCTCTAGAGCCTGCAAGCCACAACTACTGAAGCCTGTGCGCCTAGAGCCTGTGCTCCGCAACAAGAGAAGCCACCGCATTGAGGAGCCCACACACCACAAAAAAGAGTAGTGCACTCTCGCCGCAACTAGAGAAAGCCCCTGCACAGCAACAAAGACCCAACGCACCCGAAAAAAAACTTCCTAGGACACAATAAATTCCCAAATAGTTGTTAACTGTAACAAGAGCAATGATGATGGTGGTGATGATGATTACTATTATTATCTTTCTCAAAATCTGTTCTCTTGGAACAACAGTATTCTGCTACTAAAACAGAAATGCTAATCTTCCCAATTGAAACAGAAGAATTTAACTTTAAATTTAACTGAAACTTAGCAGATATATTATACTTCCTGCAATTACACACATCAAAACTTCAAGATGCTCTTCTTCAAAAGTTTAAGAACTGGTGGTCAATGAAAATAAAGATTCAAATCCTATAGAGTATTCATGCACAGTTATAGATAGACTTTCCCCACCTACATATTCACTAGCTTTATAAATTTCTCAGTGTGCCTTTTGCTTACTAATGCCACACAATCTAGAATTGATTCTATAATGCTTTAAATGTCAAAAATTTATTTTGGATATTTCATGTCTTTTTCTCTCCCCAGAGTTCCATTTGGGTAGGACTATCTCTTTTCTCCCCATTTTCTCTTCTGTTGCATTTTGCCTGGGCTGGGAAAATAACAAACTTCAAAAAAAAATTTCATGACTGCAGCATCTGAAATGCTTTAAAAGAAGAATAAAAGTAATATTTTGTTAGAAACTCATCCCCAATCCATCATTATAATAGTGGGCAGTCTAGGGAAATACAATAAAATGCTCAAGATAAAAAGGACAAAACATGGCCCTGTTGAGATCTGGAGTTATGCCATTCAACCCTCTGTCCAATTGCCTGGGTTATGTAATTTGGCCAAAACCAATTCAGACTTGCTTTCTTTCGGCATGACATGCTATTTAACTGAATAATAAAACGCAAAGAGGATCAATTTGAGTTGGTGGGTCAAAAGACCCAACAATACCCATGACTTGGTATTAAGAAAATCAGGTCCAGTCCCAGGACTTCTTCTGTTCTGTGTTGGCTTTCCCATTTTTTTCCAGAATAAAAACCACTACTTGGTGGAAGACCCCAAAAGGTGCACATGGGCTGTCTAACCCTTGAGGTCTTTTCTGGTCAGCTGCATCCCATAGGGCTGACCAAGTGTTGCTGAGGGCAGTTTTGGAGTTCTCTCCTCTTGAACGTAGGTGTTTCCGCATGAATATGGCTGGGCAAGACCTATAGCTCAATGTGAAACTGAGAGTTCACTGACGACTAAACAAGAAGTTTTCTGGCTGCTGAGGCTCAGGTTGTGGCATCCATATTCCACCATGGAGTCTTCTGGTCTCTGTCGGGCTGTGGCCTTCACTCTTACTACCCACCCCCAACACTGCTGTCTTCCTGGGCTGCCTTCCTGACCTGTCTCTAGACTGCAGCCACCTGACATGCCCAGGGCTTGGGTTCCTTGTGCCTTCTGTCACAGCCACCGTCCTAGCTTGGCTGAACTGCCTGCCCAGGTGTTGCCCTGACTCTGGTTCCTTGACCAGTCTGGTTCCTGACTCTCAACATTTTTGTACAATTAATCATTACTTTTATAAAAAACTCAGAATCAATTTGTATTAACCAGAGGTGTGATGATTATGGCTAATACATATCCAAAGAAAAGTCCATGGCTTTTATTTTTGCCACTTAATTTTGAAGCAGTTTTGAAAATCAACTTCGAAAAATATCAACAAAATCTAAACTTCACTCCTGAATAACACCAGTGTTTACCTCTCAGAAAGGATCATCATCAGTCAAGAGGAAAAGTAAACAGGCAAATGTCATTTTAACATTCCTTTAGAATTGTGCTATGGAATGCCAGGGAGGTTGACCAGAATTTGGAGTGTCTACACCTACCCAACTTCATAAATCAATGACCTCAAGATATCACAGCACGAAGACTTTATTAGGTGCCACCTGTAATCACTCAATTAAAAACAAATAAAGGATGCATATTTAAACTTCAGTCCCTGACATGGAAATAATTACACAGTTCACATCTGGTTTGGCTAAACCATGATACTGACATTTACTCTTCATACTACGATGACTTGTGGGGAGGAAGGTGAGTCAGCTACTGCAGGATAAAGTCAATTTGTTTTCAGACTAAGGATGGTCACACTGCAATAGAAAAGATCTATGAGCTAACTTCGTGTAATTAAACCACCTTAATATTTGTATGGTTGACCCAAATAGTCAAGGATTCAAGCCTAGGAAGCCAATTCCTGCCCTTTTGGTGTTTATACCATAGTTCTTAAAGCAAGATAAAAATTTCAAGACTATTAAAGAGTTAAGTACAGAATTATAGAATATTAGTATTTCAGAGTTAGAAACCTTTACAGAATTTCAGAGCTCCAATATATCCTCAGAAAGAGCTGTATGTGTGTATGTGTGTGTGTGTGTGTGTGTGTGTGTGTGTGTGTGTGTGGCTGGCAATTTAATGAACTCCAAAGGAGAGACGCTGATAATAGATTGAACATCTTTAGGGAGTAAGACCCAAAAAGTTGGGCCTTGGATTCCATCTGCATGAATCTTTATTTATTCCATCTGCATGAATCTTTATTTATGATGCTCTTTATTTGTCCCTTCCTGGTCAATGTTGCTTCATGTGCACAAAAGAACATGGAAGAGAGAAAGGATAAAAGTTCTGTTCAGGGCTTCCCTGGTGGCACAGTGGTTGAGAATCCGCCTGCCGATGCAGGGGACACGGGTTCATGCCCCGGTCCAGGAAGATCCCACATGCCGCGGAGCGGCTAGGCCCGTGAGCCATGGACGCTGAGCCTGCGCATCCGGAGCCTGTGCTCCGCAACGGGAGAGGCCACAACAGTGAGAGGCCCGCGTACCGCAAAAAAAAAAAAAAAAAAAAAAAAAAAAAGTTATGTTCAATCCTAGCAATGCCATAGTGATCTAGTGGGCACTGTTTCAGGTTTCACATATAAGTTTTATGTGACTATTCAATTATTTTCTGAAAATTAATAATCCTTTTCCAAAATTTAAAATTCTATGTGCTTATTATATATTAGTTGGGAAATAAAGAAAAAAAGTCACTAGAAATCCCACCACCCAGAGATATGAATAATGACCATGAACACTTTGAGATATTCCAATTTAATTGTATGCCTGTGTTTATATAGTTTTTCTAATAACATTGGTGTCATATTGCAAATACGGTTGGCTATCCTTTTCTCTTGCACTTCATGTCCAATTACACTTTGAGAAATCACCTATGTCATTAAATGTTTTCAAAAGCATGTTTAAAGTATACAATTCAATGAGTTTTGATAGCTACATATACATGTGAAACCACTGCCACAAATAAGACACAGGATATTTCTATTAGTCTCCCAGCTATGACACCCTGAAGGTTCTTAATATGTATTATTAAATTACACTTAATATTTATTATTAAGTTACTTTTTACCCCCGGTTGTACTAATTTGTCCTTCTAAAATGCCATTTCTCTACAAAATCCCCATCATCAGGGACTCTCTCATTCTGCTAGAGTTTGTCCATTTAACAGACATATTAATAGAAAATAAGGTGTCATTTTAATGTGCATTTCTTAAATTATTAGTGAGGCTGGGCTTATTTTTTAATATATTTATTGGCCACTTGTATTTTTCTCCATTTTTTTCTGTTGGTGTCTTTCTTATGGATTTATAAAAATTCTTTATATATTAATGGTAAGATATTAACCATACTATATCTTATCATAGCTGGAAAAAATATTTTTGCCAACTAAGTGTTTTAGACACTTTAGACACTTTAAAGTTTTAGGTAAGCATATATATTCTTTATTCTCTTTGTATGTATATATGTGTTTTGTTGCTTTTATACTTAGTAAACCCTTAGCAATAGCCCATCATCACAAAAATAGCCGATTTTTCTTCTATTTCTTTTTCCACTAAACAAAATAACTCTTTAGAACAATCTGGAATTTATTAAGACTCATGTTATAATGTGAGATTCTGTTTTTTTCTCTGAACATTTAGCCAACTATTTGACACCTTTATTTACTCCTTCTTTGTAATGGTCTCTAAATACACCACAACACTTTTTACACTGGCATCTATTTCTTTTCCACTGACTTGTCTGTCAGAGCTTGTGCTTTTACATCATCATACTAAACCCAGGAACTTTCTAATATTTTAGAGTCTTGTAGGGCAAATGTCCTCTCATTTCCTTAAAAAAAAATCACTAACCATCTCACATGTTTATTTTTCCACATAAGCTTGAGAATCACTTAAAAAAAATTCTCTTCGAATTATATGCTAATTTGAGAAAAATGACATATTTACAATATTTTACATTTTCAGGCACAAACATGGATTACCTCCCTGTTTTGCATTTGTGGTGGTTGTTTTTCCCCAAGTAAAGTTTGGTGCTCACATTTCAAGTAGAAATTCTGGGGTCTCTCAAGGGCTAGAACTATTGATGAAAAATTTTGAGCTCACGTAAAGCATACTACACACCAATGGCCAAGGGTTGGGAGAAGCACAAAAGATTAAATTTCACCAAGCCAAGAGGATTTTTACGTTTTGAAATGCTCCGTAAATGGTTATGAAAATGTTTCCCTGACTCTGACTAATGAGCTTCGGTGTTAAAATCCTAGTTCTAGCACATTACAGAAATAAGGGTTATGATCGGTACCATCCTGTACCTATTCCTTAATTCTTCTTAAAAACTCTATGTTAATTTGGCATTAGCAACAACTAGTAAAATATGCCTAAGTATTAGCACCATTCTTTTTTCCACTAGGTTACCTACTCAACTTTACAGATATGTGGAAACACAGCCAGGCTTCAATTTGCATCTGAGATGGGGTGTTTTGTATTTTTACTCTTGGTTTATAATACAAATAAACGTGAAGAACAAGTGGGAATGTGCCGCAGGATGTGGTCAGTCAATTTCATGTGCCCTCAACATCTGCATCAGAAAACAACTCTAACTATTGACTTCAAAGGTGATTTTCAAAATAATGCAGAAGGAAAATAATTCCTCCTTTATTCCCGACAGAGATGCTTCCTTAAAGTTAAGCTGCCCAGATCAGTAGGTACTAAATGGGCAGTTCCACTACGACAGGAAAAGCTGCAGCCCGCAGACAACTCAGGCCACACACCACTACGGAGCATGCCAGCGAATACTGGAACTCAGCACTATGACAAATAGACTTTGGAACCATTGTGCTGGTCTCTCCTTTGAAACTCAAAGACGGGACCGCATGAGCACTTGTTGAAAACACTGTCCTATGAGAGACTGAAAATGAGGAATCAAATGAGATGGTTTGAAAAGGGCCCTGGAAACTGCACTTGTGCAGGAGTACATTGTCTCCATTAATCTTCTAAACAGCTCGGTTACCATCCTCTTCTTTCAGATGAGGATACTGAAGCTCAGAGAGGTTAAGAAACTTGCCCAGGGTTAAACAGCTGCTACGAATTAGAGCTGATTTCAAACCCAAGTCTACTGGCTCCAAAGCCCATGACTGTGACCTGTGTCTATACTGCTTTCTCATCTCAGGAAAGGAGAAGCAAACCTTGTTAACAGAAGAAACCCTGGGAATTCCCTGGTGGTCCAGTGGTTAGGACTCAGCACTTTCACTGTCAAGGGCCTGGGTTCAATCCCTGGTTGGGGAACTAAGATCCTAAAAGCCACATGGTATGGCATATATATATATTATATAATGTATATATATATAATATATGAAGCCTTTTGTGAAAGAGCAGCTGTTAGCTTCCTAACAGACTGTTGAGGACAAGGTAAAGTGAACCAGCCTCCTAGAAGCTCAGCTAATCCCTCGGCCTGCTATAGGGAAGTGGAGGCCCCAGCCCTGGTCAGTAGACTGGCTGAGGGTCCAACCTGCAACACTCACCAAGTGTGGCCTGCACAACCCAACCAAAAAGCCTCTAAGCCTCCTTTTGTTCAACTTCCGGGATAGGGCTGCAGCCATTACTGCTTACCCATAGATTCTGTCCACCAAGTAAAATTCCAAGCTCCATAACTAGGGTTGCAATGATGCCCTCCAGGCACATGCACATTCTAAGTGTGTTGAAGCTCTGTATGGATTTAAGAGGAAAATCTCTTCCCAATTCTCTATTGAATATTTCTTGACTGTAGCCTGCAGGAAACAATAGTAATTGAGAGACATATGTCTGGCACCCAGCAATCTGGAATCTGTGCTCTCTATGGTGAGCTGGGAAAATTTCCATAGTGCTCCCAAACAGACTTTCTGGGGGATGGTTCTCTTTAGTTATAAGTGAAATGACTTCAAGCTTCTAAACTTGGGTGACTGACAAAATGGTGGTGCTGTAGGGTAATCTATCTCCCTTTAAATTAATAAAACACAAAATTTCACAAAGGTGATTAAAGCAAGCAGAGAACCCGAAGGGGTTGCCCTGCTCCTAAAGACCCCGCTGCTTTCTCTTGGAGATTCTGGTTGACTTCAAGCTCAGTCTTTCAATCCCAGGAGAGAGATGCTCAGTGTGGGAGGTGGCGACACTGCACTGGAATCATCTGGGGCTTCCCGGGCTGGCACCTCCTGGCACCTTGTCCCTGGGTGGACAAGACCGTCAGCATGTCCATCATGGGGAGGGGTTCCCCTGGGGACCCTTATCCCACCAAGAAGCCACTTTCCTGAGAGTTCTCCTGAGCCCAGCAAGGTCAGGCACATAACGGGTGCTCAAAAACATGCTTGTGACACTGAATTGAGTTTGTGCAGCAAATAAATCCCTTTTCCTTATTCCTCTACAGTGCTGCATCTTTAGTAAAAAAAAAAAAAAAAAAAATTGACTAAAAAATGAAGGGAAACTTATGGGAAAATAAGGAACATAAAAGCAACCCGCAAAAGAGACCAGCTTCATATAAAAAAGATGAACTTCAAATACACAGATTTCTGAGCCCAAAATAAATAATGATAGCCTTCAACAAGCAGAAAAGCCTGTCCACACATCCATACTTTAGATAAAGGCTTTGTCCTGGGACTCAACCTCAGAAGTCCTAAATCTCTCTGAATCTGAAAACAGTACCAGATTAGTTACACCCCCTCATAAAGAATGATACTTATCAATTTACAGAACTGGGCACACTGTTGATGAGACATGATTGATTATTTCAGCAATGTGTGCTCACTACGGGGTAAGATTCTTTTCCATTTTGTAAAACAAAACAAAGCAAAACAAAACACTAAGCCTTTGATGCTGCCACATTGGCCTTTTTCTTTTGGGTGGATTCCTTTTTGCAAGTGTTTCCTGCCGCACATAATCTGATATCCAAAGCACGTGTTATTGGAAGAAGATTTGGCTGTTTGTGTCCAAAACATCAGACTACTGAGCATGTTATTAGGCAAACTTGAAAACGACTTGGATCTTTCTTAGAAGCTCTCCAGATGCTTTACCGCCTTTCAGCGGGGCCCAGCATTCTTGTCTCTGGTGGTATTAAGCTGGAGCCACAGGCACGTAGCAGATGCCATGTTACCACTAAACCCCATGAATGAGACATAGAAGGCACCAGTCATGCTCAATATTAAGTTTGACCTATAGATGCAGAATTCTGAATAACACTCCCATCCACTCTCAACACCTTCAGAAAGCAAAATGCAGAAATGTAGAAAACTATAGATGTAGATCATTATTTGGACACTGTGTTTCCTCACTGATACTAAGGAAGAAGGAAGTGAGGGAAAAGGGGGAAACCATAACCACAATACTATAATTGAGGCCTCCAATAAGCTACTGTATGTCAATGGAAGTCAGATACTGACAACAGGACTTCTTTTAAATGGAAAAATATTGGCATTTTAAAAGAATACGCTAATACTTCTTAAGGGTTAGGTACTAGTAGAAATCTCGGGCTGAACAGAGGGAACTGTGTAGCAGAACCCTCATGAAATTGATTTAAGTTTTACAAGGAATTAAGTTACAGTTTTTGACTCTGGACCATTAAAACCAACCATTCAGCCAAAATTGTATTTGGGATTTAACATTTTCTTTTGGAAAAACATCTTAAAAGTGACATACCCTGGTCACTTAAAGGCTGTGAAACTCTATTTTAACAATATGATGGGGCCCACTTTCAACCAAAGCAAAGTTAATAATAACATGGTTTAAGATCAAGAGTAATAACACATGTGGTTTGGTATCTACTTATAGACACTCTGGGATTTGTGTGGTCTTTCTTGATAGCCATGGGGACTGACTCTGGGTTGGTGAAAGTAAGCCAATCTTCCTTGGTCGATGCCAGGAACCAACTCATATGCCCTATTATACTTAGGCAAACAATATCCTATGCTAGAATGTGGAAGTCTGCAAGTATGGAAGAGCCAAAAATCACCCTGAACAAACACAAGGCTTCATCACCATTTGGAGCTTCAGCTTGATATTCTGGCTCCAAAGAAGATGGCCCACCTCAGGCCATCAGGCCAGTTCAATAGTCCTCCTGGTCGTCCTCCATCAGATCAGGCCTGTCTGTGTCAAAGCTCACAGCCATGGGGCTCCCTCTTCTGTGGTAGGGCTCCACCACAGTCCAGCTGGATGGGTATGTTATCAAGTGGGCAGGCCTTTCCGGAGACCAGCTATTGGAAAGGGAGTATGTGAAACAGCGAGTGTGAGAGGCCTGTGGAGCTGGCCTTACATACAGACTGTGATTCTTACAGTTCGGGGGGTTGGGAACATCTGTGCAAGTCTGAAAATACTTTGCTTCCCAGAAAAAAGAAGGCACACAAAACGTTTTCATATTAAATGGATGGGGATGGGGCAGTGTAAGGATTCCCTGAAAACCATGTGATGGAGCTTCAGGTTAAGAACATTTGCTGTGGGCAGAACAGATAGTCCTATAAATGGTAGGTTTTCTGGGGCTAATGAAGATCCATGCCTCTAGAAAAAGCTCTTGTTCTTAGCAGTATAGCCCATGTCTGGGTTTCTACCATTAATAATTTCTCCCCCTGAAGTGGGCTAACAACCTCAGGAAGAACACACTAAACCACAGGAGGCAGGATGTGTGGTGGTTACATCCAAATCCTGGTGCTCGGTGACCTAGGATGGGCTATTGGCATAAAGAGTATATTACCATACCCCACGGCAACCAAGGGTTCACCCTCTGTCCTAGCTGCTGATGTGACGAAGGAAAGGAAGTGCCAAAGATGTAAAATAACAAACTGACTTAATGACCACCTGAAGTTCACATCCTCTCCCTATATTTCTAGCGCACTAAATTTAGCTGAGGGCTTCCCTGGTGGCGCAGTGGCTGGGAGTCCGCCTGCCAATGCAGGGGACGCGGGTTCGTGCCCCGGTCCAGGAAGATCCCACATGCCGCAGAGAGGCTGGGCCCGTGAGCCATGGCCGCTGGGCCTGCGCGTCCGGAGCCTGTGCTCCACAACGGGAGAGGCCGCAGTGGTGAGAGGCCCATGTACCGCAAAAAAAAAAAAAAAAAAAAAAATTTAGGTGAGTAAAGCAACATATTTCCTCCTAAGAAGCTCTTTAGAAACCATTTTTAGTTCACATATAATAAAATGTATCTGAAATGATTCTTCTTCATTTGAAAAAGAATAGATACATGTATACATATAACTGAATCCCTTTGCTGTACACCTGAAACTAACACAACATTGTTAATCAGGTATACTCCAAATTGGGTCATTTGTAGAGACGTGGATGGACCTAGAGACTGTCATACAGAGTGAAGTAACCCAGAAAGAGAAAAACAAATATTGTATGTTAACACATATATGTGGAATCCAGAAAAATGGTACAGATGAACCTATTTCCAAGGTAGGAATAGACACAGACATAGAGAATGGACACATGGACACAGGGGGAGAAGGGGAGGGTGGGATGAATTGGGAGATTAGGATTGACATATATACACTACCATGTGTAAAACAGATAGCTAGTGGGAACCTGCTATAAAGCACAGGAAGCTCAGCTCGGTGCTCTGTGATGACCTAGATGGGTGGGAAGGAGGGTGGGTGAGAGGGAGGTCGAGGAGGGAGGGGATGTAGGTATACATATAGCTGATTCACTTTCATTGTACAGCAGAAACTAACACAACTTTGTAAAGCAATTTATACTCCAATAAAAAAATTTTTAATGATTCTTTTTGTAAGGAATCTCCTAATAAAAGAGTGATGTCGTCTATACATCTCTTTAAACTTCACTTTACTCATCTGTAAAATGGGAATAATGAAAGTATTACGTCATTGCATTGTTCTGAGGATTAAATTAGAAAGTCCACACAAAAAGCCTTAATATTACTTCAATAACTTTTTGTTGATTACTCACAATGTGCAAAGCACTGTTCTAGGGGTTGCTATTATTATCGTTATTGTTAGAAATTCCCCTGGGCAGCACAAATTGTGTTACTGTCAGCTGTTAAGCCCTTCAAACTTCTAGACTTATTTATCAGGGCTCTAAGGGAGTCATAAGACAGCTAGATTTCGAGAGAGGATAGTTCAGGTGCCAAGGGCTATTAGCATGGAGAGGGCAGTTTAGGGTGTGGGAATGGTGTACAGGGGTCCCCAAGCCCCGGAACGTGGACTGGTACCCGTCCGTGGCCTGTTAGGAACCGGACTGCACAGCAGGAGGTGAGTGGCGGGCGAGTGAGCGAAGCTTCATCTGTATTTACAGCCGCTCCCCATCGCTCGCATTACCGCCTGAGCTCCACCTCCTGTCAGATCAGCAGCAGCATTAGACTCTCACAGGAGCTCGAACCCTACTGTGAACTGCACGTGTGAGGGATCTAGGTTGCGTGCTCCTTATGAGAATCTAATGCCTGATGATCTGAGGTGGAGCTGAGGCAGTGATGCTAGTGCTGGGGAGCGGCTGCAAATACAGATTATCATTAGCCGAGAGGTGTGACTGCACAGAGACCATAATAAATCGATTGCTTGCAGACTCATATCAAAACCCTATCGGTGAGTGGCAAGTGAAAACAAGCTCAGGGCTCCCACTAATTCTGCATTATGGTGAGTTGTATAATTATTTCATTATATATCACAATGTAATAATAATGGAAATAAAGTGCACAATAAATGTAATGCGCTTGAATCATCCCAAAACCATTCCCCTCCTCCAGTCCATGGAAAAACTGTCTTCCATAAGACCGGCCCCTGGTGTCAGAAAGGCTGGGGACTGCTGGCTTACAGGGGACTGGAAGGCTGGAGGCAGGCACAAAGGAGAGTGATGCAGTAGGAGGATGCAGAAGAGAAACTTCATTTGCTCACAATGAGGAGGGTCCATTCTGCTCACAGTGATGCATGAGTGAGAGAGGGACCTGATCTCCAGTTACGGGAGAGAATGAACACTGATGAGGCATCCAGACCGTGGCGTGTGCGCTTCACAATGACCAGAGACTGTCTGTCTCCATCGTCGCAGAAAGTCTGCACGACTAAACTGAAGGTTGGTGCAGTGGGTCTCCCTGGAAAGAGGGGGACATCTCCAGAAGAGCAAGGAACATGGACTGGGGGACACGACAGGAATGCCACAGCTCTAGGTCCTTTCCTTGGCTATGAACCTCGGGATGCCAGTTAGACCTTGCAGCCAAACTATCCAGGTTTACGACCCTGTCTCTGTGCCTTTCCCTCTGCTCTCCTGCGGAACATTCCAGATCTACCTCTCTGGGCTGGAGGTTGAAGAGGGAGCACAGGGACCAGCAGTGCAAGGAGAACTCAGCCACAGAGACAAGTGTCACGACTATTAAACGGGTTAATATCTATAAAGTGCTCACATGATGCCTGGCTCATAGTAAGTGCAAAATTGATGTTTGTTAAATAAGTGACCCTGTTGCTTCTCTCTATCAAGAAATTTCCTTCCTGGGAATAATGGGCTTTACTTATGTTTTAGCAAGGAAGGTGACATTTCTGTACAATTGCTACCCACCCAAGCTCTTAGGGGAACGCCACAGACTGTCTCAGAGCAAGGAGGAGCATCGGGCACAATTCACTTATTGAGCTGAAGAATGAATCTGCTACAGCATATTAGTAAGATGGGTGAGAAACGTATTCAGATCACGGAAATAGAATCGGGTAAGAAGAGGCCTTGGGAGTCTTTACCAGAATGCTACTGAGCCTTTAAAAAGCTGTGCCATGGAGTTAGCACCCAGGGAAATGGCGCACCTTCCTAGAGAAGATGCGTGCAGATGACAGACTGAATTGAAGGCCTTTCACCGACCTACACAAAAAATAAGACTTTATTTTTACAATGCTTATCTGCTGGTATCTGAAGATATTTTTCAGGAAAAAAATATTAAACATATAAATAAAAATCAGATCAAAATAATGGAAACAAAGAATCAGACAAATGAGAATTAAAATTCTACGATGAAACTATTTGATATACTAATGGAATAAAACTTGTTTCAATACTCTATTAAAAATCAACACGTTTTTTATAGTTAAGGTTTGAATTATTCAAATTGGAAAGGTTCAGGGCTACATCAAACAGAGAACAGTATAGCACATTTTTTTTCATGCTCTAACTAGCCTTCAGGTGTGGGGTTGGAGGAATAGGACATCTGCTCACCCAGGCAGGCACTCCCAGGTATTTGTCCTGGAAATGCTCAGTAAGTAACTGTGCTTTACCTAGTGTTCCCAAAACTCTGCCAGGAGGGGGTTTCAGAAAAAAGGGAAGGATGGGAGGACAGCCAGGCATCACCTCCGATGAGTAGCATTCTACAGTGGGTACTATGGGGCATCAGGAAGGTAGCAGCCATGGTCCCTGTCTTCAAGAAGTCTCTGTAGAGTTAATGCAAAAGGATAACTCCTCTATTTCATACAAATGACCGAGGATGAGCAAGCCCTGCCTGAAGGGGCCATAGTGACAGTCTCTTCTTGTTTCACCACTGTTCAGTTGTGCCCCTTCCCGCAATCCTCTTTTTTCCCGATCATGAAAGTGGAAGAGGCCACCAAGCATAGTGGGTTTGAAGCCAGACAGGTTCTGCCTCTCACCAGCTATGAGACCTCAGATAGAGTCCTTAGATTGTCTGGGTGTGTTTTCTCCTCAGTAGAATTTGGATAATAATATCCAATTTGCTGCACCACTGTGATGATTAAGAAGATACATGGAGGGTAGAGAGCACAGTGTCGGGACATACCGCACTGTGGCATCTGCGACGCATGTGTATTATTAAAAAGGTAGATAAAACCGAAAAGTCTAAAGGAACAAATGAAAACTACTCAGAGCCCACAAGCACAACTAACAACTGCTATTCTTTTGTTTTTTTCCCTTTTAGTTTGTTCTTCTAAGCATATTGTGTGTACACTATAAACATATTGTGCA
Organism: Mesoplodon bidens; assembly: GCF_964165515.1. Classification (NCBI taxonomy): domain Eukaryota; kingdom Metazoa; phylum Chordata; class Mammalia; order Artiodactyla; family Ziphiidae; genus Mesoplodon; species Mesoplodon bidens. The sequence goes on along the minus strand of NC_138168.1, from coordinate 77,611,323 downwards.
ATATAATAGTGTGTCTGATTTTTCATTAGTGGTTCAGAATGAACAATTCTTCAAAATGAAATTCCAATGGCTTCTTCATATTTCATTGCATTATTGTAAAGTCATTTATTTAACTTTCTCCATATGTTAGATATTTCCTTTTTCCCCCAATTTCTTTGTCCCACAAAGACAGGCAATCTGGTGTACTGGGTAGCGCTCACCTTTGCTCAAATCCAGGTATGCTACTTGCTGGCTGCTTCGAACATGGACAGAGCTTATTATCACCGAGTCTCCAGATATTCATCTGGAAATGGGATGAAGATTTCTACTTGTATTAGTTTCCCAGGACTGTCATAAAATTACCATAAATTGGGTAGCTTAAAATAACAGAAATGTATCCTTTCACTGTTCAGGAGGTTAGAAGTCCAAAGTCAAGGTGTCAGCAGGGCCATGCTCCCTCTGAAGATTCGAGGGAAGGACTTTTCCTGCCTCTTTCTAGTTTCTGACTGACAATCTTTGCTGACAATCTTTGACATTCCTTGGCTGGTGGCAACATAATTCCAATCTCTGCCTCTGACTTCAAATGGCCGTCTTTCCTGTGTCTCTGAATCTTTCTCTCCTTGTAAGGACACCAGTCCCTGGATTTAGGGTCCACCCTAACCCAATGTGACCTCATCTTAATGTGATTATATCTGCAAAGACCCTGTTTCCAAATAAGGTCACATTCACAGATACATGGGGTTAGAACTTCAACGTATTTTGGGGGGACACAATTCAACCTACAACACTACGTAACCAAGTTAGGAAGAACTTGGTTCTGAGGAAGAAGTGAGTCAACCTAAGTCTAAGGTACTCTGTTAACTGTAAAAGTGCTATCGTAGTGTGAATCATGACTTTTAAAGGTTTTAGGTCAAGGCACCAGTTCTAGGAAGGCAGAGTTTCAAAGTATCACATCTCCTTGAGTTTGGGTGTTCAGCCATTGCTATGGAACAGCAGTTTGAGATTTGAAGCCAAGAAGGCAAAATCATATGGAAGAATCATGGCGCCTCATAAGCCCCAAATACCTTAGGACTGTTTCTGTCAATTGGATGACCTCCTACTTGCTAACCTGGGCAGCCCAAGCCGGTGGGAGAATCTACAACATTGCTTCGCAAAAGATCTCTGAATTTTTCCCACTGTTATCCATCTCAGATTGATACTTTTGTAAACTACAATAAAAATGAGTTATTAAAAAAATAATCAGAGCCATACCAAATTACCATCAAAGTTTCTACAGGCTTACTCTCAATTTCTACCTCATCTCACCATGGGCTGGTAGCAAGCAGCTTACGGGCTGGCAACAGTCCTTGGACCACACTTTGAGAAGTGGTGCTCATCCGGAGCCAGGGCCAATGCCGACTCAGGGGCCCCACTGGACAGTCCTGCTCCCAGGCCTCCGAGGAGGGGGACTAAAGGATTCTCAGCCTTCAGCCCCATTCCGGGGGTCATGCCTGGCTGGGGAAAACAAACACACCTCCCACACCCACCTGAGTCTCAGTGTTTTCTTTGAGTTTATTTTCCCACTGACTTACTTTCCTTTCAGTCTGGGCTTTAAAAACAGCCTTCTGAGTGAATGCAGGAGATCCCAGCTGTCCCAACACCACGGCTCATATGGAATGCATTTAGAGAGGGGAAAGAACTTGAACAGAGTGGTGATACGACTCTGACCTGGCTTGGACATGGCGTAGCTGGAATTTCGGAGTTGGCTTTTGTTTGCATTCGTCATGAAACATTTGTTATATGAGCTGCTGCTACTGCTACTAAAGCAGCTGCTGCCGAGAAACCCTCTCAATGGCTGCTTTTTCTCCTGGACATGTGCTGACTGACAGCGCTCAAGGACCGAGGCCCTGGACTCTCCAGGCTTGGGATACCTGTGTCACTATCCCTGCACTAGGTTAGGGAAACGACATATGACAGCACACAAAACGGTGGTGCCTGCTTCTGCCAAGTTACACTGGCAATGGTACCTTTGGATGGTCGGGTACTGCCTCTGATCATGACAGAGCGTCTTTTTTATCAGTTCTTATAATTTACATTCTCTCCCATCAAAGAAGTCTCCAACATGGCCCTGATCTGTCTTCCAGGTAATTTTAAAGAACAGTAGTTTGGGGCCTCATCATAGCAAACATCATTCAATAAAAAGATGTGGATAGATCTAGAGACTGTCACGCAGAGTGAAGTAAGTCAGAAAGAGAAAAACAATATTATATAATATCGCTTATATGTGGAATCTAGAATAATGGTGCAGAGGAATTTATTTGCAAAGCAGAAACAGAGACACAGATGTAGAGAACAAACTTATGGATACCAAGGTGGGGGTGAATTAGGAGACTGGGATTGACCTGTATACACTACTATGTATACAATAGATAACTAATGAGGACCTGCTGTATAGCACAGGGAACTCTACTCAGTGCTCTGTGGTGACCTAAATGGGAAGGAAGTCCAAAAAAGAGGGGATATATGTATACGTATAGCTGATTCACTTTGCTGTACAGCAGAAACTAACACAACATTATAAAGCAACTCTACTCTAATACAAATTAAAAAAAACACACAAAGGGGTTTAACTAATAAACTACCATTAAGGGATCTTGTTTTTGTTTGTTTTGCTTTTGAAATTTCATCAGTACTATAATCCCAAGATATGGATGCTGAAGGCAGTGCTACGGTAGCCCGATTCACATCATGGCTATGCAGATATCACATGAAAGAAACATTTATAACAGATCTAGCTAGAAGCTATACACACCAAACTGGTAATAGAATCTTAAAGTTCAGGTAGTTAGCACATTCCCAGCTAAATGCAGTAGGCTGACTCCAGGCCTTCAACACCTCTCCTTTGAAACACTTCACTCAAGTGACAGTAAAGGATGATAATTTTATAAAAAGATTGCAAGGACAAAGAACTGGAGAAGGAGTTCAATAGAAGACACACTTCAAACAACTTCTGGAAGATGAAAAGTGGCTGGAGGAGTGCATTGCATGTGGCAGGGCAGAGTATATGCACTGGAGGGGAGAGGGGAGTTGGCAGAGGGGAGACATACATCAGGAGGGTCAGCTCACCCAAGAACCCCTGAGAGAGAGAGGAGTGGCACCAGGTAGCCCAGATGGGAAAGCCGGGCATGAGGCAGGGAGTCTGGCTATGAAGCAGTTGGGCCCCCAATTCCCTCCACACCCGCATGCAGCCAGCTATCTTGCAATGCTTCTTCCCCCATTCTCCACTGCCTGCGATCCGGCAATCTTAGAATTAGTCTCCAAAGAATCTGGCAGAGGCTCCAGATTGATTTGCTAACCCAGAGGAGAGAGGAGAGCAGGGGCTAAAATGAGAACAATGAAGTGAATTGTGCCTGAACGTGGGCCTTCAGCTCCTGTCCCCCACCAGCAATCAGACGTGTGTCCTGCTCCCCCATTCCCTCCTCACCTCCCGTCCCCCAAGGGGATGTTTGGGGGACTCTTCAGTGGGGAAACTGGATCAACTCCAGAGAAAAAAAGACCTAAAGTCCTAACAAATGTTTTCCCAGTAAAACTTCTATCGTTGCTTGATCATCTCAAGTGGGTCCATTAGATGATAAGCCTTCCCTACTGCACAGCACTTTCAATGAGCTCTTTAGCATCTCACCCTCAAATATGAATTCCGACAAAGATTACCAGAGGAAAGACTTCAGACTGAAAAAGAGATGCCCAAATCAACCAAACAGTTGAAAGGATCCTGGAGCAAGTAGAGATAATGTAAGAAATAGATGGGGCCTCCCTGGTGGCGCAGTGGTTGAGAGTCCGCCTGCCGATGCAGGGGATACGGGTTCGTGCCCCGGTCTGGGAGGATCCCATATGCCGCGGAGCGGCTGGGCCCGTGAGCCATGGCCTCTGGGCCTGCGCGTCCGGAGCCTGTGCTCCGCAACGGGAGAGGCCACAACAGTGAGAGGCCCGCATACCGCAAAAAGAAAAAAAAAAAAAAAAAAAAGAAATAGATGAAAACACTTTTTTAAAATCTCTGTAATTTTCAGAGATTTAAGGTGGCATTGTACCCAGCAAACAAGAGCAAGATATTATGCAAAAAGATTAAAAAAGAGTTCTTGGAAAAGAGAAAATTCAACAGAATGACTGGAATACACATTGAGGAACTCTTCCAGAGAGAAAAAGTTGAAGAAATGGAAATTAAGAGAGGAAAAAAATATAAAGCACATAGAGAGGATGCACCTAGGAATTCAAATATCTGACCAACAGCATTCCAGAAATGAATCAGAGAAAATGGTGGTGATAAAATCATGAAAGAAGTAAAATAAGAAAAATTCCCAGAAATGAAAAACATGAGTTTTAAGCTTAAATGTATCTACCGAATACTCAGTACCCTGAGGTGTTGTAAACTTTCATAAAAGGAATAAACGGAACACTCCAGGAGAGAGAGAGAGAATGAGAAAGTCGGAGAAAAAGATGTGGGAAATGAAGTGCATGTATGAGGAAATCCATACCCAGCCAAACTGTCAGTCAGATGAGAGGGTAGAACACGGAGCTTTTCAGACATGCAGTGACTCAAAAAGAGTTTACAACCTCCCACGCACCTTTTATCAGGAAGCAATTTGGGCCTATCTTGGAATAAAATGAGTTATTAAATCAAGAAATAGAATTTGAGGGATTCAGAAGATCAGGGATACAATACATTCAGTAAAATGGTAAAGGGAAGTTGCAGGACAGCTGTGAAGGGAGCTTCTGAGTAATCAGCCCAGATGGAAGCAGGAAGTTAGAGCTCTGGGTGGGAAGGAGGGTACTGGTCCTGGGATGGGGGAGCAGGAAATGGAATGGTATACTTATCCGATAAAAATATGGAAAAAAAATCAAAAGTAAGATTGATACAACAGATCTAATGGCACATATGAAAATGTTGATAGGTATAAATAAATCTAAGCGGATAAAAAACCCAAGGCAATAATCAATTCTAGAAAAACAATAAGTTACGCAAGAAATGAAACAAGATGATGGTGTACTACTTGGATCAGCATCGAACAAACATATGCAGTCACAGTAACGTAAACAGGGACTATGCATGTAAAACATGGATAGAGCTATACTATGAAGATGGTGGAGGGGAGGAAGTAGAGGTGAGGGTGGTGGAATAAGAGAACTAAATAACGTCTCAAATAAATACATCAAGACAACATAAATAAAACAAGCCTGTGCATACTAGTTATAATGAGTGTGGTGATTATCAGAAGAACCAGCTAACTGTGCTGAAAGTGTTTGCCTCTGCAGAACCAGACTTTGCGATGGAGAGGGTTGAAATAGGAAATGACTGCTTTTCATTACATGCCTTTTAGTACTATTTGATTTTTAATTAGATACATGCACTGCTTTAATATATAAAGTGTAGTTAAAAAACAGGAAGGTAAAATTCTAGGAAAACATGTTTTGAAAAATAGCTCCAGTAGTGTCTGGCTATGACAAGGCAACAGAAGTACTTAGAAGCATACTGTAAAAACTGGAGAGGGGAGACTTTGCAGTCAGAGTATCTGAAACTCCCACTCAACAAGCAAAACTTCCCTACTCTCATCCGTGGGGAATTAGATTGGATTTCTCTACGGGTTTGCGGACAGTGAAATGAATATGCTTAATATAGCTCACAAGAAACCACTAAAAACAGCAATGTCTGTACACAGGTATATCTGCAGTTTTTCACCGTGTTCTTTCACAGTCCAACACCATTTGCAAGATGTGAAAAGCTAGGACATTATATGTTGATAAAAATGTATGAGATATTAAAAAAAATACAGACCAGGAAATGATATTTTTATTTGAACAAGATTTAGTTGAACAAAAATAGAAGCTTCCATTGTAAAATGTTGAGTCATGCGAAATGGGTAAAGATTGTACTTCGCCCCAGCTGGGGGTACATTTTATAAGCAAAGGATGTCAGCAAGGCAAGACCGTGAGTCAGGGGCACAAAGACCGTTCTGAAATTCTCTGTCTGAGGCCCTTTCCACATCACCACATTAGGCCCTGGGGAGGGTACAGACCTTGGAAGTTTGGGCATGAAAGAGCAGGAAGCTCACAGGGTCTTTTATAAAAAGATCAACTATCACCCTCTGGGGTCGGGTCTCTAATCTTCTTTGCCCAGGCTCTAGGAGCATTTCAGCTTTGCTGAGTTACCAGGAAAGTCCAAAAATTGAAATTTGTGGTGACTAATTCCACCCTTAGTAACATTCTTACTCAATGCAAAGCATATTACTGTCAAGTTCAACTAAAAACTGCTCAAAGTAGAAGTGAATAAATTCCCAAGTAGAAGAAATTCACCTATAAACACAGAAGAATGCTGGTACCTCCACCACACACCCAGATATTATTAGCCAACTGTTTGTCTGGGGAAATGAATCATAAGAAAGAAAACTGCATACCCCATGCCTGGCCACACTGTGGGGAGCATCTGGGGTTCTCCAGAGGATGAGGTTGGGACCTAGAAGAGATCAATTTCCCAGGGTGCATGGGTGGGAGGTGGGGACTAGGGGAAACTTCTGGAGGGATGATTCCAAGGGCTCCTAGTGAGGGAGGCCAGGAAGACCAGGGGCAGTATTAAGGGACACAGCGAGCTCACCGGAGTCAGGGAGTGCCTGGTAACAGAAGGGGAGTCCACGCTGGTGGGCAGGGAGGGGAATCTGGGGGCCAGGCAGGGCAGTAGGTGGTGTCTAGAGAGGCGTGGTGGGCTCCCCAGTGGAACAGTGCAGGACCGACTGGAGCCAATGGTTACGCCAGGCCTGGAGGGTGGCTGGGTCTTGGGTGCAGAAAAACAGAAAGCAAGCAAGGAGGAAGAATCCCAGCCCTAGGGACCTGGGAACCTGGCAGTATCCTGACACACTGTTAGGAAGTGAGGGGTCCTTGGGTGGTGGTCAGGCTTGCAGAGGGCAGGGAAAGTGGGGTTGGGGGAGTGACACATGGCCCTCTGGCAACTGTGGCTTGGCCACTGGTTCTGGGATTGGTATGAGTGACTCAGTTCCAGGTTGGACCACATAGAGATCTAAGGCTGCGGATACTTTTCCTGCCTTGGGCAGGACTGGCTTAGCAGTAGGGTGACTGAGCTGCAAAGAATTGGGGGCTCAGCTCAAGAGGCAAGGTCAGTAGGCAAGGGCCGAGGTGGGCTGGACGCCCCTCATGTCTCCCAAGTATGGGACTTGGGACTTCTGTGCCTTCAAACCTCCAGGTCTGCACTCGTGTTATTTTTTTCTGCCTAACTTGCCTCCTTCCACGTCCACCTGGTGAAGAGCGATGCACCCTTCAAGGCCTGGCCCAAATATCTCCAGTAGGAAGTGCCCATCCAGTTTGCGATGGCATTCATGCCAGATATGGTTTTCTTTATCTTTATACGGCTGTTGCCCAGGACTGGAGTGTACTGCAGACATGGAAACACTTGCTGAAAGTGCTTGTTGAATTTTTCTAGTATTTTCAGATTATACCTGCTATTTAAATATTAGTCTTCAAAGAAGAGAAATATTTTTGGAACATTATTACTATAAAATCAGACCATGTGTTGAATAGAGATAATCTATAGATTTTATTTTCAAGCATTTACCTTCAACTGCAATACACAAGAGTGCTTAATACCCACTTAATGCTCTGTATTAGTGATTAAATATGAAGGCTGGAGGGTCATAGATTCATGGAGTTTGTGGTGGTTCTGGGGACAGAAGCTTGAATGTCTGTGGTCACTTAGGACTTGATAACTGTGGGCAAGCTATTCTACTCTTTGACTCTCAGTTTTCTTATTTAGAAAATGAGACAAAGACTAATTGTCTTCCTCAGCTTCAGAGGATTCGTGTAAGAATCAAATGAGGTCATCTTATGGAAGTGCTTTATAAACGGTAAATTGCTATGCAAATTATTATTATTTAGGAACTGTTGCTGATGCTCGCATGCAAGACTATTCACTAAGATACCATTGCTGTGTAATAAGGAGGTTAGTTGTTTGAACATGAATGGGTGTACACACACACACACACACACACACACACACACACGTAATGCAGTACCAACCTGACTAGAATCTGACTCTAGGACATGACTGGTGATAAACAAATCGTTATGGAGAATATTGATGGTACATGAACCAATGACAGATTGGTATCCTATTTTTCATAAATGATAATTGAAGTGGTTTATTTTATTTTATTTTATTTTTGCAGTACGCGGGCCTCTCACTGCTGTGGCCCCTCCCACTACGGAGCACAGGCCCCGGATGCGCAGGCCCAGCAGCCACGGCTCACAGGCCCAGCCGCTCCGCGGCATGTGGGATCCTCCCGGACAGGGGCACGAACCCGTGTCCCCTGCATCAACAGGCGGACTCTCAACCACTGCGACACCAGGGAAGCCAGATAAATGAGGTTTTTAAACAACTTCATTGGTGCCTGTAGATAGTCTGAATTTCTCCCAACCATCAGTTGTATACCTGTGAAGTTCCAGAATGTTTTTGGGTTTTGTTGTAGCACAAAAGTAATAAGAAGATGGAAATAAAAAATGAGAAACAGCATGCTTAATCCAATCGTTGTAGAATGATGGATGATTTTTATAAAACCAGAGTAGACGGTACATATATTTTTAACCCACGCAAACTTATTTGTAAACTATCCCCCAGTTCCTGACCCCACTGGCTCTCAGATAATGTGCTTTGGACTACTGCAATCAATTGTACTTGGAATCCTTTTGATACGATCCCATTTTTAGGCCCCATATTGGGCATAATTGTACATCTGTGTTCAAGCATTCTGTAAACGCCTGTCAGCAGATGCAAACTGTTAGGAAACCACAAGCACTTCCTTGAGAAAATGGAGAGACACTGCCACCTGCTGGACAATGTTTAATTCATTAACAGCACTCTGAAGTATGTAATTCTGCCTATGGAAAATAAAGGTTTTTCAAGAACTGAATCTTAGGGTCTTAGTTAAAATAAAAACGCCATTCAATCATTGAACACCCATCCTATATCTATTAAATAACATGATGTATAACAGTCTGAAAGATTCAACATTCAACTCGAGTTAATGGTAATTGGCCCTGGTCGCATCTCAACAGTGGGTTTCATTTAAGGTTGAAATTTTAACGCCCTGATATTTCTGCTAAGAGTTCAGGCATAAAAATAGATGATTTTTAAAATAACCCTCAGTGACTTTCATGGTGTGTGTTTTTCAGTCCTGAGCATGTCACTGTAGTAATATTTCCATTAAACGTATTCCCTGTGATTGTTTCAGGAATAAGGTATTGGCCAGAATATAATTGTTCCTCTCCTTCTAAGTCAGAAATACTATTTCCTAAAAGCATGCGATTTCACAGTCATAGGTCAGCTGTCACTGATGAAATAAGTGAAGGGTGATCATTTTTCGTCTTCTTTCCCCCCTCCCTCTCCTCTCCCTTCTCGCTCTTTCTTTCCTTCATGTAGAAGTTACAGAGACAGCCGAAGCCCCAGCGCCTCCCAGATAATGGCCCTGTCTCTCTCCTGTAATGTGGTTGGCAGGCTAATAGCTAATTATTGAACACTTAATCATATGTTAAGCTCTGGGCTAAGGGCTTTACATGGATTCGATCAGGTTCATCTCTCACAACAACCCAGTGAAGTAGACAGTATTGTTTATGTGCCTTATACAGATGGGGAAGCTATGGGGTACAGGGGTTACACCTTACCTCTCTGCTTATCCAGTTAAGTGGAAACGGGCTTTAATGCCCAGGCTGCCTACTCCAGAGCCTGTGCTCTAATAATTATGATATTCTGTCTTCTGGACAGAAATGCATATGGTGTGGAGAGAGAAGGGTGGACAGTGTGACCAGAGAGTGTGTTGGGATCCCTGGCTTAAGGAAGAACGGATTCTGAAGGAATGACCCTGCAGCGAGGATTTGTCATGTCCTCTAGGTGGCGATAGTCTCCATAACTAAACCTGGAAATTACGAAGGCAATGGGGACTGCCTGTGGTTTTTGCGGGGTGGGGGTGGGGGGAAGCACCAAATAATTGTGCTAACCAACCGAAGGTAGAAAGAGGAACCTTAAAACCTTCTATGTGGTACTTCAGTATCATAATAATATAGACCTTAGCGATCAACCACACAAAGCTACATTTGCTCGGGTCCTCTGGGCAGAACCACCGCAGAAAGCGGACTAGGAGTCTCTTCAAACTCCCAACTCAGTGTTCTTTCCTTAAAAAATAGCTTTTCTTGGGCTTCCCTGGTGGCGCAGTGGTTGAGAGTCCGCCTGCCGATGCAGGGGACATGGTTTCGTGCCCCGGTCCGGGAAGATCCCACATGCCGCGAAGCGGCTGGGCCCGTGAGCCATGGCCGCTGAGCCTGTGCGTTCTGCGCGTTCGGAGCCTGTGCTCCGCAACGGGAGAGGCCACAATAGTGAGAGGCCCGCGTACCACAAAAAAATAAATAAATAACTTTTCTTTATGAATAATAGGACAATTTTAATTTTCTATGTAAATATCCTCAGATTTGAATACTGCAATGCAAATGAATTCCAAGAGTACACTGCTATACCCTTAATAGGAGTCTAATTATCATTCATGCCTAGCAAAAACATATTTAAATTTGTACTTTATCATCGTTGTTAATAAAATATTTAAGTATAAGCAGTTTTAAAAAAAAGCACCCAATTTATGAATGAACTTAAATGCTCAAAGTTAGCACGGAAGTCATGTTGTTTGGAATTAGACATTTTTCCTTTGCAGTGTAGTTGGTGGCCAGATTCTCAAGACAGCCCACAAAAGTCTTGTAAATTCTCTACTGAGGTTCCAGTGTTTACATTTGTAACGGAAACAAGTTGAAAATGAACACTAATGTAATGCTAGTAGTAACAGAAACTATTTAGAATACAAGGGAAAAGGGCTGGAAAGTATTTAAAATACAAGGGAAAAGGATTAGCTTTCAAGTCCTCACGTAGTCCGCGCGTAGGCGGGTTAAAATATCAGGTCCTAGAGTTCCATATCTGGATGCTAAGTGGCGCTACTGAGCTGGAACAGCTGGGTTACTCACCAAGTCAGGGGCGGATATGCGAGACGCTGATATAAGGACTTTTCCTATCACAGATATTCACTTATTCTCTGTCTTTAATTAATTTACTTATTTATTGTGGCCTTTAACACCACTGTGATTTTAGCTCCTAAAGAAACTATGACTAAGAAAAATACTGATAGCTTACAGTGTGTCCCTTTTTAAGAGCTAAGGAGGAAAAGCATGCATGAACACGTTAACGCTTGTGGCTCAGAAACACTAAGTTGTGGCCCTTTGGTTCACATTTCGGTGGATGACCATGGAGCTGTCTCTCCAATTCTTTGGGCCGGCTCCAAGCTTCTTGTTTTTGAAAGGTAAGTAATGAGCAAATGTAATCGAGATTAATCAACAAAAAATGAGATGGCATAAGTTAAAGAAGTGAGGTCACTCTTACCCAGTAAATCTGTTTTGGCCTTGGTTCCCCCAATTCAAACTCATACACAGGTTGGGCGGAGTTTACTGAGCCCTCACTCCAAGGTACTGGCCTCAACATTAGCAATTGCCCGTGGGCTGGCGAGAAATACCAGAGTGTGTTCTCCTGGTTATCCACCAGGCTACAACTTTCATTCTTATTTCATCTTGAGTACTTACTATCATCAACTTCTTCTGAGATGCACTAACTGGGCCTCCACAGAATGCAAACATTAATATAAAATGACTAAATTTCAAAAAAAATTATGAGGACTAAGTTTTTCAAATATTTTTGATAGGAGACAAATTTACTCACCAGCATGTACCTTCTTACAGGCAATGACTGGGGTGAGGGAGCACAAACAGTTGACCTATTATTTCGCGAAGTTATGGACTTCTCTAAATGGTGGGTTATTGGAACCCACAGTACTGACTGGGAAGAATTAATGACTATCTTTCCAATCTAGAATAAGTGACAACCCATTTGACTAGTGGACGTTATTTTTACCAGCTCCCCAGTTATTGTTATTCGTGTTTTTTCTTCAGCAGTGAGACTGGTCTAAATATTTTTCATCTTGCTGGAAGGGGACTACTGAAATCTGCACACACCTGCATTTTTTAAATAACAGGATGAGCACCAAAGAAAAATGGCCAGTGGAGTGTTTGCATCTTAATCCAGCTCCATGGTCAGTTTAATCTACAAATATTTAAAGGTCTCAGATTTTAGTGTTTCTTCCCTCTGTCCTCTGGTCTACTCAGTTATAAAATTCTTGTATAAAGGGCAAGAGCAATGATTTTAGGGGGCCATTATCTGTGAGTTTAGATTGAAAATGCACAGGTGATGAGGCTCTGGTGTGAATGATAAAGTGACCTGCTGCTTCTCTTCCTCTAACCTATTTGATACCAGCTCACCGATTTGTGGCCATGAGAAAACAATACAGGGGCTTAGTCTTTGCAGAGGTTACAGTATACCGGAAAGCTGGCCAGGCGTGGATGCTCGTCTCCTGTCCCCTGCTTCAGGGGATGAGGAAACTCTTCTGGACAGAGCAACTGTGGAGCTGCTTGGCCTTCAAGGTTACCATAGAAAAATCTCACAGGAGGTGCCTGAGAGACCACAAAACACAGGGGAAGTTACTGAAGAATCACTCAAACGTTCATTTTGTCGTCTACGTGCCGTGTGGCAGCGGAGACCATTACACTGGAGTGATATGCAAAATATTTTAACACTCAGGAACTAAATTAGAACAGTTGTTGAGTCCTGGGCCAGAGTCCTGAAGAACCCCTTGGGGGTGGGCGGTGAGGTGTGTGTGTGTGTGGAAGTGCACCCGGAGGGTGGGAGCCCAGGGCAGTGTAGACGTGTCTCGCTGTTCTAACCACTAGTATAGCTGGACTGTGTGAACTGGTAACGTGTTGGCTGGCCTGCGTTCTCCCTGGAGCAGCAGCCTCAGAAGTATTTCGTATACTGCTATGCCAAACTCAAAGGGGAGGAAAATCTTTACAGGTGGAAAGATCACAGCTAGAGACAAAAGAGCTAACAGTCACTCAATTTTCAAAAATATGTTCTACTTTAACTAATGGGCTTCTAGATCACGGGACGAAGGCCCACAGTTCCTGAGAAGTCAGGTATTTAAATGAGGAGAACAGTTGGGAAGTGAAGATGATACATCCTGACAGCAGCAGGTAAGTGGGCTCTTGGGGCTAAGATTTTTGTTTGTGGTTTATTTGTATTTAAGAAGAACAAAGATTAAAATGTCCTCTCCTAAGTTATCAGACCTACACCTCTGATGTTGACCTTTGGTGTGCTGGGCTGTGATATCCTGTGAATCGTGTTAATCCCAGATCCCAGGATGCATGATGTGCGTGATGTGGCCTCACCCATACACTTCTCAAGTGCTGGGACAAGAGTGTGTTCTTATCTGACAACTATGTGTCTCCAAGACCCAGTCAGCCTTTTATCTCATACTGTACATCTCACACACCCACACCCCCACACACTATACAACAAGATAAAGCCAAAGAAGGGAAATAACAATGAATAACGTAAACCTTTTCTTCAAAGGAGCCTGATTTAGGGTGAGACTCCTCCTTGCACAAAGACCAGAGTTTACTTTGTCCTACAGAGCTAAAAACTGGTCACAGGAGAACTCTTTAAATTCTTTGAACTCTTTAAATTGCCCAGTGTTGAAAGGGCAAAGGAAGGCCCTATTCCAAAAAATGACAATTTAGAGTTTGTTATGCTTCTAGCTATTCCAACCACACATTGCTGCGGAGACACACCTGCAGGGCATACCTCGAGGTCCATGGTCATGTAAGTACGTGGGAGTTTATCTCTGAATAAGAGTGTTGGGAGACCAAGGCAAAATCACCTTCCCCCAGCGAGTCCCTGGTAGTGGTAGGGCCACCCGATGGAACAGAAGTTAGGGCTCCTGTAGGCAAAACCAGTTCACCTGGGCATCAGCACCTGTCAGTGATGCAGGTGTGGTACGAGGTCCCTGCCTGGCTGCGTGGCATGTGAGGCAGAAGCTGCGTTTGGGAAGCCCTTCCTCTGTGCCTCATTTCTACAAAGCAGAATAATACCTTCCACTTCCGGACAACAAAACAAAACCATAAACGGATTAGTGAAGAGGTACTGTTGTGGGAGCAGTAGATTAAGAAGAGGAAAGAAACAAACAAGGTTGTTTGCCTTTCAAGGTAAAATTATAATGAGAAAAACAAATGATGGACTTCTGAAAGTAATGATATTTACAGTGACACTATGGGCAACCCTTAGAATTGCTTTGTTGCATTCTCTTTCTTGCTTCTGTTTGGACCCCACTCCATTTATTAGAGTAAAATCATAATTGTATTCTCACTGTGCTGCTTTATGGATTCTATGTGCCAGGATTTGCTTTTGTCAAATGGAAGTAGGGCCACAGTTACCTCATCACACTCGCCCAGGACTCCAACACACACCTGCCTGTTCATTGGTTCACCCCAGCACCAGGACACGGCCGACGGAAATGCAGCCAATCTCACTTTCCAGAGGGAGAAATGGAAGCATCCGGTGTTTAAAACACAGCGAGTTTATGTTTGGCCCTGAAGCTCAGGGTTTTGGTATCTAAATCTCGTGGTTCTAACCTTGCTTTGAAGCCAGGGGAGCTCCCCTTCACTACCAGAAGAGACGATTTCACGCCTTTACTTCCCGAGTCCTTTTCAAGGTGAGTAAGCCTCAAAACAGAGAAGCACTTGCTTACAGACGGAGTTACCTGGGTCTTTGTAGATACCGAGCACACCCTTGAAGTAATGAGGTAAAAATCTTTCCAGTAAAAGCAGCACATCTTCCAACTCTTCAAGAATCCCCACAAGCAGGAAGTTTTCATTCACGTTCAGTTTTGCTCTTTCAAGGGCCCACTCACCAGGCTCCCTTTATGGATATAAAAATGATTTTGAAATCAAAGATTGGTTTTCCAAATGCAGCAACAACATGTTGGAAGCTTCCCCCTTCTCCCACCCATCCCCAGTCACGTAAGTCCAAATCCCACTTTCTCCAGGGCCCAGCGAGCCCCACCTCAATGTTTGTTAAGAGAAAATGGGCCCAGGCAGCTAGGTCTCAATAAACGCTGATTAGAATGGCCTTTTAATAGGAGGACCAAACCGAACCCATAAAGTTAGAAGTTTTGAAATATGAAACTTAACTGAAATCAAAATAGGTGTCAGGTCATGACCACTAATCATCTTATTCTTTTGAGGAATTTAAAAACAAACCTTTTTTTTTTTTCTTCAATTACAGAAGGAAAACAGCCTAATCTTATTTGTAAGGCCGATCTCTGAGCCCACAACACTGATATGAATGTTAAGTGTCCAGCATGGGGATCCCAGGAGCTGGGCTCCGGGCCTGGCTGGCGTTGGCTTCCTGGGGGAATTTGGGCAAGCCAGGATTCTTTTTTGAAAAATTTTAATAATCCTTACTTAGCTCAAATCATTGTCATCAAGGTGGAACAAGGTGACATTTTGAAAGCGTTTTGAAAATCATCACGAGATAAGGCATCAGAAGTCCTCGCCCCAAGATTGGGAAATATATAATTTTAAAAGTACTTTAAGGAGTTAGAATCTTGTTTCTTGGAATAAATATCCTCATTCTGACAGAAAGCGAGTCAACTGGCCCCAAATCTTCCCAGGATCTGAAGCCCTGACCGTGAAGCAGGAGGCATTTACTACAGGGGACAGGGTGGGTGAGGGAGGCCTCCTGAAGCAGAAAACGGACACTTCTAGCCCCAGAATTCTGACCGTAAACAAACTGGTTAACTCAGCAAAACGTCAACAATAACAACACACATAATAACTTAGCAGCAATCACAGTGTAAGCAAAAAGTACAATGAGTGAGCTGCAATTTGAAAACAGCTGTGTCCCACCGCCCCCGCCCCCAACCCCCAGTCTCTTAAGGAACACAACGACCTTCTAATCAACGTCTCCTTTCGGGGAAAATGCTGCTTCTGGCAGCAGGGTTTATTTTCCACCAAGCCAAGATAATATTCATCGTTACTACCATTTCTTCTGGAGGCTACACATTTGTCTAGTACAACGAATTTCAAGTGTAGCTAGACCAGAATCACCTAGGAGGTGGTCACAGATGCCTGAACCTCACCTCAGAGACTATGATGAGGTGAGGGTTCCTAACAAGTACCCCAGGGATGCAGATGCAGTTGGTGGGTGGACCACACTGAGGGCCCTTACTATCTGAATAAGTCACTTTCTAAAGAAGGTCTCACAACCAAGTATGAGGAGGGATCACTAGAAAGTACTTTCTTCTCTTTCTACTAAGTATGCCTCAGGAGAGAGACACTCTGGAATTTTGGGTGTGAGCATCTAGTGTTTCAGACCCCATTAGACACACCACACTGGCAAGGACAGCTGTGGATGCAGCACAGTCACTACAGAGGAGCAGGATGGGCGCACCCCCTGGGCTTTACTATCTCATGGGCTGGGTAGTGACAGGTGTACGTCAAAGGTGAAGAAGAGTTTGGTTGGCATTTCAGTTACACAGCTTTACGGGTGGTTCCCAAGGCCTCTGCCAGACATTGATTTGTTAATTTCTTTATGTATAGGACATTCAGAATCTCAAATGCGATCTTGAAAGATTAACAGTAAATATTAACTGAATTCCAGAAGTTAGAGAGACTGGGGACGCAGAAGACACCCACGCAGTGCCAGTTGGGGGGTTTCCTGTCATTGTTGTCCACATGAGCATGTCATGAGCCTGTTTCAGTCTTTACCTGCATCTGGGATGCTGTCCACAAAAATACGGAATGATGTAAAATAACCTGGGGTTGGAACACTCAGGATAGTTTTCAAGAATACACTCGTTGATGTCCTAGAAGAGAAAACACAGCAGTGAGATGTCTGGCGGTCTCTGCAGGGCTCTGTCAAATGTCATACAGTGTAAGTAAAATTGATACTTTAATGATACGGGAAGGCCTTGAGAAGATGTAGAAAATTGATGGATTTCATGAGAAGAAGTGAAATCCTTTTTTTGCCTTGCACCAGCCTGCTCCACTGGTCAGGTACACATATGGTCAGAGCATTTCACAGAGTGCTTGCTGTGTTGAGTTAAATGAATTTCTGCGTTTCCCAGTGGCCTCAAGTCTCTAGCTAGATGACAAGCATCTTGGAGCAGTTCTACTGACTGTGGCTAGTTGTGGCCCGAGCAGTTATGAGAAACTGGGAAGTATACAGTGGACACTTACCAAATATTTGTTGAATGAATTCATGACTTAATTCATTCAGACTTAATCAGAGATCCCTGTACAGCTAATCCTGTAGAAGTGTGTTTCCCTGTGTATCCACATGTCCAACAAATACTTATTAAGTACCTACAATAGTCACATAGAGGGTTTGTAAAGTTTGGAGGGGCTGTAAAACCATTTCTAATGTTATATTAGGTTAGGAAGGGGCAGGATGTTTGCATATAAACATTCTCTCACTTTCAAAAGCAACAGTTGTGATTTCCAAATAGAAAATCTGGAATTTCCGCATAGAAAATTTCTCTTCTATGAGGTTGAGTGCAGTGTCTTTGTCAGCATTACTAGAGCTTACAATGACATGAAAAGAAGGGCTAAAAATCCACGTTCATGAAGGCAGATTACATTGGATACCCTAGATAAGACATGTCTGGTTCTTAGGTATTTCTAAGGAGAAAAGATAACCCAATTTACAAACAAACCAAACAGCTATGGGATGTTTTTTCAGAGACAATACTGGCAAGGCAAATTAAGAGTGGATATAACTCAGCAAACATGGTCCTATGGTCAATGAAGTTTATGAGTCAGTTGAAGCCACTGAATCTAATACGATTAGGGTAAATGGTTAGTTATTAAAAGTTTTTTTTTAGTTCAAGGTGGGAGTTGGAAAATGTAACTTAAATATCTTTTTTTTCAACAACATTTTCTTTTCTCTCTCACGCTTCTTTGGTTTATATACCAATTAAATAAATTACACAATTACAGTAACAAATTCAACTGGAATAAAGAGATTCAGGAACAAACACACTCCAGCTGAGCACCTGAGCCTATTGTGGGAAGCACAGGTGCACAGTTCACAGAGAGGAATATACTAGAAGCACATGGAATGGTGTACGTCAGCCCATCCAGCCATGCATGAAGGGTGGTTAAGAGCACCTCACTGCATATGAAAACCCATTAAAAATGCATGTTAGACCCCAAATACCTTCCTAAGAAGAAATTGACACAGAGGGATGTATGTATAAGACTATTCGTTACTATAAGATTTATTACAACAAAATATGGCAGAACGTACAGTTCGTTAATGGGGGATTGATTCACAGAGCAGTTATGGCACATTCCTATGATGAAATACTGGGCACTCAGAAAGGATAAGGAGGATCTACATGCACTGTCCTGAAAAGTGTCTGTGATGAGTTTTCAGATGAAAAAAAGTCAATTATAGGCCAATATGAACATGTAGGACAACATAAAAATAAAATGTGTTTACATAAGGACAAAAGTATCTGGAAGGGGCTTCTGGTGGCGCAGCGGTTGGGAGTTCGCCTGCCGATGCGGGGGACGCGGGTTCGTGCCCCGGTCCGGGAAGATCCCACATGCCGCAGAGCGGCTGGGCCCGTGAGCCATGGCCGCTGAGCCTGCGCGTCCGGAGCCTGTGCTCCGCAACGGGAGAGGCCGCAACGGTGAGAGGCCCGTGTACTGCAAAACAAACAAACAAACAAATAAATAGTGTTTACATAGGGACGAAAATATCTGGAAGGGGCTTCCCTGGTGGCTCAGTGGTTGAGGGTCCGCCTGCCGATGAAGGGGACGTGGGTTCGTGCCCCAGTCCGGGAAGATCCCACATGCCGCGGAGCGGCTGGGCCCGTGAGCCATGGCCGCTGAGCCTGCGCGTCCGGAGCCTGTGCTCCGCAACGGGAGAGGTCACAGCAGTGAGAGGCCCGCGTACCGCAAAAGAAAAAAAAAAATCTGGAAGGATAAACACCAAACTGTTAAAAGAAGTCATTTATGGTGGTAGATGTAATGGAAGATGCGAATACATTGAACTTTTACTTTATTTGTTTTTGAAATGTTAGCTTTAATTATAATACATGTATTTTAGTTTTATCATCAGAAAAGTTTAAGGAGATCTACACATTGTAAAACAAACTAAAACTTGTATAGAGGGTGACCAGGCTTTGCCATGAGGATGCTCTGACCCCCCTCCCTCCCTCCCCCTCCAGGTATCCTCTGGCAGTTGGCTTCCCCCAGGGACCTGAGCCTTAGGTCAGAGTGACCAGGACCTGGGCTGGGGTCAGAGGGAGGGAGCTAGGAGCTGGGTGGGACGCAGAGCACGGGAGACTCCGGCCAGGGGCAGCGTGGTCAGCAGGGTCTGTCCTCTGAGGTCGAGATTTCACAGCAAATGGCTGAGTAAAATGGTGGTGATTCAGGGGGTGTCTAGAGATCTGCCCCCCACACAGTCAGCCCCCCAGAGACCTGCATTAACACGAGGGGCGGGGCAACTGAGCCCACCAAACCCTCCCGCAGAGACTCTCACAGCGCCTGCGCTTCTCCGAGTTCACTTTACAGTGGCTTTTTTTTTTTTTATTTTTTTTATTTTTTGCGGTATGCGGGCCTCTCACTGCTGTGGCCTCTCCCGTTGTGGAGCACACGCTCCGGACGCGCAGGCTCAGTGGCCATGGCTCAAGGGCCCAGCCGCTCCGCGGCATGTGGGATCCTCCCGGACCGGGGCACGAACCCGCGTCCCCTGCATCGGCAGGCGGACTCTCAACCACTGCGCCACCAGGGAAGCCCTACAGTGCCCTTTTAAGAAGACCTTGTGTAACTGTTTGTATACGTGGTGACTCCAGGAGGGCACAGATGCCTGCTCACTGCATCTCCGGTGCTTAGCACCCTTCCTGGAAAAAGCAGAGGTGCAATAAATACGCAGCGACTGAATGAGCAAATGGCAGAAGGAACCAGCCAAGACACACAACCCTGATTCTGTCCCCAGAGATCCTGGCCTGGGGCTCGCGGGAGCAGGCAGAGGGCATCAGTTGGTGGGGAAGGGGAGGGCTGAGGACCGCAGGGACCGAGGAAAGCCGCTTCTCTATTGGAATCCACAAATAACCTCTCAAGGTCCATTTATGGGAAGACATAAATTCCTAGTTTAAGAATTACTGTTAACAATTCTTCCTTTCTTAGAGCAAGGCACGTCGCAGGAGATTTCAAGGAGTTCCATTTGAGCCCATTAGGTTGATGGATGGTGTTGGCCACAAGCATCTTATGGAAATGCTATAGGAGGACAAAATACAAGATGACTCAGATGTGAGACCAAGTGGAAGCAGGAAACGAGCTGTGAAGACCCACGCACTCAGCTGCCTACGGCTTGGCCACAGTGAACACGGGTCTGCTTCCCGGCAGCTCAAGGACACGGGGCTTCGGGAAGCTGCTTCTGGCCACTCACACAGTCCACTCTTACTGGAACCCAGAACTTCAGTGAGTGACCTTTCAGTGTTTTGGGCAACCACATGTGACAAGTGTCAACACAGCTGTTCCTCCAGTGCCCTGCTCCAGTCCCCCCAGGGCCATACGGCTTCCCCCAGAGTTAATGGCTTTATTTTTGGCCTTAGGCTTTGCTATCTTGTGTTGCTTTACAATCACCTTTTTATACTGAAGTTCTCTTTGTACATATATAGTTTAAAATGATTATGCAATTTCATTTTTTCTTCCCATGCAGTGTTTCTAGGATAAGGTTGTGTTAAACGAAAACCTTAATACTTATTTTAAGACTTGCTCTAAGATCTTCATGACGGTGATGACTTCAGCCCAGCTGGCCCGCCTGCCAGACTGCTTGCCAGTGCTTGATCTACGATTTGCTTATCAGGTCCTTGCATCTTGGCAGCTACCATGACACCCCACAAAGTGTTCCCTTGCCCAAGACTAGCCAGCCCTCTTGTAAGACTGGGTTTAAACCTAAGATCCCACTCTCCCCATAGTCTCAATTTATTCAGGAAATGAGATATTCTCTAGGGGCGAACATTCCAGATAACTGAGTCCTTTTAATTGCCAAAACTACAAAAAAAAAAAAAGGCCAATTTTGGTTGAAATTTATTCTAAACTGTGCTATTTTTATTTATTTTTATTTATTTATTTATTTATTTTTTTTGCGGTACGCGGGCTTCTCACTGTTGTGGCCTCTCCCGTTGCGGAGCACAGGCTCCGGACGCGCAGGCTCAGCGACCATGGCTCACGGGCCCAGCCGCTCCACGGCATGTGGGATCTTCCCAGACCAGGGCACGAACCCGTGTCCCCTGCATCAGCAGGCGGACTCTCAACCACTGCGCCACCAGGGAAGCCCAACTGTGCTATTTTTAAAAGCATACACTGACACCCTCTAGGTTTTCTTAGTGGGTTCATCTTCTTCCGCTTTGATTGGACAGCAAAATCACTTTCAATTGATTTTCTCCTGTAACATTTTCTCTGGATGGACTGTGATGAATAACACGCACCTGTCAAATGCCAAAGGGCCTGCAGTGCCCAAAGGAAACCCCAGTCACTACAGCCGGATACCTGGGGGGGGGGTCACTCCTGAGTCCTCTCTCACCCTCACTGTCCTCCTCATTCAGTGGCCCTACCCTGCAACCTGACCCCCAAATGGTTTTCTAACCTGCCTTCTGGCATCCATTCCACACCTCAGGCCCTGCTGAGCTCCTCTGAAGCTGGTCAGTATCTCTTCCTTTCATCTCTTCTCCCTGAACACGTGCTACACAAAGTTGCTGCAGTAACTCAGCTGAAATGCAAATTCATCCACTTCACCCCTCTGTTCAAAAGCTTTGAAGGACTCTTAGGGACAGTGCAGTGGCAATAACAATCAAGTAGGGCACCTGCTAAGAAATGCTAATTCCCGGACCCTACCTTGATTTAACAGAGAGCTTGATTTAACAGGTTTTTCTGGGGACAAGGCTAGAAATCTGCATTTTATTTATTTATTTATTTTAATATCTTTATTGGAGTATAACTGCTTTACAATGGTTTGTTAGTTTCTGCTTTATAACAAAGAGAATCAGTTATACATATACATACATGCCCATATCTCTTCCCTCTTGTGTCTCCCTCCCTCCCACCCTCCCTATCCCACCCCTCTAGGTGGTCACAAAGCATCGAGCTGATCTCCCTGTGCTCTGCGGCTGCTTCCCACCAGCTATCTACCTTACATTTGGCAGTGTATATACGTCCATGCCACTCTCTCACTTTGTTCCAGCTCACCCTTCCCCGTCCCCGTGTCCTCAAGTCCATTCTCTAGTATGTCTGTGTCTTTATTCCCATCTTGCCCCTAAGTTCTTCATGACCTTTTTGTTTGTTTGTTTCTTAGATTCCATATATATATGTTAGCATACGGTATTTGTTTTTCTCTTTCTGACTCACTTCACTCTGTACGACAGACTCTAGGTCCATCCTGCTTTTAAAGAGGAACCTTGGTGATTTTGAGAGCCTGGCTGCCCTTCGTGGGTCTCAACACTGGGCCGGTAGGTAAGTCCATGCCTGGCTCATCTGGGTCCCTTGCCTGGCATTTCCTTCTGCCTCCTCCCCTGGTCCCATAGCAGGTCTAGGTTTTGGCGGAGTTCCTGGCAGGACAAGTGTTAGTATATGCCAGTCCACCTATAGAGAAAGGAAGGCTCCAGAGGCTGGAGAAGAATTCAGGGTCTGACAGCAAGGTCAAGGTAACTCCTGGTGAGCCTTCTGAGTAGACAAAGCACATACAACCTACATTGTGTGGTTTGCAGCATCCTAAGCATCCACAGTCCCCATTTTAAAAAATCCTCTCACCTCTTACCAAACTGAGAGTGGTCCTGGGACTTTGCTCTTTTAGTGAGGCAAAATAAGTGAAGTCCCTACAAAAGAAGGGAAGTCTCTACAAAATAAGCAGTCTCTAGTGTATTTCTCATTCATTCCACGATCTTTCGTCATCAAGCCCCCTCCAATCCTCTGGCTAATCCTGGGCCCAGAAAGGAGGGATTTAAGGAGTTCCAGTAAAAGGAAAAGTTGAGCTACACATACGGTCCATGGTGAGGCGAGGGCTGTGCCAGATGGGCAGGGCTCCAACACCCCAAGCCCTACCAAAATCGGAAGAGCTATGCTTTGCCTGGTTTATGTATTGGGTTCCATATAAGATTTCAGTTGATCAAAAGGCTCTAAATCTGAAAATCATTGCTTCAGGACAGCACGCAGAGGCTCAGGATATTGGAACAGCTAGCATGACCCCCATCACACCGCCCCTCCCTTTGCCCTATATAAGTAGGTGATTCTGATTGTAGGGCCCAGGAAGTCGGATCTTACTAGCTGGGTCATGACTATTTGGGTCCTATGATTAAAGAGCGCCTTGTGGAAAAACCCAAAAATATGAGAAAACATTTTCCCTCTTCCTCTCCTTCCTCGGGTCCAGGCTGCTGAGAGTTCTGTTCTTCCCCATATCTCACCCTTTAAGGAAAGAGGAGATACCAAGCCCATGCTAGCAAGGGGAAGAGTAGGTTTCTTATGTGTACAATAGTGTTAAACACTATAGAGTATCTATATTCTAAATGTCAAAAATATCTTTAAAAATGCATGGCATCTTTTACTGAAGAGAAATTTAATGTATTATAATTTTGGTGTATCGTGTCAATCCCTTGATTATTTTAGTTTTCATTATCAATTGTGAATGAATAGAGGCCCTTTGAAGCTATGACAAGCTGCGCACGAACGTGGCCTTCAGGAAGGCGCACTGTACACAGGTGGGGTGCTGGGCAGACTTCCCGAATTCAACTCTTCGAACGTTTTGAAAGCCACACCTGCTGGGCCAATGCTGTTCCAGGCACCTGGGCAGGAAGGGTTGCCAAGTATGCAGGATTCTGCCAGATTGTGCAGTTATTTTATTAGGCA
Organism: Mesoplodon bidens; assembly: GCF_964165515.1. Lineage (NCBI taxonomy): Eukaryota > Metazoa > Chordata > Mammalia > Artiodactyla > Ziphiidae > Mesoplodon > Mesoplodon bidens. The sequence continues at coordinate 77,587,476 of NC_138168.1, read as the reverse complement.
AATAAATGTCTACAGATTCTAGTGTAAAACCACGGGGTCCAACCCAGTTTTGTACAAACATTTTCAAAAGTAAAAGTGGAATACATTATCAGTCACTCCTTTTCATAATTATAGTGTTTTTGGCTAACGATCATTTCCCTTCCTTCTACATATAATGTCTGGAATATTTGCACAAAGAATATCTTTAAGCAGAGGTTAGACCCAGTGGGAGTTACTTAAGAAACCACTGGATACTCTAAATTTTATACAAGGGGGACACTTTATGAAAGTCCATCTTGACAAAAAATTTCAGGCATAAATTTTATAGAATCATAAATTATGAGAACTGAATTCAGTGACTAGCTGAAGGAAGACTCAGGAAAAAGAGGTAGAGGAGGGATATCAGTCCTTTAGGCTCTTGATTAGAAATGAAACATGATAAACTTCACCTGGGATTCTAATTTTAAACTTTCAACTAGAATTTTCTCATAAAGTTTACATCTATGATGCCACAATATGGTCAAATGCAATCTGATTTCAGAGATTCTTAATTTGGGGTAGCTCAAAATCAGTTGCTTGTTGTGTTTAAATAAATCAAGCTGAAATCTTCAACAAACCAATGCCAAGGTTCTTTAATTATTTTATGAATTAAGGCATCTACTGTACATAAGGCATCATGGTAAGCACCCTGGCCTGAAGTAGCTGACAAATAATTGTGCCTGTCTCCCTTTACTTGTAGTTTACAAAATGTAACTTTACTAACATTTATATAGAATATATTCTTGGTAGTGGTTCCCTTTATTTGTACGTGGTGTCCCTTTTTATTAATGCTCTTACCTTATATTAAAATTTGTCTCATAAACATTTTTTTAGCATTTAAATGGTGACCTTTTCTCGTCCCTTTACTTCCAGTCTCTATTTGCAACAGATGACTCCTTCTCCCTGTTTAATAGATGAATGTAATCATTTACCTTATTATGATTATTGATATATTTGGATTTATTTTTGCATCTTTCTTTGTGTTTTGTTTGTTATTCTTTTTCTTTGCTTCTTTTTTTTCTTTTCTGTTGGTTTTTAAAGTTTGTAATAATACCACCTGCCTTTCTTCTGCTGCTTTAGAATCTAAAGATTTTCTTTCTACTATTTTCACAATTACCCTTACATTTTTTAACATTCTAAGATTTTTTCCCCCCAGATATGTGGTTCGGACAGCTTAAAAAATACAAACGATAACAATGCAGCTTAAAATACTCTCATTACTCGAGAAGTACTGAGGAGAGGTGCAGAATTTTAAGAAATCATTCATAAGTGAATGGTCAGAAAGGTGAGTGGATGGAGGAGTCATTTAAAAATGTTTAACATTCAAACTTGATTAATTTTTTTCTCGTAAAGTCTGAAGTAATTTGGTTTTTCTATATGTCTCCTGAATCTGGAAAGATCTTAGCACTTTTCATTATCCATTAAACACTGCCCATCCCATCTTATCAATGTTGTCTAAATCTAATCCTTTTTTAACACAAAAAAACTCTTAGCACTCAGTATTTAACTCATTTTACCAACATGTGCTAATCAATGGCTATATTCACTGTTGCACCTTGTGTCCTGCACCCTCCTTACTTCTCCTCATAATCCATCTTTTAATGATCCTTTGCGTGAAGTCGTTAAGTGGTTAACCCTTTCTATGTCTGAAAACGTCTCTGGAGTGACTGTGTAGCTGATGTAACATCCTAGGTTGATAATTGTGTTCGCTCAGCGCTCTGAAGATACTACCCTGCTGTCATCCGGTATCTACTCTTGCTGATGGGAAATCTGCTATCAGCCTAATTATGCTTCCTTCACTGGTCATCTGTTTTTCTTCCTTTTCCTTGATATCCTGCAGTTTTGCTCTAAAATATTTGAGTGTAAATTTAACTTTGTTTGTTCTGTTCATAGGCTGTGGCTTTGTTCTAGCACCTCTCTAGGTCTACCCTTTAAAAGCCATAGTCCCAGTGACGGGTCGGCAGTCATTTTGTTTGGCTTTCTTTGCTTGACTGTGAGGGAAGTGTGGCTCCCCACCTGAGGCCCTGAAAGCACTGAGCCTGGTGCTGGCCCCCATCTTGACAGGGAGCCCAATGCCTGGCTGCCGCTGCCCCATTCTGGACCAGAGCTCAGCTGGCCCGTGATTTCACCACTGCTCCTCACGCTGGTATTGTTCCAGGCATGGGGACACTCTTTGGATTTCCTTTTTAAATATTCTATCTATCATTGCTACGTGTTTGGGGCCAAGGGAGAGTGAAATCTCTATACCATCTCGCTTGGGGGTCCTGTATGGGCTGTTTTTTGCTTTTTCTCCTTCAGGGAGTTCTATTGGAAAGAATATGGAGTGCAGAAATGTGTGTGATGGATATGGGGAGTGCACCTTGCTGAGTCAGAGAAAAGACGCTTGGTAAAATGTCAAGTCCATGCCAAAGCAAGGTCACATGTTTATTGCAATGTGATCATTTCTACTTCATGAGGATGTCAGAGGCATAGGGCCAAAGCGCAGTTTAAGCCAGACCTCAAACAGTATGATTCCTGAGGATTCTTCTTACAGACCCTGCAAGATATTAATATATTGTAGCAGTGACTTTATTATAATGGTGTTGCTTTGAATCTTTTAATTGCTTCAAGTGTGTCGCCGAAAGTTCCAATACGTGAAGTATACCACGAACACAAAAATGGCATAATCTTCACTCTACATTTCCTTTATTAGTATTATATAGACTCTAAACTTCTGGAAGAAAAGTTTCATGTCTCCTCTCTGTATGATGGTACCCACCCAGGGCCAGGCAGGTGCTCTTTTATAGCTCATAATAGTAGCCTTTGAAGATGATGAAATTTTAATTTGAATTGTGCTATGCCTAGCAAATCACCATGGGAATCTGGTAAAAGCTTTCAGAAGACAGTGCTGTTTTTCAATAAACAACATCATAAAAAATTCAGCAGCAGAGTGAAATCCAGAATGAAAGTACTGGTGCATTTTAATCAAAAAACACTTAAATGATATTGTGGATGAAGACATATCATTATGGATACTTTTTTTTACTAGACATCTGGAGGACTGAAATGTCACTAAATGACCTCTAACCCACTCCCTGCTAGAAAAAGTACATTCCAGATGTGGGTTTCACTTAGAGGAATAATGACTTTGGGGCTTTGTGATTCTAGTCTCCAAGGCCCAGAAAAGCCATGTGGCTGGACCTCTGCCACCAGCAGCTCTGCCGTGAGCTCTGAAAGTGCTATCTTGGTTAACCAGCCCCCTGTGGGCAATTCTGCCCTGTGCATTTGGCCCAGCACGTAGATGGCAGCAATCTTTGCAAAAGGGGGCTATGCTGATTCTATGTGGAAGCATAGAGTCAATGGGACTCTCCGTCCTTCTAGCATGACAAATGTTGAGATGCTGATCAAGCCCTTAAAATAAGCAGGAGGACAGGTTTATGGAGAGATCCACCGCCCTCTCTCCTACCTAGTCACATAGAAAAATAGGTCACCACTCTGTGGGCTTTCTGTGGGGTGGTAGTATGATATCATTTGAGTGGCTTGCCAGTGGATCTTATGGGCCTACAGTTTTCCCACTCTAGATCTCAATAAAACCATGGAAATACATTTTAACTTGACTGCTTTCCGTGTAACACCAGAAAGAAAAGATAAACTTAGGTAAAACTTAGGCCAGAGATCAGAAGGACCACTGCAGATTTTACTTCAAAGTTAAATTATGAACTGGAAAGAAATGCATCCCTCACCTCATATCTGTTCATTTCACCTGTTAAAAGAAGCCTCAGGGGTAGGCTAAGTCCCCACACAGTTCAGTATTTCCTGGAGGTAGTACTAAGCAGACAAATCAGGCTCCAACAGAGCTTCTACACCGACGTGAGACTTTGTGAGTGTAAGAATGGCAGGAATTCCTGGGAAACCAAGTATGTTCTTCAAGGGTTTTTACACCATAAAAATTATTTATGACTCCTTTGGGCCATACAAGTTTCTAAAAGCCACAGAAACTGTCTTAACCTCATAGAATTTTGATGATTTTGCCTTCCCAGCTGAAGAGGTTTAGAATTCCCTTTTCTTTCTTTTACATCCAATAGTCTAATAGTTTTGGCCTAAGAGGCCCAAACTAACCACAAAAGTCACACTTTCAACTTTTGGTGATCCAGGGCATAAACAACATGTCTGTAGATTTTTTAAGGCTCACAGCCTCTCCTTTCTGTGGCCCTGTAGTCCCAACTCAGAAGGTCATAAAGAATCCACAATAGGTTTAATAAAGAGAAATTGAAACTAAAGAGCCAGAATGATTCTTTTAGATGAACTGGGAATTTCAGTTTCTTAAGACCGTGTAATCATGAGTGACTAAGTATTGACTGGGTGAGAGAACCATAGGAGTGAATAGGCGGTTTTGTTTTTGGGTGCATTGATTAAGGGCTCTCAAGGATTCAGCAACATTGAATAAAGTAGTCGTGGAAATACAAGGGCTTGACAGTTCAGCGCATCCCTAGAAGGAAAGCTATGCAGTGAGAAATACAAGGAAAGCAGGGTGAAAACTAAAAGAGCTTAGTAGTGGGGTCCAAAGGAGAGCTGTGGTTTATAGGGAGTCTGATTTCCTTCATGAAAAGACTTACGAGGACCACAGTGAAACCCTTGACTAACGAAGTGGTGAATAGCCACTTGGTGGATTATTTGTGGCAAATTTAAAATCGCAGGCTGGCTTCCTACTCTTGGGATATTTTCAAATCACTAACTTACCTCTCCACCCTTAAGTCAAAGAATAAGAATTCATTTCAATATTAGCCCAAGAAAAACACAGAGGAGGTCACAATGCTAGAATACCGTTATTAATTCCAAGACTAAATACAGTTGATTTTTGGATTATCAGCTGTTTTCAATGATCAGCACCAACATTCTCTTCTATGAAAGTGGATAAATGAGTTGTTTTCAATAATCCACAAACCTTTCACCAGAAGAGTGGAAAACTTCCCCAGGGGGTTATGATTGGTTTCACTCTTTCGGTAACCATACTGTAAATTCTTTGCTTCTTCACTTTTAGCACTAAGGGCTAGATAGTTTCTCAAAGTAAAATAAGCCTAAGGATGCTGCTTTGATTTAAGAAGCAGAGAAAAGGAAGGGAGTTATTGATATGAAACAATTACCGTTTTTCAAAAAGAGTAACCAAAGTTTTAGAAAGTCCCATTAGAGAATTCTCGGTAGTCCTAGACTATTAGGGAGACAGTACCCGAGATCTTCCTGTCTGCAGCCCACGACCGTTCTCCTTTAGAAAGAGTCAGGATTTAGCAGGAGGCATGTGCTGCTCAGTCTTATAGAAGGTGGAGGAGAAAATCATTCTCCTAATTCCACATTCTTGCTCTGGACTTGTTAGGTCTAAATCTATCTCATTGATAGCCAGAATTTGGGGATTTAAGATGTCAACTGACATGGAAACGAATGCATTAAAAAACAAATGTCATCCCTAGCTGTTTCTCCTTGCCAGTAAAGACTGAGGGAAGCAGGTGGTTATTAACTTGGAGTACAGAGTACAGACACTCCCCCACCCTAGCAAAGGGGTCTGGGGTTATAACTGTATTTCAATATGATTTGTTTTCTTTGTAATCCTAAGTATTTTATTGTATGCATTTAAAAACATTATTCTGAGAGGTCCGTAGGCTTCACTAGACTGCTAAAGCGGCTCATGACATGAAGGAGGTGAAGACCCTCCGTATTGGATATTGACAGGAGGCGTGTGTCTCTGCCGTAAGATGTATTTCCTAACTTGTATTATGGCACCAGCCCATCCAAAACTGTCAACAGAAGATTATTTTTTACCAAGGTTTTAAAAATTCCATTTCAAAGAGTTGGAGAGCAAACTACAACAACCACCAACAATACTTTTATGCAAATAGAGTCCCCTTGGTGGTTTCAAGTGCTTAAAAGAATTTCTGTACTTGAAACTTAATCTAGCACAGTGGTTCTCAAAGTGTGGTCCACAGATCGCTGGCTAGACTTGAGACCCTTTTAGGGGTCCACAAGATCAAAACTATTTTCATAATCATACTAAGGTGTTATTTGTAGTTTTGATGGTGTCAACATTGGCACTGATGGTGCAAAACGGTGGTGATAAGTGGTTGGCTCATTAGCATGAATCAAGACAGTGGACCAGGGGCTTCCCTGGTGGTGCAGAGGTTAAGAATCTGCCTGCCAATGCAGGGGACACAGGTTTGAGCCCTGGTCTGGGAAGATCCCACATGCTGCGGAGCAACTAAGTCCGTGCGCCGCAACTACTGAGCCTGCGCTCTAGAGCCAGTGAGACACAACTACTGAAGCCCGTGCGCCTAAAGCCCGTGCTCCACAACAAGAGAAGCCACCACAATGAGAAGCCTCTGCACCGCAACAAAGAGTAGCCCCTGCTCGCCACAACTAAAGCCCACGTGCATCAACGAAGACCCAACGCAGCCAAAAATTAATTAATTAATTAATTAATAATTAAAAAAAGAAAAGACAGTGGACCAGACTTGACTAGATATCATGGTTCTCTTCACCACTGCACACACTTCAAAAAAATTTTTAACTTAAGAATGTCTTTGAAGGAGCAGTAAAAACTATTAGTTGTGCTCAAATTCAGCCCTTTCAACTCTGTGAGGAGATAAGGGAAGATTGCATAAAGCACTTCTGCTATTGACCTCTCAGCAGTCTGGTGGAGTCTAAGGACCCACTTCTCAGATCAGTGTGCTTAAATGTGTAAAATAAAACATATAATAGTTGAAAGAAAACCAAATACATTGAATTATTTATCAAAATACTAAAAAGTCGGGGTAAGTAATATATGTGCTTGTTAAAATATTAAATAACAAGATTTCTCAGTGGGTCTAATATCTACCATCATATCAATCCAGGTGTTATGGTAGTGTGAATGGTTACTTAAAGAGATCTCCAATAAGAGTAATTGATATAAAATAGAAATGAATTCTATTGGTGACATTATAGGTATTGTGAATACTGCTACAGTTTGTTGCCTATATTCAAAAATGAAGGAAATGCTAGGTTAGTGAAAATAATGACTTTTTTTCCCTCTATTGGAGTTCATAGACTCTCCTGGACTTTATCCATGGACAATTATCACCACCTGACTACTGCCTATTATTTGTCTATCTGTTTCTTTACTATTTGTTTCGCCTCACTAGGGTATCAGCTCCAAGAGAGGTGGGACTTTGTGTTGTTCAGAGCGGTCTCAGAGCTTTGAAGGGTGCCCGGCCCGGAGCAGATATTCAGCCAGCATTTCTCAAGTGAATGAGATAATACCATCAGTTCCAGGCCCTACTGAATCAACTTGGCCCATTCTGCTCTTTCCACTTCTAGGTCAGACTCCTAAAAGAACATCACTGCAGATTTCAAAGTTACACCTCTTATAAATATTGTGGTTCGCAGCCAGTCTCACTATTTGATCCAAACTGTTTTAGAAAGAAGTTGGTGCTTTAAAAGAACTTCTCAATCAATTAATACAGAGCCTCCTAGCACTGTTCTCTGGGGGTCTGGGGATGATCAGCACCTACTACTGTTCCCTACTGGCTTTCACAGAGAAAAGGCAAATGACTGAAACACAAGAATTTTCTGCAAAATCCCCAAAGTAAATCTTCTGTGCGCTAAGACGGAAAATATGAATCTGAAAGTCTGTATATCTGGGATTATAATTTTATCCATGAGAACACCCTGGTGTCATGTGAACGAGGTCAAACAGGTAAATGGAGAAGTAGCTTAACTTGTCCAGTTAACTTGTCCCTGAATGTTTCCTTTGGCTTCTCAATCTTAATGCACTAATTTGCTTAACTATTCAAATTCAAAAGCAAGAAAGATCTCCTTGGTGTCAAAGCTTAGTCTTGTTCCTCTAATATTTTTATTATAAAATCAACCCATGTTTATTATAGAATATACAGTTAAGCAAAAAAAGGAAAATAAAAAGCAACTATAAATCTGCCACACAAATATAAATATTTTTAAATAAAAGATATAAGGAATTAAAATATAATAGATAAAAAGAAAAATATTTTGGTGTATAACCCTTTTTAGTATTTTTTATATGAAAGTCAATTTTGGTTACTGTGGGTTGTCCTGACTCTAATGCCAAATTCCAAATAAAATATTAAAAAGAACAAAGGAAGCAATGGTCTTTGAACTTTATTACCCTACACACACTTTTTTTTTAATATTTAAGTGTGAAATTTCTTCACAAAGTGGCCCTGTTTCTTTAGTTGCATTTCCATTGACTTAAATGTTCCTCCATCTAAATTACAAATGGAGGAGAGTGGAATTAATAAAGTAAAAACTCACTGATTACCCAAAAGCTCAGGAAAGTTTGTTATTTACCATATGAACCGGCAACTTATTAACTCTTGTATTTGAGGAAGAGATGTGAAGATTAGACAGAGCCTTCACCTCTCAAATGAGAATGGTCAATGGCCCTGGTTGGGCTTTGATGTCTCAGTTTTACAGGTCCCGTTTTGGAAGAGTAAACGTGGCTGCCTTAATTTTAGTAAGTTATCTGTTAACCTGCAAAGACACGGGACAGAGTTGGAGACACATAATCTGCATTTGCTGTTGTGAGAACAGATGCTTCTATTAACGCAGTCCGAGTTGTTTTCGGTTTATCTGAACGAGGATAAAGACCCATCACTTTTGTTTATCCATTATTTTGGTAAGGGTCTCATGGGTTACTTTTTTTCCCCATAATGCCCTGGCCCTCCGTCATATCCATCTGCAGTATTGGTAAAATGCTAATGCAGTTTGTAAAACGTAATGGAGACCCAGGTGTTGGATTTCTGCTGTGGCTTAGCTACTGCTTCACAGAGGGAAGGCCCTGAAATTTCTGACTTCACTCTTCCACCTCGGTTCCTCCCTCCCTTCACTGTCCTAAATCCTTTTGCACCTTTTAAACTTTTTAACCAAGGTTTTTATTTGGGGGCACTTACTGAGATCAAAGAACCCCACCTTCGTGAAGTTCCCACAAAGCCATAAATTGCTTCTTTAGAAGTCTAGAGGCCTCAAATGATAACAAGAACACTGTGAATTACGTGTTTCTTGTATTTTCAAAGCCTTTGAACATCTATTATCCCATTTTTACTGGCTGATGGAGGACTGATGAGGTTCCTACATTTCTAGAAGGGCCATTCCAGAGGAGCAGAAGTGGCTGTAAAGCTCACTCACTGGTGGTAAAGGGGTGTTGGAATGTGGGTGGGAGAGAGTGCAGGCTCTGAGCTGCGGACTGACAGGCCAGTGAATTACCATGGATTACCCGCAAGCAGGGCACTGTGGAGGAGGAACCAACCAGCTGCATCCTTGGAAACAGGCAGAGGTCTCCTTTGAAGAGTGGATTTGGCAATAGAAAGAGGCGAGTTGCAGTGTTGAAGTGCAGAGGGCTGGGGCGTGGCTGGGAGGGGGCAGGGAGCATGGGACAGTGCATCACCTCGCAGGTCCACACCTGCAGGTTAGAGACCAGAGTGGCGGCCTCCTCTGGCTTCCTGCCTGTCTTTCAATGGAGAACACCAGCCGAAATGAACATCAGGAAGTTTAGGGTGTGGCTGTTTTTTAAATAAATGAAATTAACCAGGGAATTGACATCATGACGCAGGCTCTGCCTACCTGTCCAGTCTTGGGTTCCTGTTCCCGCCTCACCCTTTATGCCCCAGCAACCTTTGCTGTCTTTAGTTCCTCCTACGCAGCAAGCTGTTTCAAGTTATTCCCTCTCTGCCTGGCTGCCTTCTACTTATCCAGCAAGACTCAACTCGTGTCACCTCCTCCAGAAAGCCTCCTGGACATGACCTCCACAGCCGTCCACTGATGCTTGTAGATAATGCCCTGGTGTTAGGACCCCAGGGCTATGTGCCTGCCTCTCCCCTTAGACTGTATTTCTAAGAGCAAAGTCTATCTTGTTTCCCCAGCCCTTACCACACTGCACGTGGCCCAGAGCAGACGCCCAGCGCCTGTTTGGCTGAATGATACACGGTTGAAAAATGAACACATACACATGCGATGAAGATGAAGAGGGTTGAAGCAAGGAATAAAACTTGAACGTGGGGCTTCCCTGGTGGCGCAGTGGTTGAGAGTCCGCCTGCCGATGCAGAGGACACAGGTTCGTGCCCCGGGCCGGGAAGATCCCACATGCCGTGGAGCAGCTAGGCCCGTGAGCCATGGCCGCTGAGCCTGAGCGTCCGGAGCCTGTGCTCCGCAATGGGAGAGGCCACAACAGTGAGAGGCCCGCGTACCGCAAAAAAACCCAAAAACCAAAAAACTTGAACGTGAGCTCCACAGCAATAGCAATTTGTGTCCTATTCCCTGATGGTCCCAAGTGCCAAGAAAAGGGCCTCTCTCTTACTTTTTATTTAAAAAGTATTTTAAAATAAATTAATAAGGAAGAAACGTTTTTGGAAGTGGTGCAGAAGTGGTGATTTACAGATTCTTTTGCAATGTCAGAAGATTTCAAAGAGCTTTGCTTGAGGGCACGGGTTGCTGTCATGACAGATCTGCTTTTTCATCTGGAAGCAGGCTTCCTGGCATAAGCTTCTTCCTCAGCTGGTTCATGTGCACTAGAAATATTTTTAGTAGCTCTCATATTTTGCAGTTTGAAGTGACTCTGAAACCTGAGTCTTCTGACTCTCAGGGACACTTAGGGAACATTACTTTCTACAGTGGCCAAAGTCTCTGGGCTTCTTTTCATCCTAAACTTCCTTGGGTTGTTCTCTACAGATGCTGTGCTCTCAGACTCTGGAGCACATGACACCAGGCAGCATGCAAATTTTATTTCCCAGGCTGGAGAGTGCAGAGCTGGGAGGATAAACAATTTCACGATAAGCTGCCAGTGGCCAGGCAGGCAGGTAATTAATATATCCTCTGGTCCATGGGTGGGAGTAGGCAGGAAGCATATCAATTACATCACTGGGCTGTAATGGATGTTACAGTCCTCTTCAAAGGTCATCTTGAGGTTGAAACACATTTTCCAATAGTGTCTGTCTTTATAAATGTAAGAGGCAGGAATTCATATGAGTGGTAACAGATATAACTGTACCGAGCCCAACATTTTACATAATTTCATAGGTTACCAGTCCGTAATCATCAGTAGAGGTATGTATGTATATCCGTGTTACCTTTGAAGGTAAATACTTATTCAGCAGGGGCAACTCTGGAGTCAGATGACCTGGATTCAGATCAGTGGCATACGACCTACCACTGATCTGCCATCAGTGACATATCAGTGGTAAATGTATAACCACCACCCTTCCTGAAAAAACAAAGACCTGATTTATAGCATTTGAAGATTTCCATGGTGTGGCTACGCCTACCATGGCCAAATTCAAGCCACCATCTTGATGTCAACTAAATAGCACAATTCCTGCAAATTTAACAGTTGCTCAGAGCCAGTCCAAGCCAGCTCCAGAGCACCATTGGTTGAAACCCAGGCTCTGCTTCTTACTAGTTGTGTAAACTTAAGCAAGTTACCTAGCTTCTGTAGTCCTTAGTGTCTCATCTGTGAAATGGGCATAATAATATTTATCTTAGAGGGATGCTGTAAAGATTACATGAGATAATGTTTGTGTGGCAGGTATGAGCCCCTCCTGCTGTCGGGAGCGTAACTGACCAATGGTCCGAGAGGCTTTGCTCTGAATCTATCACCTTATTGCTGCTGAGGCCACGGGCTGCTCTAAGCCAAAGACAGGCAGGGAGGTTAGAGCAGGCCCGTTCCTGCAAGCTGCAGGACTCCTCCGATGGATGACTTTGGCTTGAAGATTCCCCACTGGCTTGGCCAAAACTTTATTAGAGCTGCACTGCAGTCTGAGCTTCTGCCTACCCAATTCTCCTTCTCTGTTCTTCACGGGGGTCAGACCTACAGCACGTATGATGTCTTTGTCCGGTTCCCTTTTCCCTCACCAGCATTTCTCCCAATAAATCTCTGCATGTCCAATCTCATCTTGGCTTCTGTGTCTCAGAGGAACTTAGCATGCTAATCACTTTAGACTGTGCATATAGCAAGTTCTCAATAAATATTTATTTTTTAAAAAAGAAGAGTGAGGGCTTCCCTGGTGGCAGAGTGGTTGAGAGTCCCCCTGCTGATGCAGGGGACACAGGTCCGTGCCCCGGTCCACGAAGATCCCACATGCCACGGAGCGGCTGGGCCCGTGAGCCATGGCCGCTGAGCCTGCGCGTCTGGAGCCTGTGCTCCACAACGGGAGAGGCCACAACAGTGAGAGGCCCGCGTAAAGCAAAAAAAAAGAAGAAAAAGAAGAGTGATATAGGATTCCCTTGCCCTTGAGGACCTACTTCTTCCCCTGGTAAGTGATCCTGAGACAGAACATCCTCTTTAGGAGAGACGATGACTATCAACCCAGGGGTGCCTCTGCCTACCTCACCAGGGCAATGCAGACCAACGCTTCCATCACTATCTCCATTTTTCTAGTTTTCTTTTGCTAGCCCCTCCTAGCCACTTCCAACAATGATGACCTATCCTCCCTTCTCGAAACGTTTTCCCTCTGATTCTGTGATGCCACATCTCTATGTTATCCTCTTCTTGGGACTGATGCTCTTGTTTCCCACTCCTCAAAGAGTGCTAAAAAATGGGTGACCCATGGGCTCTTCATCCTCATCCTTGATCTCACCAAATGGCTTCAATTCAACGACCTTCAGCAAATAATCAGTGAGCGCCGCCATTGTTCCAGACATGATCTCACCCCTCATGGAATATAGATATTGATATAGATGTAGATATATACAGATAGGTATATATCATTACCCTTTCTCTGGATACTGATCATTTCCAATTCTATATATCTAGCCCAGCCCTCTCTTCTGACTGCTGGATGTCTCCATTCACATGAGCATCTGAAACTCAGCATATCCAAAGCAGCACTTATCTTTCCCGCCCCTCTGGACCTGTATCCCCCACCTACAGTAGTACTCTCCATCGAATTGCTCCAACCAGAAACCCAGGATCTTCCTTAACTCCCCTCATCCTCCAGCTCCACATTCAATCACTCAAGGAGCAATGACTGATTCTCCCTCAGCCATGTGTCTTAATCTTTTCATTCCCATCAGTCTCCTCTACCATGCCAATTCTATTCCAGACCTAAATAGTTTATCTTGCCCTACTCCAAGCATCTTCCCCTCGCACAAGATTTCAAATGCAAATCCTGCCATGTCATGCCCCCCTCCCTGACCACAATTCGACCTGAGACTTTTCATTGTTTTCAGAATAAAGCCTCACATACTTATGTTATATTTGCCCCTGCCCACCTTTCCATCTGCATAGCATACCCCTGGGCCCTGCCTTCTAAACTCCATCCATATAAGTTTTGTAGTACCTGGGACTCTTGATTTATGTACATGCTGTTCCCACAGCCTGATCACCTCTTCCAGTCACTTATTTAATGTCTGTTTCCCTGACAGATGATACACTCCATGAAAGCTGGAACTACATCTGTGTTTTTCAGCACTGCATTCTCAGTATCTGCCAAAGCACTGGCTACAGAGTAGGTGCTGAATACTTGTTGAAAGAAAGAGAGAATGAATTAACCATATCAGAATATAAATAGTCCAAACATTTATGCACGAGACGTACATAACCTTGTGGATGGGTAGGTTCATTAAAAGATGCTGGTAACAAAATGCCAGACCTACCAGTTTTATTTATAATTAAAGAAAAGAACCCAGGAAGAAGAGTTTAACATTAAAAAAAAAAAGCTGTCAATTTCAGTCACTGAGAGGGTGTGAGTGAGCATGTGTAGGTGTGGGTGTGTGTGGCAGGGTGGTGACAGGGGGTCCACCATGGTGACTTGGTCATCTTGAGATGACTGTGTCCTCCTTTTCTGCACATGCATGAAACTGAACTAGGCCGTCATAATAAGTAGACTGGTGAGCAATAGACTGGAAAAGTTTAGGAGATGGCCATCACTTCTGGGCTTTATAATTTTGTTCCAGAACTTAACATACACCCTTTTCAGACTTTCCTATATTTCACAAATTTGTTCATGACATTCTATTTCTAAATTCACTTTCTCTGATAAATATCTGATTTAGCTTAGCATTTACAGTCAACACCATCATAATGAGGGCAACTCCATGTGGTATTTCCAACCTTCACGCTCCAGTCCTAACTCCTTAAATGAGTGGATGAGATGAGATAACCTCTATGTTTCTTTCTTTTCTTATTTTTAAAAAATAAATTTATTTATTTATTTATGGCTGTGTTGGGTCTTTGTTGTGGTGTGCGGGCTCTTCATTGCGGTGGCTTCTCTTGTTGCGGAGCACGGGCTTTAGGCACATGGGCTTCAGTAGTTGCAGCACATGGGCTCAGTAGTTGTGGCTCACGGGCTTAGTTGCTCCACGGCATGTGGGATCTTCCCGGACCAGGGCTCGAACCCGTGTCCGCTGCATTGGCAGGCGGATTCTTAACCACTGTGCCATCAGGGAAGCCCTCTATGTTTCTTTTCTGCCTTGAAAAGTACTATGATTAATTGAGGTCTGTTTATTTTTTCCCTCCCTTTTCTCAACTCTCTGGGACCCCATGTTAAAAGGGCCCTGATGACAAATCCTATTCTTACATTTGCCTTCCTCCTTGCTAGTCTTTTTTCTTCCTTCTTTGTTTGTAGCCTCTTCTAATTTACCAATGATGGTGTGATCATAAGTCAAGGGCCTACCCAGTATGATACCATTCCAATAGACCCTGGTAAAGATACTTAATTGCTTCTTGCCACAATTTTGTTATTTGCAAAATGGGACTAATAAGGCTATCTTGGAGAACAGCACACTTTTGGAAGACTGTAGACTTAATGAGAAGCTTTGAATTTCTCAGAAGACAAGCCTTTTGAAAACTTGGTGTTAATTCAGCCCTTGATGTAAAATCATTTATTTTGACTGAATTTTAAAATTCGCAATGCTAAATGTGGCTTTGCAAATAAATTAAATACAGATTTTGCTCTGCAGAAGCCTGACTTCCACTAATAACATTTAGAGAGGATTACTTGAGGTATCTTTTAGCCAAAATATTAAAATTGATACTGGATGAAAAGTAGAAACCAAAGTAGTCTTCAGGAACAGGGTATGAAGCAAATAATGCCCTTCTCCAGGTTAGAAGAACTTTTTCACGAAGAAGAAACACTTTAAAAATTAAATTTTGTTGGATTATCAATAACATTTTATTTACTTATAAATGAGCAAGTGCTATAGACCTCAAGTTTAAAAGCACTATTTGCTAAGGCAGCTAAACCTAGCAAAAGTGTTTCTTTTTGCTTTTGATAGTAAAATATTAGTGTAATTAAATTGGTGTAACTTAATTTCATCAGCTATAATAGAGAGCTGAACTCCAAGACCTGCCGTGCCCTGGGAAGTACCTTTAGGTCCGTAGAGGCAACAACTAACTCAGCTGATAACAACTAAGCATCCATTTTATCCAGAAAAAAAAAAATTCAGCTAATCGTCAGTCATAGCCTAGAGGCGACTGAGAGACCTGTACATAAAATACAGATGTGCACATTTATATGAATGGAAAAACTTGAGAAGGATACACTGACATGGTCATATATTTATCAAACTGTGAATCAATCCAATATTCATTTAGTCATTTATTCAACAAATAATCTTTGAGCACTTACTATGTGTCAGATCCTGTTTCTTTATTTTTTAAAAAAACTTTTTTTAGGTGCTGGAGAAATGCTGGTGAGTAAGGCCGTTAAGTTCCCTGCGCATATGCAGTAAATCCTATTAAGTCCTTCCTACATGATGGGCTCCAGGGAAGCAATAAATGGGATGTATACAAAGCAGGGAAGATGATACGTGACCAACAGCAGACGGAATACTTGACAGTCAGGCTGAGAAAGGACTAAGGAAACAAGCTGAGAGTCACACAGGATGAAAAGAGGCAGTTCAGCATGGTGGTTAGGGACATGGCCTCTGAAGCCAGACTGCCGGAGTCTGAATACTAGTTTCATCACTTCATGGATGTAACTTACTTAACTCTGGGCAAGTTGCTTAACCTTCCTGAGCAACAGGCTCATCATTAAATTGAGATCATGATAACATAATAATAATCTCATAAGATTGTGTTACGAGGATCAAGTTAAGTATTCAGGTACTAAGGAACAGCGACCCAGAGGTTGGGATCAAGAGAGAATGGTGATGAGATTTTGAAGGATGGATAGGCTATGGATGGAGAGAGAAACGAGAAGCTTAGGGTAGCAACATAAGGAAAAGAATGGATATGGGAAGGAGCCTGTTCTCAAGAGAGAATTTGAGAAGCTTGGTTCAATTAGCATTTATTTGGGAAAGCAGTAAGTCAAGGCTGGCAGGATAGGTCCAGATTATTGAGAGTCTTGAAAGCCGCAGAAAGGACTTGAGAATTCATCACAGAAGGCAGGACGCACCAAGCTTCTTGAGCAAGGAATTAAATGACAGGACATGAAGTGCTGCTTTGGAAAACGAATCTGGCAGCACTGTACAGGGTGAAAGAGCGAGAAAGTGGCCGAATCAGAGGAGATTAGTTAGGAGGCTGTTCCAGCGCTGAAGAACATTAAAGACAGTGCTAACGGCAGTGGCAATGGAGAGAGGGTGAGCGACGCTGAGAGACATTCTAAACAAAATAAAAAGGGTTTCAGTGCAGATTGGACTGAATGGATGAAGGAGAAGAACTTTCCAAAAAATATCAGGGTAGTGGTATATTGATGATGTATGTATATTATTCAAATGTTTTCAGTTGCAGGGTGATCGGATTGAAGAAACATAGAATAGGCAAGACGCAGGAAACTGCCTGCACAAAACTCTCGCAGGATGCCCACGGAAGACTGAACATGAGAACCCGATGAAAATGCAGAGCTAAGGTATTAATGGAAAGAAAGAAATACTGTGTGACAGGAGGAGTCCACCTGTGAAGGGCCAGAAAGAGAACCCACCATTCAAAGTAAAGGATGAATTACTCAGGCTTTCACATTCGGGGTTTGCACACAAAGGTAAAAGGCATATACTAATGTATGATATTAGTGATCTGAATGTAACGAGGGGAGCAGCTGGAAGTGACCAAGTGAAAGTCTCAGATGCATATTACGTCAGAACAATTAAAGTGAGGGGTTTTATTTGCTGACTTCAACTTAGTTTCCACAAGTAAAGGAGAAATAACACTTATCCGGCGAACGGGCTGATCACACAGGGCTAAGAGTGAGCACAGTGGGAGATGCGGTGTCGCTCAAGGTCTCCCACGGTGCTTCTCAAGTCCATCTAAAACTTAATGTTTGCTGGGGATGTATGTGGGGGGGAGGGAGAGCTGAAGAAGCTGATTTTAAAGTTTCTATAGAAAAATCAACAAAGGAAAAAGAGCTAGAACAGTTAGGGGAAAAGATGAGTGAGAAGAGATTAGAGCCTACCAGATAATAAAATATTTAGTATATAATAGTTATTGTATAGTGCATTAATTGTACTGATGATATTATTGTCTATTATATAAGAAAATGTATATTATGTGATTATATATTAGTTTACACACAAGAGCACACACACACACACACACACACACACACATATATATGTAATAGTGTTCTACTATACCTAAAGACACAGATCAATGGAATAACATAAAAAGTCAAAAAATTGACCCCTCCAAAAATAAGGATTTATTATACGGTAAAGGTGACATTTTAGTGTGAAAAAATAAATTATTCTGTAAAGGTTGTTGAGATAATTTGTTAACCATCTGGGAAAAAAAAGATATTGGATTCATATGTTACACCTGACAGCAGGATGGATCAAAGATTTTATATTAGACAACAGGAATTACAACAAAAACTCCGGAAGACACCATGGAGAATTTTTTTAATAGCTTCAGAGCGAAGAAGGTCTTTGTAAGTGTAACACACAACTTAGAAGCAGCATTTCACATCCTGACATTTAATTCCGTGCTCAAGATGCTTGGTGAGTCCTACCTTCTATGATGAATTTTCAAGTCCTTTCTGCAGCTTTCAAGACTCTCAGTAATCTGGTCCTGTCCTGCCAGCCTTGACTTACTGCTTTCCTAAATAAATACGTGTTAATCAAACCACGCTTCTCACATCCTGTTTCCAAAACTGGCTCATTCTCACTTGGATTTTTCCTATGCTCTTCATTGGTTAACCTATCCTTTTTCTCTTGGTTTGTGAAGCTTCTTTTCAAGTTTTTTACTGAGATAATTGTAGATTCACATGCGGTTGTGATGCTTTTTGGTTAAATATTATGATAATATATATATATATATATATATATATATATATATATATATATATATATATTTTTTTTTTTAATGTGGTATGCGGGCCTCTCACTGTTGTGGCCTCTCCCATTGCGGAGCACAGGCTCCGGACGCGCAGGCTCAGCGGCCATGGCTCACGGGCCCAGCCGCTCCGTGGCATGTGGGATCCCCCCGGACCAGGGCACGAACCTGTGTCCCCTGCATTGGCAGGCAGACTTTCAACCACTGCGCCACCAGGGAGGCCCGATAATATATATTTTTTAATTTATTAATTAATTTATTTTTGGCTGTGTTGGGTCTTCGTTGCCGTGCGTGGGCTTTCTCTAGTTGCGGCGAGCAGGGGCTACTCTTCGTTGCAGTGCGTGGGCTTCTCATTGTGGTGGCTTCTCTTGTTGCGAAGCACGGGCTCTAGGCACACGGGCTCAGCAGTTGGCCCATGGGCTTAGATGCTCCACGGCATGTGGGATCTTCCTGCACCAGGGAGCAAACCCGTCTCCGCTGCATTGGAGCAGATTCTCAACCACTGCGCCATCCAGGAAGCCCAAAGTCAAAGTCTCCATCTTGAGGAACGTTCCCGTTATCAGGAAAAACATTTTTGGACATAGGGAAGGGTTCATGCATATTCTGATTACAGTTTTCATGACTCTTATTCTTGAGGTCCTGTTTATCCAAGTAATCCATGAAAGATGGCCTTTGTACTTGTGGTGAAGTTGCATTTCTTTTCATAGTTCCATCTTCTTCCTCATCCTCACTGTTTATAAACATGGTCCCCAAGTCAGACTCTAACATTGTGCTGTTATGTTCAGTCACGGTCTGGGCCCCTTCACTCATCGTGCTTGTCGGCCTCATGGTGCCCACACTTTCCGAGCTAGTCTTCACCATGGTGTGGGAATACAGCTCATCTTCATCTGAATTTTCTTCTTCCTCTTCCAATTCTCGCTCTATTCTTCATGTCTTTTAGCCTTGACTTCCATAGCTTCTGTGATCAAGTCTCTTAAAATTGATACAGGTATTGCATTGCTGATAAAAGGGTGCTGTAAAAGTTGTGTTGCAGTAGCTCTCTGCTCAGGATTCTTCACTAGGCACTTTTTAACAAAATTGGTGAAATCATCAAAACAAAGTTCTGGCTTCCTGAATGTTGGTGGTGGGTTTGTGGGAATCATAAAAATAGCCTGGGAGTCCGGCAACAGGAGGAGGAATTCCCAGAGAATCAGACTTCGAAGGCTAGCAGGATTTGACTGCAGGACTTCGACAGGACTGGGGGAAACAGAGACTCCACTCATGAAGGGCACACACAGGGTAGTGTGTGCAACGGGACGCAGGTGGAAGGAGCAGTGACTCCGTAGGAGACTGAGCCAGGCCTCCCTGTTGGTGTTGGAGGGTATCTTGCAGAGGCGGGGGGTGGCTGTGGCTCACTGCCAGGACAAGGACACTGCCAGCAGAAGTTCTGGGAAGTATTCCTTGGCGTGAGCCCTCCCGTAGTCCGCCATTAGCACCACCAAAGAGCCTGCATGCTCCAGTGCTGGGTCGCCTCAGGCCAAACAACGCTAAATATTATGATAATATTATAACAATATCGATAGCTGACATTACACCTAGGGAACGGAAAGACACAGAAGAGTTTTAAGCAGGAGAAGGACAATGTCAGATTTGCACACTAGATGCTATGACTGTGGGTTGGAAGATGAACTGGAGCCAGGCTGACTGGCTATGAGGCTTTTGCAGATATCTGGGTAGAACATGAGGAGGGCTTTGTTGATGACCCTGATGGGGAATGATCTGAGAGACGTCAAGGAGGAAGAAGCAACAGTCTTGGCAGCTGGACTGGACACTCTTGTGCCCTGCCTCCCGTCCTCTTGGCCACTTTTTCTCTAGCCATTGCTGCAGCCACGAGATTCACGCAGAAGTAACCTGAGAGCAACCTCGCTTTCTGTTCCCAGTGCTACACCCAGAGGAACCCACATGGCCCCGCTGTGTGCACAGCCCAGATGTGCAGGGAGTTAAGGCTTCATGAGGTGAACTTGACAACAAACGATGAAAGCAGTGGGTAAATGCTTTCTGCTTTCCTCAGTCAGAAACATTCTAGGGCAAATTATACCCTGTCCTCCCACAGTGCTGGCAGGCTTGAGCCTCGGTTTCCACGGGAGTGACCAATGTCAGGACACGCCCTTGTGTTGACCTTCCCTCCTCCCCTCTCTCTCCAGTCCCCCACTCCTAGTCCCTGGGATCACTGTCAAATTCTAAAACCCTTCATCCAAACCCTTGCCTCAGGCTCTGCTTTCAGGAGGATTCCAGGTTAAGCTGGTGACTGACTGCATAGGGGTTGGGGGGTTGGGGAAAGAAAGCAGGCAGGGATGACTCCAGAGTCTCTTGTATGGGTGACTGAACCGATAGGGGTATCACTCACTATTAATGGAACACAGGAGGAGATGGGTTTCTTTGTGTGCAGTAGAGGCAGAGAGTAGGAACAGATGCTCATCTTGCCATAGCTATTCCCATCACAATGCCTGACGCTTTGCAGGTGTTCAAAATATACTGAAGTTGTAAGTGGAGAGAAGAGGCAAACATTGGTGCTTGGTCCACATTTGTATCTATTATTAAGTATGTACTGAAAGTTGGGCTGGATGTTGGCCAGGTGGCTGTGAAGGGTGGTGGGATTAAAAGAGGAGATCATGTCCTATCATCTGAGAGAATTATATTTTAGTTAAACATATAAGACATACACAAATGTGAAATAATTTGAAGGATTTTAGAAGCAACATATATTAACAAGTAAAAAATATATATTATTTATATTAGCATGTAAAAAATAAATATAATTCACACCAAGTAATAATTACCTGGAGAAATAAAGATTAGCAGTAATCAAGGTTGGCTGAGGTTAATCTTATTGTCTTGGTTTATTTTTTATTTCTTTGGCCATGCCATATGGCTTGAGGGATCTCATTTCCCCAACCAGGGACTGAACCCAGGCCGCAGCAGTGAAAGCCCCTAACCACTAGGCCACAAGGGAACTCCCTATTGTCTTGGTTTAGATCACTTTTCTTAATCTCATAGGGTTTTTATTTATTAATAGTGGTCAGATATGGAATGCCATAATTATAGTGAGATTTCATCATCAACAAAGTTTCCTCTGTCTCTTATTGAACTTGACAACTTTCTTTTATGCATCTGCTGATTCTTTTGACAAGTCTCATCCAAGAGTTTAGTTTATTTCAAAAACTGGCAGTGAGTGTTTAAAACTCTGCAGAGTGGTGAAGGGGCAATCATCTCACTATAAAAGTCATACCAGGGGCCTACCTGGTGGCGCAGTGGTTAAGAATCCGCCAGCCAATGCAGGGGACACGGGTTCGAGCCCTGGTCCGGGAAGACCCCACGTGCCGCGGAGCAGCTAAGCCCGTGCGCCACAACTACTGAGCCTGCGCTCTAGAGTCCTCGAGCCACACTACTGAGCCCACGTGTCACAACTACTGAGGCCCGTGCGCCTAGAGCCCGTGCTCGGCAACAAGAGAAGCCACTGCAAAGAGAAGCCTGTGCACCGCAACAAAGAGTAGCCCCCACTCGCCACAACTAGAGAAAGCCTGAGCACAGGAATGAAGACCCAACAGGCAAAAATAAAAACAAATAAATTAATTAATTTTAAAAATCCCTCCCCTTTAAAAAAAAAAAAAGTCATACCGGTATAACCTTCCTCTTCAATGCAAAAAAAAAATGAGTATAGAAACATTTAGCTACATGTTGATACAATTCCATTGTGTTTTTAGTTTGTAATATGAAATGCAGAGCCATTTTTAAAAAGCTTCATTTGACTTGAAATCGAGTAGGCTTTGGTTAAAATTCTTTCATTTAATCATGAATGAAGATTCATGTCATGTCAGGGAAGAGTCTCCTGACATGGTGCCATATCCCTCTGCTTAGTTTCTATCCTCCCTGTAGTCGAAAGTATTCAGCCTTGTCCTTCAATTTCCAGCCATTAGAGGGCAAGGCTGCTGCAGCTAACAGATTCTAAGACTTGTTTTGGGAGAGCCTGAGCGAAGCAAGCATTTTTCCAATTACACACTATCTAATTCAATTTACAGTTATTAGAAAAACTGCCAGTTATTTCATGTTAATTTTGACATTTTCATAAGTACTTGAAATTAGAATTCAAGCTGAGATTCCAATAAATCTCTTAGATGTTTTACACTTACTTTTCCTGTCTTTAGACTTCACGAAATATTTTTAAGAACACGTTTGGAGGTCGTTCTGCCTTTGGGGAATTTATGCTGTGTATGTACAACAGTTGGGCAGTGAAAAAATATTACAATTTGGCAAAGCAAATTGAGGAAAACTACAGAGGTGTGCCAGGTTCTGGAAAACAAGTGTAGGATATGAAATGCAAAATTTTAACACAGATAAATCGAGCCATTAGTTTTTTACTTTATATAAAACTTCACCGCATAACTTCTTTGAATAGCAAGCTCCCTGGCTGCACTTAAAAAACATTATTTTAAAGAACATTTCCTGACTGCATTTAAAGTGTAGTTCTATTCATCCATGTCTTTAAATTTAGCATTTATTGTATTTTATGAACTGGCCTGCATTTAAAGAGTGACGCACATCTCTTTGGAAAAATGGCATTGGATTCTAAATGCCTCATCGGCCAAATAAGAAGATGTCTTCATGCTAAAATATTTTATTCATCAAAGTACTTACTCTCTGTTTTATTGCCGAAAGCACGCTTCCTAAAGTGAGATCTTAAATGTACAGTATAATATAATCTTTGGTTTCCCACTTCAGCTTAAAAGAAAGCCTGACTTAAGACCTACACAGAGTATTCATAAATACAACAAATCTTACACTACACCATCAAACTCTTTTAATGACATTTATTTCCACACGCCAACTAAAAGTCTAACAAATAAAAAAATTCCTGAGGGGAAGGCAAATAGAGCATTTCCAAATGTGCAGAGGATATAGAAGGTAAGCTTCTAGAAGATATTCGGGAGGTATATCTCTCAGTAAAAATAGCTCCTGCTAATACAGACAAGAATGGATGTGTTGTTATTTCTCAGTAGTTCTCAGCCTTAGCTACATGTTGGCCTCACTTCTGGCTTTTAAAAAGTCCCAAAGCCCAGCCTGCACCCCTGACCAATTAAACCAGAATCTTTGGGTGTGGGACCCAGGCATCGGTAGTTTTAAAAGCCTCCCAGGTGATTCCAATGAGCGGCCAGGCTGAGAACCACCACCTTCATAAATCTGGGCCATCTGTCCCAGCTGGGGTGCAGGGCTGAGCCCCCAGCAAGGAGGCAGCTGCAGCTGGTCGCTGACTCACAGTGAGACGTGGGGGTCCGGAGCTCAGCTGACAGGTGGCCAGCGCGATGCACCTGGCTGCGCTCTGGCAGCTTGGATTTGATGCTCCTGATGGGACCTTCCATTGAGAAAGCAGGTCAGGCAAAGCTGACTTGGCAGCCTCCTCGGGGACATCTGGAGAATCGCTTCTCAGTCCCAAAGCTCCTTGCCTCCCTAAACCCTCTGCTCCAGCCAAGCTGGGTGGCTGACCATAGCGCAAGCCTTGGGCTCTCAGGCTTTTACACCAACGCTCTGCTGCTGCGGTCCTCCTGACCCTCACCCCTGCCTGAATCTGCATCCGTCCCCAGAGACTGAGCACCCACCTCGTCCAGGAAGCCTCCCGCAAAGATCCCACCTCTCGCTGATGTTTCTTCTCCTGAATTCTCCGGTGTCTGCATCATTCTTTTGCTAATTAAACATGTCCCAGCCAATGACAACTCCTCAAGTTTGGGTCTTCTGTTGACAGCCAGGCAGTTAGCAAGTGGAAGGGCAGTGAGGTGCCCCCACCCACCCACTGTAAATGCTCCCCCATCACCGCCCCTGCCCCTAGAGCTGCTCATCACACACGGTCCTCGCTCCATAAATACCTGCTCCTTGATTGTTTATCTCCCCCTTGATCACTGCAGTAGCCTCAGATTAACTGGAGCCCTTTTCTACTCTGTATATTGAAGCTAAAGTAATTGTTTTCCAAAATGTAAGTTTTAGGATCCCATGTAAACATGCTCCCCCATCCCCAGCCCTGCTTTAAATCCCTTAGTGTCTCCCAGGCCTCTTGAACAAGCCCTGGGAGGTTCTGTGGGGCCCGACCCCTGCCTGCCCACACTGTGGGGTTCAGCTCTCCCTCCCTCCCTCAGCTCACCCCACTCCGGCCTCCCTGCTTCTTCCCCCGTGCTCACTTTGCTCCCTTCTGCCACAGGACCTTTACATGTGCTGTTCCCAATGTCTGGATATTCTTCCTTCTCCTCTTTCCCTTCACATCTCAGTTCAACCATCACTTCTCTGACTTCTAGACTTGCCAACTACCCCATTCTATGCCTGGACAGTGGCACATCTCTCTGTGTTGTAAAATGTGATGCAGTTACTATTTCACATGAATCTGTGTGGTTTTGGGATTAATACCTGTTTCCCTCTCAGGACTCTGAGCTCTGTGAGGACAGACACAGAGGGGTCTATTTTTGTTCAGCGTTTTATTTCCAGTTCTTATTATTGTGCTCGTCACACAGAATACTAAATCAATATTTATTGAATGAATAAATGAATGATAAATGCGTAGATGGATGGATGAATAAGTCACCCATAGGAGTAAAAATAAAATGTATGACTGGCCCCTTGATTTTGCAGACCAGTGACAGGAAAGCCCATAGTTTGGTGCCACTGCGTGGCAGCACGCCACAGTGGAAAGCCAGACGTGGGCTCCCCACCGGTGGCTGGGACAAGCCAAGTTTCAAAATGCCTGTCATGCTCACAACCCCTCCACAGTCCCCTCAGTCCCCGCAGTCCTAGGTGACACTGTGGTGGGCAGGATAATAGACCCCAAAGATGTCTACATCCTTAATCCCTGGGACCTGTGAATATGGGACCTTATACAGCAAACAGGATTCTGCAGATGTGATTAACGTTAGAGTCCTTGAGATGGGGAGATGATTCTAGATTATCTGGGTGGGCCCAGTCGATTCACAGAAATCTTTAAAAGTGGAGAACCCTTCTCAGCTGGTTAGAGAAATGAGATGGAAGAAGGAGGAGGAGAGGGCTTCCCTGGTGGCGCAGTGGTTAAGAATCCACCTGCCAATGCAGGGGACACAGGTTTGATCCCTGGTCTGGGAAGATCCCACATGCCACGGAGCAACTAAGCCTGTGTGCCACAACCAGTGAGCCTGCGCTCTACAGCCGTGAGCCACAGCTACTGAGCCCGCGAGCCACAACTACTGAAGCCCATGTGCCTAGAGCCCATGCTCCTCAACTGCACTGAGAAGTTCACGCACTGCAATGAAGAGTAGCCCCCACTCACCACAACTAGAGAAAGCCCACGTGCAGCAACGAAGACCCAACACAGCCAAAAATAAATAAATTAATTAATTAAATTAAAAAAAAAAAGAAGAACGGGGAGAAATGTCAAGCTTGGGAGGTACTCAACCCACCACCAGTTACTTGGAAGATGGGAGGGAGGGAGCCACGGTTTAAGGAGCGTAGATGCCTCTAGAGAATGAGAACGGCACACATCTGACCACCAGCAAGAAAATGGGATCTCAGTCTACAACCACAGGACATGGAGTCTCAACCACCCAATGAACAGGGAAATGGGTCTTCCCCTCAAGCCTTCAAAAAGGAATCAGCTTTGGAGACTTCCCTGGTGGTCCAGGGGTTAAGAATCCCCCTTCCAATGCAGGGGGTGCAGGTTTGATCCCTGGTCGGGGAGCTAAGATTCCACTATGCCTCGTGGCCAAAAACCCAAAACAGAAAAACAGAAGCAGTATTGTAACAAATTCAATAAAGACTTTAAAAAATGGTCCACATAAAAAAACATCTTAAAAAAAAATCAGCTTTGCCAACACCTTGAGTCTAGCCCAGTGGGACTGGTGTCAGACTGCTGACCTACAGAACTGGAAGATTAGAAATGTCAGTAGTTTAACCCACTAAGTGTGTGGTAAATTGCCACAGCAGTCATGGGAAATGAACACAAACACTATACCTGGAGGTGACTCCATCCCGTCCCATCTGTCTGACCATGCCCTTGAACACAGCACGGATGAGACTTGTCCCAGGGGCAGCCAAACATGACTTATGGCTGGTCAGAGTGACCAAGTGGACGAATAAGTCACTCTTAGAAGCCTGAATGTGAGCTACAGAGGAACACCAGGAAGCATCCGTCGTGGGAGCAGAGAGGAGAGCACAGTAAGCGGCTGAAGTGTGTCAAGAACCAGGGAACAGGGAGAAGGGAACCCCTGGGCTGACCGGGAGCCCACATGACCCGGTCGCTGGACCCGGCTCCCGTTCTGAACCACTTCCAGTTTTCCCACAGGGAGGCTGAGCTGCACTCTGCTCTTTGCTCGTCCCATGCGGCCTGGCTCTGCGTGGCACCTCCTGGTCTTTGCTGGAAGTTGTGGCCCTTCTGTCCTCATTACTAGATACATCCCAAGGATAACTCTTACTTTTCTCTTCCCCTGAGGCAACCGGAGTGGACCTGAACTCCTTGTAACTAAGGCAGCCTCACACACTTCCTCATGTTCAAGGTTTGGTCTTATCCACTTAGCCTCTCGGAGTTGTCTTCCTAGTCTACACAGTAAGTCCCCTACATACGAACCTTCAAGTTGTGAACTTTCAAAGATGCGAACGTGCGTTCACATGTCCAATCAGGTAAGTTAGTTCATGTGTCTGGTGTACATTGTCAGGTGCGTGCATCCTCTACAAGTGGTTGTGCTTTTCTGTACTTTACTGGACAGTACTGTATAGAATACAGTGGGACAGGATCTTTATTTCAAGTCCAGGATGTCTGGAAGCAAGCGTAAAAGCAGTGGTGATGTAGCTGCTACTACTGTACTTTTCAAGGTACTGTACTGTAAGATTAAAAATGTTTTCTTTATTTTTGTGTTTGTTTTTTACGTATTATTTGTGTGAAAAGTATTATAAACCTATTACAGTACAGTACCGTTGATATATATACCGAGTGTGTTAGTTGGGTACCTAGGCTAACTTTGTTGGACTTACGAACAAATTGGGCTATGAATGCGCTCTTGGGATGGAACTCGTTCGTATGTAGGGGTCTTACTGTAAAAAGGGGTTGAAGGTGGGGTGCTAATACCTACACCAGAGGATGCCCTGGGGATGAATGCACTAATATGGGGACAGCCCGCTGACTGCATCAAGCCACACACTTGGCTGTGTGTGTGGTTATTCGGTGACATCTCAGGTGGTGGCTGGTGGCGTTCTGTTCTCCCCTCGCAAAGGCTCCAAGCTCACGGCTCTCTCATGACCCCTCCTTTCCCCCAAAATCCTTTCGTTGTTTTCTTCTCGTCTCGTGCCTCTCCTCCTTCTATGCCCATCAACTTCTCTGTCCCAAGCTCCCAGGGATACTCCCTGTATCGCTAAAGTGCAGAACTGGTCTTTGGTTCTAAAAACACCTGCGACCCCTGCTTTCAACATACTTCAGGACAAATGGATGTCAAAGACATCTCTCTCCGGGGGGGGCTCCTTTGTCCTCTGCATGGCTCACAGCATGTCAGAGCCTGCCGGCCCCGCGCACCTCTCCCCCCTACCCCTCGGGGGTCAGAACTTGCCGCTTCGGTGACTTTACAACCGCGTGCCTACACCAGCTTAAGTTTCCAAGTAAATAAACATGGGACAAAGGGGTGCCAGCAGGCTAGGATCAAAACGTGTCTCCAGCTGTTGGGAACACAAAGAGAAGCTGTTTCCTTAGAAACGGATTCCCAGGAGAAGGGGTCTAGTGGGGCTATCTGAGATCTCAGCAGAAGCTACATGGACCTGACGGTTCAGGACACGGCCCAGAGTGGCCTGAGCCACAAGAGAACAGCAGCCCCTGCTGGCTCCCCAGAGGAGAGACGCTCCCTGGATCTATGGAAAAAAATGGTCTCGTGGAGCCACGGATAGAGCCAGGGGTGTGAAAACATCAATGCTGAAACATGTTTTGTAAAGTTTTAGCTTTCAAAGCACCTCTGTATAGAATGTTCAATTTATCTTCTCAAGAAGCCTGTGATACAGGCAAGGGAATATGTTCCCATTGTACAGATGAGAAGAGTAAGGTTCACAAAGGCTAAATCACTGGCTGAGTCACCCAGCTAGGGCAGCCGAGAGCGCAACCTAAGTACACCATGTCCTGGGCTCTTAGGTCAGCCTGCAATCTTAAGCCAAATTTGAACCAGTTGGAGACAAAGAACTTTCTTACCTTCAAAGATTTGGAAAACAGAGATATTTACTGAAAGACGTAAAAAGCAGATGATCCAAATCCCTTATTCGTTTTCTTCCTTTAAGATAAATGATGCTTTAGGGATGAAGGCACAGCCTAAGATTTCATTCCCAGGACAGCCTCAGCCAGTCAGGACAGAGTGGAAATTTCCAGAAATGAGTATTTCATACATACACTTCCAAAGCTAAAGGATGCTCAGAGTCCAAAGCTTTCAAGCAGATTAAAATGCATAGCTTTCTGAAAATCTTTGCTGACGCTGGCCAATGTTCAGGCTTCTCCAGAATCCAAATGGGCCAACATGATTTACTGAATTCTTTATGAATTAAGAAGCTGTAAATTACCATCTTCTTTTTTCAAACATGCATTACTTTCCACGCTTTATAGCCAAGATGAATAAACAGTATCACAGAGGCAGTTTTCTCCCTGGGAAAATGCCCTCCTCTCTCTTCCTGCTCTTCAAATGGAGGATCACCTAGTGAAGGATGGTCTGGTGAAGTTGCAGTAAGTTTGGGTAAGGAGCCCAAGCTGGTATTATTTGGAGTTTGAAAGTGCTAAGTGCTGTCTCTGCAGAATATTTTACCATGAAACTTTCTCAGGCCAGGTCTTAGGCAAACAGCAAGTACAAATCACACACATGTAACTGACAGAGTAGAAATGGCAGGTGACTGGAAACTCAGGGACTGGAAAAGGGAGTGGCTCCGGCGGGAATGAGATCCCCCCCCACCCTTGCTTGTAAATCACAACAGTTGCTCTTCATGACCAGACATTCATTCTCATTAATTGCATTCGGGGTGCCAGGTATTTCCCTGCCCTGGAAATAATGCAGCCTGAACTCCAGCTGGAGAAGAGACTCAAGTGCTGGAACGTGTCAAAGTGTGCCTGGGCTCAGATCTACCCCACCTCCTGAGTCGAAAACCAAAAAAGGACGCAGCTACATCTGCACTCTGGCTCTGGACAAAGAGAAATGAGCCTAAGAGAACTGCCTTTTCACAGCGTGGCTGCTATAAGTTGAATTTGTATCCGTTCTAGCAATAATTTATTGTAAAATTATTTCCTGATAAATACAAGTGAAGATTGGTTTGGGAAGAAACAGAAACTTTTAGAAAAATCTAATTGTTTCCAGAAAATATGGAAAACAGCTATAAGATGCTTGGGTGTTTGAAAAAAATTGTTATAACAGCTATGTCTTTGTAAAGATGTGTCAGACAAAATGATTTTGCTCAAAAAGCATGGAACTCAGCCCAGTCCCCTTCTCCCTTTACCATTCAGGAAGTCAAACATAAGGTCCAAGTGATCCAGCAACACAGTGGAGTCAGGACAGCCTCTACACCTGGCAGGACCCCTAATCCATCACTAGACCCAGGCCCTGTTCCTACATCTGTGAAATGAGAGGTTCCTCATGCCCGACCTCCAGGGACCCTGCGAATCCTACGATCCCTGCGCCCTTTTCCATTTTCTTCCCAACCACCCGGCATCAGAGATGATAATATTTCAGCCCCAGAGGCCCCGGCCCTCTCTCAGCTGTATGCTAAGCAGCTCTGCAAGGCTCACGGCCAGGAGCGGAGCTGCCTGATTTTTGGCAACTGGATAAAGCAAGTGGCTTCAGAGCGCTGAGATCTGGAATCATGTGGGGACATCAGTGGACCCGTTTCGGGCCACCCCCCGTGACTCTGTGTGTGTGTAGCGAGCAGGGAGAGGCCTCGCCGCGAGGTCCCCCGAGGGGGTGGCCTTCCCTGCTTGCCCCCTCTGGTGCGGGGTCACCCTGCGTGCATCCCCTTTTGGGCCCTCACCCCCAGGCGAGGCCTCACTCAGGGGACCAGGTCTCCTCACAGCTGCCCTGCACCCCTGCGAGACACAAACAACACCCTTTTTTGAGTGAAACAACTGACCACCCAGGCTTGCCAAAATGAGGACAGGCTCTGAAAGGGGGCAGTTTTATTTCAAGGGTCTGATGGGACCAAGGAGATGGAATGAAAAGTTTCAGCTATTAAAAAAAAAAGGCTGTAGACTGTCTTCTTCCAAACAAACAAACCATCCTTTGAACAAGAAAACAGCCCTGCTAACGGGGTCAGGCTGGAGCTGGATCATAAAGGAGTCACGTGTCCCTGGGGCCGCTCTCCACTCCTGCTCCCCTGATTTCTCCCTCTGCTGCTTTTGGGAGCCCAGTGCTCTCCTGCTGGGGTCTTGCCAAGGAATGAGCTGAGCTCATCTGACACCGGCCCTTCCCAGGACACAGTGCTTAACATTTGGAACGGGGGCCCCTGCAAATCTCTAAGGGTAGAATTCCAGGCAGGGAAATTTCCCCGGAATCTCTCATATCACAGCATAAAGGCTCTTCAAAAATATAAGAGTTGCCTCCATTACCAACTTTCAACATTTTATGGGCTTTAAAAAAAAAGACTGAACCATGAGTTTTTTCTCTCATGTTTACAAAATTTCTCTCGCTAATGATTACAACTTATTGTTTGTGTGAAGACTATGTTACGTGGAATGATTTACAGGATGGCAAAAACTTGACAGGGTAAAAAACCGTAGAAGATTCCCCCAACTCCATATTAACTACATTATAACTGTATTAATATTTTTGTTGTTGTTTATTTTATTGATTAAGTAGAGTGTATTGAGGCTTCTACTAATTCAGCCCCTCTTCTGAGTACCAAAGACATAGACGGAACTCTGCTCTTATCTTGTCCTCAAAGAGCTTATAGGCTGTTGGGAGGACAGAAGAGATGTGAAGACATTATATCACCCAGAGAAATGACATGGCCAGCCAGCGCAGAACCTGGTGGAAGCACTGAAGGAGAATATTGGGACATCCATGTACAGCTGTGTAGGTTGTGCACTGCACAACTTTGGGGTCTCCATCCCACAGACCCCATTTTCAATAGAACCCCTGGAAACTTTGAGTGTGAGGAGGCTTGTGAGACTTCAGAACAAGCACCCAGGTGTCAGATATAGGTCTAGAGCAGCAGGGAGGAGTCCTCACTCCCAGAAAGAAGGGGGAGAATTGCTGAGGATGTTTGAAGGCTCATGAGGTGACACATCCCCTGCTGGGAGGAGGGCTCTGCTTTTTAGTGGAGATACGGGAGAAAGCATCACTGATTAAGGTGTGTACAATTTGCGGCAAGGGCTTAATTTCCAAAATATAAAAACACCTCATACAACCCAACAACAACAAAGCAAACAGCCCAATCAAAAAATGGGCAGAAGACCTAAGTAGACATTTCTCCAAAGAAGAAGTACAAATGGCCAATAGGTGCCTGAAAAGATGCTCAACATCGCTAATTATTAGGGACATGCAAATCAAAACTACAACGAGATACCACCTCACACCGGTCAGAATGGCCATCATTAAAAAGTCTACAAATAACAAATGCTGGAGACAATTTGGAGAAAAGGGGACCCTCCTACACTGTTGGTGGGAATGTAAGTTGGTACAGCCACTATGGAAAACAGTATGGAGGTTCCTCAGAAAACTAAAAATAGAATTACCATATGATCCAGCAATCCCACTCCTGGGCATATATCCAGACAAAACTCGAATCCAAAAAGACACATGCACCCCTATGTTCATAGCAGCACTATTCACAATAGCCAAGATATGGAAACAACCCAAATGTCCATCAACAGATGAATGGATAAAGAAGTTGTGGTACATATATACAATGGAATACTACTCAGCCAGAAAAAGGAACGAAATTGGGTCATTTGTAGAGACATGGATGAATCTAGAGACTGTCATACAGAGTGAAGTAAGTCAGACAGAGAAAGACAAATACCATATGATATCACTTATATGTGGAATCTAAAATATGACACAAATGAATGTATCTACGAAACAGACTCATGGACATAGAGAACAGACTGGTGGTTGCCAAGCGGGGGGGTTTGGGGGAGGGATGTAGTGGGAGGTTGGGGTTAGCAGATGTAAGCTACTCTATATGGAATGAATAAACAACAAGGTCCTACCATATAACACAGAGAACTATATTCAGTATCCTATGATAAACCATGATGGAAAAGGATATTAAAAAAAGAATGTATAAATATGTATAAATGAGTCACTTTGCTGTACAGCAGAAATTAACACAACATTGTAAATCAACTGTACTTCAATAAAAAAGGGTGTGAACGATCTGGGGTTATTCATGTTACTTCCCAACTCAAAGTTACTGCAGTGCCTCACAGGGCCTTATACGATCTGTGGTCTCCAAGACTTACCTCTCCGAATTTACCTCCTGCCACTTCCCTCTCCCCACACCTCACTCTATGCCAGCCACTCTGTTCTCCCTGCTGATTTCTGAATGAGCACACAAGTGCCCACTCCAGGCCTTTGGTCCAGCTGCCCCCTCCACTTGGAGCTGCATTCTCCCAACCGACCGAGTGACCAATTCCACTTCTCATTCTAATTGTTGCTTATATGCCAGATCCAATGCCTTCCCTGACCTGCTTATCAACATCGCATGGCAGCCTGTCCCTCATCTCCCCCACTGCATGATGGATCCCTGGGACTGCCCATCCACTTTCCCGAATCACTTTTCACTTTCTGGTAGACTATGAATTTACTTATTACCTACATTAATGTTTGAAGAGTGGGATTCATAAAACTTCTTTTCACATCTTTGGTTTTTCAGCATCTTCTGCTACACTCGGTTCTAACTTTTGTAGTATCGGGTTGAGCCAGAAACTTTGTAGTATATTTTGATTACATGGAAGATGCTATATGTTTTCAAAAAAACATATAACGCTAATCAGGTCCAATACAAACTATAAAGACATTGTTCCTCTAGTAAGTGGTTCTATACTCTGATATGTACTTGTCACTGAATTAAAAAATACAGAGCTATATTCATAACATGTAGTTTAAAGAAAAAGATCAGAGTTTTTGCCATCAAAAGTGAAAAAGAAAAAGAAATAAAAGCCACTTTAAAAATATACCATCAGAATATTTCATTGAAGCATTAGGTAGCTGAACAAATGCTAAATGGTGAGTGAAAAGCCCTGGTTTCTAGTGATGGCCCATCTATAACTAGTTGTGTAGCACTGGATATGATCCTTAACTTCTGTGCATCTCAGTTTTCTCAACTCTAATTGTGAATTTTAAGACATGAAAGTCACATTATCGAAAAATGCTCCAGCCTCCAAACACATACGTTTATCATGTTTTTTAAAATCAAATAAGGAAAGAGAAGTTCTGGCGTTGTGCTGGAACTGTGACTAACAGTACTTTTCTTTAGCTCGAGGATGCTGCTATTCACACACCAGTGGTGGGCATGGGCTCTGTGGTACATGCCAGCCGTGGAAGCAGATCTGCACAGAGTCCTCCATACATCCTTCTCTTTCTGCTGTGCCTGACAGCCCGGGACAGTCTGTGTGAACCTGACGGGCTCTCTCAGACACAGAGACCAGCATTTCAGCCTCTTTAACACTTTAGTGGCTGAGGCTCTAAGCCACTCAGCAAGTGTTTGTCAATCTAGGTCTCAAACTAGTGGGAAACGCATCTTTTATTCTGGTGCTGGCTGCCAGATGCACTACTTTCATCTGTTACCAACTCCAAGCTGTGGAAACAATTACTGGGATCAAAATGAACATCCCTATGAAGCTGAGGGTCCCAAAACAAGGTCCAGAAAAGCAAAGTGATTTTGCCAAGATGCCTGATTCTGTTGTGCTATGGTGGAAAGGACCTTGGACTTGGAGTCAGAGGACCTGGAAACAGTCAGTCATGGTTGTGCTCACATCCTTTTGGAGTCTCAGGGTTCTCATCTGAAAATACCCCTCCCTCATGGGACTGTCACGGGAATTGAATGGCATGAAGTATGAGAAAGTACTTTGTGACCTTTTAAGAGAAATCCCCAAACACACCAAAACGACAATAGTGCTGGTCAGGATTCCCTGGGAAAGACTATTTCTTATCTGGGATCTAAAACCTAGCACTAAAGACAAACTGAGGAAAACAAGATTAGAAAGTCATTTGAGAAACTGTTCGTTAGGATCTGGGTCACCTGGAAAATTACTTTTTCACTGGCAAAAACTCGCTCCCTGAGGATGTGCCCTCATCACATGGAGCTCGTGGACAGGACGGCCATGGGGAGGGGAGGGACCAGCTCTTCGATGCGACGGGACTTACCAGGTAGCGCTCTTCCTGCCTCATGCTGGGGGTACGGATCATGTGATTCTGTTCTCCTCTCCAGTCTCCAAATCGACGGAAAAAATAGTTAGATAAAAACCGGTTGACAGGGTCTCTAATGATGTTGATGTAGACAGGCTGGTCTCCTCCAAACCTATGACGCACACAAACATGGAGCTGGTTACAAGCCATCACTTCTGGAGGAAAATCAAGTCCACTTAGATGCTGGCTCCCCTCTAGGTGAATATATCATCATCAGCAGACCCTGTCTGCTCAGGTGCCAGTGAACCAACTAATCAGCAAGCAGTGTTTCCTGATGGGCACTTAGTATCCTGCGGGAGGTGCCTGTCCAGGTACCTGCTGAGAGGCGGTGAGGGCTGTGCACACTGCGGTATTTGTCAACGTGAAGGTATAGATGGGGTCTCGTTTTCTCAGGAGGCTGCAGGTTCCTGAGGGCGGGGCCACGCTGAACTGGGTGTTGTATTTCCACCGGCCCTCATGGAATGTTTTGACTGCCTGGTAAATTCCGAATGCCTCGTTGGGTGAAATGGTACTTATTCTACATTCTAATTCAAACAGTCTCAGATAAGGGGCTCTGCAGGAAGTGGATAATAACAGCCAACATTTAGGAAACCTCCCTGTTCACCTTGCTGTAAATACTCTGTAACCGGCTTACCGAACCCTCCCCACACCTCAGTGGAGTAGAAATCATAATTATCCCCATTTACACCGGGGAAACGGAGGCAGGGAGCTCGTAACTTGTGACTGAGCCCGGATATGAACCCAGGCAGTCTGACTCCAGAATCTGTGCTCTGAACCATGGAAAGAAGATTCCAAAGCTGAGAAAAGTAACAGTGTAAGGGATAACATGAACACAACAAAAATCAATATAATTATCCTCAAATGATGGCAAGGGGTTTTAGATAAAAATAAAGCAAATATCTAAGTGTGCCATTTTAATTCCTTCCACAAAGGGAGTAGACAAAGGCACTGAATTCTGGCCCAAGAGGGAGGCCTTCGCCAGGCAAAAGGATTAGGTTGGCTGAATTTGTCTTACGGATTCCTCCCCTTTCTCTTTGAACTGCCTGAAAGCAGTGACCCTGAAGGGCCTGGGAGAACTCTCCAGGCTCTGGGCAGAGGTCTTGCTCTGGGGACCTCCTGAGGGACCCGCAGGCTTCTCTCACCCCGTGACCTTCCGATGAGGAGGCCTAGACCTTCTGTCAGGGGTCAGAAAGAGCTCAGAGAAAACAAACGGACCCGATCCTGCTGCCACCGCTCCAGCTGGCAGACTGTTCACCTTTCAAGACCCAGCCCAGAATCACCGTTACATCCTTCCGCAGTTGACTCCCTTCCTCGTGTCGATTCCTCCCTCCTCTGGCTCAAATGCTCTCTCCACTCTGTGTGTACATGTCTGCCTCTCCCATCAGACTATGGGCCTCCAGAAGCCAGGAACAATGTCCTTCAGACAGTGTGTGGCACACAGTAGGTGCTCAACCAATGAAGCCATGGTCTTAGAAGACACCATGGGTGGATGTTTCTGAGTTTGCAAGTTTCCGCTACTATCACAGGGCTCTGTGGT
Source organism: Mesoplodon bidens (assembly GCF_964165515.1). Classification (NCBI taxonomy): domain Eukaryota; kingdom Metazoa; phylum Chordata; class Mammalia; order Artiodactyla; family Ziphiidae; genus Mesoplodon; species Mesoplodon bidens. The sequence continues at coordinate 77,551,283 of NC_138168.1, read as the reverse complement.
AAAGGAAAGTAGACATACGAGCCACCAATCGCTTTTTGTGTATTGATACATAGAACGCTTTCCCCAGGTTTTTTTTGTTTTTTTTTAATGTGGACAATTTTTTTTTTTTTGCAGTACGCAGGCCTCTCACTGCTGTGGTCTCTCCCGTTGCAGCGCACAGGCTCCGGACGCGCAGGCTCAGCGGCCATGGCTCACAGGCCCAGCCGCTCCACGGCGCGTGGGATCTTCCCGGACCGGGGCACGAACCCGTGTCCCCTGCATCGGCAGGCGGACTCTCAACCACTGCGCCACCAGGGAAGCCCAATGTGGACAATTTTTTAAGTCTTTATTGAATTTGTTACAATATTGCTTCTGTTTTATGTTTTGGGTTTTTGGCTGCGAGGCATGTGGGATCTTAGCTCCCCAACCAGGGATTAAACCCACACCTCCTGCATCGGAAGGCGAAGCCTTAACCACTGCACTGCCAGGGAAGTCCCTCCAGGTCTTTGCATTTTAAAAGAGAATCTTCAGAGAGAAGAATCCAAAGGCACAAGAAGGAATGACTCTCCACTGGTGTGATTTCAGGCGCCAGGATGCGTGAGTGCGACTCTGGACTCCTCGAATACACCACATTGGAAAACACACCACTCAGGAGCAGGGTTAGCCATGCCAACACGACTCTTTGTCAGATCCCAGATGTACACAAGGTGACGTTCACGCAGCTGGGCAAACAACTAACTAGTTCCAGAAGTCAGCTGTACCAACCACCGCTAACCACCATCACCCTGGATGTATCTTCCTCTTTTTAATTGAATTGGGTTTCATATCTATGATAAACAGCAACTAAAGTAATAGGGTTAGGGATTAGAAAGACAAAGCCTGCATACCAGATGTGAATGCAACTCAACCCTCAAATTGCAACATGCTATTAAAAACCTCAACTGTGCTTCCACGGTCATGTGAAGAATGACTATTACCGCTAATTAGCAGAACCGCCTGGTGCTGTGAGTCCATGCGCGGCTGCCCACTACGAGATGGCTTTCTCAGCCTGGTCACAGCCACCTTCCACTGAAGGCTGTAGATGAGAAGAATGACAAGGCTTGTCGAGCCGGGGTGACCTGCTCCTGTTTGCACATTGTGACCCAATGCAAGATTCCCAGAAGAAGTTTTAGACAATGTAGGAATTTATTGTCAAATAGTATCAGATACTGTAAGAGCCTCTCTAGAAATTTCTAACTGTGAGAGAGGTATCTGATACATATCTTTCCTCTCCCAGAAAATGACAGTAATAATGGTTTCAGACCACCAACCCTCATCCTTTTTCTAGGACACACAGCTCCTTCCCAAACTGGCAAAACCTGGGGTGACATGTCAGTTACACAAAAGGGGCCAAACACCACCCATGTGTCCCTGGGCTTGAGAAGGGAAACAAATGTCCCACCCTCATCCCATCCTCTCTCAGGATCAGTTTGTCTTCTCTAATTTTAAAATTCTGGTCAGAAGTCCAGGTCACCCTTGGAAGGTCTCTGGGTCACCTGAACTGACTGTTCCCCCCACCCCTCCCCCGCCTTCCCAGGAAGCACACCACTCTGTCTTATTTTTTTAAAACCCTTGAGAGGAGATTCCACAGCCTCCCCGTGAAGCCCATCAGTTGAGGCGTCCTTGTTACGCTCGACCAAAATTCCTAATCTTCCTTTTGTGCACATTTCCTTTGGTTTGATCCACTCGACACAAAGGATCAGCTCCTCTTCAGATGCTTTTACAACTTATAGCCTTCTCAGCTCCTTTAACATTCTCTTGCATGTGTTTCTTTTTGAAATCCCTTTAGCATTTGTCTTGAGATTCATTTGCCTTAATTTTATAATCTATAGCTCTAATCTCATCTTTATCGAGTTTTTAAAAAACCCGAGCCGACCACAGCTGATGAGAGGGTCTGTGCTTTGCATATACTGGAGAGTAGGAGAGTCAGGTCATATTTTGTCTTTCACTTAACAATACCCCCTCTTTGTCCTTGGTCACCACAATAACCACTGCATATTTCGAGCTCTTTCCAGGCATCCTAAAATAGCAGGTATTTCCAATTTCAGTGATATCTGTTCATAGGTCATATTTACGAACTCTTTAATTACCCCTGTGGGTCTCCTTCTGACCCTCTGCAAATTTACCGTATTCTGTTTTTGGTTTTTTGATGAGAAGATGAAGGTCCAAAGCAGGACATAATTCTCTAGAAATAATAACTGCATGGTTCTCACGTCTCCCATACATTCCTGAATGTCTCATTCTGAGGATTTGCTTCACCACTCGCCCCCCACAGCTACCTCCATGGATCAGCCCTTCAATCAACACGAGTCACCCCCCAGTAGCTACACAAAGCACTTGGGAAAGAATTTTAGGTACCCTTTCATCAGATTGCTGATGATATTCTTCCTGGGCCGTTAATGCATGCATTAAATAACAAGACTTAAGGCCAAAACGATATACATGACTCCTCTGCAAGGCAGAAAACCATTCAAAAGTGACAGTCCCCAAAGGCCTTATGTCAAATAGAGCAGATTGCACTGAAGGCCATCAGACTTGAAGGAAATGTTTCAAATGTTATATTTAAGGGGGGTGGGGGGTGGGGGAAATGGGCAAGTAAAGACTGAGAAAGTTTAGTAGCAGTATCCGTACATCATGTTTACACGTGAGATTTATAGGCACGAGAGGGAATAAAGTTCTGTTATATTTCCTCGCTTGAGTTTCATACCAGATGCATTGGTCCGCAAAGGATTTGTATCACAGGAGATGGGACAACATTCTGCTCGGAACTAAAAGTAATTCTTTAGAGACATAACCTGCTTACCAATACCTGTCTTTGATTCATATTTTACTTTCAATAAAGCATGAAAGTGAAAAACAAAAGATCCGAGAGAGTTAAGACTATTTTGTTCTCCTACTACAGTAGAGTTTTCTATGAGGGCAAACAGCTTTTGAAAGTCTACATATATATAATTTTTACTTGTGCTAAAATACACATAACATAAAATTTACCCTTTCCGCCATTTTTAAGGGTACAGTTCAGTGGCATCAAGTACATTCACGCTGTCGTGCCACCATCACCACCATCCAACTCCAGAATCTTCCCATCATCCCCAACTGAACTCCCCAACTGCCCAGTAAACAATACATCCCGCTCCCCTCCTTCCTCCTCACCCCTGGCAATTTCCCCTCGGCTGAACGTATATCTGGATTTTTCACCTAAAAGTAGAGGTTACTCCTGTGCTGTCACCTACATCACAAAAGGAAGAGTGTCCCAAGGCTAGTGGCCCATGCTTTGATCCCTGGCAGTGAGGAAGGAGACACTTTGAAGTGAGAGAAAGGCCACTGTGGAAAAGGATGTAGTTGTTTGGGGGGCAGCAATGAGGGGCTGCCTGCAGGCGGGGCGGGGGAAGATGGTTGGTTAATGGTCATTTGCTGCAACGGGGTGGAAGGGCCGCCCTCCGTCCTCACAACCTCATTCACTGGACACTTTGGTCCTTGGTGCCCAGGACAGAGCCTCCCATCACGAAACGCAAGCAGAGGCTGAGCTACTCTCTGCCCCCTGAGTGTCCTGGGGGAAGAGAGGTGGGAGCTTCTGCTGAGTGGGGGTGGGGCAGCTGGGACACTGGAGTTAAAGTTCCTGCTGGGAGAGAAAGATGACTTGATGGAAGCAAATAGAGGACAAGGAGGAAGCCCTTTGTGGTGTGCAGGGAGATGGGCTCAGGGCAAGTCCAGATCACACTACCCACCCCGACGGGCCAGCCACGAGTGTGGGCTCACAGCGCAGCAGAGTCCACCTGCTGTGGAGGGAAAAGAGAAAAGGGAGGCGGAGAGCGCCGTTTTCGGAAGATGAGTCCAGCCATGTCTTCACAGGATAAACTGAGAGAAGACTCTCATTCTGAAAATCAAACTTCTGGGCTCTAAGCAGGTGAAGATAGCATTCAATAAGCACTAATATCAGTTTTATTTTGACGCTCTCTTCAGAGCTTGAGGCGTCTGTCACTGTTACAAAAGATTTGCAGGAAACAATTAAAATGGATGACTTTGCTAATGAGAATGAAAACAAAGTCAACGTTTAGAAATAAGATGTGGAAACCCGTTTGAATTATGGAATTAGCGAGATCGGATTTGTTTTGTTAAATGATGCCATCAGAGGGCAGACTTTGTTCACATCAGTAACTAAGACCTCCCTTCAAGGGAAGAAAGAAAGTGTCCAAAACTCACATCGTGTCCTTGCACATCACACCCTACTTACTTCTGCAGCGATTGATTGATTTTTAAATGTTTTGCTTTGGCAAGTTAGTTTTGGCATTGGAGCCGCCATCAGAGACAAATAAGGAAAGAGAAATGGACACAAGGAAGGGGAAGGGGGTCATGGGTGAGAAAGGAAGAGACCCGGAAAAAGGTTAAGAGTAGTGGTAGTTTGAGATCAGTTAGTGTATTGCTATTTCATAATTCGCTTGGGCTATTTTCAGAGCATTGCGCACTGACACAAACCTTCACAGTGTTTTTCCTGCAAGACCCGAGTTGGGGGTCGAGGGGAATTGTAGATTGGAAAAATATTACTTCCCCCCCCGTCAAAAAATAATCTTAGAAAACAAAACGGGGCAGGAGGGGGGAAGACAAATTGAATTGTCTGTCACAGTCCTGATGATCTAACACGTACTTAAAGAGATACGTTGGGAAGCTGAACTTTTTCAAAAATTCTAATTCTTTAGGTGACTTCAACAACTGGGAACAGACACATGAAACCAGAGTATAAAAATATTAAACATCCTGGGCTTCCCTGGTGGCGCAGTGGTTGAGAGTCCTCCTGCCGATGCAGGGGACGCGGGTTCGTGCCCCGGTCCAGGAAGATCCCACATGCCGCGGAGTGGCTGGGCCCGTGGGCCATGGCCGCTGAGCCTGCGCATCCAGAGCCTGTGCTCCACAATGGGAGAGGCCACAGCAGTGAGAGGCCCGCGTACCACAAAAAAAAAAAAAAAAAAAAAAAAAATTAAACATCCTACTTAAACATCACAACAAAGAGTAGCATCTTTTAGGCCGAGGTCATTTTGATTCACTTCTCCAGGTAGACCAGGTGAAAAACACCTGTCTGGCCTGAACTTTCAGGTAGCTCAAAAACCATGTGAAAGAGCAGTGGAAAACCTCACGAACCCAAACTGATCTGAGGTTCCTGCTGACCTCGTAGAGTTTATCTCCTCTGGCAGGAAGCCTTCCCCGAGACAACTACAAAAGCACTATTTTGGTCTGACAGTATTGCTTTCTGTGGTTGAATTAATAAAAATGGATATGGTGAAATTGTTCCTTCTAGGGCTAAAAACAAAAGAGAAAAAATGGGACAGGACAAGATGCCTAGGTTATGAATAAATGAAACTTACTGAATCACCAAAACCTCACAGGAGAGAATTTTACATCACTCAGAGTATCTAAATTCCAGACAAGAATGCCATACTTAATGGAGAAAAAGAAATAAGGGGTGATTCATTTTCGTATAATGTCGTACACTTCAAGAGTTCAGACCATAAATGTACAAAAGAAGGTGCTGGGAAGGAGGTTAGACTTTTCATTCTTACATTCCGCTTCCCAGCAAGTGTTTTGCTGCATGTCAAGAATGTAAGGAAACTTAGACATAAAGCATCAATACAGAATATTAGGTTGCAGCGTCAATTCTTCTCTTAATAACCTCATTATCTTGAAACAATGCGTGTCAGCAAAGATCAGGGTAGGTGTCTTAAGAGCAGCTTAATTATCTCTGTGCCTTATAATTCAAGATACAGACCTCAGTTTTAAAAGTATGTGAAATCCCTCTAAACAAGCCCCAACATAGTTGTTTTTCTCTATTAATTGTGTATTTGGGGGCTTTCCTTGTATGCCCACAGTTTGCCATTTATACCCAAGAAATTTTCCTTAAATAAAGCTATTCCCTTGAAAAAGAAAAGCTGATGGCTTAAATTCCCATGTTCAATGAGTGTAATAGTCTTGTAATGTATTCAAATTCAATGTGTCATTCTGTTTATGCTTATGGAGGTCTCCTAGCTGAGGCCCCGGGCCTTGCGCATGTGGGATGGGAAGAGAAAATGAGATTGAACCCATAGTCAGCGTGAGTTTTTTCGAGCTGATCAGGCCAGTCTCTACTTTTTCCTGCTTAAAACTCTTCACTACCGTGCCATTCCTGCTGTGCTCCCATTTCCGGGATTCCTTTCCATCCTTCTCTTTGTTCAGTTTTTGCTCAGGCTGGCTCCTGGGCCGCCAGTGCCCTTCCCCTGCATTTGTCTAAAGCTGGACCATCCCTCACAGCCCAGCAGCAATGGCTCCTGCTCTAGCAGGGAGGGTCCTGCCCTCCCACTTCCCCTAGGGGACACCCACTGAGTCTTCCTCCTAAAGCTCATCATGTTTCGTTGCTGCTTCTTCCTTAATGGACGAAGAATTTACAGTTCCCTGAAGGCATGGGACAGCATTTCTTGTTCACTGCAGAAGCCCCAGTCCTAGCGCAGGGTCCAGAGATAGAGGGTCGTCAGTATGTATGTATTTAACTGAACAAAATGGAATGGAGGGAGAAGCCAGCGAGAGCAGGGCCCTGTCCTCAAGGCGTTACATTAGAGACGCTGCCAGGCTGCATGGGACAGGAGCCAACCTGGGGGCTCAGGCTGAGGCTTCTACAGAAATGCCTTTTAAATGCCACTTGGAATGCACATAATATCCTTCTCTCCAAGAACTTGAAAGGCTTTCCTTCACGTGTTTAGAGCATCCCTACAAACCAGGGGTGGGCAGGAACTGTCCGTATTTCATAGATGGGAAAACGGAGACCCTCTCCCCACAAAAGGTTAAACTGTCCGCCAAGCCTATGGGCAGCAGGAAGGTCTGACACCCAGAGGTCCTGACAGTCAGGCTGACACTGCTTCCTGAAATGCGGTGTCTTCTAAAAGGTCTTTATCATTTTTTTTCTTTCTTTCAGAACTAAATCAATCAAGATTAAACTCTTGGTAGTGTAGGCCATGATAAAATACAGTCACCAGGCTGTGCCCAGCTCTGCTGATCCAATTAAGATATTGGTGTTGGCTTGTCATTAGAGTGCTATACTGTCCTGATTAAAATTAGTTGTGCTGCAATTTGTTTGGGTTGTAAAGATTTGCCCTTGAAGCAAGAGGAGTAAATGAATGAGGTTGACAAACTTATGGTTCCCAGGGAGTAAGGGGCAGGGGTAGGGATACATTGGGATATTGGGATTGACATATACACACAACTATATATTAAACAGATTAACGAATAAGGACCTACTGTATAGCATGGGGAACTCAACTCAATACTCTGTAATGACCTATATGGGAAAGAATCTAAAAAAGAGTGGATCTATGTCTATGTATAACTGACTCACTTTGCTGTACACCTGAAACTAACACAACATTGTAAATCAACTATACTCCAATAAAAAGTTTAAAAAAGAAGAAGAAGAAGAAGAAGAAGAAGAAGAAATGAATGAGGTTTGAGGACGTCAGGGGTGACGCAGAAAGAAGGAGGGAAGGAAGCGCATGAGCGAAGCAAGGGGTCAGAGGGTCCGTGCTCTGCCGTCTACAAGTCATAAAACACAAGGCCCGAAATAGCTACCCAGTCCTCGTTATCTAATTATGTCTAATTATATGTTCTCGGCCCACCGGAAGCGAGAGGCAGGGCACGCACCCCACACAGTCCAGTGACAAGCCACTTTAGACATGTGGTTGGGGACCCGCTCAGCTCTCCTGGACGCTGTAGCCCTGGGCCCCTGAGGATAATCCGCAGGTGTCCTCCTCACCTGTTCACCACCCGAGGGGACTCTGGGTATCAGACAGGCTGGAGAAACTTCAGAGGAAACTTGCTTTCAAAGATAAGGCAGCACCTCCTCTTTGCTGCTTAATAACTTGCTTTGCTGAATCTCATTCCCTTTGCACTTCATTTGCACAGGGCCTGCTGCACAGCAGGAAAGCGCTTTGAAGGCTAAAACCTTCTCCCACCCCGGCAGACTGTCAGGCATCCTGGGGCAGGGCAGCCAAAGTGCCTGCCCAGTGCATACTCAGGCCTCCCTGGTGGCCCGGCCCTCGGGGCCATTAAGTCAGCACAGCTAGCAGGACTCTCCTGTGGGCCTAGGAGGTCCCGTTATCCCCGTGGGAAAAGCAGTGAGGGAAGTGCCGGTCAGATGGCTGATGAGGGAGGCCCAGGGTCCCGGGCTGGTCAGCAGATCTGCCCCTGGACCCAGTGTTCTGTCAGCCCAAAACAACTGTGAGCTCTGACAGGCCAGCCTGCGAGGAGGAATCTGAGAACTCCTAGCACAGTGACAAGGCCACCTGTGCTAATGGATTCCGGGGGAAGAGAGGAACTTGCCCAGAACTTGCAGTTAGCAACTTGACAGGTCAAGGGTCTAAACACATAAATTCGAAGATTTGCATTATTATCAAAAGGTCCCTGCAGCTGAAGAAAAAAGTAGATTTCTAGAATACCCACCAGCATCAAACACGCAAGGCTTAGAGTAATCAGATGGAGTATTAAAAAGGTAGAGAGGCTGGTCCTAACGTTTTGGACCCTATAAAATACACATAATTCCACCACTAAGTTAGTGCCAGAGTCCCGTGCGAGTTCAAATTGTATAAAAATGTGCAATGAAATATGTCTGCTAAAATATCCATCCCTTGCCTATTTTGTTTCAATACAAAACCTAATTTTTTTTTTTATTTTTTTAGAGAGAACTGTCGGGTCAAACGGCTTCTCATTAAAAATAATTTCAAGTTTCCACAAGATTTAAGATTCGTATTCTAGAAAGAAATGAACTTCTGTCCAAATATTTCAAATTTTGATCCCTGTACAGCAAAAATAAATGGATTAAAAATGCCTTTTGAAGGGCAATTACACTACCTTGGAAACGAAGGTAGATTTTAAAGTAATTGTTTGTTAGAAGGAGACTAAGTACTGAAAAGAAACGAAAGAACCATTAAACTGGAAAATATCTTACCTTGAGAAGTTGAGGAAATGAACATGTCGAGTGAATAAATAGGGCTGTTCGGCGGTACTTATATTTTTAATCAGTTCCATCTATTAAAAAAAGTACAAAATTAGCATATATAGGATCTAATTTACCAAGCTCTATTAAGCTAAAGGTTATCTCCCCTACTCTTTTTATCTTCATTACTTCTTGGACCAGGGCCAAACAGCTGTGTTTTGTGCAACATTTATGAACTTTACATAAGGCTTCTTACTAAATAAAACACAGCTATCCCAATGTATCGTCCTGTATTTAATTTAGCTGATTGCCACCATGAACACAAAGTTACAGGTTAAGTAATTTTAGCTGGAGAAGTCAGCCTGTTGCTGTACCGAAATGCAAATAAGAAAATGCCTTTAATCCTCTCCTTTAAAGTCAAATCAAGACAAAGGTTATTATTTTACATTTCTATAATGATCTTATTGGGAAATACAGCAGTATTTGAAACTAGTTCTGCAGAATTGAAAAGTGGGAATAAACTGAGGCAATATTTCATTATTTTTCTCTTTGATTATAAAATTTACAAAGCAAGTATTTCATAGGAAACACACAATCCTTCCCCCCCCCCCCGCCCCAAACACACACATAAAGTCTCAGTTTTTTGGTGGGTGGTCATCTGAATTATTTATTTGCAGTTATCAGCAAGGCAAAAAGTAGTTTTAATTTGTATAAACTAACAGTTACGGTCTTCTGGAACATGTCATGATACAGAAAATGTTTAGTAAAATCTGTTAGAAATTCCAAGCATTCTTAGGACTCCCTAACTTCCTGAATTCCACTTTCCTTAGATTTTCTAATTTGCCCCATCAAAGCTAACACACTGGAATTTTTAAGAAGCACATTGAAAATTGCTACTTTGGATAGACATCAGAAGGGCCGCACTTCACATTTTATAAAATAGTTCAAGTTGAAAACTGGAAACACAAACGGTCATTCATGTGTAAACTAGAATAGCAATAACAATAAAAAAAATCAGAGTCTGGAACTCCAGGTTTGTCTCAAGCCTGAGAGGAAACCTGGTCTGCCTTGTTCCCTCCTGTCCAGCTCAGGGCTGACATACACGGAAATGCCCAATGAGTATTTCTTAAATGAATTAATTCCAACTAGTGCATGACTTACAGATCATTACAGGAGGACGTCATTGCCTAAACCCTTCCATTAGGTATTCGTGCTCACAACGACTGTTTGAAGAAATGAAATTGAATTTTAAAAGTAAATGACTTGCAGTTCATAACCAGTGCTTCTGTCAGGCACGGGTAAATAATGGTCTGCCTGTCCCCAGGCTTGAGCGTAAAAGGAAATTGAATCCTGCCTTTTTATCTACTGTTTACCCTCTACATCCCCCCGGCATGCCCCAGCGCTTGTTTTCGGTAATAAAACTTTAGGTTTCCTTCATACTGTAAATTTTGATTTTTGCTGATCTACCAGTAGAATCACTGATTCGGAAGCACAGCCACAACCAAAGGTAACAATTTGAAAGCACAACCAAAGGTAACTGATCTCTGAGGATGTCTGCTTAGAAGCATAACTGTGTGGATGTTTAATATAAAGACCATTTAATGCTTTAATCTTTAGATGATTTTTCTTCAGATATTTCTCTGCACACATAAGAATAATATGAGAAAGCACCTTAGCATTGCACAAGACTGGAAAAACAGGTCAGAAGAAAACCCATTTCTTTCACATATTCAACATTATATTACATTCTCTAAACACATGTCAATGTGTTAAATTTAATGGAAGAACAGTAGTGGTTAGATTATGAAAACAGTGTCATAATAGTCATAAAGCTGTCTATTTCACGAGGAAAAATGGATTAGCAGTGACAATGTATAACTCATTCGAGACATATCTTTAAACAAAGAATAAAGGTTACTAATGCTTGCATTTATTGCATTAGTACAGGGAAGTCAGAGAGTAAATCTCAGCTCTCATGCATTTGACCCGCACACCAAATAGGAAAACCCACGTGAAGTACCATAAGACATCAGGTTCACGGTATCACATGATGGTCTTCACAAACGCTAACTTTCCCCATGTCTAGTGACAAGCGACTGTCTCCTGAGCCCCCGCTGGTCATCACCTGAGTTTCCTCTTGGTCTTCCCATTGCTGCCAGCAGCCTGCCTCTTCTCTCGTTCGACTCTTATCTGCATGGGTGGCAATGGCACTACCTAAAATTATCAAAGAAACTAAGTCTCCTTTTCCTTGGCTCATGCAGGACCACTGCTGGCCTTTATTTTAAATCCACTGCATTCATTCATTCAGCATTTATTGGGTGCTTACTAAGCCCTGGACATCAAAACCTGAATAAGATCAGTGGGAAGACACATAAAGACAAGACAGTGGAATGTGTCCTAATGATGTTCCCAAATCTACCCTGGCCAAAACCACACTCTTGATCTTCACACATCTTCACTCCTTTTCCAGTTAATGGTATACTCTCCATATCATCACCTTTGATCTGGGTCTTTCCTGAACTCCCATATTCAATCCCTTGCTGAGTCATGTTAATTCTGTCTTTACTATCTCCCTCAGCTGGCTCTCAAGACCCCACATCCTGTGGACAGCCAAACTAGACTCCTCCATATTCCTTCCTCACACCATGTCCAAGACTGATGTCCAAGCTCAGGCTCAAGATTCTTCTTATAGAATGTTTTTCCTCTTCTCTCTGCATGTCCAAATCCTAATCACTTTTACATCTGGCTAAAATGCTCGCCTCCTCCCAGTAGCCTTCCTGGATTTCTCCTTTCATTCACCACCCATTGATTTCCAACTCTGTCAGGCAATGTGCCACTCCGAGTTGTGGCTATAGAGATAAAAGATTTGGTTCTTGCTTTCAGGAAGCTCAGAGTCTTGGGGGAGAAGTGGACGAGCAGGCAGGGATCATCATGTGATAATCACCATGGGGTAGAAGGCATGGAGGTGAGGCACCTGTCCCTGCTTGCAGAAGGAGAGGTGATGTTTCCCCACGGAGGTGTTTCTAAGTGGTTTGCAAGGACCCATAGGAGTTAACAAGTGAAGAAAGGGACTCGCAGCATGGCAGACAGAGTGAACAGTGGATGCGAAGGACAAAACACGAAAATGACATGGATGTTGAAACTGCCAGGAGGTCAGGCACGGGATCAGCAAGGCAGTAGATAACCAGAGAGGAAGGTAGGAGCTGGGTAATTGACAGTCTTGCAGGTCACACGAAGGATTTTGACATTTATCCTCTGGGCAGTCCACAGCCAGAAAAGACTTTTTTTTCTCTAAGATCTAAGGTCAGGTGGAGAATGTGAAGAAGAAGAGGGTGAGGATTAGAGAGGCAGAAAGCTTAGCTGGGAAGACGGCAGTAATCCCAACAGGAAATGATGAGGTCATGAACGCATCACTTCTCAGTGTGGGTCCCACATCCGCAGCATCAGCATCAACTGGACATGTGTCCAACAAGAATGCAGATCCTCAGGCCTCATTCCACACCTACGGAATTAGGAGAAACTCTGGAGGTGGGGCCCATCAATCCGCGTTTTAACAAGCCCACCAGGAGAGTCTACGGAACCACAGAATGAAGTGCACGGAAGTGAAAATAAATGGAGAGATTTGGGAACATTAAAGAGGGAGAATCTGCTGAGCCTTGTGGCAGCAGAAGGGAAGGAGAGGGTGTGGTCAACAGAGCTTCCTTCTCAGAGTCCTGGCTGGGACCTGAACATGTGGTGGCACCCATTGGTGGAGACGGGGAACACTGCAGGAGGAAGCAATCTGGCTCCAGAAGTGAGGGAACATGGGTTTGGTTTCAAACATCTTTGGGTAGAGATGACACTGCCTTCTTTAACTTCCCACGGCACTTTGAGAATTTTCCAGGACATGATCTGTTTATGTTACATTATAGCTGAGCTTGAGTGCTGGCTTTGAACCAGCTTGAAAGCTCCTTGAGGGTTGTGGTCAGGTTTTATTTCTCCCCCAGAAAGCCAAGCCCAGGTGCCTACATAGAAGACATACCCATAATTGTTTATGCAACGAAGTACCCTCTTTAAAAAAATTTTTTGCAGTTAAGAAATATACAGTTCCCTGAAGACAGAATTAGCACGAAGGCAATGAATTCAGCCTTTCTGGGGCAGATCTGTGCCTTCATTACCGTGGTGTCACATGGAGTTAACAGTTTTACTACTACAACATTTAGGATGTAACAACACCAGACAAACTAACATTTTCTGAGTGGTTCCCAGGCTATGAACTGTATCGAGATGCTCTTTATACACATACCGTCATTTCGTCTTCAAACGACTCCGTGAGTTCAGTATTATTACCCAGGGTTTACAGGTTAAGAAACTGAGGCACCACTAGAAAAAGTTGGAGCCAGGATTCAAATCCAAGTCTGCCTGACACCAAAAATCCTGCTACTTATCACTAAGCTACAATCTCCTTATCATTCCCACTGCTTTCCAATCTATATATAACCTGTTAAAAAGGGAGGAAGGGGTCGGTTAGCAAAACAACTCTGGAGACTAAAGAGGGTTTACGGGGATATGAATTTTCTACCTTTTATGTGATGGGCTAAAAAATTTAAAGAAAGTTCTAACAGGTGGAAATGCATTAAAAATAATTTTTTAAAAAAGCATTAAAATATCAGAGAGAATATTTTTTAAAGTTCTAGGTAGGAAAACAGTATATTATAACAAGCCAGGAATGAATTTAAAATACTAAAAAAAGAAAAAAGAAAAAAGAAAGAAAAGGAACTATGTAATGGAATGGATCTAAATGCAGAAGTTAAATCACAGCACATCTGAGAATGAGACAGAACTGAAGTTTAAAAAACGAGGCATGCATCAAACAGAATTTATAATGCAGAGGATATGCCAGGCAGTAGCTTTTAATCTTTCGCTGTCAACCTAACTGACTGAGATGATAGAGCAGAAAACCTTTACACTGCAGTTCTACAAACACAGCTGGTTAGTAAAAGACTTCTTTGGGAAATGCTCGTCAGCGGTAACTGGCAGAGTATTGACCCTACTCTGATCTGACTTCTTGTGTCACTCGTGAACAACTGGATGCCCTATAATTTTGCACAAATCTTAAATGAAAGAAAAGCATGTTTTCACACAGCAAAGCCAAATAAGGAGTAGCTCAGAGGAGAACTCCTTGGTCCTTTAACCTCAGAGGCCAGGAGGATGGCTGTGGGCTCAGGTTATCTTTCCCTCTTCCTCCTGCAAAGAGGAAGACCTTCTTGCAGGAGGTAGGATGTTCTTCCCACCTTCAGGTTGGGGCTGTGCAGTCAGTGCAACACATGCCTGCAATGAAGAAGAAGACCACCAGGGGGAGCAAGGATGTGAACAAGGCTAAGAGGCTACATCTGAAGAGAGAAAAATCAATCTCGTGGCTACAACTGGAAGGAGAGGAGAAAACGTCTTCATTTTTCAGGCCTTGTTGCTTCTTTCTTTTTCCCGCTTTTCTTTCCACTGAGTTTTCATTAGCAGACGCAGCTTTTGTCTATAGGACTCCAAGATAAGACCTCGTTTGCAGAACTGGGTGAACTTAGCCCTGTGGCCTGGAGACGGACTCAGCTAATCTTTTTGGTTCGCTTCCAAAGTCTGGCTGGAGCACCTCTGATGCCTGTGGACACATCCCGCCTACTCTAAAGTCAGGAAGTTCTGAGGGTCATTCTAAGGAGACTTTTCCAAAATGTCTCAAGCAAGGGTAAGGCTTCTGAGATGACACCCCTCAATAAGACTTCAGGGGAAATAAGATGTCTTCAGAGTTTTGAGGGATTCTCAGGTGAAAGAGGAATTTTTCTTGCTTAGTGGAGGATTCCCCTTAATAGAGAGAAAACTTTCTAATAATTAGAGGCTTTCATGCAATGATTCTTCACTAGAATTGTGCATCAGCATCTCTTGGGGAGTTTTTTCCCCCCGTGATCCAAATATGTGGGCTCCACCATTAAGAGTATATATAACTCAGTATTTTGTAGTAAGACCTAGAAATATGTGTTGTGAAACAGCTCCCAAGAAGACTCTGATGCCCATGATACTTAAGAACCAATTTTTTTATTAACCTCCCACTGCCCATGAATAATGTTCTATCTCCTTAGCCTAACACTCAAGGTTCTCCACGATTTACCCCAGTTCACTTTCAATTCTTATTCTCCCACATTCTTCTTGAGCACTTACTTTTTCCGATAAAAGAGGGTGATAATACTTTCCTAATAGTGTTGCTTAAAGGATTAAAGTAAGATGCACAAACATCTAGTGTGCTGTCTGGTGCTCAGTATACACCAATAACAGTAGGTCCCCAATGAATATACATCACAATGGATAAAGAAGCAATGGCGAGACCTGCCTCAAAAACAAATGAGTGAACCTTTGCCTTTAAACGGAGGCCGTTGACCCTGCTTTAGGGAAGCCTAGGAGGAATCCCCGTGGCCCCAAGACCGTTTCCAAACCTAACACGGTTTCTTTAGGTGCACTTTCTCTTCTCAAGTGGCAATGCTTTGTAGTCACAGTCAGACTTAGACTTTGCAGGGGGTGAGAGCAGTGGGGAAGGGAAGTTAAAACACTATAAAGAAATTCTGTTTCCGACCAAGAGGCTAAAGCAATCTAGGGCACACAGATGTAGGGGCTCTGTCTCTACCCTTTGAATACTTTTCAAGATTTTAGTCATTTGAATGGCTGTTGAACAGAGTCAGAGCAGATGTGGAGTTTATAGTGAAAGAGTAGCCTTTACGGATATGGCTGCTGGAACCATGTAGGCTGGTCCACCAGCTCCAAACGGTGAGAGTCCTGTGGGATGCAACTGAGAGCCACAAACACTCCTAAAGGGTCCCCTGGCCAGCTAAGACTGGGAAACTCTAGGTGAAAGCTGGTTAAACAGATTTTTCATTTTGTTTTTAATTGAAAGCATTCTCAGAGTCTTTAAAATGTGAATAATTGTCATGACTTTCCTAGAGGGGGACAAGGGGACAACATTTCCCAAATTTATTGAATCATGGTATTTTCTTTTTTTTCAGTGTCTTCGGGGACTAGGATACTCAGTAACACACTTACGGAAATGCTGATATGATGGTTTTGACAGGGATCCTTACCTCTGTAACTCCCGTGGCACTTGATCAAAAAAAAAAAAAAAAAAAAAGTTTCCTGGACTCTACCCTAGAATCTCCAGGAGAAGGGCCATTGCAACTATATGTTTCAAAAGGCTCTGCTGGGTATTCTGCTGTGCAGCCAGAGCAGATAGCCACTGCATTAGGAGAATGGCTCCTGGATTCGGGAGGGCTTAAGTTCAAGTCCGGGTACCATGGATAATCATTTTACTATATTTGGAAAGTGACTTCATCTGGTTGTCTTAGTTTTCTCATCCATAAAATAGGAAATCATACTCACTCACTGGTACAGTTTTAGGCCCAAAAGAGTTAAATGAAATAATGAAGTAAAACAATTAGCACAGAGTAGGTGCTGTTTGCAATTTGGAATCCTCAGTAGCTTCAGTATAAATAAAAATAGAAAAAGTATTTGCTTTCTCCATCTTTTAGGCTCATATGCCAACAATTTTTGCCTTTCTCCAACAGGAATGAAGTAATTTTGAACTCTTATGTCTGTGATATGCCTGTGACACTTTGACTTTTGTTATCCTTAGAGCAATGTTCTGAAAGATAGGGTCAGACCGTTAACAAAGATGGTTATGAGTCTTTTGGAAATCACGCCCCATGTCTTCTGGAAAATAGTTCTTTATCTTTTAGATTGTACATAATCTCCATTTTCCAAGAAATTATCTAAACTAGCCCAAGAAATTGAAATCCGGTTTTAGAGCATAAATGAAATGATGTCATCCTAGGTTTGCATTATATGCCCTGCAAAGGTCCAACATTTGGCCAGCACCAGCTGTCCATGTTCTTCTGTTGAGGCAGAATTTTCTAAAATATTAACTTCAAAGGCATTTCTATTTCTATAAGGGCAGATGTAGTGGGATTTTTATAGACATTCTAACATTTGCTGTCTTTCATGTTCTCTTTCCTTTTAAATAATCCCTCAGTGTTTTATCCCATTAAATAGATTTTTAAAATCTAGTACTGAATGGGGATGTATGCGTGTGTGTGTGTGTGTGTGTGTGTGTGTGTGTGTGTGTGATGACAGCTACCCTCCAGGGAGAAATGTATGTGTGAATTTGACTCTGGCCCAGAGAGGTGCCACTGTGTATGAATGCAATGGTACAGATGATTCCAGCCTTATATGTGGATACTTTTCTGAAGTTCATTTGTAAGTCAGTAGTTTGGAACCTGGAACACATTTTCTCTTAAAAGAAATGTTCTACATGGTGGAGAGAGTCCCGGGCCAGCCCACAAGAGCCTGTTTAACTCGTACTGCACCTGAAGCAGAATTGTTAGTAACTCCAGAGAACAGCATTTCCATGGAAACACATTTTCAGAGTTCTACTCTTTAATGTTGAGAAACACTGACTATAAAATTTTAACTTGTCTCCTAAATCACTTACCCCCTTTTCCTTTAATAAATTATCAAGAAGAGGAGCTAGTCACACCACAAATTATTTCTTGAATATGTTAGGTTAAAAGAGTATTTTTTTCTTTGCTTGTTTCATGTACTTTGAAACTTTAGAAGAAGGATGCACGTAACAAAGAAAAAGAGTTTCTTTAAACATTCTCGAGCTACTTCAAACTTGTTTTTTTTTTGTCCTGGCATTTCCTGGCTCTCCCTGTATGTCACAGCCTGCTCGGCTAGCTGCAGAGAGGCAACTGTCACTATCCTTATGTTTGTTTTTAAATACATCAAAATTGTTTATTCGTTTTTTTCTACCATATCTTTACCTTTCCCTTAAGTTTTTAAAACTTGCCTTATAATTTAATAGGAATCTGGAATAACTAAGTAATGAAATATATTCCAGGTCACACTGACCACAGGAATCAGAAATGTTTCAACTAATTATACACAGATTACGGTAGAAGTTGTATAAATATATCACAGAATCACAGGGCTGGAAAGAACCTTAAAAGATTGTCTAGTCTATTCCCTGGCTTCTAGACAAGCCAGTCATTCCAAACAGATGAGAGCTAACCTCTATTTTAGAGAAGAAGGATGACTTTGGCTTTAACCCTTGCTCAAAGATTTAACAGTTCATGCACCATTAGTAAATTATTCTTCGTTTTTAATCTGAATTCTTCCCTTGACAGTTCCTCATAGGAAACAAAGTAGGTTGATTTGTGTAAGATCCCACAGTATATTTAAATTTCATATTTTGTTCTTGCTCTTCTAGGGCCTTCCTGAACATCTCAGGGTCTAATACTTCTGTTACTTTGCTCCCTCTGGGTTGTTACACCTTTCAGCACTGGGAACTAAAATCCAGCTACTGTGTTTTGTTAGGCTTCAAGAACTGAGCATAGTTTCCACACACAGGAACATTTAAGTCTAACCTGATAAGCAGACCCGAAGACTCAAAAGAAAACCAAATTTTATATTTATAATAAAATTGCAAGAGCATAGGCTATTTATTATGGTCACTCTCTTTCAGGTAGTGAAAATAGCATAGGCTATTTATTATAGTCACTCTCTTTCAGCCCTAATCTTATTCGTTCTTCAGTAAGGTAAGGAAATCAAAGAGAACCTACCCCAATGAAAATTATTGATAAACTGTGATATCCTTAAATGTCACCAAATATCATTTTTCTATTGAGCACCTACTACAGAACCTGCAAGGAGTAATCTCAAAATATTGTTTGCTCATTGATAATGACTATTTAGACTTGTTACTCGGAGACTCTTTAATGGAAGTTTCCAAAGGAATGGGCATGTTAATCTCTATACTGTGGACAACACTAAACATACAGGCTTTATAGCAAGTACTGCTGGCTGTGTTATGCACTTAAAACAGTCCTACCATCCCCCGTGATAAGAGAGACAGGAAGGCTTATTGCATATTCCCTCTGTGTGTGAGATTTTGAATGCCTCAAAGGTGGAGATTATGTCAGAAAGAAGCAGACATGGGTGGAAATTTCCATACTTATGGTCTCAACCTGACAGTCAACCATATACCTTGTTTATTCCCCAAACTTACCTTGTCACTGAGTGGTGTGATGGTTAATTTTATGTGTCAGTTTGACTGGCCAAGGGATGCCCAGATTAAACAATATTTCTGGGTGTATCTGTGAGGGTGTTTCTGGATGAGATGAGCATTTGAATCAGTGGACTCAGTAAAGTAGATTTCCCTCCCCAGTATGGGTGGGCCTTAACCAATCCCTCGAAGGCCTGAATAGAACAAAATGTGGAAGAAGGAGGAAGTCGATTTTTTTTTCCTGCCTCGCTGATTAAGCTGGGACATCTCATCTTACATTCCCCTGCCCTTGGACTGGGATTTACATCATTGGCTCCCTTGGTTTGCAGGCCTTCACACTCAAGCTCAGACTCAATTACACCAATGGCTTTCCTGGGCCTTCAACTTGCAGATGGCAGATGGTGGGACTTCTCAGCCTCCACTGTTGCATGAGCCAATTCCTCATAGTACATCTCCTTTTCTTTATTCCTATCTATCTATCGATTGATATATCTCCATCCTACTAGTTCTATTCTCTGGAGAACCCTGACTTACAGTGGTGGCTACTCATCCATGCTAAATACCTAAGGGGACCGAAGCAACTTTCTGAGAGCAGGCTAACAAACTTGACCCTGTAAAATGGTTGTGGGAGCACTAGGCCTAACTTTTCTGCATTAGCAAAGTATTTCAATGGAGATGGTTAAGCCTACTTCGTGTACGCTTACAAAGTAGAATCTGTCTGTAGAGCTTCCTGGCAGAACCTAGCACCCCTACACTACCACCAGCATGACCCTTGTATGGTTCAGCTGTATTAAGGCAGATTTATTCCTGGGAAACGGGGTAATTCTTTTGTTACCAGTGAATATGCCAAAAGCTGTTTTGGAGACTCAAGATCCCCTGAACTTACCATAATAGGAAGCTCATGTCCCCATCAACCAACAAAATTCCTGGACCAAAGAGGGTTTTCTCTTTATGATAACCATAAAGACTTAGGACACTTGTGAGAAAACACAGAGGAAGAAATATTAAAATAAAGTTTTCTTACTTTTGCTCCCCAAATGTCAGCATTATTTATAGCTCAGTGGTGTAACTCTCTGATATTTAAGCACTGCTAACGTTAGCTAAATATACAATGACCAGGGTACCCTAGCCTTCACTGGTCTTAATGAAAGTATCCCTTCAGGGAAACTTCCTGGTTTGAAGACCTCTGTCCAAACCGTTAACTTAAATTTCCTTCCGCACTCTGGCAAAAACACAGTATGACGTTATACCTCTGGTATTCATCTGTTAGGGACTCAAAGGGTCTTCCAGAAGGCACCCACTAATCACACAAATGAATTGCAGCGCAGTACAACTTAACCATGGGCAGAGACAACTTACTTGTTCATTTTTGGTAAGTCTGGTTTTGTTGTGAATGTCTGACGTAACCAAATTGAATCCGTGCTTCTCTGACAGGATTCTCAGAAGCAAGACCACGGTCCGGCTGCCACACTTGCCAACTCTGTTGTACACCACCTGGCTCGGGAAAGGTAGCGCCTGGGCAGAACAAGAGAGCAAATGAGAGGGTGTGGGTTAAAATACGTCCCTCAATTTCAGAACAGTAAATGTCTCATCCATCTAAATGAGAAGTGTCCATACGAAACTGACAAGAGAATGGAAGCGATGAACTCGTATTTACCTTCACAGTATAACTTGAGAGAAACGCTGGACTCCTTATCCATCTGCCCTGAAACTTAAAACTGGTAAAATTGGGCTTCCCTGGTGGCTCAGTGGTTGAGAATCTGCCTGCTAATGCAGGGGACATGGGTTTGAGCCCTGGTCTGGGAGGATCCCACATGCCGTGGAGCAATTAGGCCCGTGAGCCACAACTACTGAGCCTGTGCGTCTGGAGCCTGTGCTCCGCAACAAGAGAGGCCGCGATAGTGAGGCCCGCGCACCGCGATGAAGAGTGGCCCCCACTTGCCACAACTAGAGAAAGCCCTTGCACAGAAACGAAGACGCAACACAGCAAAAATAAATTAATTAAGAGTTAGGACTTCAATATATTCATTAAAAAAAAAAACTGGTAAAATTTTATGCCATCTATAATACTGATTGTGAAACTACTTTTGTTTTTTTCTTAGGAACAAAATACGTAAATATGTGCTTTAATGATCGTGTTCTTTTGCAAGTTATATTATGCTGTATCAGAACTTAATCTGTAGACTGCTCAAGAGAAATATAGTAATTTAAAAAATTGAGACATAGTTTCCATACAATAAAATGCACCCTTTTAAAGTATACATTCAGTGAGTTTCAGTATACTCACAAAATTGTGAACCATCACCACTACCTAATTCCAGAGCATTTGAAAAGAAACTCCATACCCATAGCAGTCACTTCCATTTACCTCATTACCTTGATCCATTGAAACCATTTATCTACTTTCTGGCTCTATGGCTTTGCCTATAGCATTCTGAACATCTCATATAAAAGGAATCATAGGATATGTGGCCTTTTGTGTTGGGCTTCTTTCACTGAGCAATAATGTTTTTAAGGTTTATCAGTGTTGTAGTGTGAAGTACGTACTTCATCTCTTTATATGGCTGAATAATATTACATTGTATGGATATACTGTATGTTTATACACTCATCAGTTGATGGACATTTGGATTGTTTCCACCTTTTGCCTACTATGAATAATGCTGCTATGAACGTTTGTCTATAAGTCTTTGTGGAGACATGTTTTTGATTCACCTTGAGTAAATCCTAGGAGTGGAAATGCTGGATCATATGGTAACTCTACGTTTAATCTTTTGAAGAACTGCCAAACTATTTTTAATACAGCTGCACCGTTTTATATTCCCACCAGCAATGTATGAGAGTTTCAGTTTCTCCACATCCTTGCCCACACTTGTTATTGCCTGTTTTTTTTATTATTATTATAGCCTTCCTAATGGGTGTGAAGCGGTATCTCATTGTTGTTTTGATTTGCATTTCCCTGATGACTAATGATGTTGAGCCTATTTCATGTATTTATTGGCCATTTGTACAATTTCTTTGGAGAAATGTCTATTCAAATCCTTTGCCCATTTTAAAATTGGGTTGTTTTTTTATTGTTGAGTTTTTTTTTTTTTTGCGGTACACGGGCCTCTCACTGTTGTGGCCTCTCCCGTTGCACAGCACAGGCTCCGGACGCGCAGGCTCAGTGGCCATGGCTCACGGGCCCAGCCACTCCGCGGCATGTGGGATCTTCCCGGACCGGGGCACGAACCCGTGTCCCCTGCATCGGCAGGCGGACTCTCAACCACTGCGCCACCAGGGAAGCCCCTATTGTTGAGTTTTAAGTTTTATATTTTTTCTGGATTTGCAAATATATGATCTGCAAATATATTCTCCCATTCTATGGATTGCCTTTTCACTTTCTTGATAGTGTCAAAACACAAGCTTGTAATCTTAATGGAGTCCAATTTATCTGATTTTTCTTTGGTTGCCCATGCTTTCGGTATCATATCTAAGGAACCACTGCCTAATCCAAAGTCACAAAGTATACACTTGTGTTTTCTCCTAAAAGTTTTATAGTCTTAGTGCTAACATGTAGGTCTTTGACTCATTTTGAGTTAATTTTGTGTATGGTGTGAGCTAGTGACCTAACTTCATTGTTTTGCATGTGAATATCCATTTGCCTCAGCAACATTTATTGAAAATACTGTTTTTTTTCCTCCATTTAACTGTTTGGTACCTCACTGAAAATCCACTAGGTATAAATTTATGGGTTTATTTCTGGACTCTCAATTCTATTCCATTGATCCATATATTTTTATCCTTATGCCAATACCACAGAATCTTTTTTTTTAACATCTTTATTGGAGTAATATTGCTTTACAACAGTGTGTTAGTTTCTGCTTTATAACAAAGTGAATCAGCTATACATATACACATATCCCCATATCTCTTCCCTCTTGGGTCTCCCTCCCTCCTTCCCCCATCCCACCCCTCTAGGTGGTCACAAAGCACCGAGCTGATCTCCCTGTGCTATGCAGCTGCTTCCCACTAGCTATCTATTTTACATTTGGTAGTGTATATATGTCCATGCCACTCTCTCACTTCGCCCCAGCTTACCCTTCCCCCTCCCTGTGTACTCAAGTCCATGCTCTATGTCTGCGTCTTTATTCCAGTCCTGCCCCTAGGTCCTTCATAACCTCTTTTTTTTTTTTAGACTCCATATATATGTGTTAGCATACGGTATTTGTTTTTCTCTTTCTGACTTACTTCAGTCTGTATGACAGATTCTAGGTCCATCTACCTCACTACAAATAACTCAGTTTGGTTTCTTTTTATGGCTAATATTCCATTGTATATATGTGCCACATCTTCTTTATCCATTCATCTGTCGATGGACACTTAGGTTGCTTCCATGTCCTGGCTATTGTAAATAGAGCTGCAATGAACATTGAGTACCACAGAATTTTGATTACTATTTCTTTGTTATAAGTTTTGAAATCGGGAAGGGTGAATCCCTGCAACTGTGTTCTTCTTCAAGATTGCTTTGGCTATTCTGGGTCCCTTGCATTTCGGTATGAATTTTAGGATCAGCTTATCAATTTCTGCAAAAAAGGCAGCTGAGATTTTGATAGGGATTGTGTTGAATCTGTAGATCAATATGGGGACTATTGCCATTTTAATAATATTAAGTCTTCCAATCCATGAATATGGATATCTTTCTACTTACTGGATTTTCCTTTAATTTGTTTCATTGATGTGTCGCAATTTTCAGTGTAGAAGCCTTACAATCCTTTTATTTATTTTTTGATGCTATTATAAATGGAATTGTTTTCTTAATTTAGTTTTTGGATTGACTGTTAGCTGATAGAAATACAATTGATTTTTGTATATTGATCTTGTATCCTCCAATCTTGCTGAACTCATTTGTTAGCTTTAATAGTTTTTTGGTGAGGATTCTTTAGGATTTTCAATATACGTGATCATGTCATCTGCAAACAGAGATAATTTTAATTCTTCCTTTCCAATATAGACGCATTTTATTTATTTTTCTCTTTTAATTGCCCAGTTATGACGATTTTGATAGACTAAGAAGTAATTATAACAAGTATATGATTAAAAATTTATATCCCCAATAAAGATATTATTTCCATTTTGAATGCTCAGCATTGAGCAATAATTAACGAATGATAATCAAAAGATTCCTTCATTCAGCACATATCCATAACAGAAGGCCATAAAGAGGCCCAAAGCTAAAGAATATAGTACATATAAACATAAACATACCCCAAACTTGCCTATGGTATGCAACTTGAATTTTTGCCTTTGTAATTCTAGGTTTAATTTCCTAAAATGTTTTATATGCAGAGCAGCATTTCGTAAATTTGGAGTTTCAAGGCTAATTGTCATTGGAGTAAAATATAATAACTGTATCACTCACTTAGCAACCAGTCATGTACCATTTTGATATAATTCTTCATATATATATATTTTTAAATGAGCAGTACTTTGTTTCCTTAGGGCCAGTCAGTATGTTCTATTATGTGTCCTCACAGCACCTAGAAAATGCCTTGGATACACAGGGTCTCAACAGACATCGATTGGTTCTTGGCAGCTCTGATAGGTTTAATGTACTGTTTAACACTAACGCAGTGATTCCAGTAAACTGTGAGACCAGGAGAATCTTCCAATGCAGCTCTGATTTTTCTGACCAAATGCTAATACAAGCCATCAGGGTAAAAGACCATGATTATAATAGGTCATTTTACTTATGGTTCAGTCAGTGAGCACCCCAAAAGTCTGTTCTCTGGCAATGACTGCAGAAGTTCAGATATTCAGATAAATTATTTAGTTCTGACTTTATGAGGTTATGACCCAACGAGGTTGAACTGGGCTTCATGTTTAACAGAATGATATTAATAGTGTTTGTAAGTTGGATTTTCCGTAATAACCGGGCTGGGGGATAGACTATGGTTGTGACAAAGCTGCCAAAATAAACACAGATTTTAATTTCTTTCAGGAATTAAACTGTTCAAGAATTGGGTGAGTGCATTTTTCCCTGTCTTCTAGCCCAGCATAGAACAGCAAGGGAGAATTTGTTATGACTAAATTGATGACCTAGAAGATGTGAGTTACCACATATTAAGCACTTTATTTTAAGAGTGCAGAGTATATCTTAGAAGATTTAGATGAAGAACAGAGGCACTTAGAAACCTTAGATGGAAACAATTTCTCCTGAATTTCTTGGGTAATCAACACAGTAGCAGGCTTAATATCTACCTACTCTCTTTTGCTAATAGCTAAGGATGTTATTTACCTTTGGGTTATTGGTTAGTTAGTTTTTAAAAATACGTTCACTCCAATTCTTTCATTAGTTTTGTGGGAAGCTCCCAAATAATGATTATAAATATCTGATATTTAAAAAGAACACATATAAAAACAAAAATCCCTGCATCATTCCTGCTGCTATAATACAATGATATTTGAAAAAATAGCTATATCTACAAAAACGTTTGAAAAATCCCCAACGTGACTCCAATTTTACCATTTATTTAAATGCCAATGTACAGCTACAGAGTATAAAGATAGAACTAGGAACTGTGTTTTCAGATAAAGCTTCTGGAAGCAGTCTTGTGACCTTTAAAGACACAGCATACAACATCACAAACATAAACCTCTCTCAAATTTAGGGTGGGGCTCTTAGGTCCTTTTCTAAAAACCTATAGAATCCACTGAAAATTGGCAAATTTAGTCAGGCCAAATCAATGTGTTGATTTGGTGGTTTGGGATAAGGTGTTAAAATTAACAATGGCAACAAGTTGATTCATCCCTGCTTTTGGTAGAACTATAAATTTGCTCCTGAGGTCTGCTTTACCAATCACTGTCATCTTTTGTTGATGACAAAAGGCCCTGTCCCAGGCTCTGTGCCATGTAAATTCTTTCAATCCTTGTTAGAGATAGTGAATCAAATAGCATAATTGTCTTCACTCTATTGTGCCTTTCTCTAGGAGTTTAAATTATCAAATGATTTAAGCATCATTCATAGCACCTAAGTGACTCTCCTGTGTGCCCTCCCCTGTCCCAAAGATCATAAATTCACAGAATGACAGGGTTTGAGGTCTAGAGGCAATGTGGACTAATCCATCCATTCCAACTCCCTCCCCGCCCTGCACGCCCACCCCTATCACCCCCATCCCCAGCCCAATCTGCGTTTGACTTGGCTGGAGCTTTACCCTGTCTTTACCTTGACCTTGTCTTTTCACCCTCTCGAGTACTCTGTGAGGTAGATAGTAGCACTATATTTAGGTGAGTAAAACGAGGCCAGAGAGATCATTTGGCATGTTCAAGGAGACAAAGCCAAAAAGTGGCACGTAACAACTAAAGCCCAGCTTGCAGCTCTCCTGACCCCAAAACGACACTCTATTTAATAGACTACCACATCAAAGGGTGAAAATGACCTCTAGTTTGGCTTCTGCAACAGAGATGCTCTTTCTTTTTGTCATGTCTTGAATGTGTCCAACCTCATTAAATGCTACTGTTCAACAGTCAACTATCACAACGTGTATCATCGGGCATTACTCATCCATTACTTATATCCCCAGATCCTCAGCTGGAACTGACAGGAGTCGACTAGCCTCTCTTTCTCCTTCCTCTGGACAGATTTTATAAGCTAATGTAAGCCCAGAGTGTCAGAGCAGCTAATGGGAGAAGAGTATGATATAGTTTTCCCTTTATTCCTTCCCCTAATCTATCATAGGCAGTCACAGCTGCCTTAGATATTGTGACCCACTTCACCAGGAAAGGAAAAAACAGGAAGCAATAAGTCATAGTAAAATATATATAAAATCCTAAATGCACTTGAAATGTCTATCAAGACAAGCAAATGGTAAACTTAACAACTGTGAAAAGACGCCTAAAGACCTCTTAAGATCAACCTCAAATCCCTGTTTTCGTCAACAGATATTTGCCAATTGTCAGGCATCTCAACTTTAATGTTCCTGTTATCATTTGCACACAAATTTTGAATACTTACTCTTTCTTTGAGTGTCCTACAAAGAAGTACACAACAAAACCCCTCACCCCCCCCACCCCAAATGATTCTTCATTCTTGGCAACTATGGTTATACGAATGTTATGTCTGTGGTTTCTATTTTATGGCCAATTTGTAAAAGCAAAGGGAGCTCCAAAATATTTCACTCTATGAATTATATATTTTTATGTTGCCTGCCTTGTAAGTTCTGCAAATGCCACAAATCCCCAGGGCCTGACAGGCTTGTGTGGAACATGCCCAATAAACAGAAGTCTGTCCAAAATCCTAAGCACAACAGTAAATACCACCAGATGACGTCCACAATTCAACAGCTTCTCCCAGGTTTGAAATGGGGCGGGAAAAGAAGACTTTTTAGGTAAAAAGCAAACTTGGTCTGCACCTAGACTTTCATAGTCCATGATTATAGTCTCCCTGCGGACTGGTCTTGTTGGAAGAATGAACATCAGTCCTGCTTTTAAGTCTTTGCAAAATGATATTTAATATAGTATGTGACAAGCTGTGGTTCCCAAATGGCTATATATTTGAATTACCTATGGAACTTTTAAAACTCCAGATTTCTGGGCTCCACTCTTAGACTAACTGAAACAGAAAGTCTAGGATGATGAGGGTCAGGAGTCTGGCTTTAAGAGCTCCCCTGAGGCCCTGCTACTTCCAGGTCCGTTCCAAGAACTACTCTTTTAGAGGACTCCTAGCCTTCCATGTTAAGCTGCTGGGTGGTTCCATGCAGCCTAACAAGGGATTAAGGTGGGGACAGGGTTGCCTGCATGATACTGGAGAAGACTCTGGGTGAAAGGCACTCTCATGTCCTCCTTGGGTCCCCCTGGAGTGCCACTGGCCTCCCACCCATAGTTCAAAGTCATGATCAACCTGACAAATATGCTTACACTATGGTAAGTGCCTACTCGCCTAGAATGATTAGAGAACAGGCGTGCTGGGTACCTGAATGTGTAGGCTGTCTGAAGTTTATACTAAACGCTGTCAGAACGTTAGACCCTTAGTACCAATATTATGCTAAAGATGAATGATTTTCTTTGAGGCATAAGATTCACTTTGTGATCTCACAGCATCTCCACTCCACGGTTCCTCCCACCAATGCAGGGAAGAGTCACAGCCAGGGCTTTGTGAGGCTTGAACTCAGGGACAGTTCTGGTATTCACGGTCCATAGGACTTGGAGCAGTTCAAATCCATTCAGCGAATCGCTACTTTAAAGTTTCCTAGGACACTGCAGTGTCAGGGGCTAGTCGCATCACACCTCGGAACCTCAGCATCCTCTTCGGTAAGAGGGGAGGGCTGGGTTAAAACCCGGTAAATGATGCTCTCTTCTGAGGCTATGAAATGATTCATTTCAATCTATATTATCAAGATATCACCTGGAAATGCCTTAAAAATTGACACAAGATTTTTACATTTCTCCTTGTCCAATATATTCATATAAGAAACAGAAAAAACAGTTCCAGTAATTTGTGCTGCAGAC
The DNA here is from genome assembly GCF_964165515.1 of Mesoplodon bidens. Taxonomy (NCBI): domain Eukaryota; kingdom Metazoa; phylum Chordata; class Mammalia; order Artiodactyla; family Ziphiidae; genus Mesoplodon; species Mesoplodon bidens. The sequence goes on along the minus strand of NC_138168.1, from coordinate 77,522,757 downwards.
GTGGATTCCAGCTCCATGGGCAGTCACGGCTCTCTTTGGAACCTCTGGCATTTCCGTCCATGTCCCACTCTTGTTTGGGCTTGTCGTGTAATAAATCCTCCTTTGTGCTCCTCTTATGCTTCCTCCTCCCTTCTACAGCTTTAGTCACTTGGAGTTCTCTGTTTTTTTAAGACCATCACCAAACACCAAAGTCTGTACAGGGCCCAGCCTTCCAGCAGTGCTGTCCAGAACTCAGCAGTGATTCTCACTGCCTTTTGACCATCAAGGCATTCTAGGTCTTCTAACAGATGCATCTCTGTTTTCTAATCACCATCGACTCTCCAGACCCCTAGGCTCATTTCCTCCATTCTAGAGGAGGAAACATATAGGACCCGTTAAAGAACTCTCTTTTCCCTCATTGCCACCTCCTGAATGGAAAGCTCTTCCTACCTGCAACTCTCGAATGACATCCTTGTATCTTCTAATTATTCATAACCCATCTTCTTCCAGAAGCCTCGATAAATCTGATCCTTATGCTTTCTCCTTTCCCCCTGCTCCTACTTGAAATAGTTCCATGTCTAATGTTATCTACAGAAAGACAAATATAGCTATAAGTTCTTTACAAATCCATCTGTTTTATTCCTCTAATAGACTGGGTCTACCTGGTATGTGCATAGTAGATAATAAATAAGTATCTGTCTATTAAATAGACAAACGGTTGGGATGAAAATACTATTAAATGTTGTTTTAGAACCAATGCTGTCATATTTATTTTTTAGAAGATGCTGTTTTGGTTGTTCCCTAAGACTATAAGGGAAGTTCATCAATTTTTTTCTTCACACTCATATTCTGCAACTTTCTTTTTTTTTGGCCGTGCTGTGCGGCTTGCGGGATCTTAGTTCCCCCACCAGAGATCAAACCCGGGCCCCAGCACTGGAAGCATGGAGTCCTAACCACTGGACCGCCAGGGAATTCCCTGAAACACTCTTATTTGCTATATTACATAAGAAAAAGTATGGTGAAGTGAAGAAAGTCCCCTGGCCTGAAAGTCAGGAAAGTCTGGTTTTCCCCTTGGCCAAACTATTGACCTTGAACAAGTGACCCTGAATAGCATCTCTGGGCCAAATTTTCCTCAAGGATAAATTGGAGGTACTGAACGCAATGATTTCAAGGTTCCTTCCCGTTCACATCCCACGATGTTAAGGCAGGGATACACAATACTTACAGATGCTCAGAGGGTTATCTAAATGGCATCCTGTGCTCTAAATATTCCATTCTGGTCTATCTAATGTCCTTATCTCCATCATGTACAACATCATTACACTATTCCCAGGAATGTAATACCCTGCACACCATAACAAAATCCTCATTCAAAGAAGTAATTGTTGGGCTTCCCTGGTGGCGCAGTGGTTGAGAGTCCGCCTGCCGATGCAGGGGACATGGGTTCGTGCCCAGGTCCGGGAAGATCCCACATGCCGCAGAGCGGCTGGGCCCGTGAGCCATGGCCGCTGAGCCTGCGCGTCCGGAGCCTGTGCTCCGCAACGGGAGAGGCCACAACAGTGAGAGGCCCGCGTACCTCAAGAAAAAAAAAAAGCAATTGTCACAAGGAGCCAAAAGTAATTTTGGGGAGTGATGATTATTAAACTATCAGAGTTGAACTGTGATGTATGCTTCAGAAAAAAATGACTTCCAGTTTGATTAAAAACTCAAATTTCAGGTGACCTTGGATGAATGCTATTAGTGCCATGGACAGATGAACATTTTCAAATTTCAAATTGACAGATGCCAATAAAATATACATATTAAGAAAGGGCAGTTTTACTTCTAATTCTGCAACATTCTTTATGCTTCTTTCTCTGATCAGTATGCAAATCATAGAAAAGAAGTCCATGATCTGGGTATCTCACTACTACAGTATGTTACAGATTCTAACATTCAAACCTCAGTTTAGCCCATGGAAAACTGAGTGCATGGAATACTCATATGTTTGACAGAAAAGAGAAATGAAGTCCTCATGCCATGGGGAGGATGCGCAAGTTTTAGAGGATAAAACATCCTGAAGGAATATTTCAAATTGTTTACACAGGACTCGATCGTGCTTCCAAATACATATGGTAGCCCTACTGCACTTGTGTTTGAAACTTCTGACCACTCTTCTAAGAGTCCCTTAAACCTTCTCTATGGTTTTTATAATCAAAACGAAATGGAGTAACCCAATATGGGTTTGGCAATCCTATTTAACCCTCATCTTCCTGTGTGTGTGTGTACATGCATGTGTATATGCCTTATATGTTTTGTTGTGCTCAAAGGCACTGTAAGTAATATTGTTGTTGTAGTAAATGTGGACCAATTCTAGCCAGTTCTGGCACTTTCTTCTGTGCTATGTATTCAGTGATCCAAAAGTCTTTATTAAACAAAACTCTGGGAATCAGACTTGCGAATTTCCCAGTAAGAACAGAGAAGAACTCAGGTCCTCAAATTAGTTTTAGATCTGGAGTTGTTCCATTACAATTATTAATCAATTCCAGTGACTTTATACATTAACTTTTGAACTAGAATATGTAGTTTTGTAGATGCCTTTGGGTTGATAATCTTTCTACCAGACCCACATACTTCATTTAACTTGGCATTCAGATCTGTAACACATTTTCTCTTAATCACACACTTCTTCAAATAAAACATGCATAGATACTTTATATAGACCTTTAAGATTTGAAAGTCTGCTTAAAGTTAAGCTTTATTTATTTATAACTGTCCTATTTTTATTTTTAGTTAAGAATTTATACTCTGAAACGAATCTAAAAATTCACTTGTTAGAATGCAATAGAGGAGAAGTGTTGGTTATTGATTGTACCTGTCATAATTTATAGCAGGTATTGCTGGTATGGGTCAACCAGTCAGTTTAGAATGGTTTCCTTTGGTTATTGGTGGGGAGAAGAGTCAAATACTCTCATGACAGACTTCACAAGGGAAGACTGCCCTCATTGTAAATGGTACAAATGCTGGGTGACCAGCCACGCTGGGTCACCAATACTCCTCTTTCTCAAGGCACCGTGTAAAATTCTTAAAATTCTTAAAACCAAAGCCTTAGATCCATTGTTCATTGTGAGCCATATCATTTTTTTCTGTTTAAAATGTCTGAATCAAATTTTAGTTTGAGTGTGAATTTGGAGCAAGAACCTTATTCTTGGATTCAGATGATCACCGTCTGAATTCCTTGGCTGAGTTTAAGCTTTTCAAAACATAAACCACACTTTAAAATAGTGCGGCAGATTGGGACAGTAACTGCCCCCAACCAAGTCCACCTGCCTATATCCACGAAGAGTATAACTTCCTCCCACATGGACCTTGGGCCTGGCCTTGCAACTTGCTTTGGCCAATGAGACATTAGTAAGCAAATGTAAGCAGAGGCTTGAAAAGAGCTTGTACACTGGGGCTGAATCTTGCTTGTCCCTGGGAGCCTTTCCCTCACAATATGAACTTAGGCTAGCCTCCGGGAGGATGAGAGACTCTATGGAATATTGAAAATTCTGTGACTGAATTCAACAGATAATTACTGAGTGCCATTCATTTGGTTAATGGCAAGAAATTAATTAGTTATTCTGATGAGCTGATTACCTGTCTTGGATTAGAGTCTAAATTCCATGACTATAGGGACATCTGCTTTTCCTTACTATTGTATCTTCAATACAGCTCAATGCCTGGCACATAGTAGATACAGAATAAATCATTGTTAAATGAGTGAATACGACAAAGGTTACAACTAGTTCCCTGCCCTGTGTGAACTCACAATCTAGCAAGTGAACCAACCACTGGCACCACTTGCTCTGATAACCTGTGTCAAGTGCCCTGCCAGGGATATGGTACAAGACCAGGGAGAAGGAGTGATGAACTTGGCCTTGGGGACTCAGGGGAGGTTTCACAGAGAGCATGGGCCTTGGTATCTCAGTCATTCAGGTAATTCAGTCATTCTTCCTTTGCCAAAATATACCTACCTAACTCTTGTTGGTATGAACCGATAAGGAACTTTCTTGCCCTCCAAGCTTGATTTGGCTACATAGAGTTGGCTTCTTGGCATTTTTCACATTCATGAGTGTGTGTGCATTGCATGTGTGATATGCAAGGAAAACACACCATGCAAAATTCATCAACTGCTAGTGTTGCCCCCTCATGCCCACTGGGCTTAGAAAGACAAGGCAGGAAAATTGAGGAGCTGCAGCCTCTAAGAACAACTGGGTTGAACATGGCTAAGGATTTCCATGATTGTGTTATGTCTTATCTCCATATATCAGTAAGGATATTTTTGATGGCAGGTAACAGAAAATCCAACCCAATTCAAACAATAAGAAAAATACATAGGCATACGTCGTTTTACTCTGATTTGCTTTATTATGCTTCACAGATATTGTGTTTTTGTTTTTTGTTGTTGTTGTTGTTGTTGTTGTTGTTGTTGTTTTACAAATTGAAGGTTTACGGCAACTGTGTATCCAGCAAGTCTATTGGTGCCATTTTTCCCACAGCATTTGCTCACTTTGTGTCTCTGTGTCACACTTTGGTAATTCTCGCAAAATTTCAAGCTTTTTCATTATTATTATATTTGTTAGGGTGCTCAGTGATCTTTGATGTGACTACTACAACTTGCTGAACACTCAGAAGATGGTTAGCATTTTTTAGCAATGAAGTATTTCTAATTAAGGTATGTAATTTGTTTTTTTAGACATAACGCTACTGTACACTTAATAGACTGCAGTATAGTAAACACAACTTTTATACTCACTGGGAAACCAAAAAAATGAATGTGACTCACTTTATTGCTAGACTCACTTTATTGCAGTGGTCGGGAACCAAACCCGACTATCTCTGTATTCTCTTAGAAATAAATAAACAAAACAAACATATATTCTCTTTCAAAACAGAAGTCCTTAGGTATGGAGATTTTAGGATTCATTCCATATTTTTGTTCCATTTTGCTCTGCTATCCTCGTATGTCAGTATTGTCCTCAGGCTAGCTTTCCTCAGGTTGCATCATGGCTGCTGCAATTCTAGCCATCACATGAAGAATGTCAAACTCCATAGGAAGAAGAGATTATCTTTCTTGAGCGCTTCCTTTAAGATCTGAAAATCTTACTTAGAAGGTCCTGAGAAAATTTCCCCTCATGTTTCCTTGGTCAGGTCTAAGCCACCAGTCCACATCTCAACTAACCGTTAGCAAACGAAATGAGACAACCACAATAGGCTTAAATTACTCATGATTCACCTTTGAGCTGGGGATGGGATTACCTTCCCCACAGAGTAAAATTTGAGCAAAATCAGATTTCTGCTAAAGAAGAGGAGACTGAGGAGAAATGAATGTGGCGTAGGGCCTGCTGTACCAAAGTACTCAAAGGCCCCATTGTTCTTGATTCTTCAAACACCCATTCATGAAACCCCATTCCTCAGCTGCAGAAAAGGGAGTAAGAGTGGCAGACATGGAGAACATTTCTAAACAACAACAAGGCTCTACTTGCTGGTTGTGGCCCACATACACCCCTGCAGCTTCCTCCCAGGCAGAGGTTTGCTGACAGCTGGAGAAGCGGACAGATGAAATACATTCCCCTTCTACATAAAATGACATCAACCCCCATGCACTGAAATGAGATGGAGAATTAGCAACAAGGTGAACTTGAGCTGGAAGATTAACTCCACATAAGAATCTAGAATTCATAAGGTATTTTTAGCTAGAGATGGTAATAGGATGTAAAAATTGCTCTCAGATGAAGAAATTTCATACTGCCTACATATTGGAGGCTTTTTACAACTACAACTTTTTCATAGAAGTTGTACTTTTTTTCATAATTTTATGAAAATGAATTTTCATAAAATTAATTTCATGAATTAATTTTGAACAAGTGTGGCATGCAATATCGACCCAATCCATCAGCATGGATCTGACCATGGAGAGTCTGTTTCCATAGTATCTGTAGGCTGGTTTTTATTTGTTTTCATTTGTTACTTGGTGCTGGGTAAACAGCTTTTTCAGAAATCCCCACCAAGATAGATGAAGCATCCCACTTCCTATAGGGAACTATTATTACATTCAGGCTATCAAACGCTGCTAAATGAAAGAAATCATTATCCTCCAAAATATTTTTTAATTGACACGAATGTTTGCCATCCCTCAAGACTCTACCATCTAATAGAAAGAGAAAAAAGGAAGACAATTTACAGAGCAACAACTGCCTTAACAGCTAGAAAGTCCCTGATTCAGATATAAAATTTCTGATTTTCCCTGTAATTGTCAAAGAGCTGACCGGAATAAGCAATAAGAAAACTGTTCTTAGGAGAGTTTATGTTAAGACAGATAAATGTGGTAAAATTAAGAAAACTGAAGAATGAATAGAGAGGAAGAGGCACAGGTTATAAGAGTCCATTGCTGATTCTCTGACTTGAATTTTCCTGGAGCAGTGGGGTAAAATTTAGTCCTTGCCCACAGGATGACCCTCGTCCTGGACCAGAGTCTTAGTAAGGCCTGATGTCCAACCTACATCACTGACTCACAGGGGCTTAACATCCACCAACACCTCCACTCCAGGCCCCCATCAGGGACTATATCTTTGAGTCGCTCTCTGTTTAACTCTATCAAAAGGCTCGCTGATGGACATGATACGTAAGGAAGATTGTTTGAAGAACAGACTCAATCATTTCTCTGTACCCTCCGGATTTTTTGTCTTGGACCAAGTTAGGCCATCACAAGGCTTTTTCCTGGAGCATAATTTCTGAGCTCCATTAAGAGGTTCTTTGACTGAGTGATATTTTGTCATCATGTCCCTGGTGGTCATCAAGGGACACTATAAGATACAGCATCACGCAATTCAGTTTTGTGTTTGTGATTGGGATGTAATTGACCACACTGTTTCCTAACTTTCTCATTTTTTTGTCATCTCAGGGCTCTTATTCGTTGGTACCTTATATGCAGTTGTCTTCAATTTGTGAAACAACCCAATACCATGAGCACAAGTACTCCCACATAAAAGATGAAAAAACTGAGAATTAGTGGGATTAAATTATTTGTCCAAGGTCAACTGCAAAGCTAGTATTCAACCCCAAACTCATTCTCTCTATCCCACTCACTATCTGAAAAATTAGTATATTTCTGCTTCATGGAAAATGAGAACTCTGCAACCACTTACAGCCTCGTTCTTCCTTTAGCTACTAGGAAATTCAGAGGAAAGGCTGTTCAACTACAGCAATTTTTTGGAATTTATGGTCCCTCTTAAATAGTTTCTATTTTAATTTATATTTTCCATGTCCCTGATATGTTTTCATTTATATTTTATCATATTTTGTGTTACATTTTCTATAAATAGCCTCAAATTATTTGAAGGTGAGCAAAATATTAAATAAATCCATCAACAAACAAATAAAATGCATTCCCATTACTCTCTTGACTGTTAAAGCATCAGCTCATGATTTATCTTTCTTTGCCTACAGTCATATCCACAACCTCATGGTAGACTACCTGCAAACCTGACTCAGTTCACAGTAGTTTATTAAAACTAACAATTGTAGTTGTTCTTCCTTCCTCTAGCAACAATACCTCCATTTTTTTCTGGAGCATCACTCCCTCCCCTGCTGTTCATGGGATTCTGGAGGCCTACCCTCAACTCTTGCTTCATGGGAAGGTGTTTTAATCAGGCATGGCCAACCAGCACATCCATCCACTGAATATAGTGACTGGTTAAGAAACAGGCACCTGGGCTTCCCTGGTGGCACAGTGGTTGAGAGTCCGCCTGCCGATGCAGGGGACACGGGTTCTTGCCCCGGTCCGGGAAGATCCCACATGCCACAGAGCAGCTGGGCCCGTGAGCCATGGCCTCTGAGCCTGCGCGTCCGGAGCTGGGAGAGGCCACAACAGTGAGAGGCCCGTGTACCCCAAAAAAAAAAGATAAAAATAAAGAAACAGGCACCTGACCCAAGGGTGTCCAGTGAGACTCCATCTCAGGATTTTGTAGGTCTATTGAAAGTCAAGATCTTTTTCCTACTATAGTTTCTAAGTTGGGTGCAGGCCTGGACCGGCAGGGATCCATCAAACTACCACAAGAGAGGATCTACCCAAGAGTTAGCCTGCCCAAGAACTGGGAGATTAAAAATAGACCATATAGCTTTTTCAAACCTAACTGCTATCAACCACATAAAATACTTTGAAATGACTGCCAGCCCTCCGGCAGATTCTGCTTGTTGCCTGCCTAATACCTATTCTTCCTCTCATCTGAATATAATCATGGTTTCATCATAGGTAACAATATAGCCAGGTAAAAATATTTACTTTCTTAGATTCATTTGAACCTGGAGGTTGACTGAGTGATTGAATTCTGGCCATTCATTCAACAAATGAATGGGATATAAATGTATGTCACTGACTTGGTCTTTTGAGAAATCTTTTAATAATGGACAGACTTATCTAGCATCCTTCCTCAATCCTTTGCCTTGATCTTCAATTCCTTCTTCCTTCCTGAAACACAGACACAAAGCCTAGAGGGGCAGCAGCCATCTTGTGACAATGAGGAAACAAGCATGAGGATAACCTGAAAGCTACGATCTACAAACTAATGAAAACAGTGAAAGAAGAAAAGAGGTAGGTCCCCAGTGACATCACCATGCTATTGTACCAGACCGGGACTGCTTACCACATAAGATAAACAAGCTTCTTTGCCTGTTCAGGCCATTGTAGTTAGGTTTTTGGCCAAATGCATTTCTAACTGAAACAGACTTTTCCCTTTTTAATATTTTGATGATTTTATTACTTTTTAAAAATGGCCCCAGGTATTATTGTCCTCTGAGAAAATCAAGAGCAATCCTGGTGCAAAGGTGAAAATCAGGTCTAACCATTGCTTTTGGGCCCACAGTACATTGGGACTGCAGTAGCAGAATGATCAGCTTAAAAATTCTACATCTATGATCAAAATATGTCCTCAAAAAGGTTCTCATAAAGTATGCCTGCTTTCTTTCTTCAAGTGCTTCAATTTTATAAGTGCTTCACATAACAGGGTGCTCTCTTTTCCAGGTAGTTTATAAAATATTTATAGTTGGAAGTCAAAAGTAGCTTGGATGAGGAGGCCTGTTTGTTACAAACATACATCTGCACCAGCAGCCTGTCAAATATAATATCACTGTAGTGTTTTTAATCTGCTCAGTTATGGTAAAGACTTCCTCCTGAAGATGTATAAGGTTTACTTACAACACACACACACACACACGCACACACACTAATTTGCTCAGAAACACAGCTAGAGTCCTTCAGCCCTCATGTCCCCTCCCGCCAACTTCAGTGTAAGTGCATTAAGTATATACTTTGCACCTGGAAACTTATGTGGTCAATAAACAACTTTTGACCTACTTCTGTGAGTTGTTCTCAAGGCCAAACTATGTTCTCGAGTCCGTCACAGGGAGTGATCTCATCCTGAGGATCACTTGCCTCCAAGGATAAAAATGCAATTTTATTTTTCAGGAATTTATAAGCATTTCCTTTGAAGTTTCAGAGGAGTAATACTGTACTTGATAAGCTTTGACATAAATTGTTTAGAATTTTGACTTGAAAATCTTTTACTACTCCTTCCACTGGTCAATTTGTTTGCAAACAACATGTATGTTGGAAACCTTAGGAGAAAAACTGCTATCAACTGTAATGATTTCTTTTCTTCTTTCTTTTCTTTTCTTTTTCTTTACTTTTCTTTCTAGGTAGAAAGTTAACAGATCATTATGAGTTGCAAATCCTTCATTTGGGCTTGGCACTTTCCTTTTCAAAAATTCTTCCTTGTCCGTTGAAAAATTCCATACTCATTTTTACCAAAAGTTATAAACTGCACTACTCAAATACCTGAAAGCACCTTGAACATCTTCTCCCTTGAACATGTGCTGTCTTGCTCGCATCTTACGTCTTTTCATCTCAGACCCTCTGGCCTTTCTTCAGGCGACAAGTGGTCAGGGCACAAATCAATCTTTCGCTATCTCTCTCTCTCTCTCTCTCCCTCTCTCTCTCTCTCTCTCTCTCTCTCATACACACAGAGCTCAGGTTCTTAGAAATAAATTTTAAAAATCATGTTTAGAATATAAGAAACCAAACAATGAAGGTATATCATGTCAACATAGTTTGCGCGGCTGATTCCATAAAACTGCAGTGAAAGCTCTAGGGTAAAAGCAAATCATCTGTTTCTGCACAAGGAATTCAACACAAGCATGAATATTAGAAAAATAAGTAGAGGCTTAAGAAATTCTTTTAAAATGCCCCTAAGTCATAGAGTCAAGCAGGCAGAGTCATGCCTGCTTCTCTCATTTAGACCCTCAAACACACTCACAACTTCTTTCAGTCCAGCCTTGTCCAAGAGGGTGCAAATCCTGAATTCACGCACCTAATTGAAAGAAAGCCACAGTCCCTTCTCTCTGGGAGTGGCCACAGGGCTATTGGACAGGGACCCATTCCCCACAGGCCAAGCTTCCTTTCCAGAGGGGAGCTGTGAATCACAGAGAAATGTGATCCTAGGAAGTCCACACCATGCACATTAGCCGAGGGGGAATTCAGAATGTCTTTCCAACTAAGCTACTGGATGGTGTCCCTCATACTGGGGGCCAAAGGTGCTGCTCAGCTAAAATGCAACGCATAGGAGGACAGCTAAACTAAAGGGCCAGTCTCCTCACGTCAGGACTTAGGCAAAATTGTGAAGTTGACAAATTGTTCTTCAGTGTCCCCCCTTCCCTCCTCTTTTGTTCCCTGAACTAATGTCTGTTAACTTCCTACTATGTGCCAAGAGATGCAGGGGTGAAGAAGGTGCTGGTGGTCTCGAGGGGGATTCTGTGTGAGAGGCTATGATGGAGTCAGGGCCAAGGTGACTGGGGCCATGAGTAGGAACATCTGGCCCTGGAGTAAGGGTGGGCAGCGTGAGGGGAGGGGGGCTGTCGGAAAAAGGTTCCAGAGCAGGGGCTGGAAACTTCTAGTGTAAGGGGCCAGATAGCAAATTATTGGGGGAAATATTTTAGGACACAGAGGACATATTTTCTTTGCTGCATATTCTTCTTTGTTTGTTCCACAGCCCCTTAAAAATGTAAAAACCATTCTTAGCCTGTGGGAGGTATGATAGAAGGCTGACCTGACCCTTGGGCTATGGTGTTTTCTAGTCTTCCAGAGGAAATAATACTGTGCTGAATCCCTCAGGACAAGATATAAAATTAACTACTGTTGAAAAAGCACTTTGATTTGTCAGGCTCTGGGAGAGTTGCTTTATAAAGTCCATTTCATTTAAACATCATGATACTGTAAGAGGGTTCTATTATTATCGTTATGATTCATTGATGAGGAAACAGGACCAGGGACATTAAATCACTTGCCCAAAGTCACAGCGCTACGGTTCGGCTGAGACTGGAGCCCAGGTCAATGTGGCTTCAAAGTAGCCAAGTGTAGGCTAAGTACACTTGTGTAGGCCATGCTCTGGATAAAGGCACCCACAGAAGAGGGGTGAAGGGCTGAAATCCAGCCCACACCCCACTGGCCAAGCCCTTGGTCTGGGTGAGGAGCTGTGTCCAGCACGAGGAAGGGGAAGATGACCTTTTCTTTATACAGAGATGTCACCTACTCATCAAGCCAGGCATTTGTAAGGCTGTGCTGGAGGGATTGGGGGGGTGCCTATTCCTAACTGGCTCAAAGACTATCATGTTTAGAACCGTAACAAGGAAAATTTAAGGAGGCAGACTAGGGCTTTGCCTAGATCTCTGCACTATAGGACATGCTACTACTTTAAATAATTATTTAAAACTACTGTGTAACCACACTGAGATACCACTTCGTACCCAACAGAATGGCTATAATTAATAAGATGGACAATCACAAATATTGGCAAGGATGTGAAGAAATTGGAACTCTCCTACCTTGGTGGTAGATTCTAAAATGGTACAGCCATTTTGGAAAACAGTTTGGCAGTTCCTCAAAAAGTTAAGCACAAAACAACCCAATTAAAAAATGGGCAGAAGACCTACATAGACATTTCTCCAAAGAGGACATGCAGATGGCCAAGAAGCACATGAAAGGATGCTCAACATCACTAATTATTAGAGAAATGCAAATCAAAACTACAATGAGGTACCAGCTCACACCAGTTAGAATGGGCATCATCAGAAAATCTACAAAACAACAAATGCTGGAGAGGGTGTGGAGAAAAGGGAACCCGAGAGGGTGTGGAGAAAAGGGAACCCTCTTGCACTGTTGGTGGGAATGTAAATTGATGCAGCCACTATGGAGAACAGTATGGAGGTTCCTTAAAAAACTAAAAATAGAACTACCATATAACCCAGCAATCCCACTACTGGGCATATACCCTGAGAAAACCATAATTCAAAAAGACACATGCACCCCAATGTTCACTGCAGCACTATTTACAATAGCCAGGTCATGGAAGCAACCTAAATGCCCATCGACAGATGAATGGATAAAGAAGATGTGGTACGTATATACAATGGAATATTACTCAGCCATAAAAAGGAATGAAATTGGGTCATTTGTAGAGATGTGGATGGACCTAGTAAAAGAAGCCAGATACAAGAGGCCACATGTTATATGATTCCACTTATATGAAATGTCCAAAATAGGCCAAGTCATTGAAACAGAACGTAGATTAGTGGCTGCCAGAGGCTGGGGGTAGGGGAGAAATGGTAAGAGACTGATGGTGGGTAAAGAGCTTCTTTTTGGGGTGATGGAAATTGGATAGTGGTGATGGTTGTATAACTTTGAGATTATACTAAAAACCACTGAAATGTACACTATAAAATGGAGAATTTTATGGTAAACAATCTCTCAATTTTTAAAACTACTATTTTCTCTCTCTTCCTCCACCACAAGGCCTTCCAGCCCACCCTCCGCCTCTCCGCTTCATGCCTTCACTAATCTGAGGTTGTTTGCTGTGTCAGGTATCCAAGTTACTGGTCCTGACTCTGATTATCCAGGCGCAGGAGGAGGGGGACAGCGCTGGGGCCATGCTCTAGGCAGCAGTGGGAGCAGCCCTAAGAAACACGATTAAACCCACATGGCTGGAGAGCAGGAAAGCGGGGCTTGGATGGGGATGGTGGGAATAGTAAGAGAGAGGGAGATGGGGCTGCGGAGGGAGGGGCTCCAGACCATGGGGGGTGGCACTCCATGACTGGCCTGGATGCTGCAGGTCCTCTCTCCCCTTTCAGGCTTCCATCATCCACAAGGCTGCTTCAGTCCCTCCTGCCCAGGAAGCTTCTGATCTAAGAGTCCACCCTGGAGTGCTGAAGGCTCAGCGGGATCCCTTCCCCCAGAGATATGTGCGTTCCAAAAGAGGACCTGAAAGAGAGCAGTGCTTAACTCTAACACAATACCTTGTTCATGGCCAAACACCAGGCGCCAAAGGCCCCTGGAGAAGAAGAAACTTCGCCGGTGGGGTCCTAGCCTAGACACACCATAGGGGGTGAATGCTTTTTCACAAGAGAGCCATGAAACACCGTCTGTACTATAAAATCACTAGGAAAAGCAACTTGTGATTTGTGCTGGCCCCAAACACTCACATCTTCTCCAGCTCTTGGTGATTTCTCCTGTTCACCCACTGTACTGAAAATCACAAGGACAGAGACAGGCACTAAGTTATTCTGTCCTGCATCTACACGTATTTAATCTTCCCCAGTAGGCTGCAGGCTCCCAGAGTCAGTAGCTCTGTCTTCATAGATCTTTTCTCCCGCTCGGGGAAGAGGGTGACGCTCACCCCGGGGCACCTCATTCTGCCTGATGCTTACCACCAGCAACGGGCCATTAACCAATGTTATTTAAACCTTCCTCGTTAGAAATAATTAATAGACTTGTGTACGATCAAGAAAATGCCTCTGAGATTTCTGCAAGGAACTGCGTCTAATTAACTCTCAAGCCATCTATTTTAGGTGCCAGCAGTGCCTAATGAGGAAAGCTTCCAAGCCGGTATGTTGCCCCCCACCTCCCTGGCGTGGGATCACGTGGCTGCTGTCTGTCTATTTGACACACCTGCTAGGAACACAGCCAAGGTACAAATGGAGATTTGATCAAAATAACCCAGACATGTCTCCAATCACCATCTCTTAAATATTCATAGTCTCACTTTTTAAAAAGAGCAGGCAGGAAATCACAGCACGCTGTTAAAAACAAAAGCAAACAGACAAAAACACCTGCCCAGGATAGAGAGAGGGGGAGGGGTTGGGGGAGGCCCAGGCCCTACATCCTCCGCAGTCTTCAGGCTTTGTCCAGGGGGCGTCAGAAGAGGCTGAAGGAGGGGTGCCCGAGCACACCTGGGCCCAGGAGAACCCCATTGCCGAGAATGTGGAGAACAGGCTGGAGGGGAGGAGATCTGTGAGATCCAAAAGCCTGTTTAAAATGTAACAGTAACTGGGAGCAAGGAACTCACAGTACTGACGTGTCCTCTGAAGATCAATGTAGACCATGAAACCTCTGAAAACGAAACAAAGTCTACTGACGTGTCCTCTAAAGATCAATGTAGACCATGAAACCCCTGAAAACGAAACGAAGTCTACTGACGTGTCCTCTAAAGATCAATGTAGACCATGAAACCCCTGAAAACAAAACGAAGTCTACTGACGTGTCCTCTAAAGATCAATGTAGACCATGAAACCCCTGAAAACAAAACAAAGTCTACCTATATTTAAGCACTTCTATTTAAGCACCTGACGTTGCTTTCTCTTCAATGTGTGAGATAAAGCTTCCTGAGGAGATTCCAAGACGATGTGCGAGGGAGGAGGTCAGGGGCTCTGCGGGGAAGCATCCATGGGGCTCTCAGGGTGGGCATGAGGCTCCGGTGGCTGTTCACTGGGCACGTGGCCGGACTGCTCTCTGTGCCCACGGGCCTGACCTCACTTACCCCTCGCACCAGACCTATGAGGTGGGGTTACTGTCACCCTCAACTTACGGGTGAGGAAACCCTGGAGAGGTCAGTAAGTCACCAGGTTCATACTGCTAGTAGATACACAGCTGGTCTGCAAACCTACGTCTGCCTGACTCTAGACCTCACACGCAATCTAAGCCATTTTCATGGACAACAGTGGTCAGAAATCACCTAGGGCCACTCTAGAAAGTCTAAAAGGCTTAACTGACACCAAAGCCGTAAAACATGAGATACATGTAAAAAAAATAATGGCCATTATGAAAATTACTTGCTTCCATCAATGATGATGAAATGTTTAGAAGAAAAACCCCAAGAAAAAATTGCTGCTGAGTAACTATCTTCAGAAGACAAACTATTCTGAAAACTTATGGGTCCTGTATTTTGCTATAACTGCCATGATACCTGTGGGATGATATTATTAGCCTGATTCTTTCATTATACAGAAAAACCTTATATAAATCTTCTTCCTTATTAGACTGTGAACTCACCATGGTAACAGAAGCAGGCATTCATTGTCACCTATCTGCGGCCCCTACCACCAGAAGTGTCCTTACACACACGCACACACACACACCACCCTTACACAGAGAACACCGTGGGGAGAGAGAGCGAGGCTCTCCCTGCTCCATGGTGAGCTAACATTTCCCTTTGCTGGGCTGGAGCAGATCTGGGGCAGCAAGAATTACTACCGTGATGAGCTGGCGTGATGACTGGCGGTGGCAGCCATGTTGGAAGACACCCGGCTGCTGTGAGGAGGTAGTGGGTCCCAGACAGCATCACTGGAGAGGAGATGGGGGTGCCCCCTGGTGGTAGGGGTGCTGGGAGAAGAAAGACACATCCTGCCTGGGTGGAAGGAGGCGTCGGTATGTAGGGGATACTTGTGATTTAGAGACTGGATAGTAAGGGGGCTCAAGTTAATTTTTCTGGGAGAGATTAGAGTGCTCTGGAGCGATGTCCATGCAAAAATAATGCTGTGGGGCTTCCCTGGTGGCGCAGTGGTTGAGAGTCCACCTGCCGATGCAGGGGACACGGGTTCGTGCCCCGGTCTGGGAAGATCCCTCATGCCGCGGAGCGGCTGGGCCCGTGAGCCATGGCCGCTGGGCCTGCGTGTCCAGAGCCTGTGCTCCACAGCGGGAGAGGCCACAACAGTGAGAGGCCCACGTACCACACACACACACACAAAAATAAATAAATAATAATAATAATAATAATGCTGTGAATCAAAATGAACCAACAGTCGGTTGAATAGAGATGAATATCTTAGTTTCCTCTATTCATGTGTATTAACGATATTTATTTACACATATTCTAGTTTATTTCAGAAAGGATACAAGATAGGTAGCTCATAAAGATTTCTTCCACATATCAAAGAAGCACAAATTAAAAACAGGACAAAATATTTTTAAATTAATAAGAAAAATAAATTAAAGAAAAAGGGTACAAGGCTTGGGATCTAACATGGTACGGGGAGTTAGAGCTAAAATGCACACCATAAAGAGGCTATTGATGGATTTCTGGTATTCTATTACATATGGCAGGAGCCATCTGTCAGAGTCTACTCATAAAATATATGGGGTTGGCCCAAAAGTTCGTTCGGGTTTTTGACGGGATGGTACAGAAACACCCAAACGAACATTTTGACCAACCCAATTGTTAGGAAATATGAACTCAATCACACATTTCCTGTGAAACTTTAATCATCATATGAAAGCAAGTAAGAATAATAAAAAAGGGAGTATTTTGTTTGACAAAGAAAAATCTGAAGAAGATGGCCCTATAACATTTATATCAAAAGCACCGTGTAGGCCAATTTTTAAAAAACACTCTGCAGACAAATTCAGGCACCAGCTGATAAAGAACCACTGAAGAACGGGGGCCTCATTAGATGCTATATTAAATCAAATGGCTACTCAATAGCTGGAAGTAGCAGAGGAAGATTGGAAAAAACCTGTTAGTTCAGATAACATGCGTAGTACAGGATAAAAATGTTTCTCCTCCAAGCCTACTCTTAAAAACACAAGTCTTTATATGCTTCTTACATGGAAATGGTACCTTAAAACTCACTTAAGGGCATTCAGTGAAGATTCTAAATGGAAAACCAAAGTTCCACTGAATTGGGACTAGTTCCAGGTTATTTTTCTATCATAGAGCAATGGGGTTTTTCCTCCTTACAGATTATTTTGAGCAAACCCTAAGCTCTTCTGGAATTTTAACCGCACGAGGACTCAGGTTCCATTCTTAAGGAAGTGGGGACTCAGTCGCAAAGGGTGTATGCACCAGCAGGCCACAGCTGTCAGAAAGATGGAGAAATGCTTCTTAGGTTGTATCTCAAGGTGAGTTCCATAGTCTACCTGCTTTAGAGTCACATGTTACAAATTCAGATCCCCAAGCTCCACTCTGCCTGCCCCTGCACCAGGCTCTCTCTCAGCTGGAGCCTGAGAACCTGTATTTTTTTTTTTTTACAAGCTCACAGGTAACGGTTACATCCACGAATGTCTGAGCATCACTGCTGTGGGGTATCCTGAGCAATGCTGGGGGTTTTATATTCAGTCAGTGTGTTTATATCCAGTCAGTATGTGACTTCAGCTTTACTGAGTTCAAGGGCTATGATCATAACTAATGCATTTTATTCATTAAATATTTATTGAGGGCCTGCTACGTGCAAGCCTCTGTGAACTAGCATGGGAGTAAATGCAGGTATTAAGGTGTGTAAGATGCTCCCAGCTCTCACAGGAGGGCACACATGTTGGCAGAGGGGAGAGATGCAGCTTTTCCAGAAAACTGAGCCAAGTCTTGGGCAGAAGAGCCAGTGAGGGCTGTTCCCCTCTAATCATAAGCAGTCCTTCCTCCCCAAGCCAGTGCTCCAATTTGGAGCCCACAGGGTGACAGAGGCCGCCTGGGGGCCCTGCCAGGACCCCTCTCCTCCCCCCTCCTTCCACTCCCCTCTACCCTTCACACGCTGCCCAGGAGCCTGGGCCGTGTTACCGGTTCAGATCAGAGGAGCACAGGCACGGGGACGTCGTGGGAGCTGGGAAGGGAGGCGGGGAGGGAGGGAGGGCTTGAGGGATTGGCCCTAACAGGACAACGTGATGGGCAAGGCAAGAAAACATTTCCTCTGCTCCAGTCTGTTTTTTCCGCCAAGGTTGTCTCCTGCTAAAGAGCTAAATTAGAATTATTGGTCAGTGAATTTCATGGCCAATTGTAGGCCAAATACAAATCATAACTTCGTACTCAAAATCTAAGGTCTGCAAAATCTAAGAAGTGCTGTGCTCCAATGCAAGGTGTTTGGGGTATGTATGCGGTCAGCCTCAGGGAAGGGCCACGGTGTCCCCTGTCAAGACCACCTGCAGAGGTGGAGGAAATGAAGAAGCAGTAGAAGGGAGGGAGGCGGGTTCAGAAGGATGACACAAGTTCTGGGGTCTAAGATCTCCTATTAACTTCCTGGGCTGAGAGCTGCCAGAGTGAGTGCCCTCCTCCCAGCATGGATGATGGGGCATCCAGGACGCAGAGCCATGTCTGTACTCAACTGTGAAACCCAGATGATCTCTTGTCCGTGTCACTACTTATGATGAAACAAAATCAGTGCCAACACCCCATCTCCCTCCTCGTGCTTCCTCTAGCAATTCACAAAAAATACTTAAGGCGAATACGTATTACAACTGATCTATTACAATATAGCATGGTGCCAGGGTTCAAATTCCAGCCTACCTCTTACCAGCACTGTGACTCACTTTGTGCCTCTTTGTGCCTCACTTATTCCATCTGTAAAATGGGCTTATAGTAGAACCAATTTCATGGGCTGTGAGGTTTAGACGTAAACTACCCAAAACAGTGAGTACACAGTAAGCACCCAATACACCTTACCTATTATTCTTTCCCCTTCCAAAGTTCCTAACAAAACAAAACAGCTGAATAGACCACTTGCTTTGGAAACATAAGTGCATGAACGTTCCAGTTTCAGTGGAACAAAGGCACATCCTTCATTATTTTTTTTCATTATAGTTTATTATCAGATATTGAATATAGTTCCCTGTGCTGTAGAGTAGGACCTTGTTGTTTATCTATTTTATATATAGTAGTTTGTATCTGCTAATCCCAAACTCCTAATTTATCCCTCCCCCACTTTTCCTTTTAGTAACCACAAGTTTGTTTTCTATGTCTCTGAGTCTGTTTCTGTTTTGTAAATAAATTCATTTGTATCATATTTTATTTTATTTTTGAATTTTGAATTTTTATTTCTGGCCACACTGCTCAGCTTGAGGATCCCTGGCCAGGGATCAGATCCGGGCCCCAGCAGTGAAACCGAGTCCTAACTACTGGACCACCAGGGAATTCCCTCTGTATCATATTTTAGATTCCACATATAAGTGATATTATATGACATTTGTATTTCTCTGTCTGTCTTACTTCACTTAATATGATAATCTCTAGGTCCATCCATGTTGCTGCAAATGGCATTATATCATTTTTTTTTTATAGCTGAGTAGTATTCCATTGCATATATGTACCACATCTTTTTTATCCATTCATGTGTCATCTGTTGATGGACATTTAGGTTGCTTCCATGTCTTGGCTACTGTAAATGGTGCTACCATGAACACTGGGGGGCATGTGTCTTTTTGAATTAGAGTTTTCTTCAGATATATACTCAGGAGTGTGATTGCTGGATAGTATGGTAAGTCTATTTTTAGTTTTTTAAGGAACTTCCATACCATTTTCCATAGTGGCTGCACCAATTTACATTCCCACCAACAGTGTAGGAGGGTTCCCTTTTCTCCACACCCTTTCCAGCATCTATTGTTTGTAGATGTTTTTGATGATGCCCATTCTGACCAGTGTGAGGTGATACCTCATTGTAGTTTTGATTTGCATTTCTCTAATAATTAGCGATGTTGAGCATCTTTTCACATGACTATTGGCCATCTGTATGTCTTCTTTGGAGAAATGTCTATTTAGGTCTTCTGACCATTTTTTGATTGGGTTGTTTGTTTTGTATGTTTTGGAAATTAAGCCTTTGTCCGTCGCATCATTTGCAAGTATTTTCTCCCAGTCAGTAGGTTTTCTGTTCGTTTTGTTTATGGTTTCCTCTGCTGTGCAAAAGCTTGTAAGTTTGATCAGGTCCCATTTGTTTATTTTTGCTTTTATTTCTATAAAAGGCACGTCCTTTTAAAGGCACATCCTCTTTAGAGATGTGAGAGTCTGTTGAACATAGTTCCTAGAGAAGCTATTAGTTCTGTGTTCCACTGCATCAGTGGGTTCATCTATATAACACCTACATCCCCACACCTGGCTTAAGCACCCATTCCCCCCACACCTACCCTCCTGTACCGATTTCTGGAAACCATCTTTCACTGCACCCTTCAAATTGGAAGTATCCTTCCTTTCCTTGGACAAATTTGACTTCAGTTCCCACTTTAGCCTGGCTTTCTTGGATACAATCAGTCAAATTTGTCCTACAACAACAAAAACCTATCAGATGCTGGCAATATGTTAGCCAAGAATTTCTCTGCATTTTTATGCATGCCTCTTTTTTTCCTATTTGGATAAATATTTTTTTTCTAGAATTTGGTAATTATGTTCACATAATAGTGGGTTGCACTAGGATACAATTCCATACTATATGTAATGGACATTTACCATTTGTGGCCGCCTGAGATCTTTTGAACACTTTATCAATATTATGACAGCTTTCCGCTGTGTGAACAACTTCTCTTGCTTCCCTTGAAGTTATGGGTGACTATTTAGAAATATACAGAATTCCTTGGTTGGGATTCTGGGACAGCTTCTTAAAGTAGACTGACTTAGCTGGGAGGTAGGCTCTTTTTCTACCTCCTCGCCTCCATCCCTGCTACCAGCCTGAGAAGCACATGTGATGTCTGGAGCTTCTGTGGCCATTTTGGACCACGAGGCAATCTTAAGCATGGAAGCCATGCACAAAAATAGTGGTTCCTTGATGATTATGTAGTTGTGATGCCAGTCTAGAACTGCCTATCTTTGAACTTATTTCATAAACAAGGAAAATAAACTTCTATTCTTGAATAGACCACTTTTATTTTGTCTTTTTTATTATATGTAGCCCAGTTTAATCTTATATATTTTTATATTATGTATATTAAATATATAATTACATGTTATATATTTAGTCCTATATACAATATTTCACTCAAACTTTGATTCAGATTTCTGAACTCTCATATGAAAAATAACACTGTATTTAACAATATAGCAAAAAAAGAGATAAAACCAGACATTGTGTATGTCTCCTAATGAGATGCAATGGAAAGCATTCAGCACCACCTATGATGTATTCTTACCAAAACACTGAATTGGAATCTGAGTAAGCCTCTGCATCTAACCACCAATTTACAGGAAATACAGAAAGCAGAGTAATATGTTCTGTAATACCACAGGAATGCAATAATCAAAATCCATAATGTAGGAAACTTAGGAAGACAAATGGTTCAGTTTCTTCAAAATAAATAGCAAGGTTGGGGGTGGGGAGTGAGGTGAGGGAGAAGGAAAAAGAATTTACACATTAAAAGAGATTTGAGACATATCAACAAATACAGTGTATAGAAACTTCCTCGGATAACTGAGTTGAACAAACCAATGGAAAACATTTTGAGGCAATGAGGGAAAAGCAAATGCTATATGGATTTCTGATAATATTAAGGCATTACTGCTAATTTTAAAAGTTGTAATAATGGTATTGCAATTACTTTTTTAAAGTTCTTATATACATGTTTGTAGTGATACACACTGATATATTTATAGATGAAAGGACATGATATCTGACATTTGATACAAAACAATCCAAGGATGAGGTGGGGGATTGGAGGATATATAGGAAATAAAATAGACCATGTGTCGTAGTCAGATTGGGCTGCTATAACAAAAATACCATACACTACGTGGATTAAACAACAGAAATTCATTTCTCACAGTTATGGAGGCTGGGAAGTCCAAGACCACACCATAGGCTGACTGGGTTCCTGGTGAGAGCTCTCTTCCTGCTTTGCAGATGGCTGCCTTCTTGCTATATCCTCACATGGCAGAGAGGGATATCATTTCCCTCATGTCTCTTCCTTATAAGGGTACTAATCTCATTCATGAGGGCTCCACCCTTATTTCCTAATTACCTCCTAAAGGCCCCACCTCCAGATACCACCGCACTGGGGATTAGGGTTTCATGTATGAATTTTGAGGAGACAAACAATCAGTCCATAGCCTCGTGTGTTGGTAACTGGTGCAGCTGGGGTATGAGTACTGAAACAATTTTCTTCTAATATGGCAGATTCTTCTCTACAGAAACAATAATTAATAGAATCAGAAGCTTATTTGAACTGGCATAGGAAAGTCAAAGCATTGGAATCAGGATTTCACGTTAAGGAATCAAAATCCCAGGAAACGTATAAACTACTCACTGCTTATGGCTTTCCTCTGAAAATCCTTCTTATCATGTGTCCAAAACTTGAAGGGACATTCATCACTGAAAATGAAATTATCTTTTGATGAATTAGCATAATTATGTCTACTCTTATCCAGTTGGTTTCTTGGGTCACCTCAATCCTCACAGCAGTTTTTTGGTCCCTATAAGACTGCACAGCTGCAGAAATTGCTTGTTCATGTAATTATAAGGTTTTAAATAGTTCTGGAAGGGAGTCCTGCAGGTGGACTGGGTCTAGAAAAAAGGCATTCTTCAAGCAACCCTTCCAACAGGTGGGTCAGAACATCAGAACCAATTCAGGATGGGTGTTTGCACAGGTGCTGCTCTGGCCATAGCAAAGCATTTGCAGATTATCCTCACTTAAACTCTTGGTTTCCAGGTGCAATTTCTTTAATGATGACAAGCTGAGGGGCCCATAAAAAACACCGGCATTGCAAGTCCCTACTGGTTCCACTAATTCAATAAGAAATTTCTGCATAAAGCTATTTGAAACACCTAAGTTAAGACTTTGCTGTGTAAAGTGAGACCAGGCACCAGTAGTAGTAATGTAACCCGGGAACATGTTGGAAAATGCAGAATCTCAGGTCCCACTCCAGATCTACTGCATTTTAACAAGATTCCCCTTGATTCATATGCATATTATCATTTGATACCCGATCTTTCAGAAAACTACCTCGGTGCCCCCATCTGCTCTGAAATAATGTGCAGTGAACAGTTCATTGTGAAATGATCATCTAGTTGGCATTCTGCAACAGAATTAAATACTTATTCTCCAAAGAGATTTTCTTTTTTAAGTGCCATCCTCTGTGCTTCTCAGAGGGTGATTCATGGAAAGATAAAAATAAAACACAGGCTCTCAGGGATAATCTACCACACCTGATAACTCTTTATCTTCATTTCTTGCCAAACAAACTATGAACAGGTTCTGGCCGGCCAGAGAGGAATTTTTCCAATTGCTTGTTTCTCCCTATGGATAAATTATGGCCGCCATTACAAGCAAAGACAACGGAGATAAGAGTTGCTTCTCCTTGATCCTTGTGTTCTCTTAAATTATACACCACAGGGTTAGAGTTACTGATTAACAACAGCAAGGCCTGAAATCCCCCTAAGTACAGAATTTAATGAAACAGCTCAGGACTGATGCAGTGACACCACCTTGCTCTCCCTTTGTCCTTTTCTTCTGTTATGGTTACATGCTGTTGTATGTCATCTGATACACAGCTTTGAGAGGAAAAGAAACAACAATTCATGAATTGAAATTTTCATTGATATATTTTCCAGCGAATTAAATGAAATCAGGAAATGCACACAAGGTGCCACAGGGACTTCCCCGGCGGTCCAGTGGTTAAGACTCCACCTTCCAATGCAGGGGGCATGGGTTCGATCCCTGGTCCGGGAACTATGATCCCACATGCCATGTGGTGTGGCCAAAAATTAAAAAAACAAACAAGGTGCCACAAAAAAAGACCCATAGATGGGGCATTTGAATCTATTTTTAAATTCTCATCTCTTGGCTGCTAAAAATTTTTGAGGCAGTTGACCACTGTCTTCTCTACCACCCCCTGCCCCCCCAAAAAGCACAGAACCAATAAAACAAGAACAAAAGGCCAACAGGTAAGTAAAAAGGAAAGGAGACAATATAGAAAAAGAAGATAATTTCAGTTTTAGACCTGATTATTTTTCCTGAGAATTTCTTTTTATTTTATGTTTCTCTTTTGAGCTTCTAAGATTTCAGTTGTGACCTACTAAGAAAGCTATTTGCTTTGAAAGCCAAATTTTTCCAACCCTAAGTGATCGAGGGGAGAGTGATTTGGAATTCTAAAAGGCAAAGTCTGAAGGAAGAAGACATCAAGTTTATCAACAAAATCAAAGATTGGTGAAGGAATACAGTAAGAGTTAGTTTATTTGGCCACTGAGATAAGGATGAAGGGGGTCAAGAGTAGATCTTAGAAGCTGTCTGGCTCCCTAGGAAAGGGTTTGGGCCCCAGCCAAGTGGTTTGGGGAGAGTCAGGTTGATAGAAACCACGGACCATTTGTGGGAATCCCAGAGGACAAGGGGCTGGCCTCACAGATGTGCCCTCGGAGGTTCTAGGCCACATCGAGAGGCCAGGCTTCTGACCAAAGCTTGAGCTTTAACGTGGTGAGGGCTAGGGAGCTACTCAGACATATGGTCCTGGGACAGGTCACTAAGAGAAGTCTTCTGGGGCTTTTCTGAAGCTATGAAACAGGGCCAGAGGGAGCTGGGGTCAGGACAAGGAAGATGCAGCACACATGGGCTTGTTGATCAGAGGCTCTGGTGAGGCCAAGGTCAGCCGACCCAGATGGAGAAGCAACAGGCTGAAACCAAGATGAGGCCTGGTGACTTGGGACGATCCCAGAGAGAAGACAGCATCTGGACAAGGTGTCACTCCCCTGAGGTCACACAAAACCCCCAGGGAACTTGATCAGTCACAAGGAGAAGGGATGAAAGGAAAGGGAAGGGGAGACCCCTGAGAATTTGATTTAAATTGGAAGAAACTGAGATACCTTTCTGTCATCAGTGGAAATGGGGATTCCTGTGCTAGGTTTACTTATATTAGGAAAAAATCTAAAATGCTACATTTTTGCACACCCAACCTCATACCTTTTACAGGTATGTATAGTATACGGATATGCGTATATACTTAAATTTACTAGCAAGTTGAACTAACTCTGATTGGTGGAGGAAGAGGGGGAGAGGGGCCCATCTAGCAGTTCTGAGTTAATTTCATTAACTTTCTTTAAGGCTGTGAGCCTGTGGTTGTGCCTTAAAGAACAGGTGGGCTGTGGTATGACTGAGGATGGAGATGGCTTCAATTGTCATTCACACCTGGAACAGAGCTCTGGAGGAAGGAGAGGGGGCATTAGGTAAGAGGGAGGGTCCAAAAATCATTCAAGGTTACCTTACAAGATTTAAAGAATCTATTGATTGTTAAATTTAACTGTTTCCCCAACTCAATCAAATTAGTTCTAGGCTCCAGCAACAGGAAACAAACTTCTAAATCATTAGATAAATAGCAGATAACATCCCTCCCCCCTAAATAAAGCAGAACAGTTGCCTATTTCTCTTCCTCAGTAAGCTCTGTTAGTTCTTTCTACATTTGCATAAGTAAGACAATAATTTTTAAAATAGGATGCACTATTGATTTGTGAAAATGGAACTTGCCTATTTGGTCATCTGAACCCATCACATCTGCCATCATTTTTTTTTTTTTTTTGCGGTACGCGGGCCTCTCACTGTTGTGGCCTCTCCCGTTGCGGAGCACAGGCTCCGGACGCGCAGGCTCAGTGGCCATGGCTCACGGGCCCAGCCGCTCCACGGCGCGTGGGATCTTCCCAGACCGGGGCACGAACCCGTGTCCCCTGCATCGGCAGGCGGACTCTCAACCACTGCGCCACCAGGGAAGCCTCCTGACATCATTTTTGATGGGGGAAAAGTACTTGAGGAATTTCTATCTAGCAAAAGATTTTTCTTGACAGGAAAGAAAAATCTTCGACCGTAGCAAAGTAATCACTTAGAAGGCAGAAGCAGAGGTTGGCAATTTTCTAAGTGAGAATGGAGGTGGTCTACCAGCACACGTCCCCTCTGCTAATGTGCGGTCCCAAGGGCGGCACTGCTAAACAACACCGCACGAATAATGCAGATTCTGAGAGCTTCTCGGTAGCTAGGGACCTACAGCCTCCACTGCAAATACAAAAACAAAATGACAAAAACTGCTTGCCCAAAGCTCCTCTGGACACCTGAAATGAAATACTAGTAAAGTTCTTCAGAGTGAGATGGAAATTTTCAATCCTTTTATATATATACATATATGGAAGAATATTAAATCATACATTTAAAAAATCGACCAACTATTTTTAGTGCCATTAGCACAATTATTAGGAAACCATTTCTTTTTCTATGCTTTATGTGGTGACTTCTGAGAAATAGGAAGAGCATTTCTCTATGTTGTTGGTGGATCTTTGGAACTCTTGTTGACACTTTTCAAGGCCAAAAGCATAAGGGCACTACTCATTTACATACTTTAGCATCCATTACTACCAGAGTTTCTTAAATATAAAAAAGTTGAATTACTTACGGTTAAATTTGAGCTTCTGACAAAAGAGACGTTTCACTAAAATATATTTATTCTTAAAGAGAACATTATAAGATAAATACAACTTGCAATAAAATAATATTGGAAACACTATACTCACATAACACTTAAAGAAAGTGTTACAAAAAGATAATTCTACTTTTAAAATTGTGAAATATAGAATATATACAAAAAATGTATGAATAAACATCTCTATAATCCTTAATTTTGAGGGAATTGTGGCTTTGAGCTGTTAAGTATTTAAGGATCATACAACCATAACATCAACTGTAAATAATTAGATTAAGAGTAAACTGTTGAAAGTATTTTTGCTAAGGTTAATAAATGAAATCCATGTGAACTGACGGAATAATCTAAGTTCTCAGACACCCCATAAAGGGATGATTTAGTATTTTCATCAACAGCCTTTTTGTGATGCTATAAAAAATTGTTCTTCTTTTCAAATATTATATTCCAAAATGTTACAAAATTATTTGGTAATTAAAATAAGGGAAAATTCATCTTTCATTTGCATTTTTTGAATTATATATATGTGGCTGAAAATATATTTTCCATATAACTCACTCATTGAAATTACTCATGTTCACATAGAGTCAAAAGAAATTTGATATTTATAATTAAAATATAAAATTATAAGTCTGTGAATACACACTCAAAATATGAAAAGCATAAGTAAAACAATCAAATGCAATAAATAAAATAGAAACTTTTGTTATTCTGGGTAACAGTGGTTGACTTTCACACACACCAAGATAAAAAAATACACCCTCAAAAGTCCAGGATATTGAAATGAAATTATTCTCTGGGACACTTCACTAAAGTGCTAATTGGCTCTGGTACATACCAATAACCAAGTAGCCCTTTACATTTCTGACTGGATAAAACAATATCTATAAACGTATCCCAATGTATCACTGCTTAAAAATATAGTATGTATACCTATTGAAACTGCTCAATGACAAAAAACACTTTTGCTAGGGAAAAAAAACCTGGCTAAGCAGGTTGATCTGGTTTGAACCAAATGCCACAACAAATTTATTTAAAACTTTACCCTGAAAGGCCTCAACGGATATTATAAATGGACAGTTGTTAAAATAATATTTACAAATATTTAGCAATTCAGATCAGGATCCAGTAAAACACAGTTCATCAATGAGTGGCATTAGGGAATATAACTTAGGTAATGTAAATTGTACTAGGACTGTGCTAAGCATTTTATATGGTTTCTTTCAACCAACCCTTTTTTTTTTTTTTTTTTTTTTTTTTTTTGCTGTACGCGGGCCTCTCACTGCTGTGGCCTCTCCCGTTGCGGAGCACAGGCTCCGGACACACAGGCTCCGCGGCCATGGCTCGCGGGCCCAGCCGCTGCGCGGCATGTGGGATCTTCCGGGATAGGGGCACGAACCCGTGTCCCCTGCATCGGCAGGCGGACTCTCAACCACTGCGCCACCAGGGAAGCCCTCAACCAACCCTTTTAACGACTCCATCAAATAGGGACTTCTCTCTCTATTATACAGGGGAGGAAACTGAATAACAGGCATTCAGAACTCTGACCCAAATGACATAGTAAGAGGCGGAGTCTTAATCTGCATGCAGGTTCACTAAGCTCTCGAAGCTGATCTCTCCTCCACTGCGTCACAAGGGCAATAACACTAACAGTATCACTCCTCAGTGACCATCTGTTACCTCAATACATTTCGTAATTTTAGAAACATCTACTGGATAACCCTCATAACTTGTCTGTTAAGTAGACGAATGACAAACCCAGATCAGCTTATTTTTTCCTCTTCTGATATTTTTACCCGCAATGCAGTTCAACGGTAGCACAGAATCAAATTCTTAGAATTTGAATTCCAGGGACCTGAAATCCTCATACAACTAGAGTCTGCACATTTCCCTTAATGCCCTGACGTATATTTCTAACGGGATATTCCTTTGGTCCAAGGCAAGAGGGGCACCTGGTTTTGAAGAGGGGAGGAAAAACGTGGGAAAGGCATGAGAATAAAAGTTGGAGAAAGAAGTGAGTCCAGGCAAGAAGCATCCGCCATTCCAGGCCACCTCTGATTATGAAAACTCTACAGCACCATGCTAAGCTAGCGCTGCCCCATGGAATCATGCTGGATATAGCTTATATAATTGGCAAGCTCATTGGATACCTCTGACCGCCAGATAAAAGGATTCCTCTAGGTACATATAATCAGTACATATCCATTAAACCAAAAAGGATGTATAAAACATGTTCCATGCTCTCAAGGAATTACAATATAGTTGGGGATATAAAAACATATTCACGGGCGTCCCTGGTGGCGCAGTGGTTGAGAGTCCGCCTGCCAATGCAGGGGACACGGGTTCGTGCCCCGGTCCGGGAAGATCCCACATGCCGCGGAGGGGCTGGGCCCGTGAGCCATGGCCGCTGAGCCTGTGTGTCCGGAGCCTGTGCTCCGCAACGGGAGAGGCCACAACAGTGAGAGGCCCGCGTACCACACACACACAAAAAAAACATATTCACACAGGTGACAGTACAAAGTATAATGGTGTATACTATCTACTGTTATAGGAGAGTATGATAAGATCATAATTAACATCTGTGGTGCTTTATAGTTTTGCACACTATGATCTCTAACAGGAGCTCAAGACTACCTTCTTCTTCATGGAGGAGGAGGAATCCTAAGGTCATGTATTTCTCAAGGACAAAATTAGGCCATGGTGGCAAGAAATAATGCTCTCAAGGGACAATCTAAAGGTTTTTAAAGTCATCTTCTACTTGGTTCCCTATCTTGTCCTCTTCCTGTTGTTGGCCTTCTTCGCATTGCTCATTTTCTTTTATGTTCTGTATAGATACAGAAATAAGTAAATGGTTTCCAATTTCCCTTATTGGGGGAAAAAAAAGGCCAAGAGGGAGTCTGGACATGGCCGCAGGGAAAGGCTATGGGGAGAGTCCTGCTGGTTCTGCTCTGCTCTGGGTCTTGGGAAAATAGCTATCATTCCCTCTCTACATCTTCTCACCGTCAGATGAGTGGCATGATAAAAGGTCACCTTCAGATGGTAAAAGCTGAAGGTCAGGATGAGAGTGTGAGCTTGGAGGAGGGTTGTCAGGCTGTCACTCATTCGGCCCTTCACTAGGCTTCAGGGGCCAAAAGAACCCTGTAGCTCCACAGTCAAGCCAGCTCACCAGAGCAGCAGGCCACACTGGGGTTCATTTGTTGGAGGGGGTTCCCCTCAGGAACCTGAGAAGAGACAGGCAGCTCCCTGAGGGCTTATAGGTTCGGGAAACAGGCCATCCCCATCTTGACCTATTAGTGACATAGCCAGCTCCTTACAGCTTCTGAAGCACTTTTACAAACATTATTTCCTTTCACAAAAATGCCAATGTGAAGAATACAGGAAAATCATTATTTCCATTTTATAAACGAGAAAAACAAAACTCGGAAAGAATAGTTGGCTTTTGCCAGGTCTAAGAACTAGTAAGACCTGGAGCCTGGGCTTGTACCAGGATCTTCAAACACCTTGTTCTAAAGTATTCACACAATAGGGTCTCCAGCTAGGGCAGCCACTGAAGGTGTAGGATTTAAGCAGAGCCCTACAAGATGGGTAATCTGAACAGTAGCAACCCAGTGAATGATTTAAAGATAGGCATCAATAATGACTAAATTATAAATAAGAGTCAATAATTACTAAATGATACTCTAATTGGGGAAAGAAGAATGTTCATTTTCTGTTATATATAAAATGAGCATGATCTTCCTGGATTCAAGAACATCAACTCTGAAACATTAGGCTGTCACTCCAAGCAACCTTGGTCTCCACCTAATCCAGTATAGCTTTGTCATCCATGAATTATATAAACTTTTATGAGGACAGATTTATAGTTTTGACCTGCACTGTCAACTGGGCAAATGAAATCCAGGGGTTCACTATCCTCCATAAGAAGCAGAATATTCTTCAATTTATCTTTGACCTACCCTATTTAAGATTTGCGGAGCATTGTGTCTATTTATTTCAGACCAGAGATGTGTTCAAGGCCTTGGTGAACAGTTTTGTGTTCACCTCAAACATATACTCTTTCTGGCTTTATAGATTTTGATCATTTTCCCATAGCAATGTCTTTCCTGACAAGAATTGTAATCAATTTAGTATCTTCTTCTTCCTTCCAAGATCATTCTGGTTGTTACTCTCTGGATGTACTCCAGCTCAATTATGCCTCTTTTGCTCTTTGTTGATGAAAACTGCATATAATCTTTCGGGTACAGATAAATCATAGCTTGAACAGGGCACAGCTACAATCTCTGCTGGGGGATGTCCAACATTTTGATGGCCTCTTTGGGCTACAGTATTGTACTAGGTAGAAGCCCCTAGGTGATAGCTGACAAAGACACTGGGCTTAGCAGATAGTCCTGTGGTTTAGTACTAGCCCTCAACCCCCACTCCCCCCAAAAGACTAGAGTACCTGTAAAGCAGAGATTTTCTGAGCATTTCCTCTTCCAGGTCATCCGTAAAGATGAGACAAATCAAACACTGATAAAAAGTGCCTGTTTATACTTATCAAATATATCTATCTCCCCCCGTTAAAATAAAAGTGAATTAATTCAATTCAACACATGTTTCTAAGTGCAAGGTCACAAGTCACAAAGGGAACATGATTCTTAAATAGCCAGAAAATTAAGAATACTTCATTAACATGATAAAGAATATCTATCTTCAGCTAAATGTCACAATTATACTTAGTAATAAAACACTTGTAGCATTATCATTAAAATTTCAAACAAAACAGAGATGCTTTTATAACCACCATTCATTGATTTGACAAATATTTACTGAGTGCTACTGTGTGCCAGGTACATTTTATAAATGTGGATGACATGGTGATAATACCCAGTCCCCCTCATGGACTTTATATTACTTAATATTATTCTGGATAATGTTATAAAACTTGAAACAGAATTAGGTAGAAGGAGATAAAATGAATATTGTTTGTCTGTTACATGAATCCCTATCAAGAAAAAGAGGAAGAATTGAAAAACTATTGAAATAAAAAGTTCAGTAATATGAGTATATATAATGCACAAAATCAATAATTTTTCCGTATTACAACAGTCAATTTAAAATATAGTAGAGGGGTTTCCCTGGTGGCACAGTGGTTGAGAGTCCGCCTGCCGATGCAGGGGACATGGGTTCGTGCCCCGGTCTGGGAAGATCCCACATGCCGCGGAGTGGCTGGGCCTGTGAGCCGTGGCCGCTGAGCCTGTGCGTCTGGAGCCTGTGCTCCGCAACGGGAGAGGCCACAACAGTGAGAGGCCCGCATACCGAAAAACATAAAATAAGATATAGTAGAAAAAATGTTCCATTCAAAATAACAACCACAAAAAGGTAAAATATCTTGGAAGAACCTTTTGTAAGAAATGCAAAGGCCCTTTATGAAACCTAAGAATGCTATAATAAAGAACATTCAGAGAAGAATAACAACAAAGCTCTCGGCCATTAAAAATATGAGAACAATGAAGAAGAAACTCAACAGAGAAGTTGGAAGACCAAGTTGAGAAATTCTTCCAGATTGTAGAGCAAAAACACAAAGAAAATAAAAAATAAGAGGGATAAAGATAAGAAATATAAACAACTAGTCCTGGAGGTTCAACATCCAAATAAGAGGAGATCCAGAAAGACAGAAAGAGAAAATGCAGAGGAAGAAATCATCAGTGAAAAAAGTCAAGGGCTTCCCTGGTGGCGCAGTGGTTAAGAATCCACCTGCCAATGCAGGAGATACGGGTTCAAGCCCTGGTCCGGGAAGATCCCATATGCCACGGAGCAACTAAGCCCGTGCGCCACATCTACCACTGAGCCTGCGCTCTACAGCCTGCGAGCCACAACTACTGAGCCCACGTGCCACAACTACTGAGCCCGCATGCCACAACTACTGAAGCCTGCGTGCCTAGAGCCCGTGCTCTGCAACAAGGGAAGCCACCACAATGAGAAGCCCGCACGATGCAACGAAGAGTAGCCCCCGCTCGCTGCAACGAGAGAAAGCCTGCACTCAGCAGTGAAGACCCAACGCAGTCATAAATAAATAAATAAATAAATAGATTTGAAAAATCAAGCAAATATCCCAGAAAAGGATATCAGTTTCCTGATCAAAAGGTCCGCTGAGTATCAACAATAGTACCTGAAAAGTGACACATACTAGGCACAAAATTGTAAAATTTTAGAATACTAGGAATAAAAGGCTGCAAAAGAGACAGATTATATTTTCATATAATGGGCCAACAGTTAGCCTTCTCAATAGAAATACCAGAAGCTAGAGTAAAGTGGAGAAGGACCTTAACATTCAGAGGGGAAATGATTTTGAGGCAGAGACACAAGGCTCACAGCACCCATGTGCCCTATTTCTCAGCCCTCTTGCACTTGAGCAGGGCCTTGTGACCGTTCTGGCCAACAGACTGCTCACAGAAGTGACACAGGTCATTTCCAGGATGAAGGAATGAGAAGTCTTCATGCACACACCCAGCTCCCGTCCGCCCTGCCACAGTGACATGAAGGTCCAAGTTGAGATGGTGAAGCCATGAGTTGGAAACAGCCCAAATCCCTTTGTGAACTCCTAAAATGAGCTTCCCTAAGAACCAGTGGACCCACTGGACTCACTGAGGGTCTTATATAAGCAAGATGTAAACTCTTATGTATGTAGCCACTGAGATCTTGGATCACTCTAGCCTATCCTGATTAACACAGATTCCCAATCTGGAATTTTATCCTGTCAAACAATTAATCAAGTATAGAATAAAGACATTTTCAGAAATGCAATATTTCAGAAAATTTCCATCCCATGCACCTTTTCTCAGTAGGCTGAGGAAAGAGAAAGATATGCATGGAAAGCAGAATAATGGCCCTCCCACAGAGGATGTCCAAGTCCTAACCTGCAGAATTTGTGAATATGGTATCTTACATCACAAAAAGAGATCTTTTGGTGGGGAGATTATCCTGGATTAATCAAGTGGGCCCAATTTAATCACAAGGGTCCTTATGAGTGGAAGAGGGAGAGAAGACAGACAGAGTCGGAGATTTGAAGATGCTATAAGGCTGGTTTTGAAGTTGGAGAAAGCAGCCATGAGCCAAAGAATGCAGGTGGTCTCTAGAAGCTGGAAAAGGCAAGGAAATGGATTCTCTCCTGGAGCTTCCAGAAGAGCCACGCCGACTCCTTGATTTTAGCCCAGTGAGACCCATTTCAGACTTCTGACCTCCAGAACTATAAGGCAATACTTTTGCATTGTTTTAAGCCACCAAGTTTGTAGTAAGTTGTTATAGCAGCAACAGGAAACTAATACAACATGGGATGCAGGAAGTGGGAGCAAACAGAAGAGAGTGACGGGAGCTCCCAAGGCATATCTGAGCAGGAGGCTGAGCGCAACCAACCCAGAGGGAACGGGCAAGAAGGCCCAGGAGGGACTTCAGCAACTCAACATTGATAAAATACCTAATGTGTTTGGAGGCACTGAGAGGATATTTCCACAACTGGAGAAGAGTTTGAGATAACTCGGGGATCACAGAAAAGCATGAAAATAAATGTACAAAACAAGACAATTACTTGTTACAAAGAAAACAAAAAGATGGACAGGAAAGGAAACGTTATCGTAACGGCTCAGCTGCCATTTTATTATCTACTCATGTCAACAACAGAAACAGTGAATACTGATTTAGGACTCACTAAATAACACACACCCAGTTTAGAGGATGGGGAATGAGGAGAGTGCTTGTGTGGTGGCAGGTGGGCTCCAGTGAAAGACCTAAATCCTTCTGTTCACAGAAGGATGTCAGTGGACAATGCCTCAAGCCGGGGAAATCCAAGAGGAAGTAACATAAGCCAGTTATTCAAAGATATGAAAACGAGCACTAAAGACTCAGTTAAAAGAGTTGAAAGTATTAATAGTTGTTTCTCAAGAGCAGAAAGTAATGGGGAAGGGTGTGGTCAGGGTTCACTTTTTCACAGTAAGCTAATGAGGCATTTGGTGCTTTAAACTCTGTGCATTATGTACGTGCAGAAGGTCACATACAAGGACTGGCAAACTATTTGCAACAAATGGTACATAAGACTTTAATATTCTTAATATTGTCTAAAGACTGGACAGGATTTGGAAAAACTCTTCATTATGGTTTGCCTCTGAGTGGTGGCATTATGGGTGATTTTTTTTTTCCTGCTACTCTATAATTTTCTGTACTTTCCAAATCAAAAAAAAATAGGAGCATGTATAATTTTTAAAACAAAAAAAAACGGATCAGATGGTCAAGGAAGAAATAAAACAAATAAAAAGAATTAGTTAACTATATTGGGAACTGCTAAGATGATTAAGTTACTACAACTTTGAAAATCGCAAGGCCAACGGTTACCCTGCCAAAGAATGGCAGCATGGGTTTTCTTAATTTACTAAAGCAATTTCTTGATTAAATATGCTTTCCAACAACAATATGCAGTTTTGAAATTTCATGCTTCATTTAAAGCCCTTCCTTTTTGTTAAAGGCAGCCCAAATCCAACTACTAAGTCCATGATTGTAACCGGTGCTGGTTTGGATAAGGTTTGGAGAACATCTATCTTATCAATGATAACTGGCCCTTGGGCCTTGGGGAGTGTGGTGGGGCAAATGCTAAAAGAACAATTACATAAACCACATCTTTTTAAATCTGTGGTTTTACAAAAAAATTTTTAATTAAAAAAAAGAAGTGGAAGATGTGTTTAACAGCACTAAACATATGTGGGAGAAGAAATGGATTTATTATGTTCTTCTTGGGAAAAAGAGAACACATTAAATGCTCATAAAATTGATAAATTTATAAGTACCGTCTCTGAACTTGGACACAGATCTCCACGGAAAGTTGAAATCTCAAGAGGCCACTAGCTGGGCCCAAGACTTCCACGTTAATGGTTGAGAACTGTGATGAGTGCAAAGGAAGAGTGAAGCAAGAATACAGGTGACTTCAGGATAAGATTATGTAAGGCTGATTTTTCTTTAACCTTCTAAGCTATTGATTACCCATCTTAAACCAAATACCAAAGCATGAAGTTCTTTATAGCACACGCTGAGCTCAGACACTCTTAAGAGTTACTCAAAAATAAAATACTCAAGTCATTAATTTTCCTATCATTTGCAATGATCAACAAAATGAGAGGGTGGAAGGGATGCCTTAAAGGTCATGCTCATCAGAGTGAAACTGATTCCTGACTCTCTGTCTCATTCCGTCCTGCTAGTTCTCTCTTTCTCTAAACCTAATATATTTACCATGAATCATTAAACACAAACCTATTACCCAGTGCAATTGATTTGTCCATAAAATGAAAAATCAGCTTCACTTCTGTAGTTTGTCAAAGGGACTTTGGGTAAGGTCAGGTGTGGACACAGAGAACAATATGCACTTTAAGAAAAGCTAAATGGCAAGGGGATGGTGGAAGGCCTTGCTTGGTGTGCTAAACTAGCCCAGGGAATAAAAGAAGGGATAACCACAGGACCTGAAAGTTTCTGTAAGTTAAGAGATGGTATCTGGGATGCCAAATAACATGTAATTAATTGCTTTCAAAAATCCAAAGAAAATAAGGTTGGGGGTTGGGAGTGAGGCTTACTCTACATTACAGCAAAGTGAGCTACCAGAATTTGTAAAAGGCCGTATAAAGGAAATACCTATAGTACTAAGGACCAAGTGCTGGGAGCTCTCCTGTGTCTGGCATCATGCTAAGTGCTTTCCATTTATCATATTTAAGCCGCACAGCTCTAAGAGGTGGATATAGCTATCCTCTTTTAGAAATAGAAAACTGAAGTTCAAAGAGGTGAAGTTTTTATTGTGGGGTAACTAGGCACGTGGCTAGAATCTGAACTGAGGTCCAACTGCAAAATCCACGCTCCTCGACCTCCTGGCCGCCAAGAGTAAATATGAAAGTCAAAATGAAGAATCTGGCAAGTTAAAAGAGTAACGTGTTTGAAATCTAAGGGGCAGGCACATTGGATATATCAGGCATATATGTATTATTTGTCTCCCTAATTTTTTGTGTCTGGAATATTTCATAATTCAAGAATGACTCTAAAGAAACTTCAGTGTTTCTGCCTTAGATAAAAATAAGAAGATACAAACTTCTGGGAGAATGCCGATTTTTTTCCCAAAAGAAAACCAGATAACGGGGGTCTTTAACCGTATCCGATGCTATTTACAGCAGGACAAAAAGGGGGGCCCTTTTCTCAGCAGCAGTGGTTTCAGCAATTGTGGGAATGGAAGCAGGCAGACAAGGCAAGCCCAGCACACAGCCCAATTCTGTGCCAGAGATTTATTTGCTTCTTGCAGGTCCTCACAGACAAGAGGAAAGCAAGGTGGATGGCCATGCCTATACGCTGAAAAATAGCTTTGGAGGTTTCGGGGGAAGAAAAACAAGAAATTACTGTTTCTCTTGAATCTCAACTCTACTCTTCCAAGTAAAAAGTGATTCTGACCAAAGGAGACTGTAGGTGCACATAAAGCTCAGCAATCCTGCCTTCAGGGAAAGGGGGAATTTTGGATGCCGAAACCCTCTCCAAGTTGGCTGATGTTTGGCCAAGACACCTGAAAGTAATTGTACTCCCAGTATCCTCCGGAAGTCACTTACCTACTATGATTACCAGATATGTGGGTTTTCCTTTGTAGGCTCCAGGTGGGGAATGAAAAACATGGTTTCTTCAGTAGAAAACATTAAAATAGCTTCTTTCAGCAAGTGTATCTCCAAGTTGAAAGGAGTTATTGAAAGGTAAAAACAAACCTAAACAAATATGCAGTCTTTCTTAGGGACTCAGTGGTTGTGGTGTTAAAGGGCAGCTGAGACAGCCCCGATAGAAATAGGGACATATTTTTTGAAGTGCAATGGACTTCTGTACTATTTTAGCTTCTTGCTCTCAGAGCTCCCTGGTCCTATGAAAATAGGAAGTTTCCTTTAAGTAACTTCCTAAATGCATTGTTGCTGAGATCCTTTCCAGAAAAAAATATGATGTAATATAAAATGATTTTTGAATATTAAAAAACACAATTTGAACAGTAGAAACAAATGTCAAATAGAAGAATTTGGGGAGAATACTGGGGATAATAAAATAACTAAGGCATGGGAATTACAAAGAAAAAAATTAACAAAGTGAAGAAGGAATGTTGGGGGAAGATGTGAGTAGTAATGAATGTTGAAAAAAATATGAAAATGCACTTAAATTTTCCCAATGAGACACATCTAAGGATCGTTTCAATGTTTATTAAGTCAAACCAAATAATGCCTAACAGGGCAAAATGCAATGCTATCCTGGTAACTGAAGATATTAAACTCAATGTAGAATTACTTTCTAGGGCTGCCATAACAGAGAATCACAAATTGGGTAGCTTAAGGCAACAGAAATTTATTCTCTCACTGTTCAGGAGGCCGTAAGTCTGAAATCGAGGTGTCAGTAGGGTGAATTCCTTCTTGGGGACTCACAGGGACAATGTGTTCCCTGCCTGTCTCCTAGATGCTGGTGGTTGCCAGCAATCATTGGTGCTCCTTGGCTTGTGAGAGCATAACTCCAATCTGCCTCCAACGTCACATGGCATTCTCCCTGTGTGTCTCTGTCTCTGTGTCCAAATTTCCCTCTTCTTATAAGGACATCAGTCACATGGATTTAGGGCCCAATGTGACCTCATGTTCATTACATCTGCAAAGAGCCTATTTCCAAAGAAGACTGCATTCACAGATTCTGGTGGTTTGGACTGCACCAGGTCTTTTGAGGGACCCAATTCAATTCATAACACCATTCAGAACTGAATTTGTCATTTGTCACTCCTTTCCTACTAGTCAAATTTTTCTACTATACAGTTATGCCAACATGGTCTCCATCTCCTAGGCTGTCATTTTTTTCACTCTTTCTTGTTAAAGGCAAGCTCCTCAAAGCAGCTCATGTCTCCATTTTCCACCCAGCACCCCTCAAATCCCAGAAACGAGGCCTGTTCCTCCTCACCTCATCCATACCAGACTCTTTGACTTGGTTCGTTCATCTTATTCCATTTTCAGGACTCTCACTTGGAAGGAAGGTCAGGCAGAGCCTCCTGGGTTCACCCTTATCATAGCGACTAGCCACCTACTTAATGTATTAGAGTGGGCCTGTTTGCTAGCCGGTCCTTCCCACTAGACTCTGAACTCCTGAGGGCAGGGACTGTGCTTTTTGCAGTCTTATAGCCTCAGCGCCTAGCACAGAGCCCAACACAAATTTGGGGCATAGTTAACGGCTCAATGAATGAATGGTTGTCTGTATACAGTCATTTAGACTAAAGAATACATCCACCGCAGAATCATGTGCTCCCATAGTCTTTGCCTCTATGAAACCTTAAAATGCAACTAGATTATAAAGTATTAGACAGCAGGGGATTATTTTCAAGTTTTATCACGTCCTCCTGATCCCTAGCACAAAATAGTCACTCATTAATTGATTGATACTAAAGGGAAATTAGCTTCTGGGGGGTGGAGAAGAAGGACTAACCTTTAATGAACAATCGTTCATTGCCAGACACTGCTAGGTGCATATAAATGTCACCTCAA
Source organism: Mesoplodon bidens (assembly GCF_964165515.1). Classification (NCBI taxonomy): domain Eukaryota; kingdom Metazoa; phylum Chordata; class Mammalia; order Artiodactyla; family Ziphiidae; genus Mesoplodon; species Mesoplodon bidens. The sequence continues at coordinate 77,483,756 of NC_138168.1, read as the reverse complement.
TTAGCATTACCACTTATTCATTTGGAGGTTTCCCAGCATAATAAATTGTAAACCCTCTTCTAATGCATCCCTTTAAAAATAGAATTTTGAATACTAAATTACCTAGCACATCACTTTATATGCAAAAATAACGTATAAGTATTATATGTCAAAATACATTTGCATACAAGTGTAGACATCAGTAATACATCTTAACCCTCAGTATACCATCAGGATTCCCCGGACTCAATTTTAGTGTTTTAGGTTTTTGGGGCTTTTTTTTGAGCAGTTCTAACCATGTGTATGGATTAATATTTCTTGACTTTATTCTTTCTTAGAGATGTTCCAAAGAGAATAAAATAAAGAGAATTAAAATAAAGAGAATAGGGCTTCCCTGGTGGCGCAATGGTTGGGAGTCCGCCTGCCGATGCAGGGGAAACGGGTTCGGGCCCTGGTCTGGGAGGATCCCGCGTGCCGCGGAGCGGCTGGGCCCGTGAGCCACAACTACTGAGCCTGCGTGTCTGGAGCCTGTGCTCCGCAACAGGAGAGGCCGCGACAGTGAAAGGCCCGCGCACCGCAATGAAGAGTGGCCCCCGCTCGCCGCAACTAGAGAGAGCCCTCGCACAGAAACAAAGACCCAACACAGCCAAAACTAAAATAAATAAATAAATAAATAAGTTAGTAGGCTTTAAAAAAAATAAAATAAAATAAATAAAGAGAATAAAACTCATCCTACCTTGTAATTACCATATAATAGGTCCATATAATAGAATTATAATTATATAATAATAATATATAGTATGTAATATAATTACCATGTAATAGGATCTACTAGCCTCTTTTAAAAATTTAAGATCCATTATGGAATCTTAATGATTTTACTTTTCCTGTATCTTGAAATGCTTTGCTAGTTCATCATCTTAAAATAATTACCTACCAGTTATGCATTAATTACTCCCAACTATGCTTTAAAAAGACTAAAGTAACAGAAAAATGGAAGGATGATAGAATAGCTTAGAACTACACTGCTGTTCAGTGATGACTGAAATGTTTTATTCTGTGTTGTTCAATACAGTAGCACTAGTCGCACATGGCTACAAAGAATTTGATATGTGGCTAGGGCAACTGAAAAAGTGAATTTTTATTTTTTGAATTTTAATGAATTTAAATAGCTACGTGAGCCTGATGGCTACTGTACTGAACAGTGTAGGCTTAGAACGATTCATTAGGGAAATAAATTGTCACTATTTCATGACTCTTCATATTTTATTGTGCTGCCTAAAGTGTTACATCATCTTTACAAAAGATATCGCAGAAGACTGGAGATACCATCTTTGTAGTTCATGTTTAACTTTCTTTTCTTTTTTAATTTTATTATTTATTTATTTATTTTTTGGCCATACCGCACGGGTTGCGGGATCTTAGTTCCCCGACCAGGGATTGAACCCGGGACCCCTGCAGTGGAAGCGTGGAGTCTTAACCACTGGCCACCAGGGAATTCCCTGCTTTTAACTTTCATTGACCAGAGTGGAGATTCAGAATGTTTCATTCCTGCCCATAATGACAAAGAGAAGAAAATCGACGGAAGGAGAGGTTTCCCAGGCATTAGAAGAATCAGAGACAAATGCTTAGAGTCAGAGAGCAACACTCAAGACCCTGATGATGATGATTAAATGAAATTAATCATGAAAGTGAAACCTCAGACCATGAGTCTTCCAATGATGATATTCTTGATTAATTCTCTCAAATTCAAGAGTCTATGAGGGAACAATATTTTTTTCTAAGGACAAAAAGAAAATATGGTATTCCCATGCAGTTAGTCGTCCAGGGGAAGGACTTCATCAAACATTATTTTGCAACAAGAACCTAGACCATCCCATTTTGCTAAATGCATGTGGGACAGTCTTCTTTCACTTTTGATGATGTTTGTACACCAAAATTTACTCTGTATACAGTATGTAAATGAACAAATGCCGAAGGTGGGTATGTATAGAAAGGTGATTAGAAAGAAAAAGATGAAAAAACATCTCTGGATTGATATTTTTAAAAAGTTAAAAAGGTCCATTGGACCCAACAGTAAATGGTGATGACTATTTTTTTTTCTGGTATTATACTGAGACTTTGTGTACTGTAGTAGTTAAAGTACCAGAGAACTTATATAAAAGGCTAAAACTCCAGAAATAAGGTAAAAAATTGTTGTCTTTATATTAAATTAGTAATCTTGGAATGGTTAAAAGCGTGAACCTTGGAGCTACATACACAGCCTTGGGCTGGGATCCCAAGTCCAGTTCTTTTTTTTTTTTTTTGCGGTATGCGGGCCTCTCACTGTTGTGGCCTCTCCCGTTGCGGAGCACAGGCTCCGGATGTGCAGGCTCAGCGGCCATGGCTCACGGGCCCAGCCGCTCCGCGGCATGTGGGATCTTCCCAGACCGGGGCACGAACCCGCGTCCCCTGCATCGGCAGGCGGACTCTCAACCACTGCGCCACCAGGGAAGCCCCCACGTCTAGTTCTTAGTAGTGCATGACCTCTGGCAAGTTACCCGGCCTCTCTAAGATCCGGTTCCCTCATCAGTAAAATAATGGTTAAATAATTACTTCCTCTTCTATAGGGTCTTATAGAGACTAAACTTCCATGCAAAGTGCTTAGCAGAGTGCTTGCCACATAGGAAACGGTAGACATCAGCGATGGATAGTGATTTCATTTTCCTTGAGCTGCTTAGACCAGCTCTCCTTACCTATCGGATCTGGGAACCCAACATATGTGAAATAGTAACTGTTTTCTATCTGCTACCTCCAGAATTTATCATTGCCGATGCCAGCAGCTCACATCAGGGACCCACATCCTAGGTGAAGTGAAGCCAGGAAGGAGAAGACATCACCTCCAGAGGTCAGGCTGCTCTGGGTGGGCGGGGGGGTGGTGGTGGTGGTGGACGGAACCACAGGGTGATGCTGCAGAGGCCAGAGCACCTCAGGCTTTTCAGCCCAACTTTAATCTTCTCTAACACAGTAGTTCCCCACCACCACCACCGCACACACCCTGATTTTTAGATTGAGCAAGTATTACTTTAATAAACTCAAATTTACACAGAAAATAAGGAAATGAATAAAAACCTCCTGAAGTCTCACCATCTGGAGTAAACATCATTATCCTTCCAGGCTTCTCTCTGTACACACACGTACATATGCACACAAGTTTTTAAGACATAAGATCACACTATACTGCTGTTTCATGCCTGTTTTTGTACCCAAGCATATCTTTCCAATTCATTCAATTGAGATCTCCATGTCAGTCTCTGTAGGGTTCTAACCTTAAACCGCTAAATTTTATGTACACACAAAGCGGTCGTAAAAAGTGGTCGACGAAAGAAAATATTAACATCCGCCTTTAGATAATGACTTAGATCAAAAACTGGGGTGAGCTGTGAGGTTAAAGTAGATTTGAAAAAACAAGTAAAAGTCAGAGGCATTTGGTTCTTTTTCATGAAAATACTGGAGAGAATGAAGACCCGGGCTCTGGATGTGCTGTGTGACACACACCCCATTCCCTAAATGGCTATTACTTGTGGAATGTGAAACTTGTGGAACTGAATCTTCTCATAAAATGAGAACTTGCCTGTAAACCTCAGTCCGTACATTTTCAGGGTTTAAAACCTTATTTCATCTAGATCACAGCTCTTTCGATCTTGGCATCAAAAAGTTACTTCTGAGTGCTAAACAAATAGGAAAACTGTGGATCTGGACTCCATCTTGCTTCTCACTGCCAGGCTGAGGGTTCATTCCGGAGGCCACACACGTGAGTCCTTATCCCGTGGGTGCCACCATGTCCCTGAATACACCAGTGGTCTGTAGATTTACATAACCGAGGCTTCACCTCGGGGGACACTTAAGGGACCTTCATCTGGAACCCTGACCTCATCACTTCTGGGATTCGTTTACACCCCGCCAGAAGTAATAAGCATGGATGAAAGATGTTAACATACCGATATTATTTTTACCCATTTTTATATTCTTCTTATTATTTTGGCTACTGCTTAGAAAGTTGAGTGTTTTTGCCACTCCACTCCCAGATAATCAGCATCGCTTGGGAGCTTGTTAAAAATGCAAATTCTCAAGTCCCACCCTGGACCTACTGCATCAGACACTCAGGGGTCTGGGCCCAGCAATCCATGTTTTAACAAGCCCCCAGGAAATCCTGGTGCAACCTAAAGTTTGAGAATACTGGCCTAGTGGGAAGAACCTGGGATGGGAGCCAGGAGACCTGATTCAGATTCCAGCTCTGGATTCCATGGTTCGGTTCAGTGAGAATTAATGAATAGTCACAATGTGCCTCTCTGTGTGTCGAGGCTAATGCAAGGATGTGAGGATGCTGAGATGAACTAGATGCAGTCCTTATCCTCAGATGGTGTCTAATCCTCTATATTCCTTTGTTTCCCCTGGGTAGGGGCTACCTGTGGTTATTCTTGTTTTATTTCATATTTGTATTCCTAGTGCCTGCAGCATCGCAGGCACTCAATACATATGCAGTGGGCCAAGTGGTAAATCTCTCACCACTGTGATAAATACCACTGTACCATTCGTCAATAATCTTAATGCTATTCCAGTCTAGTTAACACTATCCACTGTTTATTTTATTTTATTTATTTATTTTTTATTTTATTTTATTTTATTTTTGTGGTACACGGGCCTCTCACTGTTGTGGCCTCTCCCGTTGTGGAGCACAGGCTCCGGACGTGCAGGCTCAGCGGCCACGGCTCATGGGCCCAGCCGCTCCGCGGCATGTGGGATCCTCCCTGACCGGGGCACGAGCCCACGTCCCCTGCATCGGCAGATGGACTCTCAACCACTGTGCCACCAGGGAAGCCCTCCACCGTTTATTTAATGCTTATCACATGCTGGGTGCTGAGTGCTTTTCATATATCAGCTCGTTCAATCTTTTTACATGTCTTGTACTGTGGGTCATATATATATTTTTTTAAATGTTGAGCCTTCTTTTAATTTATTAATTTTTGTTTTTGGCTGTGTTGGGTCTTCGTTTCTGTGCAAGGACTTTCTCTAGTTGTGGCAAGCAGGGGCCACTCTTCATCGCGGTGCGCGGGCCTCTCACTATCGCGGCCTCTCTTGTTGCGGAGCACAGGCTCCAGACGCGCAGGCTCAGTAGTTGTGGCTCACGGGCCTAGTTGCTCCGTGGCATGTGGGATCTTCCCAGACCAGGGCTCGAACCTGTTTTCCCCTGCATTAGCAGGCAGATTCCCAACCACTGCGCCACCAGGGAAGCCCTCCACCGTTTATTTAATGCTTATCACATGCCGGGTGCTGAGTGCTTTTCATATATCAGCTCGTTCAATCTTTTTACATGTCCTGTACTGTGGGTCATATTTTTAACCCCACCTTGTACATCAAAAAATTGAGGCTTGAAATATTAAGTAATTGGTCTAATGTCATATATTGATAGTGGTAGAGCCCGAGATGAACCCAGAAATACCTTATTCCAAAGCTCATGGTCTTAAATGTGGTGGAGTTCTTCTTCAAACCCCACAAATGCAAAAGCCAACTTTAGGGTAAATTTCCAACCTCTAAGGTTACTGGCTGATTATCTTTTCACTGTGTACGTACAACCGCACTTTGCAGGCATCACCTTAAGTGGTCAAAGAGTGTCTGTATTTTTCCTCATTTTTCAGTAGATTGATATTTGGTTTTCATTGCACTCATAAAAGTAGAGAGCGGCGGGGGGAACTCCACTAATACTTCACTGGACTGTTCTGACCCTTAAAAGTCAGACCAAAATTGCTGCTAAGAACAAAAGTGATTGTACAGGCCAGGCCACGGCAGACTTGCAAGAGCACTGGCAGAGAAGGCCGGTTCCAGAGGGCTGAGCCTTGCCTGGAGTATCCCAAGTAAGGCAGGCCATGGAGAAAGGGGCAGAGGTTAGGCTAGCCCAAAGCATGAAGACATGAGGAGGCTGGGTTGTGGACATCACATCACAGCCCAACATGGAGAGTAAAGGCAAAGAAGGCAGCAAACAGGAGAAGCAACCAAAAGTCTGAAGTCAGCTTGAGGCTCCAGTGCCTGGGATAGCTTCAGCTCCTGATGAAATGATGCCTCTTGCTCCCTCACCATTTAGGCTATCTTTGTGTGCTTCCTTTTTCCACCCACTGTTAGTCAAAGATTAACTTGACATCTGCTACCTACTATTTTCTTGTGAACAATTCAGGGCCCAGAGGGATCTGGTTGGGGTTATTGAAGGCGGTAGGTACTGAGAAAAGGAAAAGGGGATTTATACCACAAGCAAAGGTCTTACCTTACTAGGAGGGGGTCCATGGTCATCTAAGTAAGTGGAATTTCCTAGGAAAAAAGAAGAAAATGTTGATGAATTAATAGTCTTAAACCCCAAATGAATTTAGTGCAAAGTCATTGAAAATAAGTACTCTAGATATATTTCTATTCAGACAAAAGTCCCAAAGGAAAATGGGTAATTGATCTCCAGTTTGGTGGGACTTTGCTGATACTACCAGGCTTGGTTAACAGTTTCAGCAGTTACAAACAGTCTACCCATGTGAGTACGTATGCACACGGACATACACATGCAGAAACATGCACCATCATTCTCCACCCAATATCTGTTGAGTTTACTTTAGACCAGTGGTTCTCAAACTTCAGCGTGTATCAGAATTACCTGCAGAGCTTGCTAAAACACAGACTGCCCGGCCCTGAGGGTCTGATTCAGTAGCTCTGAGAATTTGCATTTCTATCAAGCTCCCAAATGCTGCTGAGGCTACGGGTCCTGAAACCGCACTTTGAGAACCACTGCATTGTTTCTCCACTTTGTCTTGATTGTCAATTTCCCTTCATCTTTTCAGTCTAGCTTGCTTCCGAAGCTTGATTTGTCTTCCCTAATAGCCACTTAGTGGCATGTGTGTTTTCAGAGTGCGTGGTTATTGTCTCCTGATGAATAAAGACTCAGGGGGATTCCGACCGGAACTAAAGCTTATTGGATTCCTTCTCTGCTAAGTGTTTTACAGGTATTTATTCACTTAATTCACATATCAGAGGTCAGTTAGAATTACCCCTATTTACAAAGAAGAGAATAGAGGCCTGGAGAAATCCAGTAGTTTGCTGGCAGTCACACAGCTGTTAAGCTGCAGAGAGGAGGGAAGACTGGTTTTTCCAGAAGGTGCTCGGGCATCTGCTCATCTGAAAAGCCCACCTGGAGTGTTGCCATCTCCAGCTTTTGTGCAGCCTGGGCGTCAGCAATATTACCAGCTGGCCACACGTTTGAGTTTGATCGTGTAGGGGAGCCAATGATGTGGTGAGTTTAGGGGAAAGTGAAGATGACCAGACTTTCTAACAGAGCAAAATGTGGGAAATATTGAAAGCAAAAGGAGGCTTATAGAAGACAGTAGATTAGGGAATAAGGTCAATGAAAGGTGCTTTTTCGGGAGAGAGCAAAGTAACTTAAGAAATAGGAATAAAAAAGGGAAACAGAGTTTAAGCCAGGGACAGTTCAAGTGGGGAAACTTATCCAAACGTAATAAATAAGTGGATTTTGGCTTATAGATTTTTTTCCCATACTGAGGCCTCATCCAACCCCTTTTTCTTCATAGTCTTCTGATTTATCACCCACATGATGTGCGCAATGACTGTACTCTGGCTGTCTGTGTAAGGCAGAGGGAAAATGGGGTCCAATTTTCATGTACAAGACACTCACACACAAACACCTGGAATGCTCGTGATTGGGTTATTTTCAGTAACCTATGAAATGTGAACATGATGAACAATTTGTAGTTCTTAATTATTGTGCTGCACTCCACTGGGAACACACATGAATAGGAAGTCGATCTATCTCTGACTTAGTAAAGAGGACGTGAGGTCAAGAATTCAGAAAAATGGTTGCCTAAGTCTAGAGAAAGCCTCAGAATGAATTCCACCATAACGCAGCCAGGATAGCTGCAGAGGGTCCTGTCTGCTCACCGTGTGAACGCGTCTTCCCCAGGAGGGATGCGAGAAATCCCAACACACTCCAGCATGTTCTCCAGGTATTCATCCCAGGAATCAAAGGGAGCTCAAACAACTAAATGTTTCTAAACTAGTAAAAGTTTCCATAAACCAAAGTTCCCAGGGACTCCTTAAAAGGAATGATTTCAATGCCTGACCGCTACCTCAAACTCCAGACATGGGTATCCCCTGACTCCTTAGCACCTCAGCTTGGATGCTTGGGTGTCTGCAGGCATCTCACACCTCACCGTCCAGAAAGAACTCTTTATCTGCTCCTATTCCATCCCCCAAATCGCTGTCTCTCCTGTCTTCTTCATCAGGTTACACAACACATCCCTTCCCCAACAGGCTCCAAAGCCCAGAGTCATCCTTGATCCATCCCTTTCCCTTACCCCATCCGTACCAACCCATTTGCAAGTCCTGTTGGCTCGGCCTTCAAGATATTTCTCAAATCAGACCACTTCTAACCAACCCCTCTGGGCCACCTGCGAGAGCCCTCTCTTCGCTGATCGCCAATTTTCTCCCTTACCACACAGCAACCAGAGGGATCTTTTAACCTTATTAATCTGGCCATGTTGGCCCTCTGCTTAAAATCTATTTCTCTAAGAACAAAATAATCAATTCCTTACCATGGTGTCTAACCCTGCATGACTGAGGCCCCGCCCCCTGCCACACCTGACACCAGCACAACAGCCCTCCCTCTGCTCCAGAACTGCCAATCTGTTGTCAGCTAGGGGCCTTTTTTTTTTCTGCGGTACGCGGGCCTCTCACTGCCGTGGCCTCTCCCGTTGCGGAGCACAGGCTCCGGACGCGCAGGCTCAGCGGCCTTGGCTCACGGGCCCAGCAGCTCCGCGGCATGTCGGATCTTCCCGGACCAGGGCACGAACCCGTGTCCCCTGGATCGGCAGGCGGACTCTCAACCACTGCGCCACCAGGGAAGCCCTAGGCACCTTTTGAATGGGTTCCTTTCTCTACCAGAAAAAGCTCTTTCCCAACCCCTTCACTCAGGCTCAGGGCACATGTCCCTGCTTTCTCAGCTCTTCCTTCCTTCCCTCTCTCCCTTCCTCCCTCCATCCCTCCCTCCCTCATCCTAAAACATCACTTCTTTCTGCACAAAGAAAGGACCAGGGCTGACCAGCGCTGGCACTTGTGCCATAGACCCCATTGTTACCGCCACCAGCAGATCCCTGAGCTCCCATCCACAGCTGTGTTCCTGCGGTTTATTAGAACACAGAGGCTTGTAAGGGCCTCGCACTTGTAGCAGAGGCACGAAAAGGGAAAAGCAAAGCTACACAAATGAAAAGTATTTCTTTAGCTGGAGACAGCAAGTTTTTATTCTCTTAGGGTATAACTGTGTTATTTTTTGGTATTTAGGCAGAGCTTTTCATCCTAGGGTCTTACACTTTCCCAGTGCAAAATAAACAAGATTGTCAGGATTTTCAAACCTGAAGTTGGTAACGTGTGGGCTGTGGAGATCAAAGGATGAGCAAGCGCTCTTATCAAAAGGAGCTCCCAGTCATCAAAGAGGCTTCTTGCTGCACCAACTCAGGGAGGATTCTATGGAAGGTGTCAAGTGGTGGGGAAGGGAGATCAGCCCTTGGAGCCTTTGAGCTTAGAGCTCACAATGCAAATTCGAAAAGAAAAGGCGGAGGAGGGCTGACGAGGGTCTGGGGCCAGGACAGAGGACAAATGCTTACCTGCCACCCCTCTCCACTGCCCTGCGAATGTCCACTTTTGATACCTCAGTCCCCGATCCCTGTAATTTTTGGAGGCCTGGAGGGGTGTATCATTTCATTTCTTTCCAGAAACTAACCTACACCGTTAGAGCTCTGATTTCAGCCTCCTCTTCATGTCTCAAGTCCTTCCTTTGGGGATCAAGGATTACAGTATCTTGTCAAGTTAAAAAAAAAAGAAAGGCATGCACCCCACATGGGTCCACTCCTACCATCAGTCAAACTTTCAGAAGGGCCTGTCTCCAAACTGCCAAGAAATCACTAGCTCTGGCTGACATGGAGATAAACCTCTTACAGAACATCAAGCTTGTGGAATCTGCTTAGGTGGGTGCAGGAGGCAGAATGGTTACTGATCTGAAGCAACACTCCAGCCCTCTGAGCTCTATGCACTGGTCTATATCCTGATGGTGGTAGTGGTTACATGGCTCTATCCATGGGTTAAAACTGATCGAGTTATACACCAAAACCACCACCAACAAAAGACTCGTGGTTTAATGGTTTTTAAAATGCCCTCCCTAGAAGGCAAGTGATCTCAGACTAAATTTTAACACATTCTAAATCTCGCCCTGCCCACCTAGCTCTTCCTGGTGCAGACCTCCCAGCGAGGCTGTTAATAGAACATGAAAGGTCATATGTGAATGTGCAAAGATGTTAAGTCCAAGCACATGGGAGTTACTGTTTGTGCACTTACTAGAGCAATGATATGAAAAACCAGATATAGTGTACCTAGATGAACAGGTTAAGTCTCACTTTCATAGCAGAGCATATCGCCAAGAAGTGTCATTTCATTCTGAATAAATTGCTTTACCTCCTCAAAGTTTCCCGTCTACATATCTGGAGAAATGAAATAAGCTCATAGGTCCCTGTAAGGAGGACATGAGGGTAATCTCATTCTATGAAAAATGCCTAGAACAATACCTGTACATACCAAGCACCTAGTAAGCTGCAGCAGTACGAGCTGTGCTGAGTAGCAGCAGCAGGGCAAGGTCGCCCCTTCACTGCCTCTCCATCCTCCCAGCTCAGTAGTCTTCCACACCCCCTGCACATTCCACTGCCTACAATAATTTTTAAGGAATGTGGATGCCAGGCGCTAGCCTTAGCTATTCTGATTCAATTATCTGGGGACAAGTCATTTGACGATCGGTATTTTCTCAAGTCCTTCAGGTAATTCTAATGTCTGGCCAAGGCTGAGATTCACTGAGCTAAAAAAAAAAACAAAAACACAGATTAAAGTTCTTAATTCAGGCTGAATCTCATTTTCCAGAAATAAAAAGTAACAGAACTTATTCAGGCGGATCTTAATCAGAGGTCACCTCCATCATGTCTGGTGAGAGATTACACAACATGAGTTTCCCGTCAAAGGAGAACGCTCATGATCACAGAAGGATCGACCTGGCAGTTCCAGTTAGCACCTGCTCCAGGGGGCTGGGCCGGCTCTAGGCACAGAGATTACACTTTAAACCACATGGGTTGCCCAGACCTTTCTGGGACTCCACAGATCTTTTGAAGAATAATTTTCTGAGCTTACACTTTCAGAACATATTTGTTCCTGCACAAATACGTTCCTGTTCACACATATTGTTCTGCTGACCCTCCTGTTTCATGGTAAAAAAGGAGATAAGCGCATAATTCTCCCTCTGCCCAGAGCCTCTCCAGACCCCACTTGACTTAACAAATAGGGGGTGTTCCATCGGTCTGAGAGACACCCATGCTTGTTCCCTACACACACCTTGAGGGACCACAAAGATCTAAAAGGAAAAAGCCTCTAGAAAATCTGAAGCACAGACACTGGCTGGTCCACGCCCACTGAGGCTACCTGTCTTTCCAGGTTGGGGGCCTGGAGTGAAGCGGAGGTGAGGGGACCTGGCCGACACAGAGGAGCCCACTGCCACGCCCATGTGAATCCAACAGAGACCAGCACAACCAGATAAAGAAGAAACTGCCAGAAGCACTGACATGAAAACACTGACACTGAAGGCCTACTGACTAGAGTTATCAATGTGCCCTGTACTTTAAGTGGCAACAGTCACTCTTAGGTTAGAGGAAGAGTCGAAAGGAGCCCCAGGGGGATCATTTCATGGGTTCAGGAAGACACTGTTAATAGAAGTGACCATCACTGGTAACAGGGCCAGAAGCCCAGGGGTGGCCGAGGGATTACTGTAGGAGCCAGAACAAAGAGCCCTGGATTCAAATGTCAGTTCTACCCCTCACTGGTTGAGTGACCTTGGAAATATCACTAAATGTCCCTGAGGGTTAATCTCCCCATTTGCAACTGAGGACATTAATAATAGCACCTAAGTAATAGGGTTGTTATGAAAATGAAACGACATGTATAAAGCACTTAGCATAGTGCCTGCCTGGCACATATTAAGCCCTCAGTGAGTGGTAGCTACTTCCTCATCTTATATTACCCAATTGTATCCTTCATATTCAAGTTTGTAATATTATTTATTATTGAGGAAATCAAAGAGAATCCTCAGGCCAGGGGAATAGTTTATCGTATCAAGAATGAATATTACTATAAAATAACTATTTGATATTTTCTATTACTTTCCAATATCGGCTTGATATGTCCTCCAAAACATACAAAACTTCTTTCCCAATTGTCTGAAGTACCTTTAGCGATGCGCAAATGAATTTACGGACCCTTCAGGGGATGTAATTTATTCTTGACTCTAAGTCGTGCATTAGCAGATCTATTTTTGTCTGAATTGGTCCCTGAAGAATGAAGCTGTTTGAATTCGAATTCCTCTTATAGAAACCATAACATGCATTAGTGTCAATGTCAAAAAAAGCCGCCTCTACACTGTCAATTTTGATCAAACGCCAGCAATTCTCTTCAGAGTCTTTCTTCCAGGGGCCCTTTTAAAATCATAATCATAAGCAATTGAAATCCTTTCTTTTTTTATTCAGAAGCGGGCATTTCACACAGGATTTTGGTTACCTACAGCACAGTCATGTGGCTGCATCTCCCCCCTAGAGTCTGGGTCTCTGATGAGACACTGTTAATGAAGGGCGTGGAAGGCAGCACTGCGGCCCCAGCTCGGTCCTTGCCAAAAACTTATGCTAATGCCACACTTTCCACCATTAACCACGGGTTACGTTTCCCTAAGAGGCAGCTGTCAGCACACAGCGGCCATGGTTAACAATGAGAAGTTTGTGCACTGAGTAAACATCTCTAATTGCTCCATTTCTTACAATTAACGTAGCCCCAAAGACACTGTAATGGAGGAGAACTGCTTTTGCACAAATTTATTTAAGCTTTAATAAAATTATTTTCCACTAAATTAAAGCAAATGGTTTTGTTAACTATCAATACTTAAATATATTTACAAAAATACCTTTAAAAAAATCTTGAATATTCCACCCAACCAGTTAACAGAGGCAAAAATAGCCTGAAAACATTTCCTGGAGCCTAAATGATAAAAATGAGCATTCCGGACTATGACAAAAATATCAAATTGTTATCAATTATGATTGAGAAAGTGTCTTCCATTTCTAATTAAAAAGCAAATTAATGCTTTTCTCTGTGTACTTCAGGCTCAGAACCACTGCCTTGATTTTTAATACCTCGCTTTTTTTCCCATTAAATCTGAGTATGCATTATAGGATGTCGAGGGTATATCTGTAGAAGGAAATTACTTTTGAAATCAAATGATCAGTGCAATATTGCTGTAATAACAACCTGAATATAAACATGAATTATTGCCAAATTAGCTCAGGAATTCATCGCAATTGTATTATATGATATATGCAGGTAGGAATAAAGTATCAAAGCGAGATGGAATCACTTAGGTTTCTGTTTCACTCCATTAGATTTTCCTCCCAAAGTAATTACTACAGTCAACTGATCCCACCTTTGCGACTCTAATACACCCATTAACAGAGCAGCCCCAGCGCAAGGCTGCACACCCCAAGGCTCTAACCCGAGCCCAATAATCTTCTTCTATTAGGACCTAGCCACCATGAGGATGGACACTTTCCAACAGATGCTTACTGCATGAAGCACCCCTAAATGTAGTGGAAAATGTAGTGGAAGATGGGCAGGATGAAGATGACTAAGAATCTACGCCGGGAGAAACAAAACAAGGGCAAAAAAATCCATACCTTCCTTATCATCATCGATGGTTCACATCAATGCTGATCTAAGCTCTGTGCTAAGCACTCGACAACCTCATCCCATTGCGTTCCTACGACAACCTCTGAGACAGGACTTCTATTATCCCCATTTTACAGCAGAGGACACTGAGGCTGGGGGAGGTGAAGTGACCCGTACCACCTCATACAGCTCATCAGCAGGTGCTCCTGGATCTGAGTCCAGCTGCCTGACTCTGAAGCCCTTTTGCTCACCACACACTCCCTGCCTCGCTCAGAGATTCCAGTCTGGGAGCCACAGGTGCTTTGAGATACTGACCTGTTAGCTCTCAGGGCTCCTCAGGCTAATCAGTCTGGGGCTACTCAGGGATGAAGCAGAGAGGGGTCTGAGCTCTCTGAGCAACATCCAGGCAGGATACTCACTAGTTCACCCATCAAATACTTCTCAAGTGCTTCCTCTGTGCCGGGCACTGTACATGGGGATATAGGTATGAGTCAAAAGATATGATCCCTCCCTGTCTTAGTCAGTTCAGGCTGCTATAACAAATTACCATAGACTGGGTGGCTTAAACAACAAACACTTATCTCTGACAGTTCTGGAGGCCGGAAGTCCAAGATCAGGGTCCATCATGGTCCAGTTTTCCTCCTAACTTGCACACGGCTGTGGTCTTGCTGTGTCCTCACATGGTAGAGAAAGACAGTTCTGGTCTCTTCCTCTTCTAATTAGGACACTAATGCCATCATGGGGGCCCCATTTTCGTGACCTCACCTAAACCTGATACCACACGAAGTCCCCACCTCCAAATGCCATCAAATTAGGGGTGGGGCTTCTATATGTAGATTTTAGGAGCGTATAAACAGTCCATAGCACTAGCCCTCTGAAGTCTGCAATAAAAATGGATGACACACATTAAACAAATGATTATAAAATAAGTATTCAGTTGTGTTTGTGATGAGTCTTCTAAGAAGTAAAGTACAGGGTGGTATGAGAAGGAACAACAGAGGCTCCTTAACTCAAGGAAGAGGAAGAGTAGGTCAAAGAGGATGGTGAGTCTAAATCAAGGATGTCCTGTGACCTTGAAATCAAGATCCAAAGATAAAGTCTCATTTAAGAAGCAAAGGGAAGTTTGTGCAAAGATTCCAAGGGCTTTGGGGCGCATCGGAAATGAGCTTACGTGTGTCTGGAGCTCTAATAGTCTCAGGCATCTTCTCAGCAGCCCACACCCCCATCAACCCTGGGAGGTCAGCAGGACAGAGTGAGGGAGGGTCCCTTTCCACAGGGAAGATCTGAGCCCAAGGTCACCCATCTGGAGGTGTCAGAGCTGGACTTGAACTTGGGTTCAAGCTCATAGGAACCCCAGTCCACGCTTCCTTAGGGCTCTATGCGAGGTGGGACAGTGGGCAGATGGGAGAGTTTCCTGTGGCCACCGTGTGTGCAAAAACGACACCACTGTGAGCCTGGAGGAAGGTTGAACCCAGAATCCAGAGGGAAGAACTCTGTGAGGTCTAAGTCGGAAAACACCATGGGAAAGTCATTAGCGGGCCTTGGTGATGTCCTATGAATGAGATAATTCTTGCTGAGTTATGGATCACTACTTTCTGAATGACTGGTGTCAAAGCATACATATTTTTTAATGGATAAAAAAAAATTATGTTTCTAGTTCTGTCTGCTGCTTGATGGGTTTCTGGGCCTTGGCCTGAGGCCACTGGTAAATGAGCATCTGTGTCCTCTATATTCTAAATTAAACAGTCGTATGTTTGACAGAGAATGACTTGTCACTTGCCAATTCTTTTCATGCTGTAGGGAAATTAGTATGAAAGCATTCTATGGGGTGTTTCAAATAAACTGCACTAAAATGATCTGCATACAAACAAGAGGTTTGAAGAGTTGCTCATAAATGCTGTTTGGATGAAATGGATTTCATGGCAAAGTCAGCCTTATACAGATGTTGTAGGGCAGACAGAACTATCCCATCTGGGAGTATACGTTCATATGAACGTTCAAGTAACACAAGGAAGAGATCATAGTTTCTTGTTTATTAGGTCTTCACATGTAAAAGGGGATTTTTAATAGAGCAGCAGAAATTACTGATGTCATTCAGAACAGTAATCCTCCCAAAATTAACTAGCAATCGAACATACGAGCCTGGAGGTGTCTATTTAAAAAGAGTAGGTTTCAATAAATTCAACATTGCTCCCTTTTCTATCATCTCTCTAGATGCATCTCTCTCATTGCTCCCTTTTCTATCATCTTCTATTTTGTGTCAGATTTAATAGAATTTAGGTGAGATTTTGTGGTTCATGGACCTATAATATTGGAAGATAAAAGAGGATTCTTATACCACCATATGTTACTCTGTAGGCACAGATAAACACCCCTTCCCCAAAATAGAAAAGGACAAAGAAATAAGTGCCTAAAAATCAGATATTCTTTGCCAAAGAAGAGCTGAAGTACAGAATGCAGGAGAAAGGATGTGGGCTTCACAGCAAATCAGTCCAAGGTGGCATTCCACTTATTGAATGTGACCTTGAGCTAGGTCTTGAAGTTCCTGGGTTTTAGTTTCCCCACAGGAAAAGCAGGAAGAATAAAACTTACCTGATAGGACTGTGGGGATTAGAATTACCTTTATAAACTGCCTGGCATGCATACAATAAAGTCTAGCTCTGATGATTATATTTAAAATAGAGCTAATTTAAAGACACGGTGCGTTAAATAAAACCTCTTCCAAGAAATCACATACATAAACATCAGTCCTGGCACTGAAATATGCATCTCTCATTATGCACTAGAATGGCCTGTCACTGTCTTCCTCCACAATTTCCAGGATTTATGATGGGAGGTTATACCTGGGCATGAATGAAGTGTAATTTTTTAAAACCTGGCAGAATTTTGCTATTCGTATGGTTGTCTTATTATTTGGAAAGATAAAGTATACTGGAGGTCATAAATACTCTCTAGCGCATAGTAGATTGGTTTATTTTCTAGCAAAGTCTTAATCCTGCCTTTCAACAGAATGAGCTGGGGAGGTGTGCTTTCTTATATCCAGCAAGAGGAGTCTTTCTTAAAAGCCTGGCTGCCTTGAATTGATCACAGATCTGGAAATATTAATGGTCTTTCAAAGTTACAGTGAGTCACTCACTTTTCTGAACCACTGAAGGACTGAGTCTGAGGGTGGAGACAGATATAGAACTTGGGAGCAAAGACCAGCATGAGCTCTGCAGGAAGAAAATTGGAGTCCTTCTTTCCAGCAAAACAAACAGCTAGTTTCCTGGTTTTCATGCTCATGAATTCCAAATATACGCAAGCCTACTTAATATCAATTTGCTTATTGGAAAATACTTCTTAATAAAAAGTTTTCCCCAAGAGCACAAAGCATCAATCAAATGAATGCATGTCCACCCAAAGTAACTTAATTGTATGGTGCAAAGGGAGCTTCTGCTCATCAAGACAGAACTTTCAGTCTGAAGAGTCGTCTGAAGTGGAATGGGGCCTCAGAGCAGCATCCTCCCAGAGGCATTGCTGAAGCCATGCTGACCAGACCCTGCCTGGCATCAAGGAGAGGATGCCTTCGCTGGATGGAGGGAAGTGCATGGTGACCTCTCGACCTTCCTTCCAATTCTCAGATTCCCTGAAGACCCCTTATGGCGATGAGCAAATGAAACTGCTGATCTTTCAAAAATCACTTTCTTTATCATGTAGATTTCAATCATCCGTGTAAGTGTGAGTAATATCAAGAACAGAGATATCAATGATATCAAGAAGACATTTTAGGGCTTCCCTGGTGGCGCAGTGGTTGAGAATCTGCCTGCCAGTGCAGGGGACACGGGTTCGAGCCCTGGTCCGGGAAGATCCCACGTGCCGCGGAGCAACTGGGCCCGTGGGCCACAGCTACTGAGCCTGTGCTCTAGGGCCCACGAGCCATAACTACTGAGCCCGTGTGCCACAACTACTGGATCCTGCGCGCCTGGTGCCCGCGCTCTACAAGAGAAGCCACCGAAACAATAAAGAGTAGCCCCCCCTTGCCGCAACTAGAGAAAGCCCATGCACAGCAACGAAGACCCAACACAGCCCAAAATAAATAATAAATAAATAAATAAAAGACATTTTAACATGGACACTACTCTTTCTAGCACAGAATTTGACATATGAAATGGCTTTTTCAAATATATATATATTTGAAACTTCAATATATATACTGAACTTCAATCCTGCAAAAGAAAGGTAGGAATGGAAGGGAAAGCTGGTGAATGAAAAATGTGTTTTTCTTTTAGGAACAACTTTATGCCAGGCAAATGACATAAGTATCACAGATTTTTCTCTGTTGTGAATGCCAGGCAGACATGTCCTGATTTATGCCCAACGAAGTGGTAGGAACTGGGGCTGCATGAGGATGAGACAGTCTAATTTCAAGACAAAGGATTGAAGTTAGAGTTGAGTACGGGAGAACTGAAAAGTTCTTGTTAAGGATTTTGTAGCTAAGGTTTTATAAGAGAAGCCATAGGCCAGGCAACAATAAGAACAAGACTCCGGTTTGTCTAGAGGCCTTGAACACTTCAGACTCAAGCAAAGCCATTACAAAGATTAAATTAAAAAACCATGCTCTTTGAGAGCTGTGAAAAGATAAATCATAGGAGGCTATGTGAATGCTTTTATACGTAACTGAGAATAATTGAAGAAATCACTCAGCAATGGAGAAAATATATTTCATGACAGTGCAAAGAGGCACAGGAACAAAAATAACTTGTAAGGATTATAAAAATAATGTAGGGTTATAAATAATAGGAGAAATTGAATATGCTAATGAAATTGTGATGATGAAAATTAGAAATAGAGAATTAGATGATACCAGCTAATAGAAATATAAAGTGTTGGGAAATGGATTTTTAGGTAGGCATGTCTTGATCCTTTCCTGAGGTACAGAAAAGTAGGGAAAGGGATGAATATTTATGATGTACCAATCACAGATTGTACATTAGGCAAATCATTACATATAGCTCTGCCATTCAATCTTCAGGTAGATATTGTTTTCTCATCTTGTAGATAAGGAAACAAACCCTCAGAGAGGTCAAAAAACTTTCCTGAGAAGGGGCAACTAAACAAGGGCAGGGCCAGGACGGAGCAGGACCAGTCCACTTCCAGAACCCTCTGCAGATTTTTCTTGCCACTCAGACCCACCATGCACTACTGGCTCTTCTGCCTGCAAACCACTCGTAATTTAATAGAATCAGGGATTTTACAAAGTCTTTCAAATCCATGAAAGAAGTAAGGCTGGGGGCCCATCATAGGTTTTTTAAAATGTTATTTTATTTTTTAATTCCTACATAAAATAACTAATGTTGTCATGGGACATAGTAGGAAAGAGCTTTCAATCTCATCTATAGCACACATATATTCTAAAGTTCAGTAAATGATGTCGCACAAAGCTGTACATATATGTAAAAGATATTTGTCTTGGGAAGATATATGTTTCAATTGAAAAGACTCATTCTATTTTTAAATAAATTCCACACACATTCCCTAAAACATTTAAGTTTACAAAACCTTTAAGTCAAGTTTACAATGGATAGTTTTTGTTGTTTTCTCACGTAAAGTGTTTGTTTTGTTTTTTTAATGCCCAAGAGCACACATTTAATACTTGGAAAATCCAGGATTTCTTTTTGCCACTAAATCTCATTTGTATCACAAAGACATTCATTAACTGACTGAAAGCATGAGAATTACATGGTCAGATTTTCAACTTAGATAAATCTATGGGGGAAAATATGGGAATGGATCATGTTAGCGAAAGGAAGATCGGACGAGAGGCAGATAAAATTCTAGGTGAGAGATGACACGGGCCTCACCCAAGGCGGTCTTCACCTAAAGTATTTTATCACCACTTCTTATTCATCTAAATTTTAGCCATTCAAGCCCCACCTACCTTCTTTCATTAATTCTATTTTTTCAACCTCAGCTACACTCATTTGTGTCTTATCTGAATTTCCACTATTGGGGCGGGGGTAGGGGAAATATTTTTCTACCTTTAACATCTACCCTCTGCACCCAAGTGTTGCCCATTTACACTGTGATCTACACCATCCACATATTAACCTCATTAACGAGGAGACAGAACCTTTCTACCCCCACCCCCCGCTCCTTGTCCCCCCTGATATTTCTATTCTAATGCAACATCTGTCTAAAACTTTATTATACTGACTGCTCCCCAAGCATGGTGATATTCAAACAAAGATATTTCAGGAATAACCTTTTCCTGAAATGAAACACCAGGACAGAACCAGTCTCATTACTAACATGTTAGACAGCACAGCACAGTGGGGAGAGTGTAACTAAGTATGAAGAAAAGCACATTTAGACAAATTGTAATTCTCAGTCCTGCCAGAGGAGAAGAGAAAGCGTGGGCGAGAGCTTTTGGAGGAAATAGGACGGTCTTGAAATAGACAGGGTGAGTTCCTCCGCAGACATACATTCAAACTCACATCAGCCCTCCATGTCCTTGCAATGCCCAAGTCCATCCCCTAATTTCGAGATCCCACAAAGTAGACTCAGTAGTACAGAGGCCAGTGGCGGGCTCCAGGCCAGATGGTAGCAGAGGGGCTGTACTTGGAATGCTCACTGAAGTGTTTCCAAGTCCTATTTCTATAATCCAGTCAAAGTGGTCCTATCCTGAAGACCAGGATCTTATACTGAAGACCACAGGTTTGCTTTTTTTTTTTTTTTGCTGTACACGGGCCTCTCACTGATGTGGCCTCTACCGTTGCAGAGCACAGGCTCCGGACGCGCAGGCTCAGCGGCCATGGCTCACGGGCCCAGCCGCTCCGAGGCATGTGGGATCTTCCCGGACCAGGGCACGAACCTGTGTCCCCTGCATCGGCAGGCAGACTCTCAACCACTGCGCCACCAGGGAAGCCCCACAGGTTTGCTTGTTTCTAAAAATGTTGTTTGTCTGTTTTTTGATCAATTACCTGCCAGGGGTTATCAGACTTAGTCATGTATGGTGCCTGTTAGGGAATAAAGAAAGGAGTTTGTTACATGATGAAAAAGTTGCACATTTTGGTCCTTATGTATCTAGCAGAGTAGAAATTGTTTCAGCGTCACACCAAGGTTTGGGGTATGCAGGGGACATGGCAAGGGTGGCCCTGGGAATAGGAAGTGTTCGCAGCACTCAGGAGGCCCCCACTAGAGGACAAATGCCTTTGAGAAGACGGGCATCCTCATTCATTCAACAGATGATTACTAAAATCCTAGGGCAGGCACTGCCCCAGGTGACGTGCTTGTGATCCTCACCAACCATCCGCTGTTGAGGGATAGAGCCAGGGAACAGGCAACCACAACCAGGTGTGACAAGTGGGAGGATGGAGAAATGCAGAGGAGTAACCAAGTCAGGCTTGGAGGGCTCAGCAAAGGCTTTCTGGGAAAGGCTATCTGTAATCCAATGAGAGAGGTAAATAAAAATTTAGATATCAAGAGCGGTTGGTGAGAGAGAAGCACATTCTTGGCAAAGTGAACAGAGTTCTCTGGGCAACTCCCACCTTACATGCACTGGAGGCAATTTCTTATGCTTCCAAAGTTCCGAATATTATGATATGAATATTTCTTCATACAAATGGATGAAGAAAAAGTGGATTTAGTTTATATAGGGACACACAGTAATATCTATTTCAGTAGAATCCCTGGGTTGAAAATCAATAAATGTGAGGATAGGAGCCTCAGTGTAACATAAACAAAACGACTCTTTTCCTGTGCTGTAACAGTTCAAACATACATTCAGATCCAGGACATGCACCCCAGGCCTTGGCAGCAGGAGGGTAAACAAGAGATTAGCATTTAACCAAGCACAACATGTGTTTTTAATAGATTCGGTATAATTTGTTTATTTACATGGACTGTCACTTTTTCCCAAAGGAAAGATCAGTAGTCTTTGTCCACGTTTGTTTCTAAACATTTTAAACACAATGGTCCTGCCTCTGTTTTGTTTTAGGTTCTTTCTTAACTACAGCACTGGCATTTATCACAGATTCATAACATGAGTACAGTTAAAACCGTCCTTTCTGGAGAGAGATGAAAGAATCTAGTTTCTGGTGTGCTTGATTCTTTTTGCTGCTAATTAAGGCAGCGCCAGCCATCATCCCAGGACTCCTCACATCTTGTAGGAACAAGAGAAAAAGCCATCATTCAAAACTTTTCCCAGCCCCACGCAGCGTGTGCCTCACTCTCGAGGCCTTGTCAGGGCCAGCTCCAGGGTCAACACCACAGGCAACGCTTGTGAATATCAACCCCCCTGTCTCTTCCCTTGCTGGGCCCTAAGTGACCGGCCAGAGAGCTGGAGGGCTCCTCCTGGCTTCGCTCATGCCCTTCCTCGTACTTCCACATTCCATGTCCACATGAAGTTTTCAAAGAGTTAAGAAAACCTGCACATGACCAGCTGTTCTGATAATTCTATTCCCAGATGTCTCCTTACCTTAAGAAAGCCTAGTCACAATATTCTTCTAACTTCTATTGACTACATTGATGGTTTGGATCAACATATATTGACCATGGGAATTCCCTGGTGGTCCAGTGGTTAGGAATCAGTGCTTTCACTGCTGTGGCCTGGGTTTGATCCCTAGTCAGGGAACTAAGATCCCACAAGCTGCTCAGCTCAGCCAAAAAAACCTACCTATCTACCTATCTAGATATATACACCATGAAAGACCTCCACATAACCTTATCGGGTGGAAAAGTTTACCAATGGCCTTCTTAGGATGAATAAATTCTTAAACAAGTGTATGAGTATTACATAGCTATATATGCATAGATATTTGCCTGAAAGGGTGTTTAAAATGTTCATGTTCATTTTTTAGTAAATAAAGCAATATCTGTGAGTGACTGGATTTTAGGGGATTATTACCTATTTACTTTATAAGTTTCTGTGATGTTTGAATTGTTTTTATAATGGGAAGGTTTTATTTTATTGTCAGTAAAAACTATAAATAAATATGTACATGTAAAAACTATAAAGCTTCACATAGATATATTTATAAAAACCATAAATATGTATATACGTATGCTGAAATTTATATATTTATTTATATGTATAATCACACGTATTTATTTATAGGTTTTTTTTTTAAAGTAAAGTAAGCCAGGGTAATCTGAAGGGGCATCTGGCTAGACTGTCCCCAGGCTACATTTCAGCGACAAATGGTGTTAACTGTCCCTGACAGTAACTGCTTCTGCAGATGTGCGTGAGGAGTCAGGCCAGCTCCAGCGGGGTCCACACGGCAGGTTGAGCCTTCCTCCGCTTTCACCGCTGTCTCCCCCATCAAGTCCTCCGTACAAGGGCAGGAGGCCCTGAGCTGTCTGCTTTACAAGGATAAGTTCCGGAATGGTACAATGCCATTTCAAGGCCGTTTTGATAGGGTAGGCTTCAAAGGAAGAAGGCTCTGCTTCCCCTCCAGCCCAGGAACACCCCAATGCCATGCAACTCGTCCACAGGGTGTCGATGGATGGATCGAGCAGAAAGTCATCCCTGGCTTCCGAATGTGGCTCCACGGAAGGACTCTTTGGGGCAGGACAACAGGAATCGGGGTAGGGGTGGGTGTTAGTGTAGAGGCCATGACACCGGCGAGGCCACACTGCTCTTCCGGAACTACTCACCTCTCCTGACGGTTTTCCCCTCCTTGGCTGCTCTATAATCCTTATGTCAACCTGGAGACCCCACTTCAAGATACCCATTGAGACTTTTCGTAGAGCTGAAATTATTCCTGAAACTTTGGGGGGTGGTTTTTTAATCCATTTGGGGAGCATTTTATGTTGTCCTTCAGCATCATAATTAGACCATTATCGTCGTGCTTATTTTTTTTTTAAGAGTGAAGTATGGGTTTTTTCTTAGATTGCTTGTCCTAACCCAGAGGCTTGGACCAGGCTGGAGGGAGTGTGCTTCTTTGGTTTGTTTGTTTTCCTTAAGCCGGAATGCACTGGTTTGTCTTGGAGTCTTTTGTTGATTCTGCTTCTTTAGTGTTGGTAAGGGTGGCCATGGCCTATGTGTGAAAACAAATTCCTCAAGCCTGGGGATAGTGAGACAGTTCACAGCAGAGGCTCCCTAGTTCTGGCTGCTGGAGTTTGAATGCTGGTTCCACCATGGACCAGCTGTGAAGCCCCAGGCAAGGTGCCCAACTTCCTTGTGCCTCTTTTGCCTCACTTGTACACTGGGAATAATAGTTATACCTACATCATAGGATCTATCAAAGCATAATTTAGAAAAAGTTAAAACACCACTTTCAAGAAAATATAAAGTGAGCAGGAATGAATATTTATTTCACTCATTAATAAGAGGACCAGCAGGAGGAGAACACTGCCGTAAAAGAGAATAAGTAGGGCTGGTATACATATATTTTGGATTTTTTAATAGGTGGTTATGAAGATTAAATCAGTATATATATATATTTTTTACATAGATATATACGTGTATATGTGTGTATGTACTATATATACTATGCTGAGTAGAACTGTACCTAGCACATAATAAACCCTATATAACTGTCACTGTTATTAGTATTTTGTAACTAAAATAAAATTGCTCTTTCAATGTGTATCCATCAAAAGAAGCTTATTTTTTATTTTTATTTTTTTGCGTTACGCGGGCCTCTCACTGCTGTGGCCTCTCCCGTTGCGGACCACAGGCTCCGGACGCGCAGGCTCAGCAGCCATGACTCATGGGCCCAGCCGCTCTGCGGCATGTGGGATCTTCCCGGACCGGGGCACGAACCCGTGTCCCCTGCATCGGCAGGCGGACTCTCAACCACTGCACCACCAGGGAAGCCCAAAAGAAGCTTATTTTTTGCTTTCAATGTAAAGTGCCTAGAATGTGGCAAAACTAGTTTCCAAATGTCTATTAATATTGTCTTTTTTTTTTTAACTAGAAGAGATAAATACACTGTTTTCCATTTTGTTGAAATGATTCATTCTTATACTTGAGGAAGGAGGTTATACAGCTTACTGAATTTTGAAACAAACTTTTTTTTTTAAGTCTAGCTATCTGACCTTTAGTTTCCCAAAGCTTTCTAAACAATTAAAGGATTATAACAATGTTTCCCAAAAGTCTGGAAATGAACTTTTGTGCTTGTTTTAAATTTGGAAAAACATTTAGGGCACGCAAACTCCTTCGTGATCAAGGATAGGCAGAATAAATACCACATGGTCAAGGTTGGACGAGGCTCTCCTGTCTTCCTTGACTGTCTAAACTCTCCAGAGCTAAGGGTTAAAGCCTGAACATCTTCCAGGTATCTTTTAACAAGTAAAATATTTTGTTTGCACTGCTCTTCTTTATACACGTGACTTACATTTTTAATCAAAAATAATCTCCCCCAAAGTATGGCAATTTAGTCTTTTTCTGTGTTTGATCTGAGTCAATCATTCTATTCCAGATAAGCAAATTCATTGCCAAAAAGTTTGGCTTCCCACACTGGGGGTACAGGCATCACTCTGCCAATCTCTCTCCTTCTTTAATCCATGGCAAATCTCAGAGCAGAAGCTCTGTCCAGTAGCAGGTCATAGAAAAGACTCAATTCGTCTACCCTGAATGAACCCACTGAGAAGTATTTATCCAGACATCACTTCATGCTTTCCTATACATCAGGACATTAACTGCAGATAATTTATCCAGAACAGGGTCTCTCTCTGTTGGGGTAATGTTGGAGCCTCTGAATCTATTCATTAGAACAGTAAAAATATTTAATGCCCTCTTTGGATCAGAACAACTATTTTCCTCATAATATCTGTATTTTTCTTTTTTTATAAAGAATTTTAATTGACCATCTGTGGCAGACACACTAAGATGGCCTCCCATTATCCCCACCAAGGTATTCATGTCCTTGTGTAATCTTCTTCCCTTGATTGTGGGCAAGATCTATGACTTGCTTTTTACCAGCAGAATATTGCCAAGGGAACAGGATGTCATTTCCATAATTATATTGCAAAAAATTCCAACATCCATCTTGCTAGGAGTTGCTCCCTTGCTGGCTTTGATGAAGCCAGCAGCCATGTCAGGGAAGCCCACATAGCAAGAAACTATGGGTGGCCCGTGGTCAAAAACTAGCAAGAAACTGAGGCCCTCAGTCCACCAACCCACATGAACCTGAATCCTGCCAGTGACCATGTGAGCTTGGAAGCAAAGCCCCAGCCAACACCTTGATTACAGTCTTGTAAAGCAGAAGGCCCAGGTAAGCCATGCCCAAACTCGTGATCCACAGAAGCTCTGCAATAATAAATATGTGCTGTTGTAAGCTGCTAAGTTTGTTGTCAAATTGTTATGCAGCAATAGTCCTAAAAGAATGCAGGTCAGAAGTCAACACTTGTGCTTTCAGTGATGTTCAAGTAGACTTTCCATGTCACATGTGCCTAGTGCTGAGGCACAGACTCCCAGCAAAGAGTGGGACCCACCAGGCCACCTCACTCAGGACAAGAGATGCCTGACGGGTCACTCCCTTTCTCAACAGGGATCACCAATCTCCACCTCCCTTTGGAAAAGCTGCTACCCTCTGAAGAGAACGGTCCAAAGCCCTTTCAGATAAAACCATCTGCATACTACATGGCATCAGGTTAGAACTACAGATTTTCATTGGTAGAAAGGACCATGACAACCATTTCTGCAATCCTCAGAATTAGTTTCACATGCATCAGATTTGTGCCAGACACTGAGTTAAGCCTGGATACAGAAATACATGGCACCTATCTTCTGACCTTGAAAGGCTCACAGGTAAGTGGGAAAGAGAGCATTTTAAAAGGTAGCGTAAAACTTAAAAAGACCAACAGTATCAAATGTTGGAGAAGAAATGGAGAACTAGAACTCTCAGACATTGCTGATGAGAGTGTAAATTGGTACACACTTTGGAAAACTGGTAGTTCCTTATGTAGTTAAACACGTTTCCACTCCATGACATAGCAATTCCACACTTAGGTATTTATTTACCCAAGAGAAATGAAAACATATGTCCTCATAAACACTTGTGTACAAGAATGTTTATAGTAGCCTTATTCACAACAGCCAAAACCAGGAAAGAGGCAAATGCCCAACAATAGGAGAATGGATAAATAAACTGTGGTTTATTCATAACATGGACTACTACTCAGCAATTAAAATGAAGGGACCGTTGATATGGTAGATATCATTACATACCATGACATGGATGAATCTCAAAAATATTTTTTTATTATTTAATTTTTATTGGAGTATAGTTAATTTACAGTGTTGTGTTAGTCTCAGTATACAGCAAAGTGAATCAGTAACACATATACATATTCAAAAATATTATGTTGAATGAAAAAAGTGATAGACAAAAAAAAAAAAAAAAATATATATATATATATATGCCCTCTAGTTCAATTTCTATGAAGTTCAAGAACAGGCAGCCTTAATCTTGAGTGGCTGGAACTGACAGAGAAGGGGCATGAAAGAATTTTCTGGGCAGTGAAATGTTCTGTATCTTGATGGGTAGACAGATACACTGATGTGTGCACTTATCAAACTCATCAAATTGTACACTTAAGGTATGTGTACTTCACTGTGTGTAAATCTTGCCTCAATTAAAAATAAAAGGGGCTTCACTGGTGGCGCAGTGGTTGATGCAGGGGACACGGGTTCGTGCCCTGGTCCAGGAAGATCCCACATGCCGTGGAGCGGCTGGGCCCGTGAGCCATGGCCGCTGAGCCTGTGCGTCCGGAGCCTGTGCTCCGCAACGGGAGAGGCCACAACAGTGAGAGGCCCACGTACCGCAATAAATAAATAAATAAATAAAAGAATACATTGAAAGCACAGGCTTTAGGAATCGGTTAGCTCTGGGTTCCCACTGCATCTCTGAAATGCACTCCCTGAGACTGAGGGCAAGTTATTTAATCCCTCTGAGCTTCAGTTTCCTCAACTGTAATATATGACAATGATGCCTAAAGTTTGTTGTCCCCCAGGGTTGTTTTGAGGATTAAAAAGAGATAACATTTGTATTTAGCTTCATGCCTGGCATAGTGCACAATAAATAGAAGTTAGCATGATCATTCTTAAAAAAAAAAAAAAACTACATGAAAGTATATATAAAGTACTAAGTCATACACAAGAGAAGAAGAAATTCTGCCTCAGTGACAAAATGGGTCAGAGAAAGCTATATAAATGAGATGATGGTATGTACTGGCCTTTGTTATAGGATTTTACCAGGTAGAAAAAAAGGTGGAGGTATTCCATCTCTGTACCTTTTCTAACCAAGGTTACTCTGACCCCTGTAAGTTAAGCAGCTTTCATGGGTCTCAAGATCCATGGAAATGGATTGATTCAAATATTCATTAATTATGTGCTATATACAGCACATCACGCTAGGAACTATAAATGGGAGAAATAACAAAACACAAAAATAAACCAAAAATACCTGGATTATACTGGAAGTATGATTAACTTCAGGTAAAATGGAAAACTCAGCCACATTACAAATGTATTTGAGCCTGCGAGGCCCATGTCACATTGAATCATGGCTATCAAAGTGTTTTGGGGAGATGATACGGTTTTCGGCAGACAAGCTGGGATTGGAATCTGGAATTGAATACCTACTTACCCTGTGGCCTTCGGCAAATTATCTCACCTCTTTAGAGTCTCAGGTTTTTTTACCTGGAAAATACCTAAGAAAGTTATCTTGGAGATTAAATGAGTTAGCCTGAGTGAAAACATCTAGGACAGTGTATTTAGTATAGCAGAGACTTGAAAGACATTAGCTGACTTCCCATGCAAATGGCTACTAAAAAAAAAAAAATCTAAAGACTTGGATTAGAATTTATCCACAGGAGAAGGGGTGTCTCTTAACCTCAAACTGTGATAGAATTGACTGGCTCACTGTCATTAAAAAATCAGTCGTTCTAAAAGAAAAACTTATTTTTAGATCTGCATTTTAAATCACAAAACAATTCCACAGTAATGGTCTACATCTTACGAGATGGCCAAAAATCTCCTAGTGGAAAATACGTGATGATGACCTGGATGGGGCGCTCTTCAGGCTTACTAGCCGTAAATGGAGCCACTAAGGAGGGAATGTTTCTTTTGTGGGCACCTGTCTCTCTCAACACGTGCTCCCTGTTTCTCCTACAGTCAGGCAGAACGTTTTCAAAATATTTGATCTAAATAAGACACTTGAGATAGACATTCTTTCCTGAAATTTTAATCTGGGAAATTATGTTTATCTACAGAATCTTCAGGTGCCTAGACCACATTCAAATTTAGGGTTTCAAATTTTCATTTCTGGCAATAATTACATAGGTGTGTTCTTTATTTTATTTAATATCTCTTTCCTGTGTTTTATTTAGCTTCCAGAACCACACTGAGTATGTCATCACCCCGCTGAGTGGTTTGTAAACCCTCTAAGTGCTACTCACCAGTATCGCCAACAGACCAGCCCTGTTATAAGAAACCTCTTAAAATACACAGAATAGGGCCCCGCTGTATTCGCTGCCTCCAAGGGTATGAATTAAGGCTAAGTGCAAGCATATGCCTCCTGAGGAAATGGTCTTACACTTTTTAAACATATCAAATACTCCAGCAAAATAAAGTACAAGGTTTAAATAATATTCTCACTTTGTTAGGATAACTACAGAAGAAGGGACGTGCAGATGGGAAGAAAATCCCCACAGCTTTCCTCAGGCTACTCACACCTTTGGGGGAATGATACCTGTTAACTCCCCTCCTGGAAGGCTGCACACCATTCTCCTTAACAAAGTAAGCCAGCAGCCTCCACAAGCCCTAGTGATCAGAACCAACATCTCTTTCTTGCTCTTCTCATTTGTAATTACCAAATAGTAATTCAATCACGACAGAATATAAAATAACATCTAGGGCTTCCCTGGTGGCGCAGTGGTTGAGAGTCCGCCTGCCGATGCAGGGAACACGGGTTCGCGCCCCGGTCCGGGAAGATCCCACATGCCGCGGAGCGGCTGGGCCCATGAGCCATGGCCGCTGGGCCTGCATGTCCGGAGCTTGTGCTCCGCAACGGAAGAGGCCACAGCAGTGAGAGGCTGGCGTACCGCAAACAAACAAACAAACAAATACATCTATTCATTTACTGGGATTTTCTCTCTTCCTAGTTCCAAAAACATAAATATTCTTATCATAGATGGAAATTAGGACACGGTGAAATTCTGGCAGGAAAAAAAAAACTATTTCAATAATTTCTTCTCTTTGTAAGTATTAAATTAATCATGAGAGAGGAAATTATGTAAATAAATGCGGGTACGCGAATTCGTTTTATGGATACAAATTAACTGCTGATACCATAAGAAATTTTCTAACTTCATTTTGTTTTTAACATCTTTATTGGAGTATAATTGCTTTACAATGGTGTGTTCGTTTCTGCTTTATAACAAAGTGAATCAGTTATACATATACATCTGTTCCCATATCTCCTCCCTCTTGCGTCTCCCTCCTTCCCACCCTCCCTATCCCACCCCTCTCGGTGGTCACACAGCACCGAGCTGATCTCCCTGTGCTATGCGGCTGCTTCCCACTAGCTATCTATCTTACATTTGGTAGTATTTATAAGTCCATGCTAACTTCATTTTTTAATGTACCACTTAATAAGAGGTGATCTTTCTCTGCTTTTTAAAACCATTTTCTTCACAAGTTATGAGAAAGACAATTTTATTCTATTTTAAACCTCACTCGTCTTTATTTTTAAAAATCTATCAAACTATCCAGAAGAGCCATTATAACTTAACAGTTCTTTTCTTTCTCTCTTTGCAAAAGTTTCTTGCATCACTGATGAAGTTCAATCAAGTTGCAGAAGGCAGGCATGGTCAAGCACAAGGGCAAGTTTTCAGTAACAAACACCAGCAGGGACAGCATGGTAAGTACACACACTGCACAGCAGAGAAAGGGTAATCACCAAGGGAAGCAACAGCGAGCACAGGGCGAAGACGGGGGACCTGGGGGTGTCCATCACCAGGGCTCAGCAAGTAGAAACGCTCCATGGGGGTAGGGCTCAGAGCAGAAGAGGGTCAGGCTCCAAATACCAGAGAACAATATCTGCTTCCTTTTGATGGTGACCACTAGGACATGACCAATAGCTAAAAGTTTCAGTGTTCCGAACATCATCTATCATATTCTTTTGCATACAGAAGAGGCGCATTCTAGCAAATACAGCCTTCAGACAGAATGCATAAGTCAAACCCCATTTGCCTACCAACAACCCTTTTTAAACAGGGCTTAGATTCAAGTGGGGTTAGGGTTTGGGGGAAACATGGGTCCAGTGGTTGCAGCGTGACCACAAAAGACAGCATCTCTGGCAGTGCAGTACCAGATGCAGGTTCGTAGTTTCCATCCCAGGACCATGGCGGTTTCCTGATCTCAGGGAATATCCTTTCCTTTTGTCTCTTCTGCAACAGTTTCTTCCTTTTCAGCCTTCTGCAACAACCATTTCTTCCCTTCTGTTCCTTCCGCAACTGCTCCTTCCTTTTTTCCCTCTAGCCCTCTCAGTGCCACTGTAACCAATCACCTGTACTAGATTCCCTCTGTCTGAAATACCTGAGTTTCAGTTTTCTCATTGGACCCTGCCTTATACAATGTTCCCCTCAATATCTAGCACAGTGAGCTTTGCCCAAAACAGGGAAGTAGGGAATTAGCATGGTACTATGAAAAAAACACTAAATTTGGAGTCAGAAGAACTAGGTTGAAATCTCCGCTCTATCATTAAACTGGCCATGTGACCATTAGCAAGTTAATTAGCACCTACGTACCTCCTCTGTGCAATGGGAACAACAGTACTAGACACCTCCCCAGAGAAACTGGGTGACCATCGCTAGCTCTGAGGGTCTCGGCCCTAACTACACATTAGCGTCACCTGGGGAACGTCTTTAAAAAAATACACGTCTGGGCTCCTTCCCCAGAGAGTTTGAAGATTCATCTTGTGTGATCTAAGCACTGGTAGTTTTAAAATTTCCCAGGTGACTCATTCTCATAGTATGATTTGAAAACCACCAGGGTAGAGCTCAGAGTATGCTCTGCAGACTAGCACTGTCAATGTTGCCTATTAGAAAAGCAGACTCCCAGGCCCCACCTATTAAACCAGAATCCACATTTACAAGATCTCTGAATGATTCCTATGTACATTACAGCTTGAGGAACACTGATCTGGAATATAGTAGGTACTCAATGAACAATGGTAGGAGCTGAATATTAGCCTTATTGAAATACTTATTGAAAAATAATAAATACTTATTGAATTTGAATATTGGGTTGCCGCATATTGGGGCACATATCTGTGCAATACCCTTGAGTCGAACCTACTGGAACCTCTATTCTGGAATATCAGGCCTCAGTCACACGATCTTAAATGTGCATGTCCTTGTGCGTCCTGCAATAGCTTCACGCTGATCTCCCTGCTTCTACTCTTAACGTTTGCAATTCATTCTCCACTCTCCACAGGGCCAAGTGATCTTTTCAAACATTATTGAGAACCTTGACACTCATCGTTGGGTCCATGGACCAGCAGCAACAGCATCACCTGTATGCTGTTAGAAATGCAGACTCTGAGGCTCCACCCCAGGTCTAATGAACCAAAGTCTTCAGTTTAGCAAGTTCCCCAGATGATTCAAAGGAATCTGCTTAAATACTCCAGTGGCTTTCTATTACACCAGGAGGAACCTGACTCCCAGATGACCTGGCCCATCTTCCTTTCCAGCCTTGCATCCCATGCTCACTGTGCTCACACACACTGGCCTTCCTTCTGCTCCTCAAGCCACCAAGCCCATTCTTGCCTCAGGGTCTTGGCACAGGCTGCTCCCCTAACCCTCATCCCCAGGCCCTCAGGTCGTCTGTTACCTCCTGAGAGCGGCCTTTCCTGTCCATCCTATCATGGGTCCCCTTTCCCTCACCCCATTCTTAATTGTTCTGTCATATTATCTTGTTTTAATTTCTTAGGAATATTTGAAATTATTTTATTTATATGTTTATTATTGCCTCGTCCCCCAAGAATGTAAGCTCCGTAAGAAAAGAGACCTTGAATGTCTTGTTCTCTGCTATATCTCAGAGCCCAGAAGAGTGCTGGCTACTTGATAGGCATTTAATAAATACCTGTTGAATATATACTTCTCTCATATTTTTCAACCGCAGTTCCCAACACTACAATGAGTTTGATGCTAACTGTTAGCAGTGTCTTTTTCTACATCTTGGGACCCAAGTGAAGGAACTGCAGCCAGAGAACATTCCTGGTCTGGCCTCTCCCAACTTTTTTTAGTGACTTGTTTGATAGATGAGTTTTGGAGAAAGTAAGTGAATATTTCCGGCTTTTGGAACCAGCCTATCTCCTCAATTCTGATACCCTCTGCCACTCCGTTCTCTTAATGGCATGGGCTTTGTCCCAGTAAGGGAACATAGCACATGTTCAGGAGGATATCTTCAATTTAGAGGAGAGTTAGCAAGCCCATGGGGATGCAAACTGAAGCCATTTTGATCTCGAATTGCCTGTTTCCAATGGTTCCGAATTCGCCTAAAATTCAGAAGAGGACTAAAGCACTGTTATTTATTAAGCCACCTGAAATTCTAACACATATCACTACTCATGCCAGGTATACTGATAATACCTATCAATATAAATGGGTATTTTTGGAGAGCTAAATGGTTTACTCAAATATCCATGAAACTATCTAGAATTCTGTTTTCTTCTCCAATTTAAGCCCTCATGAGTCATCAACTGAGGAAAATGATTCTGACTCAAGTGGTTTCCCATTACTTCTGAAGAGAATTGTTAATCTCTTCTTCATGGCATAGTAATCCAGTCTCCAACATCTCAGTGCAAGCTATTTCACCTGGGAAGCACCTTGCTTTCTCACCCACCTTGGCGGGGGGAGTCCTTGCCTCCCCAGGGGATCACCTGTGCACTCCCCCAGACTGTCCACCCTCCCATCCTGGATACTTAGTGGACCCAGTGTCCATCTTTTTGCAGGGCCTCTCAGTGTTACCAACGGCATCTGAAGATGGTAACAAGTCTCAGAGAGTTGCAAATTCATCCTAGGAACAACTACATTCATCAAATCCTTCAGAACCAGAGGGAATTTAGAGATTTTCTAACTCAATCCCTGTATCAAGATTCCAATGCTCAGAGAAGTTAAGTGATTCACCCAAGGTGACTCAGCTAGGAGCGTGGCAGGGCCTGAACACTGTATCAATTCATGATGAGCCATCTTTACTATGAATGTCAATAAATAAATTAGTTGTGTGAAACACTGCCGGATGCCAAGTAGGTCCTATGAAATTCATGTTTGTTTGGGTTTTTGTGACATGGAGTTAACACAAGCTAACATGAGCCAGACATAAGAAAAAATGATGAAATGCTGCCAAGTTATTACAGTACCAATGACAACTATAGCTAAGGAAAGTAACTCATGGCTCAGAATAGATAATTTCCATGCACATTAGCTTCGCATTGACTTTTGGCAAGAACGTAGCTGAGCTCAGGGAGCTGTGCGGATTAACTGAGAAGGCTATCAAGCAGATGCCCCCCCACCCCCCCACCCCATGCATGCCTGGAGCCGCCCCTCCCTCTCCACAGAAGATGAACTCTGCAAGTTCAAATTCAAGAAAAAAATGAAACTCCCCAGAGCTCTGCTTTCAGTCACCACAACCCAGACCTGTAAATCAGCACTGCTCATTTTAGTCAGTTATTGGCTAGACAACAAAAAAGGATGGTTTCTTTCAGTCTTTACTGAAAATAATTATGTGCCATCATTGAAGGAAAACACATACTCATCTTTAAACTAACTCAAGTTTCTAACATCCCTTTTTAAAAATAGCCATGAAATTGAAAAGGGAAAATATTTTCCAAGGAAAGCTGATTGTTTTGAACTTCCTGCCCTACACTCTCCCACATTTTTACACAGATGTCAATGCTTGAGATTCAGAAATGAATCAACTAGGCATCATCTTGGAAAACCCTACAGGTCCCCAACTAAGCATGCAGGCTGGCCAACACTCTGGGTGCCAGTGAACTGTCTCAGTGCATGGGGGCGGGGTGGGGGGTACCCATTTGGCAACATGTCAAATGATAGACTAGAGACTCAGACAATGATGGTACTTGAGCCCTTCATGAAAAGACCACTTCACCAATAAATCGATTAAATCTTAACAAGCCCTGAGGAGAGCTAACCAGGGACCAGAGACAGGCTTGATTAAGCTTATTACCTTTCTCCCAACTGAAAACCAGACCATTGGCCACCTTCCCTTGTATTGCACAGGGATCATAAAATGTTTTGTAATTCCTCTTTAATTCAATAAAAAGTCTTTGAGTTTCCTGGATGGAATTCAGAGTTGGTACCAACATACTACCTTAAAGATTGACTATTTACCTATATACTATAGGCACTGCATGTTGATCGGTCTTATTAAATGGCTGTTTTCCAATAAATGCTGGAAAGGGTGTGGAGAAAAGGGAACCCTCTTGCACTGATGGTGAGAATGCACATTGATACAGCCACTATGGAGAACAGTATGGAGGTTCCTTAAAAAACTAAAAATAGAGTTACCATATGACCAAGCAATCCCACTACTGGGCATATACCCTGAGAAAACTGTAATTCAAAAAGAGTCATGTACCACAATGTTCATTGCAGCTCTATTTACAATAGCCAGGACATAGAAGCAACCTAAGTGCACATCGACAGATGAATGGATAAAGAAGATGTGGCACATATATACAATGGAATATTACTCAGCCATAAAAGAAAACAAAATTGAGTTATTTGCAGTGAGGTGGATGGACCTAGAGACTGTCATACAGAGTGAAGTAAGTCAGAAAGAGAAAGACAAATACCGTATGCTACCACATATATATGGAATCTAAAAAAAAAAAAAAAAGGTTCTGAAGAACCTAGGGGCAGGACAGGAATAAAGGTGCAAACTAGAGAATGGACTTGAGGACATGGGGAGGGGGAAGGGTAAGCTAGGACGAAGTGAGAGAGTGGCATGGACATATATATGCTACCAAATGTAAAATAGATGGCTAGTGGGAAGCAGCTGCATAGCACAGGGAGATCAGCTCAGTGCTTTGTGACCACCTTGAGGGGTGGGATATGGAGGGTGGGAGGGAGATGCAAGACGGAGGAGATATGGGGATATGTATACATATAGTTTATTCACTTTGTTATACAGCAGAAACTAACACACCATTGTAAAGCAATTATACTCCAATAAAGATGTTTAAAAAAATGGCTGTTTTCTACTGGCAATCTTCAGTTGAAATTTACCTTTAAACAGTGTGAATTCCCTGACTGCAGGATCTGTATTTTATTTATCCCCACACAGAGCACAGCCTCTAGCTCACAGTACTCCCTCAGTAACTGTTTAATAAACAAAGAACTAAATGAATGAGTGGCTTATTTATTGGAAATAATGCTGTTTCAGCAAAGATAACACTTTCTCAAAATGGTTTACTTTCACCTAGAAAATCTAAAGGTTACCTCCTAATAAGGGCTTTCCTGCAAGAAGTGACTAAATGATAATACACTGTGTTTTTTTAAGGTAGTCAAAGAAGTATTTTATTTTGACAATGGGTATTTCTTTTCTTTTGCTTAAATGTATTTAAGATTTAAGTGAAATGAATCTTATAACTGTATGTGATTGTTTTTTCCTCTTGTGAGTATCAGTGCTATTCTTTGGAAGTCCCTTTAAAAGCTGTTAAACAATGTAAAACCATAGAGAGAATAGGTGGAAAAAATTACATGTTTGAGACAGATGCTCACCCATATTGTTTCAATAACAGCACCAATTTCTGAACAAAAAACAAGAGGAGGTAAAGCTCAGCATGGCAAGTGCTCCTCTCAAAATCAGTCATTTCACAGAACACTCACATCGATAAGAAAAAGACCTTGCTCTTTAACCATCAAGATGTATGCAGGCCCTTAAGACTGTGCTTAAATCTGGAAAAATGTTTTTTCCTTTAATCTTTTTTTTTTTTTTTCTTTTTGCGGTACACGGGCCTCCCACCGCCGTGGCCTCTACCATTGCGGAGCACAGGCTCCGGATGCGCAGGCTCAGTGGCCATGGCTCATGGGCCCAGCCACTCCGCAGCATGTGGGATCTTCCCGGACTGGGGCACGAACCCGTGTCCCCTGCATCGGCAGGCGGACTCTCAACCACTGCGCCACCAGGAAAGCCCAGTTCATTAGTTTTGAATCATTGCCTACATATCAAATAAAATTTATCTGCCAAAAGTCCTAATATAAGCTGACTACATTTCTCCAATAGGTATCTCAACTCTGAAAAGGTATAGGATTCTGCTATGCAATTGGATTTGTGTTTTCTGATTCGCTTTCCTGTACAAGATTACTTTGACTTTTCTCCTGAAAATGCTCCTCAAAACCACTAAATCACCATAATCGTTATCACTAATTCAACATGCAATAGTCTCACCTTCCTTTCCCTGTCACCACGTTACTGTAACAGGGCAGTGCAGACCTGGGGAAGTGCTATATGTTGTCCTTTTCCTCTGTGAGATGCTGACTAGTTTTTAGGTGTCTCTCAGTTATACCTTTAAATTAAATTTGCACTGTACTAGGATCCTAAGGGCTTCACACTAAGATATGGAAATTATATCCATAAGCAATATATTCAGTTTATAGATTTCTTAAGGACTAAAGAAAATTAATATGCACAGTATTGTTGTCCACTGAATGCCTATGTCCCCGCAAAACTCGTAAGTTGAAGCCCTAAGCCCCAATGTAATCATATATGGAAGTGGGGCCTTTAGGAGATACTTAGGTTAGATTAGGTCATGATGGGACCCTCATGATAGGATTAGAGCCCTTATAAGAAGAAGACAGAGAAATCTTACTCTCTCCAGGCACATACACCAAGAAAAGGCCATGTCATCACACAGCAAGAAAGCAGCTGTCACAAGCCAGGAAGCAGGCCCTCACCAGGAACTGAAACTGCAGGCATCTGGATCTTGGACTTCCCAGCCTCCAGAACTATGAGAAATAAATGTCTGTTGTTTAAGCCACCCAGTCTATGGTATTTTGTTATAGCAGCCCAAGCTAACTAAGACACTCACCAAATCTTGGCATCTAATTATGGCTGAGTTCAATAGGGATCCAACAATATCCTTAGACAGATACATCCCTGAGTTTTTAAAAAAATGCATTTTATGATGTCTGGTCTAATGTTAACTAAAATTTAATCAAATGCATTTGTATGTATCAGACCCACTCTTTATAACCAGGGTAGGTAATTGAGTTTAATTGTAATGAGTCAAAACTGAATTTTAATCCACCACGTACTAGCTCTATGACTTAGAGCAAGTACTTAAGCAATCTGGGCCTCAGTGTCCTTATCTTTAAAATGAGGATAACAATTATACCTATCTCTTAGCATTATTATAAGAATTATATGAGTTATTACTTGTAAGGCAGTTAGAACAATGCCTTGCTCTTAATAAGCACTATATAAATGTCTGCTAAATGAAAATAGAAAATATTTACAAT
Organism: Mesoplodon bidens; assembly: GCF_964165515.1. Lineage (NCBI taxonomy): Eukaryota > Metazoa > Chordata > Mammalia > Artiodactyla > Ziphiidae > Mesoplodon > Mesoplodon bidens. Next base: position 77,445,479 of record NC_138168.1, on the reverse strand, counting down.
GCCCAGCATTAGAAGGGATTCAATAAATGAGCTAAATCTGAAACCAATAGCAGTACAGCCTTGATAAAACAACACTAAAACTATAAAGCCAATTTCCTGTAGTAATGGGCATCATACAGTCAAAAGAACACTCTCCATGAGTCATGAAATGATTCCCCAATCACAAATACATCCTGTGATATTTGGATAAGACACTTCCTCTCTGCATCTGAATTTTTAATCTTCGAATGAGAGAGCTATACTACGTTAATTTCTAAATGCTGGTATGTAGTTGTGAACCAGTCGGTGCTGATCCAGTCTGTGACAAAAGGAGAAAACAAAGGACAATGAACTGATTTTTTCCCACAAGGTTACACTTAATAATTTTAAAGTAATATTCTTTAATCTGAGATCATTCCTCTCCTTTCCTTCTCCTCCCTTTTATTCTTTCTTTCCTTCTGTTTTTCTTTCTTTTCCTTTCTTCCTTGCTTTTTGATGTGAAAACATCCTTTCTTTTATGCAACAGTTATGAAAGTAGATGGTAGATTATTTTAATTGTGATAAAGTATCCATAATATAAAATTTACCAATTTTACATGTGCGGTTCCGTGGCTTTAAGTACATTTATGGTGTTGTGTAACCATCCACCATCCATCTCCAGAACTTTTTCATCATCCCAAACTTTCTTTCTCTATGAATTTGACTGCTCTAGGTACCTCACATAAGTGATATCATATAATACTTGCCCTTTTGTGTTTGACTTATTTCACTTAGCATAATATCTTCAAGGTCAGGCATTTTTTTGTTCTTACTTGGCAGTCCCCAAGCAACATTCTCACCAGTTTCTCATCCAGAAGCTTGGGAACCATTGGACTAGAAAACCTTCAACTTCTCATCTTGCACAAATATTCCACAGTTCTATGATCAAGGGCAATGGTCGCATTTTCGATAGACCGCACATTACAGTGGGTGCTCAATAAACCTGAAATAATGTACTAGGACCCTGGGGCTGCTGCTCAGTGGCCCCTACAGGGGGAGAATCGGACTGAACCTATGTTGGGTGTATCACTTCCTGTATTAATTGCCATCCCTCTTTCATGCTCTAAACTAGTTATGCTATAAATGTAAAAAATGAGGTGACAATATAAAATACTATTTTTAAACATATACCTCATGTTGCCAACAAAACCTGGCCTACTTGCCATAAACTGGCAAAAGGAGATTGATAGTTTGGTCCAGTTTCCAACTAATTCTACAAAGCACCTCCTCGTGTCTGCCCCCAAATAATTCAGCAAGTTGCTTTATTAAGGGAACTATTTTAGGGAGGCACTTGTTCCTCAAATTACCTTAAAAGTTATAGATCTTAAGTCTTGCTGCTTTGTACTCACACTTCTTGAAGCACTACCGAGCCTCACAGACACGATGCTTTAGAGCTCACAGCCCTTTATGCAGCAGTTAATCATACATAAAATCCCAGCGCCCAGTGGTTTTTCAATGTTTTGGAGATGGTGCGAAAGCCTTTGCCCATGCTACTAACTCCAGGATGTCCTTGCTCTCTAAGTCACTGTGAAATTACTAAAAATAACAGCTTCCAAAATAATATTCCTTAGGTCATACCAAAGTAAGTAGAGAAATACATAATGATGGGTGTGGTAAAATTGTTTTATTTTTGGAACTGAAGCTACGAGTCACTATTAAAAAGAAGAGGAATACAGAGAAGAATAAGAAAACGTCTTAAAATAAATATTTTTAAATTCATAAAAAATCAACCCCCCAAAATTTAAAATAATCAGTGGGTAAAAATAACTAGTGAAGACAAAGAGAACAAAAGAGACTGTGAGGGAAAGGCTGGTACAGAGCCCAGAAAAGAAGTTATGGACTGAAAAAAAGGCAGGTGGAGATGCAGAGAACAGGAAAGATTCTAGATGAATCTTGGAAGCAGACTGAACAGAACACAGCATATTTAATAATAGTTGCACCTGGCCTTTCACATAGTACACTGTTATCCCATGTGCCCTCCCAGCTTCACTATGAGGTCGGGACATGGCTGACAATTTCTGCATTTTCCAGATTGGGAACTTGGCATGGAGAGGATCATGAGAGCACAAGTGTCCTGCTCCAATAGTTGGGTTAAAAGGGCAGAACCAGGCAACATGCATTCATGGGTTAAAGGGAATTTGGGAGGAGAGGACGCATATACATATTAAGCCCTAAGTAGGGATCTATTTCCCCTACCACTCTTAAACATGTGTGGTCTTACGTTTAACAACTGAAAAAAAAAATCCCAGGGTGTAACTTGAAATATCCACTTTGTCCCTGGGAACCCTCAATTAAATAGATCAGGGACACATGCCTTAAATGAATTTTCCACTCCTTACGTCAAGAAATTGGTGGCATTATGTTTACGGTGGACGATGTATATTTTGAGTAATTCCTGCTTATTCCCTGGCAAATAAATAGCATCTGCTTTCTAATTTTTAAGAAAGAGGAAATTCTGGTTTTAGTTGGCCTATTCAAATGGAGTACTAAGAAAACGTTAAACACAGTATACTACTGGTTATGAAATGTCATTGTAACATTAAATTCTTTCTACTGTCGATCTGATTAATTTCAGGATTTTTTAAGCCTTGAAAAATGCTTAATAATGATTATTTAATGCATATTTTTGCTGTAAAGCTTAAATATAATCATCACCATTATCATCGCCAGCAGCAGCAGCAGCAGTAGCATAACAAATACTTTAATTCACCTACTATGGATCAGGCATTTCTCCAAGTGCTTTAGGTACATAAATTTGTTTAGTTTTCTCCTCCATTTTACAGATGAGGAAAATGAAGCCAGGTGGAGGTAAAGTGACCTGCCCAAGAACACATATCTAGCAAATGGCAGAGCCAAGGATTTCAACCCAGACAGACTTGTTCTAGAGTCTGTGCTCTTAATATCACATTATCCTGCCCCTCTTAAGCAAAAGAATTTTTTATTTTAAGGAGCATATGATCACTTAGATGTATTCCCAAATATTATATTCCAATAACTCACTCTGCAAGCTTACTTTTTCCAACAGTAATATAATGGCATTATTAGCTTATGATATTGCTCTTTCCAAGCTCCTTCTTTATATAATTCTTGACTTCAAATCTGGTGATAAAATAAGAATCAGATTTCTAAACAATCACAGTTTTCTTTGTTTAAAATAATACATAGACTAACAAAGTATATGAGAATATCTACCTGTCAGACCGAAGTTAAACAAATAGAAATTTAGAAGTCAAAACCCTGTAGGATTATCCAAAATCCAGAAAGTGAATAGCTCAAACTCACTTGTAAATGCATGGAAACAACGGACAACCTCTATGAAAAACTTTTTGTCTCTCAAAATAACAAATGAAAATGGACTGCTATAGACTTTCCCACTCTCCTTAATCCAATCATTTCAAAAAAGGTATAGAAACACTTAAAAAAAATATATGCTTGAGGGTAAAATGTTCCTATCCTATGTTTTAGAAAACTACATATGTTCATCTAAATATCATGTCAACATTACTATTTTAATAAATAAAGAGCAAGTTCTTTAATTAACAATTACATTTCTTTTTACAAACTAGAATAATTTAAAAATTGAGAACATGGCAAGATGACCAGGATCACGATGAATATTCTTGTTGAGATCATCTCATTTGAAGTTTAGACATTTTTTTTTCCAATAGGAGGCCACGGACTCCTCTCTCAGAATTAAAGAACAAATCTTATGTAATTCTTTTCATTCAGAATCTTGTTCCACTCTATACGTAGAATAAAAGTTGAATCTATTTTGATGATAATTGAAATGTCCAAAAGTCCATTTGCCAGCAAGCCAGAAGTATGTCTTGTTAATTGCTCACACTGTAGAGCGACCAAGATCATCTGCATTTAGCCATTATCAGCAATGCCCTTATTTTTTGGTATTTGTTGGTAGGCAGAATAATGGCCCTTAAAGATATCCATGTCCTAATCCCCAGAACCTGTGAATATGTTACCTCACATGGCAGAAGGGACTTTGCAGGTGTAATTAAGTTGAAGATCTCAAGGTGGAGAGATTATACTGGATTATGTAGTTGGTCCTGATGTAATCACTGAGAGAAGCAGAAGAGAAAGTCGGAGAAGGAGTTGCGACCACCAAAGCAAGGTCAGAGGGATACAGTATGAGAAGGACACAACCTGACATTGCTGGTTTGAAGCTGAAGGAAGGGGATACGTCTTGTGCTATGATTGAAGCCAAACAAGTGATTTCAAGACAGCCTGGCCAATAAAATGACTTCAGCCTCCAACTAGGGTGGCAGAATATACTGGCCTACCATTAGGGGGGGACATATTAGTCAGACCAACCTGCCAACCCACATCTCTCCCACTTTCAGTCTCCCAATCTTCCAGTTGCCTTTCAAGTCTAGAAAGGAGATGCTGTACACACACACACACCCCAATAACATTCTGCAATGATTCAAGTAACCCAGACAGCTGTACTAACCAGATTCTGGTACTAAGAAAACACAATCTATCCCCATCAAGTTCGATCCAGAGATAGTGAAAATAAATGAGGAGATTACCTTCTAGCAAAAACCATCTCCCAGTAGCCCATGGCCCCTTCAGTGTATCAGTGTTCTCTAGTGTGACAGTGATCGGATGTTTTCAAATAGTACCCACCCCACCCATCCAGCAGAAGTTGATCTCTAAAGCTCTCTATTAGTATTATATTGCACAATATAAGCCTTCAAAGAAAACTTGTGCTTTGTGTCTAGTATGTTGGCCCTGAGTTTGTCAAGCAGGAGGCCAAGGGATTGCCTCTTACTATATCTGTGATTGCACAATCACCCAGTAGCTATAGCATAGACCTTGGCCCAATTCATCTTCTTTTCAGAGCTAGAGAACAGCCAGCTTTATCCAACACATTCTTGTGATTCAGACCCTAAAATCTAACTTCTTTGGGTCATCTGAGCACACTTCATCAACATAACTTGAACTTAGAGCTCCAGAAATATGATCTAAAGTTCATGAAGCTAAATGAGCTCAGATGCTCCTAACAGGCCAAAGATACCGGCTGTAGTGGAAAAATACTCAGAACATTAAGTACATCTTCAGATTTCCCTGGTGTTATTGGTCCTTCATTCTCATTTCCTCCCTGCATTTTAGCTTCCTTCTGTTATTTCCTTATATCAGTCAAAACCATCCTCAGACTTCCAAATCTTCTCTTTAAATCTAAGGTGAGTTCTTTTTTTTTTTCTGATCATTTATAAGTGATAGGATAATTGCTACAGACAAGTGGTGAAAGACTAGAACTCTACCTTGAGAAATAAAAACATCAAACATAAGCTAATCATCACTTGAAGCTGTATTTGTCAAGTTTTTCTTCTTTCATCCATTCTGAATCTATTTTGTCTAATAGGTATAGCTCCCCCTGTTCCCTTTTGGCTTCCATTTATGTGGAATACCTTCCTCCATCCCTTCACTTTGAGCCTATGTGTGTCTTGGAACCTGAAGGAGTCTCTTGCAGGCAGCATATAGTTGGGTCTTATTTTTTTATCCATTCAGTCACTCTGTGCCTTTGGGTTGGATAATTTAATCCATTTCCATTTAAAATAATTATTGGTAGGAAGGATTTACTATTGTCATTTTGTTAATTGTCTTCTGGCTGTCTCGCAGTTCCTTTGTTCCTTTCTTCCTCCTTGCTGTCTTCCTTTGTAAATTGATGATTTTGACCCAAAAAGGTCCTATTTTGAGTTGCTTCTCTTTATCTTGTGCATATCTACTACATATTTTTGTTTTGTGGTTACTGAGGCTTACTTGAAATAGCTTATAGATATACAGTCTATTTTAAGCCAATAACAAAACTCCAATTGCATACAAAAATTCTACCCTTTTACTCCCCCCTCCACGTTTTATGTTTTTGATGCCACAACTTAAATCTTTTTATATTGTGCATCCATTAACAAATTATTGTAGGTATTGGTATTTTTCATGCTTTTATCCTTTAACCTTTATACTAGAGTTAAGTGGTTAACACGCTACCATATTACAGCATTAGAGTATTCTGAATGTGACTGAATACTTACGTTTACCAGTGTGTTACATATTTTCATGCTACTAGTTAGCATTCTTTCATTTCAGGTTGGAGAACTCCTTTCAGCATTTCCTGTAAGGCAGGTTGAGTGATGATGAACTCCCTCAGCTTTTCTTAGGGAGAACCTTCATTTCTGGGTAAAGTACAGTTCACCTTTGAATAATGCCAGAGCTAGGGTCACCAACCCTCCTCTCAATCAAAAATCTGTGTGTAACTTATAGTTGGCCCTCTGTATACGTGTGCCCTCTGTATTTCCTGGCCCTCCATATTCATGGTTCCACATCCTCAGATTCAACCAACTGAAGATCATGTAGTACTGTAGTATTTACTATTGAAAAAAAATCTGTGGATAAATAGACCCATGTAGTTCAAACCTGTGTTGTTCAAGGGTCACCTATAGTCTTGGTTGGTGGTTCTTTTCTTTCAGCATTTTGAATATATCATTCCACTCTCACCTGGCCTGCAACGTTTCTGTTGAGAAATCAGCTTATAGCCTCGTGGGAGTTCCTTCATATGAAATAATATTGTTTTTCTCTTACTGCTTTTAATATTTTCTGTCTTTGATTTTAGATGTTTTATTATAACGTGTCTTGGAGAAGATAGCTTTGGACTGAAATTTTGGTGTGACATATTAGCCTCCTGAAGTTGGATGCCCAAATCTCTCCCCAGGTTTGGAAGGTTCTCAGCCATTATTTCTTTAAATAAGCTTTTAACCCTTTCTCCCCTTCTTCTCCTCTATGACACCAGTGATGCATAGATTGCTTCTCTTAATGGTGTCCCATAAGTCCTGTAGGCTTTCTTCATTTCTTTTCATTCTTTTTTCTTTTTGCTCCTCTGACAGAATAATTTGAAATGATCTGTCTTCAAGCTCATTGATTCTTTCTCGTGCTTGGTCCAGTCTGATGTTGAAGCTCTCTATCAAATTCTTCAGTTCACTCACTATAGTGTTCAGTTCCAAAATTTGTTTGATTCTTTTTAAATGTTTGTTTAATTTTTTTGTTGAACTTCTTATTTTGTTCTTGTATTGTTTTCCTGATTTCTTTGAATTATTTTCTGTTCTCTTGTAGCTCTCCAAGCATCCTTAAAATAATTATTTTGAGTTTTTTGTCATGTGATTTCTGTATCTCCATTTGTTTAGGTCAGTTACTGAAGGTTTGTTGTGTTCCTCTGGTGGAGTCATGTTTCCCTGAGTCTTCATGACCCCTGTAACCTTGTGTAGATGTTTGAACATTTGAAGAAGAAGTCACCTCTTTCAGACTTTATGGACTGACTTTGTTAAGGAAAGATCTTCACCTGTGGGTGGGGCATGCTACAGCATGCTGTAACCCTCGGTCTAGGGGTGCAGGGCACTAAACATGGGGGAGCATGGTGGCTCCAGGCCCAGGGGGCATGGTGACTCATCCCCTGAGGCCACTAGTGTCCACACCATCTATAACTGTGTGGTGGTTGGTGAGCACTGTGAGTGATCCACAGAGAGTGCAAAGGCTATTGGGATGAAACCAAAGCACGTCCTTCATGTGGTGCCTCAAAAGACTGAGGGATCTGGTGCTCACCCTTTCCCAGCAAAGCAAACTCTTTCTATCTGGGGAGTTCCCTCTTCAAACTGAGGAATGCCGGCTTAAGGGATGGAATGATGCAGGCAAAATGAACCCATTCTTCCTTCCCTTTTGTGTGGTTATTCTCAAGTTTTTTGTTCCACTGTGTTGCTCAAGTGTCTTAAGTGGACTACAGAGCTCTCCCAGAGCTGGTTTTGTCTGTGGATAGCTGCCTCATTGTTGATCTTCGTGATGGGGTCTCCTACTCTGCCATCTTGGTTACATCACTTCATTCTGAATCTAAAATCTGTAAAAATCCCTCTCATTCCAGTCTACAGTACACAAGATAGAATCCACCAGAGAGTAGTGTTAACTGAAACTCTAAGCACACTAGTTAATCTTTCTAATTAAGGAGACAAGTTTTAAGAAAGCCTTTATTTCCCACCCTTCCAAATTAAGTTGTTCTGCTACCAATCTTAATATCATATTTCTTTTTCTGTGCTATCAACTGAATAATGAAAAGGAAATATGGGTAACAGAATAAGGCAGCACTAGTAGCTAATAAATTAAGGAAGAAAATATAATCCTCCTTTAAATTATGTTTATCACAAAAGTGCACAGTTCCTCTTTGGCTTAAAGCACAGGAGGGCAACTGTTCTCTGTAGGCAATCAGGTTACTATTGATTTCAAGAATACCTGGTATTAGCTGGAGATACAAAAGGCTTTCTTAGAGCAAAGGACTGCATATTAACTTATAGATTACCTTTTTTCCCCAAGGGTAAACTTTATATAGTCAGCGATAAACTTTCTTTTTTCAGCTTGCTATATTTAGGTTTTTTTCTTAAAAAAAAACTTTTCTAAATCATGCTTTTGGTTTTTGTCATAAACTTTTATGTAGTCTGGAAAAGCATGCCATTATGTCAGAAAAAGTCTCCAAAAATCAGCATTGTGTGTCATATTTCACATTTTTCAACTAAAAGAATGGTTTCTTGCAACTGTCTCTTCTAAAACTAAAGGAAATTATCTATACCTCTCTGGTGATGCGGGAAGATGTGGCAAACTCACCCTCCTCTCAGCGTGTGCACGTAAATGCAGGTACACCCACCCACTCCCACACGCACAAACACAAACACCCATGAGTCCTGTAAGAGCCATGAATACTTTGCATCAGCTCCTTTTAATGGTGAGCTTATTTAATTAGCTTATTGATAAAAACAATTAAAATCTTATTTGCTCTTTCCAAAAAAACTGTTTTCTACTAACCACAGTACATAAAGTTTGCCTTTTCAAGTTCTTCCAGTAAGATTCTGACTTTTGATGCAAAAATAATGTCTTAGGCTTATATATTTATTTTTTACCTTTGAGATTACAAACCCCCTCCCAAAGGAAGGAAAATCAGTTTTGCTCATATCATTTAAGAAATACCAAGTTACTCGTATTCCTCCACAGAAGTGTTTCATGGGCCATGGCTACTTAGGCTCTATATGTCAAAAACCTGCCTTGAGACCGTATACCAGGCTTGTTTTTACAGACTGTGTGCATTACTAGATATAGATAGATATAGAAATCGGTGTAGAAATGTGTGTGTGTGTGTGTGTGTGCATGTGCATAATATCACATATTTTCTAGCTCTGTTCATTCAGTGATGGCCTAGAAGCAATGACCTTCCAGTAGCAAAGTGCATACCTAGCACCTAGATCTTGGTTTTTAAATACTATTCTCTACTAAAAAGAACCAGATACCATTGGAGAAAATTTTGATTCCAGGGCAGGGAAAGTACAAGGTGAGTCTGGAACATCCTATTGGACCATAAGAAATGGAAGTACACTAAGAATGATGGGGCTATGTCAAAGGACACAGAAGCCAGCTTGATGGAGCGATCGCTGGCCAATTCTGGGAAATAAATAATGATAGTAATGAGTTATAATCCACTGAATCAAATAAGACTTCATGAATCTATATTTAAATAAATAAAGAAGAGGAGGGCTTCCCTGGTGGGGCAGTGGTTGAGAGTCTGCCTGCCGATGTAGGGGACACGGGTTCGTGCCCCGGTCTGGGAAGATCCCACATGCCGCGGAGCGGCTGGGCCCGTGAGCCATGGCCGCTGAGCCTGTGCGTCCGGAGCCTGTGCTCCGCAACGGGAGAGGCCACAACTGTGAGAGGCCCGCGTACCGCAAAAAAAAAAAAAAAAAAAGGAGGGGAGAAAATTCTACCTTATAGTGGAGTGTCAAACAATAAATGAGAATGTAGAAAATCACCATTGGTAACAACCTGGTAATAACTCAATACATTTAGTAACAACTGATTTTGTCAAGACTTGTCAATGGATATTAAAATAAGGGCATAAGAATCTGATGAAGAACAGAATATTTATATAATTTTCAATGTCCCCTCATAAAATGTTTATTAACTACTTATTAGCTAACAACTACATGATACTTGTTATTTAAATTTATATCTAGAAATCCAGCAGGTGCCATTTTATTGAAGTGCTAAAAGTTAACATCACCAGTGATAAGACAAGTCAACATAACGTACCCCAACATGATGCACTGAGAACTCAGAATCACTTCTCTGGTATTTATTCCTGTCTCCCAAGAAAGCATAACCCGAATCCAACCATGAGGAAACATCAGACAACCTCAAATTAAGGGACATTCTACAAAGTTATTGATTTAGACTTGGAAAAAATTGCTATAGAAAGATACTAAAGACTCATGACAACTAAATGTAATACATGATTCTAAACCAGATCTTGGACCTATAAAGGACATTATTGGGAAAACTGACAAAATTTCAATGGGGTCAAAGCATTTACTAGTAGAATTATATCTATGTTAATATTCTGATTTTGATGGTTGTTCTGTGGTTGTATAAGAGAGAACTCTTAATTTTTTAGGAAATATATATTAAAGGTTTAAAGGGTAATGGGACATTGTGTCTTCAACCAGCTCTCAAATAGTTCAGAAAATTAAATAACATATATAGAGGAGATACATGTGTATGTATACATACACAGACATAGAAAGAGAGAAAGAGCAAGAAAGAGAGAGAAGCAAGTGTGGTTAACTATTAATTTGGGGGAATCTCAGTGAAAGGTATATGAGAATTTTTGTTTTATTCTTGTAACTGTTCTATAAGTTTGAAATCATTTCTAAAGAAGTATTTTTTACAGGAAAAAGATTAGAGATTTTAATATACTGACACCTTCAGATGGTGTTCACTGAGCGCCTATTTTTTGCCAAGCTCTGCAACACACTGGGAATATACAAAGAAACCAGAACTGACCTTGAGGCTAATGAGCAAATACATGCAATATGATGTGAAACACCTGAGACTAAGAGATGGAAGCCACCAGCAGGCACAAATGGACTGTAAGGGCATTCTAGAAAGAAAAAGCAGCACATGGAAGAACACTGAAGCGTAATAAAACCCAAAATAGCTGGGGAATAAGAGTTTCATGGAAGGAGGCGTGGATAACAAGGCTACTCTTAATCAGAAGAACTTTCAGTGGAAGACGCTATTTTTCCTTTTTCATTCACAGAGAGGTTCCAGGCAGCCTACACTACATTTGGTGCAATGAAAGAAGAGACTATCACTAATCTTGACGATCACACTCACTATTCATGAACATAAGTTACTACTAACACTGCTACCGAATCGGTCTACTAGACCCGCGTTGGGGTCCTAGCCTGGGCCGAGACCCCTTGTCTCAGCCAGGGAAGTTCTTCTTCCGATCGGATTTGTGCAGCCAATAATGAAACCGATGCTGAAACTGGAACAGCACAAGCTTGATTCAATGGGCACAGAATGGAGAAGTGGGAACCTAGCTCGCAAATCAATTTCTCAACCCAACTTGGGCAGAGACACAAATGTATAGGACGGTCAAGGTAAAAGTGAGGGAATTGGAAAGAGTGGAAGGAATACTCATGAGTTATCCAAGAACAAGGTGTGCTTTGACCCGGAATGGATGCAACTCTCCTTTTTAGGCCTTGTTTGGGCTTTTCCGGTTATTGTCATAGCAACTGTCACGGTCAAGTCACTGGTGGGTATGTCATTTAGCATGCTAATGTATTACAATGAGCATATAATGAGGCTCAATGTCCACTGGAATCTTCCTCCATCTTGGGCCTAGTTGGTTCTAACCAGTTCTTGTTTTTTTCTCTTTGCAACTTCCTCCTGAAACTTAGGTAAGAGTAATTGGTTTCCATTCGAGGGAGGGGCAGGAGTATGATACTGGGGCAAGACCCTTGGTAACAATACAAATACAAAATAATGCTTTCTAACACCCACAACATATTGACTTTTAAAAACAATAGGCAAAAAATACTACTCTAATTCTTAACTTCTTTAAGAGCATCAAATGCATTAATATCCATCTGGATACCCTTCGATCAGAAAACGTACAAAGTCTGTATAAGTTGTCAGTAGGGAAATAAGAGAAAGTAAGGTAAGCGATTCCAATATCTTTCTATCTCTAAGTCAATAGATTTACCAGTCCAATTCAAGTCACAGTCTTGATTGCTTTTGCAAATGTAAGAAGTATGAGGTAACAGGCTCGTTTTCTGAGCCCAGGGTAACTACACAGTGAACATTACGTCAAATCATATTTTGTTCTACTGAGTAATGGGAGAGAGTAAACCAAGAAGCTACAGTGGTATTTTACAGTCTCCTTTAACATTTAAGCCATACTTGCTTTGCATTTCATTACTATCTCTGCTAACAGGATCAGCGATTGAATTCAGACTATTTTTCAGGCTGAAAAGCAACCTAAATTGAAATCTATTACCTTCTTTTGCAAATCTGCCCTCTCTTTGTGATGTGAGGTTCACTCACAGAACCCAGCAGGACTCTGCTTTCAACTGTAGCCTCCCTAAGGAAGTGAAAATTCAATGAACATATTAACCCTTCATTTCTTGGGTCCAAACTCATTTTTCCCCCATCCAGTGGTCTTGCATTACATAAGAACCCAGATTTTGATTACCCCCCAGATAGAAAACCAAAATTGGACAGAAAGTACGATACGGGTCTGAATACCTTAACCGTTAGGCACTAGAAGATAGGAAAAGAGGAACAAATCCATTTCTTTCCTTTCTCATTTCTCTCTCTCCTTTGAGATAATCCCCTGTGTATGAAGTGCCAGTACAAATACACACATATGAATAGTCACAAATATATAATTTGAATGGACTCAAATGACGTTAACCTATATCCTAATCACACTCAATGAACAACATAATCCTGTCCTCAAATAATATAATATTCCTTAGAGTAGTTCACATTTTTCTTAATATTTGGCAAATATTCTTTGAACTTGGCTGCCAGCCTAAAACTTCCTTGCAATCACAGAATTTGCCCCAGGGTTAAAAGCCAGCCACCCACGTTTGAAACATTTATGTCTGAACCTGCAATTTGCTGGCCACCCACACTCGCTCCTTAAAATGTTGGAACCAAATTTGCTTTGCCAGCTTAATGATCAAAGCCAAGAAATCCATTTCCTACTAACTGAATTAATGACAGTGTTCTCTGTCAATGGAAAAGTGAAGACCTCTGTGTTATCTCCTTCTCTAGGATAGTTAATGCACCTGTCTACTTCCAGTGAAAAGTGAGATGAGAACACAAGGAGAGTCACACCCAGCAGGGGGCCAGGTATATCCCTTACCCCAAGCCATGCTTTGGTAAGTGAAATAAATCATTTATTTCAATGGCCTGAGTCATATCTTCTCCTTCAAGTTCTATGACATTTTACTTTAATCTTATATTTTGAATTTATTGCATCCTGAGTCTTTTTAATTTTCCTGACTAATGGAAACAGACTCCCAACTTACTAACTAAATATCACAGTCTTCTGGTGAAGGTCTTATTTGTTCTTAGGGAAATATATGTAATACGTTGGGTACATGCTCGTCCTTTAACATGGTGGTCAGCAAACTTTTTCTGTAAGGGGTCAGAGAGCAAATATCTTGGGTTTTGCAAGCCATTTTGGTCTCTGTCCCAAACACTCATCTTTGCCCCTGTAGCGCAAAAGCAGTCACAGACAATACGTAAACAAATGGGCATGGTGGTGTGCCAATGAGACTGTATCTACACAAATAGGAAGAAACCTAGATTTGGTCCATGGGCTGTAGGTTGCCGACCTCAGCTTTAATATTTCTTGGCTTTGCGCTATAGTAAAACTTAGCCTTTATATAGAAAAACAACAACAAGAAAACAACAGAAACACAAGAACAGGGTTTCTAAAGGAATAGTCCATACATCAACTGCATCCACATCTCCTAGCATGTTTGAAGAACATTCATATTCCTGGGTGTCAATCCCAATTTACTGAATCAGAATCCCCAAAAGTGGGGCCCAGGAATCTACATGTTTACAAGCTTCCCAGTTAACTCTTAGAGCCCCAAATGTAAGGGCCACGACTTCAAAGTAAGATAGGCTATAAAATTCTGCATCTACTGGGGGGTGATGGTGTGAGAATAACACAGAAAACTCTATTATCCAAACCTTAAACCCAAAAGAGAGATTCATTCTCATCTCAAGGACCGTTTATTACCCCACAGATGGGTAACATTTTGCTGTTTGTTTAAGAAAAAACTTAAAATACAACAAAAAGGAAATAAATGTTCCACATTCTATTCCCTGTTTCTCCTATATAAAAGCCATTTAATATCAGTTTTGGTTTTCTTATATGTAAATAACTGGATGTAAACCTCAATTGCTTAATACTTTACAATCCATTCTTCATACATCTCTGTTTATGTACTTGATAGCATTGCTCTTTTATTTTAGTTTGGCTTTGGTATCTTAAGAAAACTTTTATTTCAACTGGAATCGGCTATATAACATGTATAGACAGCTGCATAGAACTCTATTAATTCCCTTAACACGTTAGAGTTTGTACAGAAGTCCCTACCAGGGGTCACAAAGGACATTTCCTTTTTATCCTATCTCTTCCTTCAGTAATATATGCTCAATTTGGAATTTAATTATCTTCTTCTTCCAGAGTGAGAAAGTCCTCTCACGTGAGCACAAGGGTCCCCTCTGCACATCCACTTGGATGTCATAGTCATATTTCACCTGAAACGTGTTGAATTCTCCCCACACAGTGACTGCAGAACTGGAATTCACTGTTTGGGACCAACCGGGGACTATGGCGCATAAGTCATTAGCTTACTTTTCTTAGCCTCCCTTGAGAATTTTTAACTCAAGTGTGTAAATCTGGGTGAAAACAACACAATATGCAATTTCAATCCCTCCATTTACACCCAGGCTATCCCAAGGTACCCAGCAGTCCCCGGCATGGCAGAATCATGGCGCCTAGTAGGTCATAGTCAAGCCCCCTTAAAGAGTCTACCATCTGGTGGGAGGCCCATCAGGTCCGCCACTCATGAGCAGTGAAATGTCAGACAGGGAAATAGGGAAGAAGGAGGGAAGTTGAGTGGAAAGAAGGAGACTCAGGACTCAGCCTGCCTTTAACTACAACATCTATAAGCACCTAATTAGTGATAAAATTCTCTCATTCTATCATTTAAGTTCACATAATCAACTATTTAAATCTGACAATAGGGCTTTACACAGAATAGGAAAATTGTTAACAAACATTGATAAAAATATGGTTCCAAATCCAAACTCCTGACCCAGACAACTTTTCATTCTGAATTCCTTTTTTTTTTTTTTTCTGGCCAAGACAATTTTCACATTGAACAGCATTGATTTTTAAGAATGTAATATACACTTTAAAATAAAAATGAACGGTGATTTTCCACGTGGTATGTATTTTTCAGTTAACAGTATTTTTGAAGATCTACCATGCACCAAGCACTGTGCACTGGGAACATAAAGGCAAAAGAAAACGGGAGTAGAAGGGGCTTGGTTCTCTGCCCTCCAGGGATTGGTTCACTTCTGCCATCTTTGTTACAACACTGTTTTCTTTCAATATATTTTTTTCATCTTATTTACTTGTTAAGATTCAAAAGGCACAGAAAGCTATACAATGAATAGTTCCCCTCCCATTCTGTCTTCCAGCTACTCACTTTCCTCCCTAGAGGCAACCAATATTATTAGCTCATACATAGCCTTTTGGAAAATGTTATACTACTCAAGCAATCAAGTATTATATACTCCATCTTTCTTTTACTTTAAATACAATAAATACGTCATTTATATGCTCTGTATTGCACTTTGCTTTTTATACTTGCCAAGACTTGGAGTTCATCCCATATTGGTACCTCCTGTTTATAGTTTTGTCGTATTCCACTGTGTGGATCTACCATAATTTATTTAACAAGTGCCTCTGATGGACGGTTATGTTGCTTTCAATCTTTGATTATTACAAACTATTGACTTGTATTCTATTATTCACATACACACACATTTTTTTTTCACACACACACATTCTGACACATAAAGCCATCCTTAATGGGGTTACTTGGCACAGTTTAGTCCTTGCATATGCAGGCACTATCCAACCCATGAGCAGCAACAATGGGCTGACCCTGACCCCTCCATATGGGTGAAGCCGCCACCACCCCTAAACAGAGATGTCAAAGAGAATGCCATTCAGATACTGGTGTGCTATGTATCCTGGAAAGTTTCCTTGTGAGAAAGAAAAAGTGAAGAAATCTAGTAGAGATGCTGGAAATCTGCAAATAATCATCTTCTTTTCATGAAGTCTACAAACAACTACAGCAAACTGCATCAGGCCCCAGTGCAGCCAGAAGCTGACCAGATCAGCTGCGGGGTTAAGGGCTTGCAAACTGTAACCCTTGTGTCACAGATGGAGTTCAGGCACTAGGTGTCATAAACCTGTAAGAATTTCTTGGTCAAAGGCCCTTCTGGCATGATTTTTTAAAATTCTGTTAAATGCTCAGTTTTACTTTACCCGTCCACGCAGCTGCAAACTCTACTCGCTTGCATGCCCCTACAAGAAGGCAAACTGGAGTGTTTCCTTTTAAACCTTTTAAATCAAACACCTTCTATAGGTACTCTGGCATCTCTTCTAAGTCTTTAAAAGCAGAAGGGGGCAGAGAGAGGACCACCCACACACAGCTTGGTTTACTCGTGCAGCATAATCCTCACTGCAAGGTTTAAAAGGCAGCCCTTCCTCACATACACCTCTTACAGGTAGGTACCCTTCCTGGCCCCTCGGTGGCCCGGACTTCATTATAAATGCAAACCTTGTCATTAGTGTAAACGACCAGAGTTCTATCCTTATTACCCCATCATTTAACTTGGTCATGGCAATTTATTGGGAGCCCACAACATGGAAGGTGCTATAAAATTTATGAAATTTTGAAATGATTGAAAGTACATCATGTAAATGAATCCAATGTATTTCTGGAAAAGCTGGAAAGACTTTTACAGACATGAAAATGAATCAGTTATATTCTATATAAATGGCGAAGGGAGGGGTATGAACTCACAAAACGTAGCAGTATTCATTTATAACATAGTAAATTAGTTCACAGATTGTAATAAAAGCTTTAAAAATCACCTGACATAGAACAGTCCTTTCAGTACCCTGGTCTGGAGCACATTTCTTTACGCTGTCTCAAAAGTGGTAAAGAGAGCAGAACTACATAACAGCCTAAATGCTGAAGAGCATGTTCTATTTTGTAATGGTCAAGTTTCTTGCAAATTAACATTTCTTCCATTAAACGAGCTATTAATGGCAGTGGCTTATATTAGGTTGGGGTCAACGTGGCCTAGTTTATGGAAACCAGGAACTAAATTTAAAAGAAAAAGGTTTTGGGAGATGATGGCACCCAGCAGTTCCCCCTCCTTATTTCTCTTTTTCTCAAACCAAAGCTTACTGAGGGCACCAGCAGCTACATGCTTTGTAAAATGTTCTGAAGTATTTTGTGTACTCATTTAAAATATAAGAATAATTGCAATGCAATTAAATATAAGAATATCCTACAACATAAAAAATATTTATAAGAATACAATTTTTTTCAAAAGGTGCCATTGAATTGTTGATCTCTATGATCTGGTAATTCCACACTAGGGGGATATGCCGAGAGTAAATTTCTCCTTTCCATTCATCAATAAAAAGCAATCTGTGCAACGATGTTTACAGCAATGTGTAGTAAACAAGCTCCAAGAAGACTCCATCAATGACCCCCATCTCCTGGCATTCACACCCATGTGCAGTCCCCTCCCATACTGTACCAGGTTTGGTCTGTGTGATCAACAGAGTACGACAGAAGTAAAGGTATATAACGTTCAAGACTAGGTTATAAAAGAAACCTTGGCTTCCATTTGGTCAGCATCTCTTTCTCTCGTTCCCTTTCTCTCTCTTTCCTTTTCTCTCTCTCTCCCTCTCATCACTCACTTGGGGAAGTTAGTGGCCATATCTTGGGTAGCCCTGTGAAGAGATTCAAGTGGCCAGAAACGGAAGTGTCCTTACAGCTGCCGAGTGAAGGTGGAAGCGGAATCTCCAGCCCCAGTGAAACCCTCGGATGAGACCACAGCCCCAGGCAACAGCTAGACTGTAACCTCATGAGAGACCTCACGAAGAACCAAGCCATTCCTGGGTTCCTAACCCATAGAAGCTGCATGAGGTAATAAATGGTTATTGTTTCAAGCCACTAAGTTTGGGGGTAATTTGTTACATAGCAATAGATACCCAAACATGGAGCCATCAAGTTAGTGTAATTGTAAGTAACTGAGCTACCTAAACTGGGAAACTGCTAAGCCAATTATGCTAGTATTAGCTTGATGAATTCCTAGATAATTAAAATAAACATTACAAGCATTTTTTTGTCTATAACATAACTTTTAAAAAACTAAAGCACAAATATATACACTAATTAAACTATGTAGAAAGTACGTATGTATGCATTTTCTCAAAGATCATTGAGAATTTGGAATGAAGTAAACAGCTACCCTTAATCATTTCTTGGGTTACTTTATAATATACAGAACTATACAAAATAAGAAATCTGAGTATGAAAATTGTAAGTGCACTATTTAATAGGAATGGTGAGTGCTAAAGATGTAAAGATCATAGTACTGTGACTTAACATCACAGAACAAGGGAATTGATTTCTCTCCACGAATAACTGCTGTAGACTTGTGGAGATTTTTAAATGTCTGCAAATTCTCCAGTACTTCTTGTACCAAGAGGTGAGTCTGTTTCACCTCCGCTTGAATTCGGCTGATCTTAGTGGCTTGTTGTTACCAACAGAAGGTGCTGGAGGTTTAGACATGTGGTTCCCCAGGCTACACCAGACAAGGCCATTCAGCTTCTGCCTTGTTCACCTGGGATACCACTCTGAGGGAAGCCATTATCATGTAAGAAGTCTGACTACTTACATGTTGGAAAAGCCACACATAGGCATCAACTGCTTGCCACGTGAGGGAGCCATCCAGGATGCCTCACTGAATCTTCAGATGACTGCAGACTCAGCGCCAGTGACTCCCAAATGAGAACTGCCAAGCTAAGCCCTTCCCAAATGCCTGAGCCACCAAATCGTGAGCAAAATCAGATATTGTTTTATATCACTAAGTTTTAGGAAATGTGGAAAAGCAGTAGTAACCAGAACAAGTTGATTGTAAATTTGGTGGCAATTCTCACCAACCCCCTTATGCGTACTGTTTGCTATGTGACATAAAGAAGTAGAGTCTCTTTCCCCACTTTTGAACCTGGGCTTGACTTGTGGCTTGCTTTAGCCAACAGAATATGGCAGAAGTAATGGTGTACTGGTTTCAAGCCTAGGCCTCAAATGGCCGCCTGCCCTTCCACACTCTCAACACCCTGCTACTGCTAAAAGAACCAGAAAATAAAAGTCCTTGCATAGGTGAACCCAGTGGTCCTAGGTGCTCCCAGACCAACCAGCTCCCAGCTGACCCACCAGCGGACCACGAACACATGAGTGAGCCTTCCATGCCAGACCACAAAAACTGCCCAGCACTCATAAATTATCGTTTTGTATGTCAGTGAGTTTTTTGTAGTTGTTTGTTACACAGCATCGTGGCAATACATAACTGATACAACAATTGCAGAAAAGCAATGTCTTTGATAAACCGATGTACCCTTTACACAATGTGAAAATGCCGGCTTGCAAAAGTTCAGTAATGCTATATTACATATGTCAAAATTTCTTTCATGACTTAATGCAGACTAATTAGTATACAACACTCCCAACTTTGTTTTAAGAATTAGTTTGCAGCCTAACTGTAACGTGCAAGTCATGATGTATATGAAGGAGTACTGGTTTAAAAGAAGTAGCTTAACCCCAGAGTAAGGATCACTGGCAAAGCAGTGCTGGGAATAACAATTTGGTGAGTTTGGGGTTTTTTTTTTAATTGCTTTTCCTCTCTGGTGACACCTCCTATTGTAGTTTTTAGAACTGAGAGAGAAGAGTTGAACTCACCTCCAAAAAGGCCAACGTCAGAACTATCCTGGTACTTATTTTGACCCCACATTGCTTAGCAGATGGGCAGTAAGGTTCAGACATAACCAAATAGCAGGGTTGATTTTACCCACACAATTTTCCTAATAATAGCCATGCAGTAATTATGTGCATGGCAACCATGTACCAAACTACTATGGTGATTTATTTAAGTAATAGAAACGGAAATATCTACATACAATACTTATTACTCATAGGAAAAGACAAACGTAAATACTATTTACATCAATTCAGATAATGCACTACTACTAAAGCCAATAGCAAACCATATAATGAAATGTCGAGGACATTTTTGGAACCATATTTATGGCCTTTATTCTAATCTTGATCCATGGCAGCTTACCAAAAATTTCCAAAAGCGGTTATAATTCTAAGCAGACTAAAAATACATTGCTCTTCAGTCCATCCTCCTTCTAGCCTTTTAACCTAAAGATGGTCAGCCATAATGTTCAATATTGTGGTCAAAGTTCAAAAATTTTAATGTTCAGGGCTTCCCTGGTGGCGCAGTGGTTGGAAGTCCGCCTGCCGATGCAGGGGACATGGGTTCGTGCCCCGGTCCGGGAGGATCCCACATGCCGCGGAGCGGCTGGGCCCGTGAGCCATGGCTGCTTAGCCTGTGCGTCCGGAGCCTGTGCTCCGCAATGGGAGAGGCCACAACAGTGAGAGGCCCACATATCGCCAAAAAAAACAAAACAAAACAACAACAACAAAATATTTTAATGTTCAGCTTACTTCTGGCTACTGACTTTTCTCTTCAAGCTACTAATTTAATTCAACTTCATCCTAAAATTGACTCCAGCAATACATTAAAAAATGTAAAAACACAAATTCTGCTGTCTGCTCCCTGTCCTCCAGCAGAGAACATTTCTTCCCACTCAAACTGATATCAAATTTTCTGTTCATGACCTTCTTGTGGACACCAATTGACATACACAACAAAGCTGGGCTGAGGATGGACATACATACACACTGAGCTGAACAATATAAGATTTAATTAAAAGGTCAAGATAAGGTTGGAAAGATGCCACAGGGCAGAATGTGAATTTGAGAATAAAATGCAGGATTGAACAAAGTGACATTTATGGGCTCTTCTAATCCTGAGACTCACTAATGAGTACCCACACAAATAGGAAAAAAGTTTGGAAGCAAGAGAAACTTGTTCAGGCTGAGATATTCAAGGAAAGGAAGACCTTCGAGAAACAATGCTGCCACAGTGGCCATCAGCATGCCTAGCTCTTCGCTTTCAATTTCTAAACACTACTTCCCAATTCCATTCTGCTTGGGATTTGGAGAGCTACAAGAGTCTATCATTTTCACCCTAACAATAAGAAAAAACAGAAACAAACAATGCCTGAAGTCATCATTTTTGGAGCCCATTAGAATGTTGAGGTCAGATCAGGAAACTTGCACAAACCTCTTAGATAGCCTCATCCACCAGAGGGCAGACAGCAGAAGCAAGAAGAACTACAATCCTGCAGCCTGTGGAACAAACACCACATTCACAGAAACATAGACAAGATGAAAAGGCAGACAGCTATGTACCAGATGAATGAACAAGATAAAACCCCAGAAAAACAACTAAATGCAGTGGAGACAGGCAACCTTCCAGAAAAAGAATTCAGAATAATGATAGTGAAGATGATCCAGGACCTCGGGAAAAAAAAGGAGTCAAAGATGGAGAAGATGCAAGAAATGTTTAACAAAGACCTAGAAGAATTAAAGAACAAACAAACAGAGATGAACAATACAATAACTGAAATGAAATATACACTAGAAGGAATCAATAGGAGAATAACTGAGGCAGAGAAACGGATAAGTGACCTGGAAGACAGAATGGTGGAATTCACTGCCAGAGAACAGAATAAAGAAAAAAGAATGAAAAGAAATGAAGACAGCCTAACAGACCTCTGGGACAATATTCAAAACAATAACATTTGCATTATAGGGGTCCCAGAAGGAGACGAGACAGAGAAAGGACCAGAGGAAATATTTGAAGGGATAATAGTCGAAAACTTCCCTAACATGGGAAACAAAATGGCCAACCAAGTCCAGGAAGCACAGAGAGTCCCATACAGGATTATCCCAAGGAGAAACACACCAAGACACATAGTAATCAAACTGGCGAAAATTAAAGACAAAGAAAAAATATTGAAAGCAGCAATGAAAAAATGACAAATAACATACAAGGGAACTCCCATAAGGTTAACAGCTGAATTCTCAGCAGAAACTCTACAAGCCAGAAGGGAGTGGCATGATATACTTAAAGTGATGAAAGGGAAGAACCTACAACCAAGATAACTCTATCCAGCAAGCATCTCATTCAGATTTGATGGAGAAATCAAAAGCTTTACAGACAAGCAAAAGCTAAGAGAATTCAGCACCACCAAACCAGCTCTACAACAAATGCTAAAGGAACTTCTCTAAGTGGGAAACACAAGAGAAGAAAAGGACCTCCAAAAACAAACCCAAAACAATTAAGAAAATGGTCATAGGAACACACATATCGATAATTACCTTAAACGTGAATGGATTAAATGCTCCAACCAAAAGACACAGACTTGCTGAATGGATACAAAAATAAGACCCATATATATGCTGTCTAAAAGAGACCCACTTCAGACCTAGGGACACATACACACTGAAAGTGAGGGGATGGTAAAAGATATTCCATGCAAATGGAAATCAAAAGAAAGCTGGAGTAGCAATACTCACATCAGATAAAATAGACTTTAAAATAAAGAATGTTACAAGAGACAAGGAAGGACACTACATAATGATCAAGGGATCAATCCAAGAAGAAGATATAACAATTACAAATATATATGCACCCAACCCAGGAGCACCTCAATACATAAGGCAACTGCTAACAGCTATAAAAAAGGAAATCGACAGTAACACAATAATAGTGGGGGACTTTAACACCTCACTTACACCAATGGACAGATCATCCAAAATGAAAATAAATAAGGAAACAGAAGCTTTAAATGACACAATAGACCAGATAGATTTAATTGATATTTATAGTACATTCCATCCCAAAATAGCACATTACACCTTCTTCTCAAGTGCACAGGGAACTTTCTCCAGGATAGATCACATCGTGGGTCACAAACCAAGCCTCAGTAAATTTAAGAAAACTGAAATCATATCAAGCATCTTTTCTGACCACAACGTTATGAGATAAGAAATGAATAACAGGGGAAAAATGTAAAAAACATGGAGGCTAAACAATACGTTACTAAATAACCAAGAGATCACTGAAGAAATCAAAGGGGAAATCAAAAAATACTTAGAGGCAAATGACAATCAAACACGATGATCCAAAACCTATGGAATTCAGCAAAAAGCAGTTCTAAGAGGGAAGATTATAGCTATACAAGCCTATCTCAAGAAACAAGAAACATCTCAAATAAACAATCTAACCTTACACCTAAAGGAACTAGAGAAAGAAGAACAAACAAAACTGAAAGTTAGCAGAAGGAAAGAAATCATAAAGATCAGAGCAGAAATAAATGAAATAGAAACAAGAAAACAATAGCAAAGATCAATAAAACTAAAAGCTGGTTCTTTGAGAAGATAAACAAAATTGATAAGCCATTAGCCAAACTCATCAAGAAAAAGAGGGAGAGGACTCAAATCAATAAAATTAGAAATGAAAAAGGAAAGTTACAACATACACTGCAGAAATACAAAGCATCCTAAGAGACTACTACAAGCAACTCTATGCCAATAAAATGGACAACCTGGAAGAAATGGACAAATTCTTAGAAAGGTATAACCTTCCAAGACTGAACCAGGAAGAAATAGAAAATATCAACAGACCAACCACAAGTCATGAAATTGAAACTGTGATTAAAAATCTTCCAACAAACAAAAGTCCAGGACAAGATAGCTTCACAGGTGAATTCCATCAAACATTTAGAGACGAGCTAACACCCATCCTTCTCAAACTCCTCCAAAAAATTGCAGAAGAAGGAACACTCCCAAACTCTGCTATGAGGCCACCATCACCCTGATACCAAAACCAGACAAAAATATTGCAAAAAAAGAAACTTACAGACCAATATCACTGATGAATATAGATGCAAAAATCCTCAGCAAAATACGAGCAAACAGGATCCAACAACACATAAAAAGGATCATACTCCATAATCAAGTGGGATTTATCCCAGGGATGCAAGGATTCTTCAATATATGCAAATCAATCAATGTGATACACCATTTTAACAAACTGAAGAATAAAAACCATATGATCATCTCAATAGATGCAGAAAAAGCTTTTGACAAAATTCAACACCCATTTATGATAAAAACTCTCCAGAAAGTGGGCACAAAGGGAACCTACCTCAATATAATAAAGGCCATATATGAGAAACCCACAGCAAACATCATTCTCAATGGTGAAAAACTGAAAGCATTTCCTCTAAGATCAGGAACAAGACAAGGATGTCCACTCTCACCACTATTATTCAACATAGTTTTGGAAGTCCTGGCTACAGCAATTAGAGAAGAAAAAGAAATAAAAGGAATACAAATTGGAAAAGAAGAAATAAAACTGTCACTGTTTGCAGATGACATGATACTATACATAGAGAATCCTAAAGATGCCACCAGAAAACTACTACAGCTAATCAATGAATTTGGTAAAGTTGCAGGATACAAAACTAATGCACAGAACTCTCTTGCATTCCTATATATTAATGATGAAAAATCTGAAAGTGAAATTAAGGAAACACTCCCATTTACCACTGCAACAAAAAGAATAAAATACCTAGGAATAAACCTACCTAGGAAGACAAAAGACCTATATGCAGAAAACTACAAGACACTGATGAAAGAAATTAAGGATGATACCAACAGATGGAGAGATATACCATGTTCTTGGATTGGAAGAATCAATATTGTGAAAAATGACTATACTACCCAAAGCAATCTACAGATTCAATGCAATAC
This sequence comes from Mesoplodon bidens, assembly GCF_964165515.1. NCBI lineage: Eukaryota > Metazoa > Chordata > Mammalia > Artiodactyla > Ziphiidae > Mesoplodon > Mesoplodon bidens. Next base: position 77,420,505 of record NC_138168.1, on the reverse strand, counting down.
CTATCAAAGTACCAACGGCATTTTTTATGGAACTAGAACAAAAAATCTTAAAATTTGTATGGAAACACAAAAGACCCCGAATAGCCAAAGCAGTCTGGAGGGAAAAAAACAGAGCTGGAGGAATCAGACTCCCTGACTTCAGACTATACTACAAAGCTACAGTAATCAAGACAATATGGTACTGGCACAAAAACAGAAACATAGATCAATGGAACAAGATAGAAAGCCCAGAGATAAACTCACGCACCTATGGTCAACTAATCTATGACAAAGGAGTCAAGGATATACAATGGAGAAAAGACAGTCTCTTCAATAAGTGGTGCTGGGAAAACTGGACAGCTACATGTAAAAGAATGAAATCAGAACACTCCCTAACACCATACACAAAAATAAACTCCAAATGGATTAGAGACCTAAATGCAAGACCGGACACTATAAAACTCTTAGAGGAAAACATAGGAAGAACACTCTTTGACACAAATCACAGCGAAATCTTTTTTGATCCACCTCCTAGAGTAATGGATTTAAAAACAAAAATAAACAAATGGGACCTAATGAAACTTCAAAGCCTTTGCACGGCAAAGGAAACCATAAACAAGATGAAAAGACAACCCTCAGAATGGGAGAAAATATTTGCAAATGAATCAATGGACAAAGGATTAATTTCCAAAATATATAAACAGCTCTTGCAGCTCAATATTAAGAAAACAAACAACCCAATCCAAAAATGGGCAGAAGACCTAAATAGACATTTCTCCAAAGAAGACATACAGATGGCCAAGAAGCACATGAAAAGCTGCTTAACATCACTAATTATTAGAGAAATGCAAATCAAAACTACAATGGGGTATCACCTCACACCAGTTAGAATGGGCATCATCAGAAAATCTAGAAACAATAAATGCTGGAGAGGGTGTGGAGAAAAGGGAACCCTCTTGCACTGTTAGTGAGAACGTAAATTGATAGAGCCCCTATGGAGAACAGTATGGAGGTTCCTTAAAAAACTAAAAATAGAATTACCATAGGATCCAGCAATCCCACTACTGGGCATATACTCAGAGAAAACCATAATTCAGAAAGACACGTGCACCCCAATGTTCACTGCAGCACTGTTTACAATAGCCACGTCATGGAAGCAACCTAAATGTCCATCAACAAATGAATGGATAAAGAAGATGTGGTACATATATACAATGGAATATTACTCAGCCATATAAAGGAATGAAATTGGGTCATTTCTTGAGACGTGAATGGATCTAGAGACTGTCGTACAGAGTGAAGTAAGTCAGAAAGAGAAAAACAAATACCATGTATTAACGCATATATGTAGAACCTAGAAAAATTGTACAGATGAACCGGTTTGCAGGTCAGAAATTGAGACACAGATGTAGAGAACAAACGTATGGACACTAAGGGGGGAAGTGGCGGGGGGTGATGGTGGTGGTGTGATGAATTGGGCGATTGGGATTGACATGTATACACTGATGTTATAAAATGGATGACTAATAAGAACCTGCTGTATATATATAAAAAAGAATGTTGAGGTCAAAGGCAGCTAGGTGAACTGTGCCCCAAAAGGGCGGCCCGTGCCTTTGTGGGGAGAAAGGACACATCAGCTGTCTTACCTTTAATAAAGCCTGAGAGAAAGAGGTGGCAGCCAGAAAAGCATGTGAGAAGCAAACAACTGAGATTTTCACAAATTCTGTGTAGGTTAGTGTGATAGTTTAGGGATCCCTGGATCCCTACAAGGGACAGCTCTTTTTCCACAGACCTCCACTGAATGCCCACGAGCAACTCTGGGGACAGAGTCAAGACCTGACGCGCTCCCTCAGTGCTCAGAGCTGCTGAGGTTTGAGGTGGGGAGCAGGGGGAGCTGGGGAAGCCCACGCATGCTTTGGACCTGACACGCATACAAGGTGGTGAGCAGCTGCAGATGAGGGGCAGTGTCTCAGCCAGCCTGCGCTGCTATAACAGAATACCAGAGATGGGGTGGCTTAAACAATCGACATTTATTTCTCCCACTTCTGGAGACTGGAAAGTCCAAGATCAAGGTGCTTAGCGGTGCAGTTCTTGGTGAGGGTCTGCTTCCTGGTCTCCGTCTCGCTGTGATCTCATAGGGTGGAGAGAGAAAACGGTCTGATGCCTCTTCCTCTTCTAAGGACAGAAGGACACTAACCCCATCATGGGGGCTCCACCCTCATGACCTCATCTAACCCTAACTGCTTCCTCATGGGCCCACCTCAATACCATCATAGTGGGGTTGGGGCTTCAACATATGGATCTGGGGGTTGGGGGAGACACACAACCATTCCATCCAGAGCAGACAAGCACAAAACCTCCCTCTGTCCCGACCCGTCTCTAACGGCAAGCAAAAGCCTTCTGCTGCCATGCAAGGGCAAGAAACTGCCCACGTTGTATACCTGACCCGGCTTTGAGGGGAGGCAAAAGCAGCATGCCACAGGGGAAGGGGCAGGTAACCCTCCCACCCACCCTATTGCCATCCCAGGTAAGGAGAGCTGCCTTGAGGGAGGGGTGGAAAGACCCTCCCCTCACTAGGACGGGGCAAAAGCCATTTCCCCTTGGGGATCCTGCACCGGTACAAAACAGAAAAGAAAGAAAAGACAGGACAACACTGGCCTGTGAGGGTGGAAGACTAGGGCGCCTGTTGCTCTTGCTGTCCCCAAAGCCAGGGCACATGAGTGAGAGGGTAAGAAGACTTAGTGTCCCCAAGGAGACCCTGCTCATTCACAGACACTTGGTTCCCTTGAGGCCTGCCTGAAACACCCTTTCTGTGAGTTGACACTCAGGATTCAAGCATTAATGCTCCTTACACCAATCTCCCTAGAACACTCATAGAAACTCCAGCCCCCTCGAGAACAAGGGTGCCTGATCTTTGGAATTTCTCGCCCCTGGTACTAATGGCTCTGACCCCATACCAGCCCAGCCCTGCCTGCCGTCCAGGCTTCCCACCAGCTCCTGCTGTTCACCACTCACAAGTATTCATCTCCCAGGGCCTGTAGTGTGGTGCTGTGAATCCCAGGAGCATCTTATCTCTCCTCGCTGGTTGGTTTCTTCTCAGCCAGAAAGAGAGTTCAGAGGGCCTATTCACATTCCTGTCTCACATCTTTAAAAGCACAGCATTGATATCCGTAGCCAGTATCTTCTTATATAACAATCCTCCAGAGTGACCCTGTAATCTCTCTCAGACATTCAACACAGGTCACATCGTGGTTACAGGCCACCTTATCACTATCTCTCAATATGAAAATATGGCCTTCCCCTCTGGCTTCTTTTTGCCCAATCCACCCAAACGCTCAAGCTAAATAAATCTACAGCTACCTCTATAAATGTCCCATAAAATATCTTACCCTGAGTTCCCCTTGGCACAATTCATCTTGCTGGTCCAGCCCCCTGTCTTCCCACTCCTGACCTGCTTACCTCTAGAAAAGAGAAGGAAGCCAGTATTTACTGTACAGGTACTAAGCAACAGGTGCTTTCATAGACATTCAATTCTTGTAATTTCATTATTATCCCCATTTCACCTCAAAGAAACAAAGGTTCGAGTAACTTGTAAATGACCACAAGGCTGGGAAATTGAGACCTAGGATAGAAACCACTAACCCCGTAGCCCATATCTTTCCCTCTATTCCTTGATGGCTCATTTGAAGGCCCAAGGATGGAAGGACAATGAGGAAAATGTAGCATCTCTCCATCCCAATCAGACCATGCAGCAGAGGCTTCATCAGACATTTCTTCGCACCACCTGCCCGAATCACCTGCATCCACATATTAGCCAAAAGGTTAATGCTTCCCACTCTGGGCAGGTGATGGAGGTACTGACCAGACCCACAAGAGACGAACTTTCCAGCCTTAGCCAAAGTAACTCTTCCACATTTTGGAAAACTTTCAATTGCTCCTCTCTTTTCCAACCTCAAAACTCTAATACTGCCCAGCTTTCAATATGTAGAGATTAAGAAAGAAAAAAAGGAAATGAATTAGAAATATTCTGAAAGTAAATTCTTTTTTAATTTCAAAAATAAGCTTGGATAGCAATAACTTTTAAAATCATATAATCATAGGGTAAACGCCTAAAGATTAGCCTGGTTAAAAGAGCAGATCTTCATCTCAATAGATACAGAAAAAGCTTTCAACAGAATTCAACACCCATTTATGATAAAAACCCTCCAGAAAGTAGGCACAGAGGGAACTTACCTCAACATAATAAGATCATATATGACAAACCCACAGCCAACATCGTTCTCAATGGTGAAAAACTGATAGCATTTCCTCTAAGATCAGGAACAAGACAAGGATGTCCACTCTCACCACTGTTATTCAACATAGTTTTGGAAGTTTTAGCCACAACGATTAGAGAAGAAAAAGAAATAAAAGGAATCCAAATCAGAAAAGGAGAAGTAAAACTGTCACTGTTTGCAGATGACATGATACTATACATAGAGAATCCTAAAGATGCTACCAGAAAACTACTAGAGCTAATCAATGAATCTGGTAAAGTAGCAGGATACAAAATTAATGCACAGAACTCTCTTGCATTCCTATACACTAATGATGAAAAATCTGTAAGTGAAATTAAGGAAACACTCCCATTTACCACTGCAACAAAAAGAATAAAATACCTAAGAATAAACCTACCTAGGGAGACAAAAGACCTGTATGCAGAAAACTATAAGACACTGATGAAAGAAATTAAGGATGACACCAACAGATAGAGAGATATACCATGTTCTTGGATTGGAAGAATCAACATTGTGAAAATGACTGTACTACTCAAAGCAATCTACAGATTCAGTGCAATCCCTATCAAATTACCACTGGCATTTTTCACAGAGCTAAAACAAAAAATTTCACAACTTGAATGGAAACACAAAAGACCCCGAATAGCCAAAGCAATCTTGAGAAAGAAAAACAGAGCTGGAGGAATCAGGATCCCTGACTTCAGACTATATTGCAAAGCTACAGTAATCAAGACAGTATGGTACTGGCACAAAAACAGAAATATAGATCAATGGAACAGGATAGAAAGCCCAGAGGCAAACCCACACACAAATGGTCACCTTATCTTTGATAAAGGAAGCAAGAATATACAATGGAGAAAAGACAGCCTCTTCAATAAGTGGTGCTGGGAAAACTGGACAGCTACATGTAAAAGAATGAAATTAGAACACTCCCTAACACCATACGCAAAAATAAACTCAAAATGGATTAAAGACCTAAATGTAAGGCCAGACACTATCAAACTCTTAGAGGAAAACATAGGCAGAACACTCTATGACATAAATCACAGCAAGATCCTTTTTGACCCACCTCCTAGAGTAATGGAAATAAAAACAAAAACAAACAAGTGGGACCTAATGGAACTTAAAAGCTTTTGCACAGCAAAGGAAACCATAAACAAGACAAAAAGACAACCCTCAGAATGGGAGAAAATATTTGCAAATGAAGCAACTGACAAAGGATTAATCTCCAAAATATACAAGCAGCTCATGCAGCTCAATAGCAAAAAAACAAACAACCCAATCCAAAAATGGGCTGAAGACCTAAATAGACATTTCTCCAAAGAAGATATACAGATTGCCAACAAACACATGAAAGAATGCTCAACATCACTAATCATTAGAGAAATGCAAATCAAAACTACAATGAGGTATCACCTCACACCAGTCAGAATGACCATCATCAAAAAATCTACAAACAATAAATGCTGGGGAGGGTGTGGAGAAAAGGGAACCCTCTTGCACTGTTGGTGGGAATGTAAATTGATACAGCCACTATGGAGAACAGTATGGAGTTTCCTTAAAAAAGTAAAAATAGAACTCCCATACAACCCAGCAATCCTACTACTGGGCATATAGCCTGAGAAAACCATAATTCAAAAAGTCATGTACCACAATGTTCACTGCAGCTCTATTTACAATAGCCAGGACATGGAAGCAACCTAAGTGTCCATCAACAGATGAATGGATAAAGAAGATGTGGCACATATATACAATGGAATATTACTCAGCCATAAAAGGAAACGAAATTGAGTTATTTGCAGTGAGGTAGATGGACCTAGAGACTGTCATACAGAGTGAAGTAAGTCAGAAAGAGAAAACCAAATACCATATGCTAACACATATATATGGAATCTAAAAAAAAAAAAAAAAAAAAAAAGGTTCTGAAGAACCTAGGGGCAGGACAGGAATAAAGACACAGACGTAGAGAATGGACTGGAGGACCCGGGGAGGGGGAAGGGTAAGCTGGGAGAAGTGAGAAAGTGGCATTGACATATATACACTACCAAATGTAAAATAGATAGCTAGTGGGAAGCAGCCACATAGCAAAGGGAGATCATCTTGGTGCTTTGTGACCACCTAGAGGGGTGGGATAGGGAGGGTGGGAGGGAGATGCAAGAGGGAGGAGATATGGGGATGTATGTATATGTATAGCTGATTCACTTTGTTATACAGCAGAAACTAACACACCATTGTAAAGCTCCAATAAACACGTTTAAAAAAAAAAAGAGCAGATCTTAAAAGAGGAAAAAAAAGTCACAAGAAAAAAATATTTATAACTATGTGTGGTGATGGGTGTTAACTAGACTTATTGTGGCGATCACTTCGTAATATATACAAACATCGAATCATTATGTTATACACCTGCAACTAATGTAATGTTACATGTTAATTGTATCTCAACTGTTAAAAATTGGCCTGATTAAGCATGAGCCTACAATAGCAAAAAGGTTAACCAAATTCAGGATTCTTCTCAAAATTCAACCTGGATAAACTTGGTTCAGATTATAAGCAGCAAAGCACTGCTGCTTTCAAACAAAGCATCAATTGCAACATAAACAGTGATAAGAGGAAAACTTGGCCCTTTGATTTCTCAAAATGTATATTTAGGCCAGCAAAGAAACAGTTCCTGGCTCCTATAAACTTGAGTCCCCACCTTTTTTCCCCCTTGAATAAGCTCTACGATCTCTGTAAAAATAATAAGAACAAGAATTGCTCACAGCACCTAATGGGGAATCCTGAAGTTTAAATCTCCATTCACTGGCTCCATAAAGTTTTCTTGTAGAGATAAGAATGCAAAAAATGTTCTGAAGTTATAAAGCATGTGTTCTAACCGCCTTCATAATCTGAGTCCTCTGGATAGTCACTACTTTTCAGGATACAACAGAGAAAAATTAAAATTTCCAAAGTGACAACTGATTTTAAGGAAATGAAAAGTTTAAGAATATGAAACTTTAAAGCCTGAATTCTGGAATAGTGTTGGAAAATTACATCAGCTTTCAATTTCCCCTCCAAATGTGAATAGCCCTAAAAAGAGATGTACTCCCTTTTCTGGGAAACTTATCCTAGAAATCCTGACCATTTTATTGTTACTTTCACTTACAATAAAGTGACTTTGAGAGCACTAAGTTTTTAAGAGAGAATCATTCCCCCCCCCCAACTTTTCTCATGTCTTTTCTACATACTTTGTAGAAGAAAAACAAAACAAAAAACCTCCCCTAATTTTCCAGTGTCTCGGACTTTTTCCAGTTGACTTTGGATGGCTAATCATGGAATCAAATCTGCAGGCAGATTATTCATTTCCTATTCTTTTCTAATTTACATGATTTCTGAACATTTCTACACAGCATAACAAAAACTGAAATAATTCTTCTGCAGAATCCCTTGAAGACGTTTACATAAACAACCAAATTGCATAATTACTTTGGGATACTGAAGAATGTCCTTCAAAAATGAAATAGGAAATAAACAAAAAAAAATATCTGGGAGAACAATTTGAAGCCCTTAGCTACATAAAATGGTCTATTTTATGCACATATTTACACCAACCCTCTGATGGAGAATTTTAGTCATGTGGAATTCCTCAAAATGAATACACACACACACACACACACACACACACAGGGACACCACCCTGGAAAAATACTACATTTAAAAATTAGAGGGAACATTTAGAAGGGATCATCTTGCAGGGAGGATTTATAAGCATCATCAAATTGAGTTTCCTCCATGCGACGGGAAGGAGAGTTTCCAATCCCTCCATCTCTGAGATCACAGCATGATCACTTGCAAAACTCTGTATCAGGCACTCCATCTGACCCCTCCTGATGTGAGAATGGCTCAGAGATTCACAGAAGTCATCTCTAGAGTTCCAGAGGATTGCCCAAGAGTGGGCTAGCTGCCCTGTTGCTCAGTTCCTGCATTTCCCTCATTTCCTTTAGTTTATTCATTGAACAAATATTTATTGAATCCTATGTGTGAGGCCACTGTAGGCCCTGAATATACAGTGAAGACCAAAACCATACATCTTCCCTGGCCTCATGGAGCATATAAGTAAGTAGGAGAGATGATGAGGAGCTAGGAAAGCAGTTTATAGGGTAACTTGATCCAGTCAAGGATTCAGGGAAGGCTCTCCTGAGACCTGAAGCTGGGGACTGGGGACACCAACCCAGAGAAGGACGTGGGTAGGGCACCCACGACATGCACTACAGGCTGTTTTCCCAGCGTGAATTTGCTTTCTTCTAAAACTTTTCCATATGTGGAGTGCCCGTGAGGTTATTATGTTCCTCTCCCTTTACAGAGGAGAAAACAAATTCAGAGAGGTGGAATCAGTCCTACAAAGCTAGAGAATCTATTAGCAGAGCTGGAACTGTAACCCAAATCTTCAAACTTCAACTTCCATTTATTGAACCTGACAGCCTGAAAACTTTCCCAGCATCACATACCTAGAAATGTTGGATAAAATATAATAAACATTTTACAAGCTTGGTTGAGCTCAGGGAGAGAACAGCATATGTCCAGAGGCCAAAAAGAAAGAGGACACTGAGTGGGAGGCATGTGCTGCTGCTCAGGCAGCCCACAGGGATGGGAGGCAACCCAGGAGCTTGGATTTTAATGGCCAAAGAGGATCTAGAGTTTGACCTTAGACCCCAAAGCGGGGTAGACTGAAACCTGAGAACCCCAAGTAAAGCGGAGAACGTCACAGGGCTACACTAAAAGGATGAACTAGATACAAAGTCTACCCACTAGCACAATGAGACAGTTAGGATGCTTGTCTCAGTGTGAGCTCCAGGTGCGGAAAAAAAAGAATGAAAAAAGAAGTCTCCCTGAGAACAACTGGGAGCTGATTTTCATTTGGGTTTTGAAATCAAATCTACAAATCTAACCCTTGGGATAATAGATTAACAGAGTGGTCTCAGGTCAGAGATATCCTAGAGCACCACTCGGCAGTAAACACAACACTGCTCTGTACAGAAATAGACTTAACCAGACCCCAAGGAATCCCACAGATGAAGACCACTGAAGATAAGCCCGCAAATCAAAACTACAAAGTACCCAAGTGGGGAACAATCTACCCTGACTGCATCAATAGACATAATAAACAGAAAAACTAGATCCTCATGCTTTCAAACTCCAAGTGCTCTTCCTGCCATTTAACTTTCCAAAGACTGAGCTGTTAAGACAGCGTCACTCCTGAACTATTATTCATGGAAATGCAAGCCATCCTCTACTATTTTATTAATTCCAAAAATCTGTTCATGTATTCAAAAAAGTTTCTCTTTGAATTTAGTTTTAAGGGAAAAGTGGGCATAGCCTTCTAATTCTTAAAAACAGAAGGACTTACCAATACCTTTCTTAGATAATTTAAACATAGGCCTCGCTGGAGGAAAGCAAGTGGAAAAGTTGTCTCCTTGAATCCCCTTAGAGTCTTAGGATTCTGTGAGGATTCCTCTAGAGCCATGTGTCTCAATCAGCTGTCCCCCCTCCAAAAAAAAAAAAAACTGATCTAAAAATGTTATGCAATCATTGGCTGTGATCAAAAAGAGGGTGGGTAAGGAGGCTGCATTGTTTGCCAACCAAAACAGTAACTACAATAGAAAAACACAGCTCCTTTGTATTTGGCAATATTGCTCACTGTGAATCACAGATGATACAAACATCCCTTGAAGAAATCCAAAGTGGCCTGTTGTAAACAAATATATAATCATTCCTCATAACCGTTAAGGCAGGCCACAGAGAATAGTCCAAGTCTCATACCATGAGGCAAGGACACTTTCCAGCTCACACCCAAAGCCAGATACTTAAATAAATGGAGGAAAAGGAGACCTTTCTCTGCATAAAATGGTTATTTGACTGATTTTCAATGTTTTGTCCTTAAACAAAAGACGGAAGAGGAAGAAAGTTGAAGTAAAAAATGTGGATTTAGGGAATAAAGGGGACCTTAGTGCTGGTTATGATACAGGCCCTGTGTTAGGTAAGTTACAAATATTATGTCACTGAGTCCTCACAAAATCCTTATGAGGCTGGCTTCTGAACTGACTTACAGGTGAAAACACCTTGGCCCAATGAGGGTCAGTAATTGGCCAGGGCCACAGAGCCACTAAGTGGCAGAGCCTTTATCAGGTCTTTCTGACTCCAAAGCCCAGAATTTTCATTAACCTCTGTTCATGAAGTCCATGTTCAAATCAAAAGTTCATGAAGGATCTTCCTCTTCTGGGTTCAGAAAGTTCTGGTATTCCTCTTTGGGTTTTCAGTTTTCATGAAATATTTTTTACATTGACACCTGACAGGTTTGAGAGCATTTATATTTATTAAAACGTGTGTGTGTGTGTGTGTGTGTGTGTGTGTGTATGAGAGAGAGTTCCCTGACACCTCCTCCTAATTCTACTTCACGTAGTAGGCCTAACTGAGGCTTCTATATAAATATTTCATGAAGTATGTCACTAACCACCAATGAAAAGTATCCCACCGATCAAAAGGATGCCACCTGTAGTTTGCATATGGGCAAAATAAAGACTGAGTACACACATATGAGTTTCTGGGTACATTCAGATAAGAATGAGCATACACATAGCAATTGGGATAAGAGGAAAGAGAGAAGAAACTGGGAACAAACAAAGAGGGAGGAAGGAAGGAGGGAAGGAGGGGGTAGGGGGATAGGGAGAGAACAAAGGGAAAGGGAGGAAAGGAGAAATGGAGAAAGGGAAAGAGAGAAGAGGAATGAAGGAGACAAAGTGCAGATAAAAGAGGCAGAAAGGAACAAGTCTTTTCTTGGATGGTTTAAGTAGGGAGGATGCCGTTGACTTCCCTGAACCAGAAGGAAACCACAAGAGAGGAGTTTCACCTCTCAGTGTGGTGTCCCGCCAGCTCCTGCCACCTCATCAAGTCTCTCAACTGGCATCTATTAACTGACCACTTTGCGACAAAACTGTGTCATGTGATTGGCAGATACAGAGAAGAACAAACTACCGTCCTGGCTATTGGGAGCTTAGGGTCACTCTAGGGAGATCTGACTTGTGAACAACTAGCTACAAGACAGAAAGTGCTACACGTCCCGGTGGCATATGGATTAAGTGTTATGGACGATCAATCACGAAGGAGTGACGGCTCCCAGTTGGCGCAGAGACAAGGCTTCATGGAGATCAAAGAGGGCTGCCCATGAGAGATCAGGCTGCAGTGGCCCTGAGGGCAGAGCTGGCTGGCCCTCATTTCCTATGGGTCCCAAAGACGTGTCCTCCACTCCGAGTGGAGACATCTCCTCCTAAACCACTGTCACTTTGTCACTGCCATGACTGCTAAGTCACTAGCTTGACCTCGGATGTCTGCCTACCTTCCCTCCATTATCTAAATTCTATATATAATTTTAAAGTCTTTATTTATTATTATTTTTTAAATAAATAAATTTATTTACTTATTTATTTTTGACTGTGTTGGGTCTTCATTGTTGCACACAGGCTTTCTCTAGTTGCGGTGAGCAGGGGCTACTCTTCGTTGTGGTGTGCAGGCTTCTCATTGCAGTGGCTTCTCTTGTTGCAGAGCATGGCTCTAGGTGCATGGGCTTCAGTAGTTGTGGCACGTGTGCTCAGCAGTTGTGGCTCACGGACTCTAGAGTGCAGGCTCAGTAGTTGTGGCGCACGGGCTTAGTTGCTCTGCGGCATGTGGGATCTTCCCGGACCAGGGCTCAAACCCGTGTCCCCTGCATTGGCAGGTGGATTCTTAAGCACTGCGCCACCAGGGAAGCCCCATTAAAGTCTCTGTTTAAATCCTCCCTCCTCCTTCATTGCTTTTCCTGACCACGCCAAGCCTCAGTCATTTCCCTCTCTTCTGTGTTCCTAAGTCAATAGTAACAAATGCTTATGAGCATTTACTCTGCACCAAGCACAGTGCTGAGCATCCCTGCAGCGTCTGACCCTGGTGAGCATCCCTTCTAGAAACTTACCCCTCCCCGGCTTCCATCACATCACTCCTGGTTGGCCTCCTGCACCTATGCCCTTTTGAGACTCCTCTTGCCCTGCTCATCAATTAAATGTGGGTGGTCTCCAAGGATCCATGCTTGGTCCTAGATCTTCTTAGTATACCCACTTCCAAGGCTACTTCATCTACATCCTCCAATTTATTCAGCAGTAATATGCTGATGTCTCCCCAGTCCATATCTCCCTGCCTGAGAGGATTCCTGAGCCCCTAAGCTGACCCAACCATCTATGGATCATTTCCTCTGAGATGAACTGTTTACACCTCAAATTCAATATTCCCCAAATACAACCTATTAGCCTCCCTCCCATTCCCCATGCTCCTCTTCAAGTATTCCCTATCTTAGCAAGTTGGAAAACAAACAAACAAAACCTATTCATTCTAAAAAGAGCCACTGCTCTCTCACCTTGGCTCTGAGGCAAGCTCAAAGGTAAGTTGTGTAGTGCAGACGTACCCCCAGTCCACAGTCAATCTACCAAGCCCACAGATTCTACTAATATCCCATTCTGTTCTTCACCAGCGTGCCTGCCTGGGTTCAGGCTGTTTCCTTTTCTCATCTGGATCACTCCTATACCTGCTCCCAGGCTCCAGGTCAGCCTCTTTCACACCATTCCCTACCTTGGCCTAATGGTGAGCACTCCAAAACCCAAATCTGACCTTGTTGCCTACCTACTTAATATGATTTGCCATCTTTCAAGATGATGGCCAAACCCCTAACTTCCCAGTAGAGTACACTGATGTGCTCCATTATGTACGGCCCACTGCTTACCTACCCAGCTGCGCCACTTGCCACCCTTCCTACCCTCCCTAACACACACCTCCTTATGCACTAGGCTCTGGACATACGGAATGATGGGCAATCCTCAAGGATCATCACATTGGCCTACACATGCATGTTCCTTCTGTCTGATTGGCTTCCTTCCCTCCTTCATGAGCAACTCCTCCTCATCCTTCAAAACTCAATGCAAGTATCAACTCCTCTGGGAAGCCCTCCCTGCTTACTCCTTCCAGAAAATCCCATTGCCCCTCTGTGCTCGCACAACATCCTATGAGTACAATTTCCATCGTATACTTTATCACCCAGTACTCTGTGCACCCATTTATCCCCCCGTCTTCCCTTCAGGGCAGGGCTTGATTCTTTTTAGATTTTGTATTCCCAATGCATGCCCAAAGACCCAGCCTATACTAGGTGTTCAATAAAAGTGTGTTGAATAAACGAATAAAATATTAGGAATGTTTCTTAACATGCTTCTTTGCTTTTCCAATGTATTAACTTTTGGATTAATCTGTGAGAACTAAAATTAACAAAACAATATGTAAGATAGGGCTTTTTAAACTGTTTTAAATTATCACAGAACATTGGCTTTTAAGGAGATACCATGTGGTTAAAATAGCCTGTACTTTAGAGGCAAGTGTCCCTGGGTTTCACTTCTGAGGCCTAGGAGCACATCCTTTAAGCTCAGTATGCTTCACTCTCTCCCTTTCTGCTCTTAAACTATTTTGATTTGATTTACAAAACTTCAACTTATAGACAATGATCAAGAAATGTTTGTATCTAAAAAAATGAATTAATATAACAAAACAGAAACAGACTCAAAGATATAGAGAACAAACCAGTGGTTACAAGTGGGGAGGGGGGGAAGGGCAAGATAGGGGTAGGGGACTAAGAGATACAAATGACCATAAAATAAATGAGCTACAAGGATATATAGCCAATATTTTATAATAACTTTAAATGGAGTACAATCTATAAAAATATTGAATGGCTATGCTGTACTCCTGAAACTAATATAATATTGTAAATCAACTATACTTCAACAACAACAACAACAACAAAAGTTCAAACTATAAGGATAAATAAAAGTGGCATGGAAACCAAAGCAATACAATTTTGGAAGCAAGGAAAAAAAAAAGAAATGTGTATTTTTCAATCGAAACCCTACCTCCCTCCTAGGGTGGATGCATGTGCTGAAGAAAACAGCAAAGTCCCATGTGGATTCTGATCTCAATCTTCATCCTGGATAAGAATTCAAGATCACCTTTACATTTCTTGGGCTGTGAAAGTTACAAGGGGGGGCACTGTGCCCTCGCTTCTGTGCAGGAACTGTTAGTGAGATCATCCCCCATGCTGCCCTACCTTGTTTGCTGACTGATTAAACCACAGTTACTTTAGGCCTAAACAAGATGAGCTGAAATATAAATATTTTCCTGGTGATAGTATATGCAGGTGTAGTTAAGAGCCAACCTTTTGTTTTGTTTACAATAAACTACCTCTGAAAGTAAAACAAAGTGAATGGTTGTATATCACTTTAACCGGCCCACAATGAACGAGCAGAGTGAACGAATCAGTATTATTACATAAAATTTATCACACCTGACATAACAGTCATACAAATCAAGTCCACAGCATGGTTTTATAGCTCCATGAGAAGGCAAAAATATTGAATACATAATCTGAGCAAAGACGGAATATTTTAGAGCAAAACTAACCCCAGACTACAGACCTGCCGAGATCCCTCCCACCCATTCCACAGCCCCACCTGAAGAAGTTATTCCACTTAAGGGTATACTTTTTTTTAATCCCTAGGTAAAATATAGCAGGTGTTGAGTAGGAATTTTTTCATATACTGTAGAGAAAAAAACTTCTGAAACCCTAGTAAAGAGTTTTGAGCCCTGCCCAAAACCTAGCCTTTAAGAAAACATGTTCACACTAAGACCAAGAAGTCCAACAGGAGGCACTTTGTGTCACAATCAGAAGCACGTCCATGACACGCATGCTCTTCTGAGCAAGGCAACCTTTAAAATTAACCAGCAAGGAAGTCTGACTGCCTCATCCGAGAACTTGGGGGAGGCCCAAGACGGGATAACTCAGCCTCTTCCTCCCACTATGCCTTTACACACGAGCCAGTGACACCCCCTTGTCATCAGCACTCCCCACTCAGCTCACACCTCTACCCCAGCCCTGACGCTCCCAAATATTTCTTATGACACTTTGTAAAGCTCTGAGATTTATTTTTTCATTATAAAAAAATTATTACAGGGCTTTCCTGGTGGCGCAGTGGTTGGGAGTCTGCCTGCCGATGCAGGGAACACGGGTTCGTGCCCCGGTCCGGGAAGATCCCACATGCCACGGAGCGGCTGGGCCCGTGAGCCATGGCCGCTGAGCCTGTGCGTCCAGAGCCTGTACTCCACAACGGGAGAGGCCACAGCAGTGAGAGGCCCGCGTACCGCAAAAAAGAAAAGAAAAAAAAAAGGATTACAAATCACACTGCAAAAAATTAGAGAAATGATTCATTGCAATTTGACCAGAAACAGAAGTCAAAAAACTCCAGATTCATTATGCTTTGCCTCAACAGCCAGTACCCTGTAATGCTTAAAAGCAGTGTGAGTCAGTATTTAGATAGATGACTGATGGCCTTTCCTTAAGATGTAGGAAAGACCAAGCAGCCTGCAAAGAGAACTGTGGGCCTCAGCACTTAGGGACAAGCCCAGAAGGAAGTTTTAAAAGGACGAAGGACACCCATGGCAGTGTAGAGAACGTGGTAAAAACAATGGAATAAGTGCTCTTGACCTCCATACTTTATTAATTTTTCCAGGTTTTTATGGGCCTCAAATGAAAGCCCTTCCACCCAAAGCTTTTGTGAATTCATCAGATGTTCTAGGACAACACCAGCAGCCAGTCCTGTCCGGGTCCAGCCAGAGCAGGATAATGTTTTGGCTGTGGGTCCAGAGCAAGCATTATATGAATTAAATCTTCTGCCAGTGGATCTTGCTGGCCTCCCAGCAGTTTATCAAGTATTTCTGCTTAGAAGTGGGGGAACATTGGCTAAAAAAATATCTATACGATCATCAAATCTTTGGTTCCTAATCCAAGACTGACAATAACTTATAAGTGGATTTTGTACCTCTAGCCATACCACTCCAGAATTTTTTGAATCAAAAAATCAACTTCTGGGGCGTCCCTGGTGGCACAGTGGTTAGGAGTCCACCTGCCAATGCAGGGAACAAGGGTTCGAGTCCTGGCCCGGGAGGATCCCACATGCCGTGGAGCAACTAAGCCCTCGAGCTACAACTACTGAAGCCCGTGCTCTGCAGCAAGAGAAGCTACCGCAATGAGAAGACCCTGCACGCAGCAATGAAGACCCAACGCAGCCTAAAATAAATAAATTTTTAAAAAAATCAACTTCCGTGTAAGTAAAATTCTGCCAATGGGAATGGAAGAGTGCGGTACTCTTGCAATTCAAGTAATACAATTATTAAAAGAAAAACTTTGTCACCTGTTCTTCAAGCACAAGAAGTATAAGAAACTTAAAGCTGTTCTGAGCAAAGAGAAGATTCTAAAAAAAAATGTAGACAATGACTCAGAGTTTTCTAGAACATTTATTTGATATTCAAAGTATAGTTGCAATCACAACAGAGTAGAAATTATTTCCAGTAAGATGGCATCAAACAATCCAGGAGAGTTCAAAACAGCTTGGGGAACTTTTGTGGCATTAGAAAATACAGAGGGAAAAAATACAGAGTGGAAGTGTGAGCTGCTACAGCTACTTTGGAAAACTGTTTGGCAGAAACATACCATGTGAACTAACAGTTCCACCCCTAGGTGTTCTCCAACAGAAATGTGTTAACGGAAAGAGTGTTCACAGCAGCGCTTCGCATAATAGAGCCAAACCAGAAACAACCCAGATGTCCCTCAACAGCACAACAGATGGATTAAAACTGGTATATTCACACAATGGAATGGTACAGAGCAATGAACCTAAACAAACTGCAGGTACACACAACAATATGAAGGGCTCACAAGCACAATATGGAACAGAAGAAGCCATCAACCCAACAGCACATATACTGCATGATTTCCATTATATAAAGTTCGAAAACAGGAATGAACCACTGCAGTTAGAAGTCAGGACAGTGACTATCCCTGGTAGAGGATAGTGGGGCAGGTATTAGTGACTAGAAGGTGAGCAGTGAGGCTTCTGGGGCCCTGTACATTCTAGCTGAGCTGGGTACTGGCTATATGGGTGTATTTATTTTGTGAGAAAATAAGCTGAACATTTATAATCTGTGTACTTTTCTATATATGTTTCACACATACAACTTTCATTTGGAGTAATTTTTATTTTTTTTACTTATTACAAAAGTAACTCCTATTCAATGTAAACTATATAGAAAACACAGATGAGAAAAAAACAAATAACCTAGGGAGGGTGGGAGGGAGGGAGGGAGACGCAAGAGGGAAGAGATATGGTAATATATGTATATGTATAACTGATTCACTTTGTTATAAAGCAGAAACTAACACACCATTGTAAAGCAATTATACTCCAATAAAGATGTAAAAAAATAAAATAAAAAAAAAAATAATAATAACCTACCTATAATCCTATCATCCAAAGACAACCACTAGCTACATTTTCAGGATAGAGTAGGGAACATTCCCTACCACCGTAATCTTGTTTCACTTAATGTCATAAATCATTTCATGTCATTAAATAGTCTTCTACTATATCTTTTCAATTGCCGTATCACAATCCATACCATACACGTACAGTAAGTTATTTAACAAACACTTGCTTCTCTAGACATTTAGGTTGTTTATAATTAATCATTATTACAGTCAATACTGTAATAAACATATTTGTTAGCTAGATCGTTAACTACATCTATAATTATTTCCCTAAGATAAATTCCCTAAAGAATATCTGGATCAAAGCATGTATGAAAAACTATGCCCAGGAAGGAGTTTTGCGAATTTACATTCCCAACAGCTGTGTTTAAGAGTTCCTTCTCAGATGACATTCATTTTTGAAGAGTGCAGCAAAAGGTAGTTAAAGCAATGCCGCTTCAAATAATAGATTTTTTCCCCTCACCTATTTTAAAAATAGATCTCAGAAAATGTAGAAAGACATTAAACCATAAAACTTCCCATAAAATTGAAAACACCAGCCACACGAGACTTAAATGGGTCTCAATCTGAATCGTGAGCTCAGGCAGTTTTGGACAGTATCGAGTCATAAGTTGGCAGCATACAAGGGACAGACAGGAGGCACTTGACATCCAGACGGCCTCACAGGTTCCCTTTTGGAGGATTTTCCAAATCTGTCTTGATCCTTCCATCAGAACTGTCTGGGAGGCTGAGCAGTTTCCACACTTCAGGCCCGGGGGGCTTCTGGGTCTTGTTGGACACAGAAGCTCGGGTCCTGGAGGTAGCGGGAACGTCTGCAAGCCCTCACCGCCAGCACGGGATCATCTCTGGACAAGGGACAGCCTCTTGGTTTTTTCCAGTTTATGAAACTCAATACAACTTGAATATATTTTGGTCTGCATAGTGCCAAGGTGCAGTTACTGAAGCAGAGAAAATATTTTTTAAATCCCACTAACAGGAAACAGATTCTTCTCCAGGTCATCATCCACAATTAATCCCAATATCTTGAAGTTTTACAAAATTTGAATGGAGCTGGGGAGAGCCTGCATCTTCTCCTTCCAGCCACCTGCTGACCCTTCCGCCTCTTGCCCATCCTTCCAGACATCATTTACCCACTTCCCTGGAGCACTGTGCACATTATGTCCTCTTGCATGCTG
The DNA here is from genome assembly GCF_964165515.1 of Mesoplodon bidens. Classification (NCBI taxonomy): domain Eukaryota; kingdom Metazoa; phylum Chordata; class Mammalia; order Artiodactyla; family Ziphiidae; genus Mesoplodon; species Mesoplodon bidens. The sequence goes on along the minus strand of NC_138168.1, from coordinate 77,401,654 downwards.
CTTTCCAGCAC